>NW_021938895.1:17152262-17782589 GCF_001715985.3 Manacus vitellinus | reverse complement strand
TCAGTCGCCTTAGGTTGAAAAGGCTTCCATCAGTACGGTATCAGATGTAGAAACCATTCTGATCATCGAGGTCTGCAGTGGCCCTTTGGAGCATCGTGCTGAAAAAGACTGTGAATAGGGTTGGTGCGAGAACGCAGCCTTGTTTCACGCCACCCATAAATAATGAGCTGTAAATTCCCATTGGGACAGAATCTGCCTTCAGGTGTGCACATATATGGTATGCTGCACACATGCAATTTGATGTTTTTCAGAACCACATATGAAAGAGATGTGGTATAAAGCCAAGGGCAAAAAGGCAGGTTTTCCTAGCAACCAAATATTTCTCAATAACTCTTCCTGTTAGTTTATAATAGCACAGGTACACCCAAAAGGCTATTGCTGAGTCTGATGAATACAAGTCTCAGTATTTAAACACAATCATGGGATTATGTATATATCCTTTAGGGCAGATTAATTAGAAAGAATTACCCATTAGCAACTGAAAATTAATTTCCTCTGTTAATGCTTTGCTCTGCAGTACTTTGAATATTAATGCTTCTCGGTTTTATGCAGCATGCATGCTGCGCAAGTGCTGATGCATGCTCCACATAGACAGCATAGTAGAAATTCTATTGCTTAGACACTGTTTGGGTCCACTGAGACAGGAGTCAAACTTTATAATAAACGACTGTCTCATTTTCAGAAACTGTATTTGCTGGTGTTTAAATTGTAGAAATTATAAAACTAAAAAAAAAAATATATATCTCTGTCATCCTAATCACATATCCTATTTTCCCTTTCATGACTCCATGAATATATATATTATTCATTAATGCATGCCCCAAATTCTAGCTTTCTAGTTAAAATAACAGCCCAAGATGTTCTTCTGAAGTTAATTTTTATCATATTTTTTATTAAACATTTTTCTCAATTTATAGTTTGAACATAAATACACAAATTTTATGGCTCATGTTACAAAAGACACTACTATGTGTTAGAAAACATATATAGAATATATTGTAGTGGTTACACTTGCTCCCCTCTTTTCCTTTTATTTTCATGACTTCTATTAATTTAGACAAGCAGTATCAGAAAGCAAAATCCAACCTCCTAGCAGCACAATCTACAACATCTATAAAGATTATTTGTGAGAGAAACTTTGGTTCCCGCCTGTTTTCATAGTAAGGTAATACCAGTAAGTTGCATGTCAGGAAGTAAACATTGCACCTTGTGCTCAGTTAGTTACTAAAAATCTAGTTCATGACAATATATATTTTTCAAGACAGACATACAGCTTCTCTCTTTCTTTACAGCTCAGTAAGATAAATAGATAGGTATTTTCAAAATAGAAGAATGTAAATGAGGGACTCAGTTCTGTTCTAATGGAAGTCATTGGCAAAACCCCAATGTACTTTCAGAAGAGCAGAGTGGTACTTTGTTTCTACTGTTTTATTGATATAACTGAAGAAAATTACATTTCAGCTGAAAGATAGGATGAATTTCACTTTACAATTCTCATTCATTACAGATAGCAGATCCTGTAATAACACCATGCATGGATTTCCAGTTGAATTGGTGGACTCTGCTTACTGCTCCTACTGATAAAGATCCACGAGAGAGCAGACGTATTCCTCCAGTCCCAAAGGCACGGATATGGAATCCTACATTCAAGGAGAATTTTTACTGCAGTCTACAAAGGGATACGAGATTACATATGCTTAATACACAGAGGAATCTTTTAACTTTTTTCCAATATACTTACAGTAAACTGTACAATGTAGTACTTCCACACAGTGGGAAAAGAGCAGCTCCCAGGGCCATAGCTATGGAAGAGTATAGAAAATGCAACTGGCCTGGATCTCTCAAGCCAGGTGAGCCTAGCCAGTAGGCCAGGTAGAAGAGAAAAAGTTTGGGAATATGTTACCAGCTGCCTGGCTTAGAGGCACTCTGATTTTTTTCTTTTTTTTCCCTACCAGGAGTCATGCCAACACTAAGCCCGTGCCAACACTGACAATACCCAACTGAAGTTGCAAGATACACAGCAAAAGACACAGAACAAAAGCACAAAACAGTAATGAAGATCCCAAGCCTACAATCCCATCTGTAACAAGGATCCTTTGTGACTCATGGAAGTCCATGCTATTATGGCTCAAGAATCTTGTTCTAATCAGAAATGTAGGATGTGGGCAAAGCCTCTGAAAAGAAATCAGGATGCATACCTGATTTTCAAGTGCCTATTTTAGTGCCACCTCGTAGGCAAAGACTGACTGCATCAGCATTCCCTCTGCCCCACACACTGGTGGTCAGGCAGCAGGGAAGATCTGATGTTATTCCAGTGTTCTGTCAAACTTGGTAAGTCAGCCTACCCACCGATTCTGGGGTACCTTGATAGATATTTGCTTTTTAAAGCAGACAGACTGAAAATTTAAGACATACACAAATCTGCTGCAAAATTAAGAAAATAAATTTCAGCAACATTTTACAACCCTACTGCTGTATCAAACAAAATACTTCAGTCTCTAGTACTGTTGACCTTGAAATGTTATGTGCTAGGAAACATTGCCATTATGGTTGATATTGGTTTGAACCAAGGAGATTGAAACAAAACATGGTGGAATCAAGCAGTTTGTATTAGATGTTGCAGAAGTAATTTCGGGGCAAACCACACCCTTATTGGGATAAGAATGGTACCAAAGTAGCCAGAAGTTTTATTTGGTTTATTGACAAATATTTGACTTCAGATATACTTAATTTGCATTTCACTGAACAGATGGGTAGTATTAGAGTTCTTAACATACTCAACTGAAATTTAATCATCCTAATTTCTCTGTATTTCAGTCTATTGATGAGGGAAAAGGATGTTCCCATAGACTCCATTCAACATGTTAACTGTATTAAACAGATTTTGACTTAAGGATGTCTTCATCACCAGTTTTGGCAATATCTTTATGAGCTTGAAGCCTTTGTCTTATATTTCACATGTGCAGAGACTAGTGCAAAAGGCAATTTCAGTAGGAATCCCGAATTCAATGATTCCTTTGGAAATACATCAATTCATTAATAAAACGTCAATTAGATCTCTACTTACAGCCCTCTAACACTGCCAAAGCCACTGCCTGTCTGTCTCAGTGAATGAAGCTGTGCATGCTGTTTTCCCAACACCCATTTACATGACCATGCTTTGATGAAACTGGGTGAAAAGAGATGTCCACCACTCAGACATGACTATATCTCTGCTGTTGCCCTGTGACATTATTTGATTGATGTTTGCCTGAAGGCACAGCACAACTCAAACAACATAGGACCTACAGTGATTACTTGCACTTCCTATAGATATTCCAATATTAGTCTATTTCTTCCCAATTAATGACTTAATTAATAATTTCATTATTAATGTACTGGATGTGCATGCCTCCTTAAAAGTGGTACAGTCCATGTTTAGCTTTGATAGTGAGTTGCCAGGGGGAGAATGTGTTAGGAGCTCTACAATGCACAACTGTCCTGTATCTGTGTTTTCTATTTGCCCAAGGCCACTGAATCTTTGCAACTTTCTCTGTATAACAAAGGCAAGTTGCAGACACATTGCACCTACCAAGAAAATTAGTGTGCTTTTTGTACTGCAACAGTTTTAATAAAACTGAGCTTTAGAAATTAATATTTTAAAAATCTATGTTATATGTTGAAATAAACAAATACCAATCAATTAATGTAGATGGTTTTGTCCCAGCCAAACTTGGGTTTGCAGAATGATATTATAAACTATCATAGTTATTTCCAAATTAATATTAGCTTGCATTAGACTACTAATTGTTTAAAACTATTTGCTAATTTGTTAAAATCTACAGTCCATGCAATATGTTACTTTGGAAAAAGAAAGAATAGCTGATTTACATAAGCAGAAATCAGCATGAGACATGGCATGTCTTACTTGCCTTCCCTAAGTGCTACAGAACATAATTATGATATTTATAAATGTGAATATAAATAAGGTAAGAGAGAGATTCTAAAACCATTTAAAGGTGCCTAACAGTTGCTTTTTGTTTTAAGTATAAAGGACAGCACCAATGGCTAAACATTTTCCAGTACTCTAACACTGCAGAATGTTCTAAGTATGTGAAGACTGTCTTGCACCCTTAATCCTGTGATCCAAGCCTACTGAAATTGCTTCCAAGTGTATAAATTCTATCTGTTTGGGTCCTAAGCTGCTGGAAAAGGATAACAGACTTTTTTAATAGCAGAAAGGATCCTGAATTTAGTTCAGTTATATATTTAAGAGTGGAATTTGCCAAACCATCACTGAAGACACTAGTTCATCTTGTCGCTGCTGCTTGGTCTTCTTGTTCACTCTTCTGTGTCCCTGGCCACCAGAAATCACTAATACTGAACTCGCTTTCATTTTCTTAGATTTCTGTCTTTTACTTTTAAATGAGATATTTTGATCCTTCAAAAGCTCATAAATGTTACTGTCCTCTGGTCTGTGTTCTAGGGAACTTGATCCATGAGACAAAGTAAGGGATCCAGAAGATGATGACAAGTCACTTCTTTGTGCAATGGACCCTGCTGAACCTCCCAGCCAAATTGCAGTGTCATGGGTGTTACTAAGGGAAGAGCCTGGTCTTTCAGTGAGCAGAATGTTCTTCTGGTCCTCGTCCTTAGGTTCTGAGCCAGGAGGCAGGCTGTTCCTCAGTTTGTTTCTGTTCTTCTTGTTTATAGATGTAGCTGTTACAAGAAACTTGACTGGGCTATTGTGTGCATGGTATGACACCATTCCTCTTCCTGGAGCCAAAAGAAAAGATGCAATTAAAGAACATTATTTATTTGGCCACAGTGTTCCACCATAATTAGTTCATGAAATTTGCTCAGAAAAGCATAACTCTTAAAACCCTATTATATGTATCCAGTCTGTTTTTCCCCTCATGTGTACACTATTTACAGGAAAAAAAGAAGTACACAGAAGTAATGTGTTATACCACAAGTGTTTTAGAACTATACTAATAAATCAGCTGAAACATGGCATTATGAATTTTAGTTGACATACTTCTGTGTTTTATCCTCGCAACAGTGTGAGCACAGAAACACTGCCAACTTCTCTTTGTTGGCATTGACACAAATTTAAAACTCAGTTTTCTCCAGTAATCCACAAACAATCCTGTGCTACCCCTGTACGTCTTCAGAATAGCATTAGAACAGACCCTTCCATACTATACAGCAGGAACTAAAACTCATCCTTCTGGATGGTTGTCTGGTTACCATTATGGATTCATAAGGAAATGACTGAACAATTATTATTTGTTCAGTCAGGAAGATTTAGGCTGTGCAAATCATTAGAATGTATGAAAAACAAATTGCATATGGCCAAATTCAGAAGCTGTAATATTATATGTAGCTTTTACAGTAAAAAAGGAAGAAAAAAAGGAGGATTCTACAAAATAATCTACAATATGAAAAAGAGCTAGGCTATCAAGGGGAAAAGCCCACAAACCCTATAAATCACTATGTCAATCCCTAATTCCCTGATGCATTCCAGGTTATAAGAAAACACATTCTTTTACAGAAAGCACAATCATAAAAAGATGAATTATCAATATTGGAAGCACAACACCAAAAGCCACAATTTTTGAGTTCAAAATACAGTTATCAAAGACTAAAAAACAGGTTTCTAAATGTAATGTTACTAGATCTGTGAAATCTGAAAAATCTTGACCCCAAATAAATGTAAGAATACATGACATAAACCACAATAATAAAAACAGGAAATGGAAGAATGAGAGATTTTTTTATTCTGAAACTATGCATTTTGTTGTATTGCATTTATTTTCATCTAACATAGGTTCCAGATTTTTATGGAGCATTTATCCTGTGTCATACCACATTATTGCTGCGTGTTTTGCTGAACACAGAGGATTTCATTTTCATTTTGCGAAGTTACATAAGCATTTTTTTTTCCCTGAAGGAAGCTGCAAACAGCTTGCCTCAGAAAATCTGCCAGCTTCCCTCCACAGCACAGAAGCTCGAACAGAATTCTGAACCCAAAACATTGGGGGAAAGCCCCTTTTAAACATACTTTTAAAATCTTGCTTCTGCTAGTAGTTTAAACATTAGTAAAGTGATGCAGCAGCATTCATGCATTTGTATTTCAAATGGGGTAATATGAAAGTAACTCAATAAATATACCTCTCCAAAATGTAAAAACCTTGGTCATGGTCAAAAAAAATGAAATATTTTTACTCTCATGTATTCCAAGTCTCCTGTTTGGGGGAAACCAATCAGCAACATGCTGAATTAGGTATATATGTCTATATACCTAATGCATGTATTTTCCTCAAATCTGAAAGAAAAACTGCATTATCTTCTCATCTCCATGTATTTGACTGTACTCTGACAAGATTAATGCCTATCCTGTTCTTATACCTTAAAGAAAAAACATTGTCCCAGCTCAAAAAACTGAGACACAACTAGTCAAGTACTTGGATATACTGTAAAGCTTATGAAGAGCAGCAAGTGTAATTTCATCACAAAGCTCTGTCATTTATCTAAACAATACATATAATTTGCCAGGTTCACTGAAGTTACTGACAGCAGAGAAATGGCTTCTTCAGTACATGAGGCGTTTGAGAAATTTCACTCACCAGTTACTTTGGGAATCCCCTGCAAGCGAGGCACTGGTAACGCTACTATTATACCCAGGTTTGTTCCCACCAGCAATAAACCATGGCACACCAGGAGGCTGGTCACAGAGACACGCTGCTGCCCTGTGAAGTTTAGGAAGTGCTCCATTACTGAAGAGTGATGACCTTTGCCTAGATCAGAGTGACTTCAGGCAAACACAATCAGCTGTACTATCTCATTCAGCAAAGCACTCAGCACAAAGGTAAATATTCTGCTGGATTATGGATTACACTTTACATATATGACAATTTAAATACTATTAAACTTTTGAAACATTCTGCCTTAAATCTCTAAATCGTAGTATCTAAGGGTAGACATAGACTGTCTTTACAAACATGCTTTTTATGAATAGGCTATGTTTGTATATTCCCTATAATAAAACTGAAAGGCATTTCACTTCACGATACTCGCAATTATATTGCCATAACACAATATACTCAGGACTCAAACCTGCTCACATTACTTTTTTCTCTCCTAGTTTTTATTCTGTGAAACTGTATTAGAAGTGCTGTGTCCCCCTCTCTGAGTTTTGGTCCCCTCCATACAAGAATGGCATTGGCATATTGGAAGAAGCCCAGTAGAAGGAGACCAAGATGATCAGGAGACTGGAGAGACTAAAATAAGTGCTATCTACACGTATCCGATGAAAGGATGCACAGAAGACAGAGTCAGGCTCTACTCAGATGTGCACAGTGATATGATAATACGCAATGGATCAAATTTGGGGCATGAGGAAATTCAAATTTGGTGCGTGGAGAAATTGTATTCTAAGTAGGGAAAAACTGCTTCATCATTAAGGTGATAAAAAACTCCAATGGGTTGCTCAGACAGATTGTGAAATCTTCATCCTCTCAAAAAATATTAAAAATTTGACTGGACAAGACCTTGAACAACCAGGTCTAATCAGGCTTGCTTCAAGAATGATGGACAAGATGACCTCCAGGGTAACTTCCAATCAAATTGACTCTGTGATTCTGTGATTTTCTACAATATTATTTATGAGACCACTATTTTTCTAATTTTAAGTAATTTTTGCTTGTAGTGTTTACTAAATATGTTTGGTTCAGTTTAGATGGATTTTCAAAATGGTCTTGACAAATTTCAGAAATAGAAACTATGGCCTGACCAAAATTTTGCCAAAGTTTATGAGGAGGAGCATTTAAACTCTGCTCAAAGCCTTCAGGTTCAAAACATACACATTCTTCAATTTATTATTAACTGTATATGTAGAGAAGTCATTCCACCTTCATCATAGCTCTCAAGTTCAAGCTCTCAATTCATTAGTAAGTCAGGAATTTGGATTTCACATCTGATGTAACTTGAATGAACCCACACGTTCCACACTTTGGAAAAGGACCTCAATTACAGTGTATCACAAATGAACGTGTTTTCTGTTTAGTCCCTTGAAGCTTGCATCCAAGAATATATAAATTGCAGAATCACTGGGAAAGCAGGGAAGGAGCAGCTAGACTGTAGCCCAAACCACTCAACTGGAAATCAGGAGGCAGAACACAGTTCAAGTCTTTCTTCACAGAACTTTGGAGAAACAAAGTATTAACCCAGCAATGGTGAGTTTTGAGAGGCGCACAGAGGGGGTCAGATCTGGCATCCAAGCTCTGTCCACCTAAAAGCACATTCTAAAACACTCTAAAGGTACAATGACTAGGTCATCTTTGGCAAGTGTAACAAGGATAAGTAAGTTTAAAAGGCTCCATCTGCTTGTGCAGACCTTTAGAGACTCCTATGGTGTTTTCCATAAACTACAGGTGTTTATGGTGGTAGGACTGCATCATCCCTCCTCAGCTAAATAAGCATGGATGGTCTATGTTGTAGACAAATTACAAGTCTTTTGAAGCTTGGTGTTTGCATTTTTTATGGGTTTCTTGTTCAGTTGATTTGGTGTTAGGATTTTTTTTTGTTTGTTTTGGCTTTTTTTTTAGATATTAATGGGATTAATTTAGTTTCCAAAACAAAGCACACAAAGGCACTCCTTCAGCACAAACATAGTTCTAACAGTAATGCCCAAGCACCTCTGTGTTTTGGAGTTTTCAAAAATGGGTATTTGAATTCCGTGATTTAGAGTTCAGGCTCATTCAAATTATACATAACATGAGCCCTCTCCCATAACTTGTGTCACAGCAAGTGCAAGGTACTAACAGGTTCCCTTAACCTCACTCCATTTCCCTTAGAGCTTGTTTTATCAACTACAGAAATACTTAAATACAATTTTTTAATTTTTAAAATTATCAAAAACTCTTAAGTGCATGGTTGTCTCTCAAATCCCTTGCAGAAGCAAGATGCTCATAGTTTTAAACAACAGATCTTTAATGCTTTTTTAAAGTATTTAAAATGTAAAATTATATGACTAATTTCATACCTCAAATGTGAAGCAAGTTTTAAACAGTAATTTTTACCTGGGAAAACTGGCAATACCCGTTACTGTTTCCATAGGTGAGAATAGCAAATTATCACACAGCAATTTAGAATCTTAAACACTGAGCATAACCTAAAGCATGAACCAACTATAGGGAGGTCAAAAGGAAAATCCCTTGCTGTGAAATCTCGGAAAAGCAGGAAACATCTGCAACTGAAAAGATACTTTGAAATAACAAGAATCAAATAAAAAATTACATATAGATTAAAAAAATAGTAATTTAAAATATTAATTTATCTTCTTACGGTTTGAAATCATACTTTTCTTTGTTATTTTCTGACTTTTTGTTTTGATAGATTTCAAATTTAGAGGGGAAAAAAAAAGTCAAACCAATTCTCCAGAATGCATTATGCAGTAAGCACAGAAATTAACAAATTAAGAAGAGAAAATGATAAACATAAATGCCAAAACCAATAAAATACTCATCTTTAAATGCCAACATTTAGATCACACTGTCCCAATGAAGATAAAACTGTTGAAACCTGTAAAATAATCTGACCAAGGTCTTGAGTTTAAAAAGAACTGAAGTCAACCATTAAGCTTATACATGGACAAATTATTTTATTGCCTTTGTTCTGCTGTGTTCACCCTTCTCAGGTCTCCATTCCAACAAGCACCAGACCTGGGTAAATCCTCTTAGATCTTCTGAAGTCAACCCTAGGTAGGTGTAAGGACATTGCTGCATATCCTTTACTTGGCCATGCTGCTCTTACTATGTAAAAAACTAGTCCACTGTACAGATCTGTTGGGCCAACCTGAAGTTTTCCCCAATCTCTTTATAATTTCCCAGCAGTACGATCATAAAGCATTTAATGGTCTGTCACCTGGTGGGATGGGGATGAAAGAAAGTTCTAAAGCCTCAAATCAGAGCTTGTTTTCTGCAAGGAGGAAGTGATACTTTTTTTTTCTTTTGCTTTTCTCATCTGTTTCCAGGAAATACACATGCCATTAGAGGATATATGGATATAAACAGAATATAGTAACTTAAGCAGAAATCATCTCTTTGTTGAACAGGTAACCTGTCATTGTCCATATGATCAATGAAGTATCAAGGTCACAGCAATCTCTTTAAAAAGGACAAACTCTTAGAGAGCTGAAAGCAAAAACATGTTTAAGGATGTTCTTGAGTAATGAAAATACTGACTGTGACTATGAAAAAACAAGTGGACTGTCTGCTCACATACAATACGATTTTTTTGGTGTGAGTTGTGATAAAGGCTGGTGAAAAACTGCCTTTGTTGATATTTCAACTACAGATCATAAAAATTAAGCATAAATTTGCTCTACAAATGAAGTGCATTGCACTAGTGAAGTGTGTATATTTGTCTTTAAATGTTAATAGATTATTTTTTCTGCTGCTCAGTATGCCCTCTGTTCAGCTAACAGGGCTGTACTGTAGATTACAAGACAGCAAAATAAATAGGTCCAAGTAGCCAAACCAATGAAGATGCTCTTTTCCTCAGCCATTCTCTACCTTTCTCACATGGCACTTGATCTTTTGTTATAGAACACAATCTTGTTATACCTTATTAAGAAGTATTTCTGAAGATATGTGAAGTACAGGTACTGCAGATCAGTCTGGACTAAATGTCTATCCCACGGTTGCCTCTGTGCCCCTGGTTTAATTGCCAGTCCTGCGCTCCTAGACACAAATTTCCCATAATTCCAGAAAGCAAGAGCCCACTCAGCTCCATTCCTTATAAGTAGACTGCCACAGATTTAAAATTACATGCAGCAAATAAAAGATTCTGCCAGACACAGTCTGCTTTTTTACATTACTAAACTTTGCCATATCATAGGGACAATCACCTCCTGTGCCATTTCAATCCTCTGTGATTCTGTCCTGTCAACTGTGCTGCAGGGTTGTCTTCCCCAAAGCACAGAAGGCACATCCTTTACAACAAGGAGAGCAACCAGTGATATTTAAAGCCATCTCTTCCTAAAAACAAATTGGGAAAATCTAATGCTATGAGAACTCATTATTGAGGTTATGAGACCCTCCTACTCCTCTATCTTAATTAGTTACTACAGCTGTCTTTTAAGTGTTTTACTACAGCACTGTAACTCACAGTAACCATTCCTGACTAAGCTTTTCTTCTACTGTATAACAACAAAAGAATTTCATTAACTTCATGGAGAGACATTCATTGCATTTACCTTACTTGAAGTAAAGATGCAGATGACATCTCCAGGCAATCTATTGGGCAAATAGTACATATTGTTCCTACTAAAATCCTGGAAAAAGAACTCCAGCTTCTTCAGAGTTATACAGAGATCTTGCCTTTTTAATCTCTATTCTTAAGACTCTTAGCAATATTTTTACACCAATTTCTTCTCTCTCATTTCAATACCTTGAATTATTACTTATCTCTTATTTTTGCTTATTAAGGAACTCCTTTTGGATTTCAGAAAACTAACAGAGGTGTTTCCTTTAAAACTAGAAGTCCTAAAAATCCCCAGTGAAGGCAAATACATATCTTGTAAATACACAGCTATTTCACCATGTTGTATTTCACTGTTTCACTTTGGGGGTTTTTTTTGGTTTTTAATCTCAGTATATACTACACAGAACTTGATTTATTATTTAGCTGCTTTATTATGTAAACCTCCTACTACTCTGTCTTTCAGCTTTTGTTGTTGCAGCATTTTTGAGATCATATAAACAGGCCCAAGAGCTACTGCTAAATAATTGAAATTCATTTCATTTTTAGAATGGATTCCCCCTTGGAACATCTGCCGTAATAATATTCTACTCCCAAAATAAATTTCCATTTACATTCACTGGTGTGCTTTTTGTGAAGACTCTGGGGGAAAAAAAAAAAAAAAAGAGGAACTAAAATGGGTAAGAATGACACCAAAGAGATATAATTAGCTAAAACTCTTTTCCAAAAATAATGGTATGTTACATCAGCAGTTTTATTACCATGGCAATGAACACAAATTTTTGAAGAGTTTTATATGCAGAAAATACATATAAGATAGGCTGTACTTCCCTTTTTTTCTCCCACTATAAACAGCAGAACATGTTAAAAGTTAATCTTTTTACAACTGATCTTGATTTCTTTGTGTAACTGTGATAAATTCAATCAAATAATCTATTTAGAGGCAGGTTATTTCCTGCTGTTCAGTGTTGGATCTACAGTCAAATACCACATGTAAAAAACACCCTGTCCAGAACATGATATAACTAGACACAATTTATAATAGAGCTTTATTGCAAAGCTAATGTCATCTGAAAGAAAACATGGTAAGAAGACAGAGTCTGAAGAAGTGAAACATTTTTCATGTAAGATTTATACCTAACTCCTGTGAGAATACAAATATAATCTCAGTGTGGGAAGAACTGGCTTCTGCTAGAAAAACTAAGCAATAAAGCTGCACCCACGTCACCCATAAAAACTGCAGAAGCTTGGTCTATTCCAGTCTACAAACAGGGAAAGACAGAAAGAATAGTTGCCTATTGGATACCTCATGCTCAGCCCTGCCAGTATCANATTTGCTTTTTAAAGCAGACAGACTGAAAATTTAAGACATACACAAATCTGCTGCAAAATTAAGAAAATAAATTTCAGCAACATTTTACAACCCTACTGCTGTATCAAACAAAATACTTCAGTCTCTAGTACTGTTGACCTTGAAATGTTATGTGCTAGGAAACATTGCCATTATGGTTGATATTGGTTTAAACCAAGCAGATTGAAACAAAACATGGTGGAATCAAGCAGTTTGTATTAGATGTTGCAGAAGTAATTTCGGGGCAAACCACACCCTTATTGGGATAAGAATGGTACCAAAGTAGCCAGAAGTTTTATTTGGTTTATTGACAAATATTTGACTTCAGATATACTTAATTTGCATTTCACTGAACAGATGGGTAGTATTAGAGTTCTTAACATACTCAACTGAAATTTAATCATCCTAATTTCTCTGTATTTCAGTCTATTGATGAGGGAAAAGGATGTTCCCATAGACTCCATTCAACATGTTAACTGTATTAAACAGATTTTGACTTAAGGATGTCCTCATCACCAGTTTTGGCAATGTCTTTATGAGCTTGAAGCCTTTGTCTTATATTTCACATGTGCAGAGACTAGTGCAAAAGGCAATTTCAGTAGGAATCCCGAATTCAATGATTCCTTTGGAAATACATCAATTCATAATAAAACATCAATCAGATCTCTACTTACAGCCCCCTAACACTGCCAAAGCCACTGCCTGTCTGTCTCAGTGAATGAAGCTGTGCATGCTGTTTTCCCAACACCCATTTACATGACCATGCTTTGATGAAACTGGGTGAAAAGAGATGTCCACCACTCAGACATGACTATATCTCTGCTGTTGCCCTGTGACATTATTTGATTGATGTTTGCCTGAAGGCACAGCACAACTCAAACAACATAGGACCTACAGTGATTACTTGCACTTCCTATAGATATTCCAATATTAGTCTATTTCTTCCCAATTAATGACTTAATTAATAATTTCATTATTAATGTACTGGATGTGCATGCCTCCTTAAAAGTGGTACAGTCCATGTTTAGCTTTGATAGTGAGTTGCCAGGGGGAGAATGTGTTAGGAGCTCTACAATGCACAACTGTCCTGTATCTGTGTTTTCTATTTGCCCAAGGCCACTGAATCTTTGCAACTTTCTCTGTATAACAAAGGCAAGTTGCAGACACATTGCACCTACCAAGAAAATTAGTGTGCTTTTTGTACTGCAACAGTTTTAATAAAACTGAGCTTTAGAAATTAATATTTTAAAAATCTATGTTATATGTTGAAATAAACAAATACCAATCAATTAATGTAGATGGTTTTGTCCCAGCCAAACTTGGGTTTGCAGAATGATATTATAAACTATCATAGTTATTTCCAAATTAATATTAGCTTGCATTAGACTACTAATTGTTTAAAACTATTTGCTAATTTGTTAAAATCTACAGTCCATGCAATATGTTACTTTGGAAAAAGAAAGAATAGCTGATTTACATAAGCAGAAATCAGCATGAGACATGGCATGTCTTACTTGCCTTCCCTAAGTGCTACAGAACATAATTATGATATTTATAAATGTGAATATAAATAAGGTAAGAGATTCTAAAACCATTTAAAGGTGCCTAACAGTTGCTTTTTGTTTTAAGTATAAAGGACAGTACCAATGGCTAAACATTTTCCAGTACTCTAACACTGCAGAATGTTCTAAGTATGTGAAGACTGTCTTGCACCCTTAATCCTGTGATCCAAGCCTACTGAAATTGCTTCCAAGTGTATAAATTCTATCTGTTTGGGTCCTAAGCTGCTGGAAAAGGATAACAGACTTTTTTAATAGCAGAAAGGATCCTGAATTTAGTTCAGTTATATATTTAAGAGTGGGATTTGCCAAACCATCACTGAAGACACTAGTTCATCTTGTCGCTGCTGCTTGGTCTTCTTGTTCACTCTTCTGTGTCCCTGGCCACCAGAAATCACTAATACTGAACTCGCTTTCATTTTCTTAGATTTCTGTCTTTTACTTTTAAATGAGATATTTTGATCCTTCAGAAGCTCATAAATGTTACTGTCCTCTGGTCTGTGTTCTAGGGAACTTGATCCATGAGACAAAGTAAGGGATCCAGAAGATGATGACAAGTCACTTCTTTGTGCAATGGACCCTGCTGAACCTCCCAGCCAAATTGCAGTGTCATGGGTGTTACTAAGGGAAGAGCCTGGTCTTTCAGTGAGCAGAATGTTCTTCTGGTCCTCGTCCTTAGGTTCTGAGCCAGGAGGCAGGCTGTTCCTCAATTTGTTTCTGTTCTTCTTGTTTATAGATGTAGCTGTTACAAGAAACTTGACTGGGCTATTGTGTGCATGGTATGACACCATTCCTCTTCCTGGAGCCAAAAAAAAAGATGCAATTAAAGAACATTATTTATTTGGCCACAGTGTTCCACCATAATTAGTTCATGAAATTTGCTCAGAAAAGCATAACTCTTAAAACCCTATTATATGTATCCAGTCTGTTTTTCCCCTCATGTGTACACTATTTACAGGAAAAAAAGAAGTACATAGAAGTAATGTATTATACCACAAGTGTTTTAGAACTGTACTAATAAATCAGCTGAAACATGGCATTATGAATTTTAGTTGACATACTTTTGTGTTTTATCCTCGCAACAGTGTGAGCACAGAAACACTGCCAACTTCTCTTTGTTGGCATTGACACAAATTTAATACTCAGTTTTCTCCAGTAATCCACAAACAATCCTGTGCTACCCCTGTACGTCTTCAGAATAGCATCAGAACAGACCCTTCCATACTATACATCAGGAACTAAAACTCATCCTTCTGGATGGTTGTCTGGTTACCATGATGGATTCATAAGGAAATGACTGAACAGGAAGATTTAGGCTGTGCAAATCATTAGAATGTATGAAAAACAAATTGCATATGGCCAAATTCAGAAGCTGTAATATTATATGTAGCTTTTACAGTAAAAAAGGAAGAAAAAAAAGGAGGATTCTACAAAATAATCTACAATATGAAAAAGAGCTAGGCTTTCAAGGGGAAAAGCCCACAAACCCTATAAATCACTATGTCAATCCCTAATTCCCTGATGCATTCCAAGTTATAAGAAAACACATTCTTTTACAGAAAGCACAATCATAAAAAGATGAATTATCAATATTGGAAGCACAACACCAAAAGCCACAATTTTTGAGTTCAAAATACAGTTATCAAAGACTAAAAAACAGGTTTCTAAATGTAATGTTACTAGATCTGTGAAATCTGAAAAATCTTGACCCCAAATAAATGCAAGAATACATGACATAAACCACAATAATAAAAACAGGAAATGGAAGAATGAGAGATTTTTTTATTCTGAAACTATGCATTTTGTTGTATTGCATTTATTTTCATCTAACATAGGTTCCAGATTTTTATGGAGCATTTATCCTGTGTCATACCACATTATTGCTGCGTGTTTTGCTGAACACAGAGGATTTCATTTTCATTTTGCGAAGTTACATAAGCATTTTTTTTTCCCTGAAGGAAGCTGCAAACAGCTTGCCTCAGAAAATCTGCCAGCTTCCCTCCACAGCACAGAAGCTCGAACAGAATTCTGAACCCAAAACATTGGGGGAAAGCCCCTTTTAAACATACTTTTAAAATCTTGCTTCTGCTAGTAGTTTAAACATTAGTAAAGTGATGCAGCAGCATTCATGCATTTGTATTTCAAATGGGGTAATATGAAAGTAACTCAATAAATATACCTCTCCAAAATGTAAAAACCTTGGTCATGGTCAAAAAAAATGAAATATTTTTACTCTCATGTATTCCAAGTCTCCTGTTTGGGGGAAACCAATCAGCAACATGCTGAATTAGGTATATCTATGTCTATATACCTAATGCATGTATTTTCCTCAAATCTGAAAGAAAAACTGCATTATCTTCTCATCTCCATGTATTTGACTGTACTCTGACAAGATTAATGCCTATCCTGTTCTTATACCCTAAAGAAAAAACATTGTCCCAGCTCAAAAAACTGAGACACAACTAGTCAAGTACTTGGATATACTGTAAAGCTTATGAAGAGCAGCAAGTGTAATTTCATCACAAAGCTCTGTCATTTATCTAAACAATACATATAATTTGCCAGGTTCACTGAAGTTACTGACAGCAGAGAAATGGCTTCTTCAGTACATGAGGCGTTTGAGAAATTTCACTCACCAGTTACTTTGGGAATCCCCTGCAAGCGAGGCACTGGTAACGCTACTATTATACCCAGGTTTGTTCCCACCAGCAGTAAACCATGGCACACCAGGAGGCTGGTCACAGAGACACGCTGCTGCCCTGTGAAGTTTAGGAAGTGCTCCATTACTGAAGAGTGATGACCTTTGCCTAGATCAGAGTGACTTCAGGCAAACACAATCAGCTGTACTATCTCATTCAGCAAAGCACTCAGCACAAAGGTAAATATTCTGCTGGATTATGGATTACACTTTACATATATGACAATTTAAATACTATTAAACTTTTGAAACATTCTGCCTTAAATCTCTAAATCGTAGTATCTAAGGGTAGACATAGACTGTCTTTACAAACATGCTTTTTATGAATAGGCTATGTTTGTATATTCCCTATAATAAAACTGAAAGGCATTTCACTTCACGATACTCGCAATTATATTGCCATAACACAATATACTCAGGACTCAAACCTGCTCACATTACTTTTTTCTCTCCTAGTTTTTATTCTGTGAAACTGTATTAGAAGTGCTGTGTCCCCCTCTCTGAGTTTTGGTCCCCTCCATACAAGAATGGCATTGGCATATTGGAAGAAGCCCAGTAGAAGGAGACCAAGATGATCAGGAGACTAGAGAGACTAAAATAAGTGCTATCTACATGTATCTGATGAAAGGATGCACAGAAGACAGAGTCAGGCTCTACTCAGATGTGCACAGTGATATGATAATACGCAATGGATCAAATTTGGGGCATGAGGAAATTCAAATTTGGTGCGTGGAGAAATTGTATTCTAAGTAGGGAAAAACTGCTTCATCATTAAGGCGATAAAAAACTCCAATGGGTTGCTCAGACAGATTGTGAAATCTTCATCCTCTCAAAAAATATTAAAAATTTGACTGGACAAGACCTTGAACAACCAGGTCTAATCAGGCTTGCTTCAAGAATGATGGACAAGATGACCTCCAGGGTAACTTCCAATCAAATTGACTCTGTGATTCTGTGATTTTCTACAATATTATTTATGAGACCACTATTTTTCTAATTTTAAGTAATTTTTGCTTGTAGTGTTTACTAAATATGTTTGGTTCAGTTTAGATGGATTTTCAAAATGGTCTTGACAAATTTCAGAAATAGAAACTATGGCCTGACCAAAATTTTGCCAAAGTTTATGAGGAGGAGCATTTAAACTCTGCTCAAAGCCTTCAGGTTCAAAACATACACATTCTTCAATTTATTATTAACTGTATATGTAGAGAAGTCATTCCACCTTCATCATAGCTCTCAAGTTCAAGCTCTCAATTCATTAGTAAGTCAGGAATTTGGATTTCACATCTGATGTAACTTGAATGAACCCACACGTTCCACACTTTGGAAAAGGACCTCAATTACAGTGTATCACAAATGAACGTGTTTTCTGTTTAGTCCCTTGAAGCTTGCATCCAAGAATATATAAATTGCAGAATCACTGGGAAAGCAGGGAAGGAGCAGCTAGACTGTAGCCCAAACCACTCAACTGGAAATCAGGAGGCAGAACACAGTTCAAGTCTTTCTTCACAGAACTTTGGAGAAACAAAGTATTAACCCAGCAATGGTGAGTTTTGAGAGGCGCACAGAGGGGGTCAGATCTGGCATCCAAGCTCTGTCCACCTAAAAGCACATTCTAAAACACTCTAAAGGTACAATGACTAGGTCATCTTTGGCAAGTGTAACAAGGATAAGTAAGTTTAAAAGGCTCCATCTGCTTGTGCAGACCTTTAGAGACTCCTATGGTGTTTTCCATAAACTACAGGTGTTTATGGTGGTAGGACTGCATCATCCCTCCTCAGCTAAATAAGCATGGATGGTCTATGTTGTAGACAAATTACAAGTCTTTTGAAGCTTGGTGTTTGCATTTTTTATGGGTTTCTTGTTCAGTTGATTTGGTGTTAGGATTTTTTTTTGTTTGTTTTGGCTTTTTTTTTAGATATTAATGGGATTAATTTAGTTTCCAAAACAAAGCACACAAAGGCACTCCTTCAGCACAAACATAGTTCTAACAGTAATGCCCAAGCACCTCTGTGTTTTGGAGTTTTCAAAAATGGGTATTTGAATTCCGTGATTTAGAGTTCAGGCTCATTCAAATTATACATAACATGAGCCCTCTCCCATAACTTGTGCCACAGCAAGTGCAAGGTACTAACAGGTTCCCTTAACCTCACTCCATTTCCCTTAGAGCTTGTTTTATCAACTACAGAAATACTTAAATACAATTTTTTAATTTTTAAAATTATCAAAAACTCTTAAGTGCATGGTTGTCTCTCAAATCCCTTGCAGAAGCAAGATGCTCATAGTTTTAAACAACAGATCTTTAATGCTTTTTTAAAGTATTTAAAATGTAAAATTATATGACTAATTTCATACCTCAAATGTGAAGCAAGTTTTAAACAGTAATTTTTACCTGGGAAAACTGGCAATACCCGTTACTGTTTCCATAGGTGAGAATAGCAAATTATCACACAGCAATTTAGAATCTTAAACACTGAGCATAACCTAAAGCATGAACCAACTATAGGGAGGTCAAAAGGAAAATCCCTTGCTGTGAAATCTCGGAAAAGCAGGAAACATCTGCAACTGAAATAACAAGAATCAACTAAAAAAATTACATATAGATTAAAAAAAATAGTAATTTAAAATATTAATTTATCTTCTTACGGTTTGAAATCATACTTTTCTTTGTTATTTTCTGACTTTTTGTTTTGATAGATTTCAAATTTAGAGGGGAAAAAAAAAGTCAAACCAATTCTCCAGAATGCATTATGCAGTAAGTACAGAAATTAACAAATTAAGAAGGGAAAATGATAAACATAAATGCCAAAACCAATAAAATACTCATCTTTAAATGCCAACATTTAGATCACACTGTCCCAATGCAGATAAAACTGTTGAAACCTGTAAAATAATCTGACCAAGGTCTTGAGTTTAAAAAGAACTGAAGTCAACCATTAAGCTTATACATGGACAAATTATTTTATTGCCTTTGTTCTGCTGTGTTCACCCTTCTCAGGTCTCCATTCCAACAAGCACCAGACCTGGGTAAATCCTCTTAGATCTTCTGAAGTCAACCCCAGGTAGGTGTAAGGACATTGCTGCATATCCTTTATTTGGCCATGCTGCTCTTACTATGTAAAAAACTAGTCCACTGTACAGATCTGTTGGGCCAACCCGAAGTTTTCCCCAATCTCTTTATAATTTCCCAGCAGTACGATCATAAAGCATCTGCATTTAATGGTCTGTCACCTGGTGGGATGGGGACAAAAGAAAGCTCTAAAGCCTCAAAGCAGAGCTTGTTTTCTGCAAGGAGGAAGTGATACTTTTTTTTTTTCTTTTGCTTTTCTCATCTGTTTCCAGGAAATACACATGCCATTAGAGGATATATGGATATAAACAGAATATAGTAACTTAAGCAGAAATCATCTCTTTGTTGAACAGGTAACCTGTCATTGTCCATATGATCAATGAAGTATCAAGGTCACAGCAATCTCTTTAAAAAGGACAAACTCTTAGAGAGCTGAAAGCAAAAACATGTTTAAGGATGTTCTTGAATAAGGAAAATACTGACTGTGACTATGAAAAAACAAGTGGACTGTCTGCTCACATACAATACAATTTTTTTGGTGTGAGTTGTGATAAAGGCTGGTGAAAAACTGCCTTTGTTGATATTTCAACTACAGATCATAAAAATTAAGCATAAATTTGCTCTACAAATGAAGTGCATTGCACTAGTGAAGTGTGTATATTTGTCTTTAAATGTTAATAGATTATTTTTTCTGCTGCTCAGTATGCCCTCTGTTCAGCTAACAGGGCTGTACTGTGGATTACAAGACAGCAAAATAAATAGGTCCAAGTAGCTAAACCAATGAAGATGCTCTTTTCCTCAGCCATTCTCTACCTTTCTCACATGCCACTTGATCTTTTGTTATAGAACACAATCTTGTTATACCTTATTAAGAAGTATTTCTGAAGATATGTGAAGTACAGGTACTGCAGATCAGTCTGGACTAAATGTCTATCCCACGGTTGCCTCTGTGCCCCTGGTTTAATTGCCAGTCCTGCGCTCCTAGACACAAATTTCCCATAATTCCAAAAAGCGAGAGCCCTCTCAGCTCCATTCCTTATAAGTAGACTGCCACAGATTTAAAATTACATGCAGCAAATAAAAGATTCTGCCAGACACAGTCTGCTTTTTTACATTACTAAACTTTGCCATATCATAGGGACAATCACCTCCTGTGCCATTTCAATCCTCTGTGATTCTGTCCTGTCAACTGTGCTGCAGGGTTGTCTTCCCCAAAGCACAGAAGGCACATCCTTTACAACAAGGAGAGCAACCAGTGATATTTAAAGCCATCTCTTCCTAAGAACAAATTGGGAAAATCTAATGCTATGAGAACTCATTATTGAGGTTATGAGACCCTCCTACTCCTCTATCTTAATTAGTTACTACAGCTGTCTTTTAAGTGTTTTACTACAGCACTGTAACTCACAGTAACCATTCCTAAGCTTTTCTTCTACTGTATAACAACAAAATAATTTCATTAACTTCATGGAGAGAAATTCATTGCATTTACCTTACTTGAAGTAAAGATGCAGATGACATCTCCAGGCAATCTATTGGGCAAATAGTATATATTGTTCCTACTAAAATCCTGGGAAAAGAACTCCAGCTTCTTCAGTTATACAGAGATCTTGCCTTTTTAATCTCTATTCTTAAGACTCTTAGCAATATTTTTACACCAATTTCTTCTCTCTCATTTCAATACCTTGAATTATTACTTATCTCTTATTTTTGCATATTAAGGAACTCCTTTTGGATTTCAGAAAACTAACAGAGGTGTTTCCTTTAAAACTAGAAGTCCTAAAAATCCCCAGTGAAGGCAAATACATATCTTGTAAATACACAGCTATTTCACCATGTTGTATTTCACTGTTTCACTTTGGGGTTTTTTTTTGGTTTTTAATCTCAGTATATACTATGCAGAACTTGATTTATTATTTAGCTGCTTTATTATGTAAACCTCCTACTACTCTGTCTTTCAGCTTTTGTTGTTGCAGCATTTTTGAGATCATATAAACAGGCCCAAGAGCTACTGCTAAATAATTGAAATTCATTTCATTTTTAGAATGGATTCCCCCTTGGAACATCTGCCGTAATAATATTCTACTCCCAAAATAAATTTCCATTTACATTCACTGGTGTGCTTTTTGTGAAGACTCTGGGGGAAAAAAAAAAAAAAAAGAGGAACTAAAATGGGTAAGAATGACACCAAAGAGATATAATTAGCTAAAACTCTTTTCCAAAAATAATGGTATGTTACATCAGCAGTTTTATTACCATGGCAATGAACACAAATTTTTGAAGAGTTTTATATGCAGAAAATACATATAAGATAGGCTGTACTTCCCTTTTCTCCCACTATAAACAGCAGAACATGTTAAAAGTTAATCTTTTTACAACTGATCTTGATTTCTTTGTGTAACTGTGATAAATTCAATCAAATAATCTATTTAGAGGCAGGGTATTTCCTGCTGTTCAGTGTTGGATCTACAGTCAAATACCACATGTAAAAAACACCCTGTCCAGAACATGATATAACTAGACACAATTTATAATAGAGCTTTATTGCAAAGCTAATGTCATCTGAAAGAAAACATGGTAAGAAGACAGAGTCTGAAGAAGTGAAACATTTTTCATGTAAGATTTATACCTAACTCCTGTGAGAATACAAATATAATCTCAGTGTGGGAAGAACTGGCTTCTGCTAGAAAAACTAAGCAATAAAGCTGGCACCCACGTCACCCATAAAAACTGCAGAAGCTTGGTCTATTCCAGTCTACAAACAGGGAAAGACAGAAAGAATAGTTGCCTATTGGATACCTCATGCTCAGCCCTGCCAGTATCAGTTTACCCTCCATCCCTTTTCCCAGCAGTGCCACAGCTCCCACCTGACACACTTGCTAACGCTGAGGTCGTTGTCCCTCACTTGTTAAACTTTTACAGGCCAGTGCAACTGCCTGTGACACTGGGGAGTGATTGAAAATCTTCTGTCTTAAAACAGTTAAAGAGCTGTAAAACTTTATCCTAACAACCACAGGTTTCATCTTAACTTGTAAGACTAATTATTTAATTCAACAAATTAAAGCTCCAGTCAGCTGAACACACTCCAAAATGGCAGCTTGTGAGTGAGTGGTTCAGCTGAGTTCACTGGGACTACTGAGGTAACAAAAATTAAGCAAGTGGTTTTTTGGTCCAACCCCTAGGCAAATTGACACCATCATGTACTTGATACTAAGTCCCAGAAGCAAATGCTAATCTCTGCAAAGTAAACACATTTTCCTGGCAGATTACATTGTCCAACTGCTTTACAGTCACACAAAAAATGTGACTCAACAGAAGAATCCACCTGCTTATCTATATAATTACATTTATAACCTGTAAGGAGGAGAGCTGTGACTCACCCAGCTCACTGCACACATTGGTTGCCTGGGCAGGAGATGGACTGCGACTTACTAAAGCAAATAGTCATTAAACCATTATCAGACTCAAAGTCCGAGATGAACCTTCTGATTCTGGTCTAATCTACAACACTGGAGGAACGACGGTGATAAAGACAAAACAAAATGTTATCATACAATGCATTTCAACTACCTGGCAACATATTGTGAACAGGTGTGGCAATGTTAACATCCTGGAGGTGTTTCAGTGTCTCAGTGTGGAACAGGCGAAGCGTAGATCCAGATGTGAAGGCAATCCAGACTCCCACTCCAGCAACAGCCATGTGAGAGATTACCATCCCTTCCTCTTGGTGGGCTTCAAAATGGTTCTGCAAGAAAAATAAGTACTCTGTGGGGAGATGCAACTCAAAGACATCATTCAACCTTTCTTACAATTTACTAAGAACTGAACATTTGAAGAATGTTCAAATGCTATTCAGCATAGGCACTTTATCTTCATCCTCTGGCAACGACAAATCTAGCTTCTTCTGCCTTGCTCAGGATATGTTCTGACAACTGCATATGACATTAATTTTCCTGGGAGATTTTTTTTGAAAATACATCATCATTAGTATGGAAGGATTCTCAGCTTTTGAGCCAAAATTCCACCTAATGACAGAGTAACTCAGATTTTCTGTTTATTAGAAATATCATATGATAGGGGCTAGCAAGCCCAAAAGGCCTCAGACATAAAAGGATTTTGTATTTCTTTATCAATACTCCTTTGGGAAAACTACCACAGATGTACTTTTATCTACAGCAGAACTTCTCTTTCAACAAATAAAAAATACTTTTCTTCTGTTCTGTTAGGGGTCTTTTCAGAACAAAAATCAGAGAATCAAATAAAAAGTCATCTTTAGAAAGTAGATTGTTTAAGAATACAAACACACAATTATTTGCTCCACACCTTAATATTGTGGCTTGTTTTTTGATGATTCTGAATTTCACAAGTATTAGCTATTGTATAAGTATTTGTTTTCCCATATTTTAAAATATCGATGCTTTTTATTATAAAAGCCAAAATCCTCTTTCTAAAGATAATTAACACAACAGTTTGAAGACAGACTGTTTTCCTTGATCTAGAGTCTCTATACATACAACTTCTACATGTCTCTAGAAGGCTGAAATCTCTCTACATGTCCCTGTTAACACGGAAGATAAAGCTGTAGTGAAGTTTTTTAATCATTAACAAGAAGGAAATTTTTTTTTCTCCCAGTTTTGCCTTCTAAGTAAGACTGTCTCTGAAGTTAAACACAGTTATTGTTGTGCCAGCTATTATCACAAAGCTAGTCTGATAAACATAAAACTTACTTGGCTAAATAAGTGACAAACTGTTCTTTGGATAAAAATCTCTCTATGAAGAATATGGAAGTAAGTAACTGCTCTAATATTCACTTAACATATTATATACTCTTCATCATATTTGCAGATAAAATGCAGAGGTAGTCTGTTCCTCCATGTAAAGTACACTAATTTTCCAAGTATTACAATTAAGACTTACATTTTGGTAATTTTTCATCAAAATCTAAATATAGCAGGGTTATAGATGCATAGTTCAAATTTTCCATCCAAATTAAACAAACAGGTTAAGATCAGAGACAAAGGATAAAAGTTTAGGCTTCCACAAAGCATAACTTGGTATTATGCTTACTAAGCACTTAATTTTCTTTTCATACTTTATTGCTGCATAAATTAGTATTTTCACTGAGAAATTTGCCATTTAAAAATAATGGGAATGATCTTTTAAGTGTTTTCATTTGTTAACACTATTCTTCAAATGTTCAGTTTTTAGTAAATGAAAAAAGTTTTTCTTCAGCTAGAGAGTGGCTCAATTTTGAGTGTTAATATATTACCTTTTGACTCTGAATAACAATACTATAGAATGCAAGGTAAGCAACTCTGGCAGACACATTTATATTCACTGTTTTCCTGAAGTAACCTCCATTCATTCTTTACCAGAGGATAAATACAATTTCAAAATCATACAATTTATTCAACAGAAGAATTTATAAAAACCCCCCACCTTTCAAAGTCAGAAACAGCTCTTTATGACTAGATTTTCTGATATACTCATCATGCATGTTTCACTGCAAATAGCATTTTAAAATATTAACTTCTCTTTATAAACTCATACATCCCTACACTGATTGGCTTTTGAGAACTTCTCAGGGACAGATCCAAGGCCACTGAAGTGAATCTGACCAGCAACTTGTACTGTTTGAAATTAGAAGAAAAATAAAGTGGATTGTAAAAAATTAATTGTCTCTGGAGTGGTCTGACCACAGCTGAAAACTCTGTTGGTGCCACTGAAAACAACTTACACATGCATTTTTGTCACATTCCATTTTACCAGCCAATTCATTATACTCCCACTTAGTCTACCCTGCCATTCGTGCAGCTGTCTGCTGAAATAGAGACATATTTAAAGTAAAACCATAATAATGCAAACACCACAAGAAACCTGTAAAAAGAACTATTCTTCTCATTGAAAGGGTCTTCAAACAGAGAGAAGGAACATACCCCAAACGTGTACCTTCTTATGCATAAGTTTTTGTATTAAGGATAGCTTTGACATCTGTATCAATAACATGTCTGTCTGAAGACTAATAGCTGGTCTTTTTCTTCTATTTTTTTTTCTTTTCATAACAAGAAATACAGATACAAAGGAACAAACATGTCTTATTCTCTGTGTTATCAAAAAAAATTGAACTTAATTTTTTTTTTCTCTTAGTTTTCATACCTACATTCCTCTCTATTCAAAGTCTGGCTTTCCCCCCCTCAGGCTCTCTTCTTCTAAATCCATAGCAACACAGGAGCTGTAGAAGACATAGTGGCTGCCTGAGCTCGATGCAGCTCACTGTGTTCCAGCAGTGTGGGGCATAGCTGGAACATTTCTTTGAGGGGTGCTCACTTACACCAAACAGCTGCACCAAGAGCTGAACCACAACTTCTCAAGCTTCATGAGAAATGCATAATGGGCTTCATCTTCAGTGTAAAACAAATGACTTTCACTACTTTAAAGAAGATATAGTACTCAGGCAAAATATATGTATAGGGATTTTAATTTGGTTTATTCAGCTGAATGTTTCAGTGTACCTCTTGTATAGTCAGCCAAGTTTTAAAAACAAGACAAAATAGACCAGGATGGAATGACTTCAGCTGGTGACTTTATTCTATTAAATACTCTCGCATTTTTTGAAGCTTTTAAACAAACACAAACTGCCTTTTCAAAGTGCAAGGGGCTATAGGAACAGTGAAAAATATGGGATGTAGGTCTATACCTAACAGCAATACAACTGTCAGATTTAGGGTCAAAACTAAGTAACAAAGTTCTTCCTCATAGATAGAGTATCAGAGTATGTAATTAATATATAATAGCAACTGATGCATTTCTCACATGTGCCTTGCCAAGGACCTTGAGGCATTGTGCCAGTTTGGGCCACTGTGCCAATAAAATACAATACCTAAAACATTTTATTGCAGTAACATATCATTAGACAATAACATATCATTAGAACAAGTGAATTGAGAGTCTTATACATATCAGAGATGTGGGGGCGGGGGGAGGGGAAGGCAGGAAAAGAGAATAATATTCAAACCCAATATACAGGATGCCAAATCTGCTCATTTATTAACAATCACTAAATAAAGAAAAAATCTTAAATAAAAATCTTAGAAAAGCAAGGAGACATGGAATGAGCTTTGCACTTGGTGAGTGCACAGTTAAACAAAAGATACCTATGAAGTAAAGAGTACCTCACAAGGATAAAGTTTAAAAAATGGTCTTGAATATGGGCTTGCACAAATACAGCCTTAAAAATTAGTCAGGGGCCTTTATAGATAATGTACATGACACAGAGCACACAGCATGTATGCATGATAGAGGAAGCAATGAACTAACAAGCATCTGTATTGGAGTATTTATGGAGTATCTCCACATTAAGCAAATGGAGATATAAAGAAGTTCACTAAAGAGGGAAGAATAACAGTTGAGCCCTGGATTCCTGCTGATAGAGTAAAGATTTAAGTTTATGCAAAAGATCTTGAGTCAAATCATTACTACTAACTGTCAACAAGAGAGAGCACTAAGGGAGAACAAACATTTCCTTGTTGCTGCTTCCCTTCATGGAGCAAAGCTTCTGCTCTTCACAGTAAGGAAGAGGCAGCTCAGATGTATATACAATATAGAATATACATATAATTATTATATTCTATAAACATTTTAATATAATATTTTAATATTATTAAATATTTAATAATAAATATTCAATATAGACAGAGTTTAAATTGCCTTATATCATATAATATTGAAACAATATTGCCAATAAACATGGCAAAGACATCGTAGCAGATCACTTTTGGAAATACAAAACCAGGAACTTATCAAAACAAGTCAGGCAACTGAGCAGGCAGCAATAATGAAAACAGTGAGCTGTTCAGTCTGGCGAGTTGAGGAGAATAAGATCAGTACTTGCACATAGAGAAGCAACAAAAAAATCATCATTTGCTCACAGTTCTATGAGGAAGATCACATGCTATGGCATGGGTATTTGTGTGACTGATCGTCAGCCAGACATAGAAAAAACTGTCATGTTCTTGAACAAAATTATTTGTGTTGAAAAAACATTACTCAACCCATACACACCATTTCCAGTTGCACCATTTCTTATATGTTGTTTGTTGCAGCATTCATTGTGTTTATATTAATTATAGCTATAAGAATCAGTAGACCTGTAATAACGTGAGCTCTGAATACAATGGAGGGATTAGTTTACAAAGCACCCCAGAAATGAGAAAAAACCTCCTGTGATGCTTTTGTAGGAAAACCTGTAGTAACAGCTGAAAAATGAAACTGCCATGTCTAAGATAGATTGATAGAATACTTGTAATTTTATCTCTCCGAGCTTCTGTTTTCAACACTGCAATCCATGGTGCTGTACTGCTTTATGACAGAGGAAGCTTTAAACATTCTTTAATCCTCAAAGCTTGTTTAATTCTGGGTTTGTTCTCCCCTGCCAAAACAGCCCAGAATAGCCCTGACTGCAGCCATACCATATGATCTAGGGAGAGCTTTGTGACAGAATTAAGCCAGGATTGCCAAACATTTACCAAGATCTGGCTGTGAATATTCAGCCCCACACAGGAACAATCCATCAGTGATCTCTTACCATTGCTATGCATTTCCTGGTGGGAATCAGAGAGATTTGTCATCAAAGTCTCTCGAACAGTAACCATGTGTCCGAGAGGCTGTAAAACTAAATAAAGTCCATTCCAAGCACCTCTCCAAATCACTCGTCAGAAATCTTTCCCTAATCATACCATTCAAACCATCAACCAAACAAGCCTTAAAGAAAAACAAAGTAGAAAAATATGTGATCCAAGCATCTTCTTGGATGAAACAAATCACCCAAAAACCACAGAAAAAACCAGAGGAAATTAGGATGTTAGCTATTTCCCTGCAAACCCATGACAGTGACTCACAGAATCAATTGTACCAAATAGACGATTGTTGGGAGAAAACACGATCATCAATGAAACAAAAAAGCAGCAACAAAGCACACAAAGAAGGAGGCTGTGAGCTCATCACAACTCCTGTTTGAAAGAACTTTATGGCTGTAAACATCATGCAATTCAGTGACACTGTATTGTAAATTGAAGGAGAAGTTTAATTCCTAATGTTTTATCAACTCTTAACTTTGGACCACTAAGACGTTCTTTTGGCGGAAGTTGCAATTTTGACAAAAACAAGAGCTTAACACTTCCACAACTTAACACTTTCTGGCAAATGTGGTCACAAATATGAGTTTGAATCCTTAACACTCTTCTCTCATTCCAGAAAAGATGGCTTTTGTACGGCTATTCATTGGAAAGTGCTCTTATGCAAATCAAATTTTTGTAGGCCACTGAGAAGCAAAACTCTGAATGTTTTCAGAGTTTTATTATATTGTACTGTATTACTGTTTTATGATATCACCACAATGTAAAAGTAACATCTAACTATATAGAGGCAGTCCCTTAATTAAACTGTCCTCTGTAATTAAAAGGAAATTCCTATAGACACTCATTCCTTTGCTGCCTTTCCTCAGATTTTGTTTTTAAGAAAATCTCTTGCCCCAAATATTCTATGAGTTCAAGCACCTTATGGAAACTAGCAGGCAAAAGGAAGCAAGGTATAATGAGACATTGGCAGAGAACTGAGACTATGTTTAATAAAATGTTCCTTAAATCATGAAGTTTCCTAAACAGATTTTAATCTTTAAAGTTTCACCTCTTATAGCCTGTAGCATAATACTTGAGCAATGCTTTTAAAAGTGTTTACCTCTATAGAATGCGTCACAGTGCTGATTACAAAAATTTGTCCACCACATGCAGCCCAAATGGTCTCCTCCATCACAAGCAGACTTCTAACAGGCAGAACTCCCAATTTAACTGTCTTCTGAGGTTCTGTGTTCCATGTCCCATCTTGAATAAAAAAGAAGAAGAAAGGTTATACACAACCAAATGGTGATCTTTGCTTTAAAACAGTTCTGAAAAGCCTACTGTTTGAATTTCTGGGAGTTGTCACTTCAAGCTATGCTGTGATTTATGTATGATTAATTCTAGCTTCCAGGGTAGGTCTGTAAGGATAATACAACATTACAGGGAAAACTCAAAACCAAGCACTCATATATCTGTCAATTGAATAAATTTTATCTAGATTAAATGATAATCCAAGAATCTCAAATTGCTGTTCTGATTCAACTGCTTTCCTTTCCAGAAGAAATACAGTCAGAAAGCCATGGCAGACACAATTGTCTTCAACTCAGGAGGAGCTCACAATCAACTTATTTCAAGATGAATCAATTTCCAACTAGGACAGATTAATCTTTCATGTGAAAAGTTGCCATCCAGATTTTTATGGTAGGCTCTAACGAGTTCAGATGACTCTCTAAGAGCATTTTGACAGAATGGACCTTCCTGCTACTAGATGCTTCATTTAGGAAGGAAATTTAAAAAAAAAAAAAGACATTAAAACTTAGTCTTGTGCCATATCTTCACTTTTCTTATTTATTCCCCTAACTATAAAACCCAAAGTGTTTTCTTTGGACTGCATTTATCAGATCAAAATTACATTTTGCATGTGTACTTGGCACAATCAGTTATTCAGCGAGCTTCTGATAAGAAATCCATGTCACTACTTCCTGCTCTGGTCATTCTCACTTGCCATCTCTTTGAAACAAGGATTAGGAGATTATTTATCCCCTAAATTAAAAACCAGAAACATATGCTTCTTGAAATAATTGCAGCTCTATCTTTTATACATACAAATTGACATCCCAAATATCACAATAATAATTTTAATGCTTTCATGTTAGTTTATATATTGTAAGTGCTCACTGAACATAGTCTCAAAGATCACATTTCTATACATTATGATTTATTAATAATATAAAAATCTGTTGAAGTATCTGGTTTTTTACACTAAGATAAAATACATATTTAAAAGCACCATCTCCTGATTTTAAAGTTTTCTTTCTCTACGAGCTGCAGAAAAGTTGTCTATTCACACTGGTTTCAACTCAGTAACCACTTCAATTTTGATTGATGAGACCAAGGTAAACACATCTTTAGAGAAGTATTTAATTTTTTCTTTTCCATCCTGAAAACAAGTGTATCTTTTATTATTTTCTTAGGTGAATGAGGTACAACATTTCCTTCTTCACCAATAACAGCAGCAATGAAAATGAGAAGCCTCATTTCTAAAGTACTTCTCAATACTTCTGTCATCTGTATGATACAACCTTTGCTGAGTCATATTCAGGATGTGGCCCTCTTCTGAAAGCATTCTTGTAAAAGTGACATTTAGTTTCAGACTGTCAAAACAATTTTCATTATTTTAGTTTGCATTGAGAAGAGTGCCTCCAGTTATTAGCGTGCAAACTCTCCCAGCAATGTCAAAGTTATTCTGTGTTCTTTGTGACTCATATGAACTATTAGTAATAAACAAACTTCTTGAAAAGTTTTCATTCGCTAGCAACCACATTATCCTCAAATTAAATTCTAAAGTGGAGGCTGCCCATACTCTATTAATGCTGTAACCACTGTAGGCAGTGCAAAACCTTCAGAGAGTGAAACTGCACACGTGTGTGGCCCAACTTTCATTGTGTAAGGGATGCTCACTGCAGAAGTTGTAACAGCATCCTGTATGTAGCACCCTTTTTTGGGATAAGCCCAACATAATTCTAGTACATTCTTGCTACCTTTTCTGAAAGATAAAGACTGTGAATTTGTGCAAAGTGCAGATATGCAGAACAAAAAGCTATCTTTTCTTTTGTAGTTATATTTTCACACTGAACGACACAACGTACAGAAAAAAAATAGTGGAACTTCCAGATCAGACAGCATCTGAGACAGATGAGGGGAATAAAAGGGTAGGGGGAGACTCTCTAGTCTGGTAATTAGGCAGTATTTAAAGGATGGGTCATCCGTGTTCAGCTCCCTGCCTCAGTGAATGATTAAATAATTATACAAATTGGAACGACACCAGGAGGAGAAATTAAGCACTGTGCATCTCTCTCCTCTTATTTGGTGGCAGCCAGGGAAATCTGTTGAGAGTGGGAAGCATGGGTAAAAATCTTCTCAATAAGGCAAGAGATTAAGTCTGGTAATCCAACACACTTGTGTAAATGCTTTATCCACAGGCTGCTGGCTAAAAGAAAGATCACATCACTATGCTGACCAAGAATTTTATCACCCATCTGCAAAATTACTCAGCAAGTCTGTGTCTAGTTCACAAGTTGTTTTAAGACTATCAAAATCACACTTACAGAAAAACATAATACTCTCCCCTGCCTCTCTCTCCAGATCTCAGCAGACCCTATTCAACACCTGCCTGCACAGACTTCATGTTTGATGCTGGCTGTTTCATCTTATCTGCCTGATTCAACGTCCATTGCTTCTAAAATCTAAGTGAAAAGAAGCATTATTTCTATTCTATTTGTGTAAACACCTGCAGATTCAAGACAGACTTATGTAAGTAGTTCCAACAACTGGAACTATCCATGTAGTTAAAATTAGGCCCAGCACTTTCAAAAAAGATAAGGAACAGCCTTGTTTGATGCTGTAAAATCCTTGGTTAGTTACAGACTGAATAAATTTATTTTTTTGCTAACAAAAAAGAAAAGAAGCAGAAATAGTAGCTGAGATAAAACTTTTGCCAACAAAATCTCAAGGCATACAATAGGACAACACCAGTGCAAGGACCCCAGCAAACTATTGTCTGGAAAGCAGGAATTGAACAACAGAAAAACAAACAGTGGAGATGTATACAGCATGAGTCCTGGAGATCTGGCTGGAGATTACCTGCAGGAGTGCTCACAGAAGTGTGGCTTGTCTTAGAATTCTGCTCAATCAATGCCTTGCTTGTGTTCTCTAAATAAACATAATTTTAGTTTCAGGAAGATTTTATGGTCACTGTTGTCTCTAGAATGATGAAAAGCCACACAAAATAAAATAAATTTTTCTTCTACCTATGAGGTAAATATATGGAACCAAATGAGATGTGATATGCAGCACATACATCCTATAACCAGAGGTCAGTCTTCTGTGTAAATCAGATACCTGCACCCTGAGCAATTACAAGACCAAAGCCTGACACCTGTGGTAACATGAAGGAAACTGTGGAAGAAGAGACAATAATTCTGCTTTGTGAGAAAAGTCCAGACAAGTACTAACAACACGAAGATTACTGTATGATTTGCAAGTTTTATTTGACTTGGATCTTAAACTGGCTTCATCAAAGCAGGTGTAGACTCTTAATATAAGTACACCAAATGCTTGATATCCAGGATATGACAGCCTCTGTTAGTTTCAATAACATTATTGTTAATAGAATATAAGCATCTATATGAACTGCAGGTGCAGCTATTTGCAGGAATGAGAGGCATCTACAAAATCTGAGAACAGGGGCAAATACAGAAACGAATCTAGGGGCTTCTGGGAATTAGATGATGAATATTTATGTTATATAAAAACAGTCTGATATTTACATATTAGATTAATATTTTAAAAAATAGAAGACAGTTTTTATACTAATAGATCTGTTTTGTGCCATTATTTTTAATACTCTCTGTAAGTTATATTTCTCAAGTAGTTATGCCATAGTGCCATAGTTTATATCCCAATGTTGAACAGTACCTTGCAATGCTTTTATCAGGCAGTTTAGCTGCATCAAAGATATCTCATGCTCATAAAATATTTCTAAGGTTTTAATGTATAAGGATATTTCTGCTAGTTAATTTTGTTGTGAGTCTTGTGATTTTTATGAATTTTGGAAAATTAGTTATTTTTCTATTCACTCATATTTAATAAGATAGGAAGGTTTAAAACAATGTTCATTTTATAGAACAGAATGTTGGCTATTTTATCTTTCTGTGGTTTGTTTCCATAAAACCTAGTGAAGGAAAGTAATACTATTTTACAGTAATTTACAAATCTCTTATTTAATTTATAAATAATTTCTTAATATTTAGTATTTTTCATAATTATAATTAGTTGGCAAGCTCAAGTCTTCATATGAGATAACTTATTAATGTTAACATATAGTTTATTTCCTCAGAAAGTCTTCTCAAAGTTTGTAGCAGTTTTCTCTTCTTTCACACTTTCAGTCGAGCTGAACCAAACGTGCTTTTTTGTTGACAGCTTCCTCTCTTGCTTAGCAGCACTATTGATGATTTCAACAGAGCTGCCAACACAGCCCTGGGAACAGCAGTTCTTGGTTAATTAGTGCAGTGGAGCACAAACATTTTTTCCATCACATGGTACATAAACCAGCACTGTGGAGGAGTAAAACGGTAGCTACAGAAGTAAAAAGTTTAGCACATTCCTTACCAGTTGGAAATAAGATGAGAGAGTCAGGTCTGCTCTTCTAAATAACATATAACTAGGAGTGTCCTATGCTATACATGCATAATCATTTTTTCCACATATGCATCAAATTCTTCATGCTAAATAGCTGACAGAGCTCTATCTAACGTTACAGAGAGAGAGGTGCTGGAGCTCCCGGCAGGAGATATTCAAGTAAGAGCCACAGCAATGTCAGTGTATTCCTGGTAACTATTATTATGTGTTACTGCTAACAGTGACAATGCAGTCAAGACAACAGTATTTATTTCAATATCACTGCTCTAGTCCTCTCTCTAACAGCTTAATGTCACTTCTTACTTTTCACAGCAGTACCTCTCACCATGTCTACTCTAAGTGGCAATCACATGCCAGAAATGCACTCTTCAGACAAGCTGGAATCTACTTGTCAATCAATCCACTCAAGCTCTGAAATCAGTGCTTTACATTTTGACATCAGTGCTTTACATTCCACATATTCCTCCTTTCCTCAAATTTTGTCCTCCAACAAAAGACAAAAGTGTCTTACTAAATGAATCAAGGAATCTTACCAATAAACTGACTTGCTACTCCTTCACTGTTGTAACTGTCTCCCCTTACTCTTGCATTTCCTCTCAGTTTTGATCATTTTCCTTGATACTAATCCTCTGAAAATGCTCACTGATTAGTGTCATGGGGCCTCTTTGGACAGGTAAGTCATCTTCAGAGATCCCTAAGTTTTTACTGGTGAAGTCTCTTTGAAGAACATAAACTTCTGTTCTGTGCATGGCCAGAATTGCCTCAGCTGTTGGTTGTTTCACATTCAATTGCAATCCTCAAAGCTGAGCCTTTCTTCTTTTCATAAATCTCAGGGCCAGAACCTAGCAGCATATACCTACAGGAACAGGCTCCACAAAAACCTGTTAGAAAATACAGCTTTTGTTAAAACACGCAAGAGTTTTCTCTTATGGGTGTGTGGGCTCATTTCTCTCTATGGCAAAAGATGACTCTCATGAGTATCTTCAGGCTTCCAGAAGAGACCTCTAGCCACCCAGGTGACAGATACTTGGAGCGGCAATGGCAGCATTGGCATCCCTTCTCCATGCTCTTGGGAAAAAAAGGAATTAAAGACTGGGTGAGAGGCAACAGTGCAAAAGTTTATATATTAAAGAAACATTTGATAAAATAGAGGTCTCTTCAACTGAAAATCTAGTGCCTTACCCGTGAGGATACTATATGAGAAATTCTATGTCCTTTTTCTCCTAGCCTCTTTTAAAAACAAAGCTGCATGATTCATCCTCAGCTTGAGAAACTCACCATAGCTGCAAGCTCTCTGTGAAACACAAGTAGCACTTCTCTAGCTCAGAAGCACCTGGAAGTAGGATGATGTTTAGAAATGCCTAGTTTCAATTTCTTAAAGCTTTCTTTGGACATCTCTCTACTCAGTGTCACAGAATAGCTGAGCTTAGATGGGACTTCTGGAAATTACTTGTTCCGACCTGCCTGCTCAAGCTGAGTCACCTCATGCTGGCTGCCCAGAACTGTGTCCATATGGCTTTGAATATCTCCAAGGATGGAGACTCCACAACCTGTGTTCCCTGATGTTCAGATGGCACCTGCAGAGAGGTGGATCACCAAATATGCCTAATGGTATGAGTTTAATTCTGGCAGTAAGCATGCAAGAACTCACTGTGCTGTACACACCAGTGAGAGGCTACACATACCAATCATTGCAATCAAAGCAGCACATCTGTTTTATGCATCTGCTCTCTCATCCTAACCAAACTCTTTCTGAAACTACTAATATATTAATTCTTTTACTCTCTGCCACAATCACTGAGTTTTTACTTTCTTTTTTCCTGTTTCTCTCCATATTCTTTACAGGACTTTATGGAAAGGAAATGTGTATCAGTGCCTAGCAGAAAGGAAGTAGCTGGAACTGAGTACAGCGTATCAGGAACAATACACCTATATTACATAAAGATTGTGATTTCCCTTTCCTAAGACACTTTTGTGAATGGAAGTCAAACAGGCATTGACCTTTTTTGCTATTACATCACTCAGAAAACACATCTGCTGGGCTGTCTGCAATCATCACAAAGGGGTTTTGTTTGTTTTTTTTTTTAACAAAGACAATACAATGTACTTTTCCCTTAACTTCTTCTAGAAAAGTGCTTTGTCTGGAAATATTCCTAATAATTCAACCTGAGGCAAACATTAAATGCAGAATTTTTCAGACTGATAACTATGCAAAAGTTAATTACCCTGTAAAACAAAGTCCTGACAGATGAGGTGTCAGAAATTTTGCAATCTGCATTGCTCCCATTCCTATATACAACAGCATTTAATGCATTAGCTATTTCACAGTTCCCCAAAGTAGTCTTCTCACTCACATGAAATTAAGGATTATTGATAATAATTAATGATTATTTTTAGAATTAACATATTAGCTGACCTATATCCTACTTTTCTGTGACATTTTCACAGATCACCATGTTAGTTCATATTTAAGAGCTGAGTAGGTTTTATGATACCAGCGCCTCATTGACTCTGCTTTTAATTTATGTTCAAATACATAAATGAGGCTTAAGTACTTTTTACCTCATACGTGAAAATACACGGATACAGAGATGTCTCCACAAAACATGACTACCCTCCAGAAAGGAAGAAATCTCACTGCACACCTCCAACCTCTCACTAATGGCATTTGTTCCTCGGTTTACTGTACATACTTCTCAGTTTCCCTTTTATATTACTTCAAGACAAGATTTTCTGCAGCCAGAGAGCGTTCTGGATTCTGTTGATCTGACAAAGCTCTCTAGTGAAGAAAGTCAGAAGAGAGCACAAGCTGGATATTTACATGCATTGAGCCACCTGAAAACAACAGGAGAAATTAGAGCTGTTTGGGTACTGAAAACCAAATTACACAAGTCATGGGTCTTTGACTACCTACAGTAAGGCATCAGGCTTCAGTGACTGAACTGATCTGCCACACTTTCTGCCCAGGGAGGAAAAGAAAAGGATCACAACTCTATCAGAAATTGTGAGGTAGATTTTTATCCTAGAAGAAAGATTATCCTTTTTCATTCATGGAGTTGCACAACAGGCTGCACAACCACTTTATCTGTGCATGTCATAGCATTTGTCCTCAGGCTTCAAATCAAGATATATTGTAATGCACTGACATATTTCACATTTGCTTTAAATCTTTTCTTAATCTCCTTAATGATAACAGACCAAAACCCAAGGTGAAGTGCATGGCTGGAAAGTAACCCCCTCTGCAGAACAGAAGGCGACCCTGATGAATTGCACAAAGCTCCTCAGAGGCTGCATTCCCCCTCCCTCCCATTCCACTGCTTGGATTCCTTTGTTTGGTAAAATAGGTCAGCGTTCATAAAAACACCCCTCCAGGCAGACTGTCTCACATAACCACAGCAGCCAACTATAAGGAAGACGGGAGCAGCTGAATCCCACAACTTCCATGGGGTATGGAGAACTGAAACAACACACACTGACCAAGATGTAAGAAAAGGGACCACAAGATGAGTCAGAAAAATGTGATTATTTCCCATCCCAAAGCTTCAGCGATCCTGACCTAGACTCTGACAGTCTCTGTTAGTATTGAGCTGCACAAAACCTGTGTCTTCAAAAGACATAAAATAAACAGGGAATGCTGTGATCCTGGTTGATGCAAGAACCTCCAGCTAGTAATGTAATTCAGTCTGGTTAACAGCTCTGCCCCATTCTTAACATTTTCTGTAGTAGATGTGCAACTCATGATCTTTTCTTAGCTACACTGCCAAAGGAATACAGCTGAACTGTTTACAGGGCCCACCTCATTAGAGAAGCGTGACAACCACCGTTATGCAGCTCACACAAATAAGGCAGACCAAATCTCTGCTGGCTCTGCACTTGGCAAGGTTAGGAGTCTCTGCTAATGTCTCAATTAAAAATTCAGGTTTCAAACCTTGAGTCTTGCTGTCTTTGAACTGAATTAACTAGATATGTATACAGTACTGCAGGAGAGTTAGTGAGATATACTGGAGTATACAGACAAGAACCTGAACCACTTCTGGAGAAGACTGTTCTGGTTTAGAAGAATTACCTGTGATTCTCCTTTATTCAAATTATTTTAGCCAATTATTCAGCTAGATACAAAACAACCAACTGTGATGCTAATAGAAAAAGGAGTCCTACCATGAAATACATGAACTGCACACATAGGAAAGACTTATCCTATCTGTACAGAAAGAATGGGGTTGTCCTTTTAAATGAGGTATACAGAAATCTCTATCAATAGGGAATTTTTGTCTTTCATAAACACCAATACTGGGTAGTTGAGTGGAATTAGCATTGTGCTGTGTAAAGTACAGTATACTGCTTGTTAGTGCATAAACTTCTGGACTCTTGCAACACTGAAGATCTCAGGGTTAAGCTAAGGGGAAAAAATTAGTTTTCACATGCACATATGGTGAAAGTGGGAACAGTATCAAAATCTCTACCATCCTTCAAAAAGAGAAAACAAGTCTCTTCAGATGTACCGGAAAGCCCAGTAACCTTAGTTCCGCAGTTTTACAAAGAATTTTCGGAAAATATAGTAGCGGAAAACTACTTCTGCCAAAATACACTGACATGTGAGTTCCTCAGGATGCCATTAAATCATATCACTACATTACCTTCTGCTTTTGTGTAGATTGAGATGTTTCCATTTACTAAGCCAGCAAACAAGTATTGAGACCTATATGTTAAGCTCATAACAGTTGATTTTTCAGGAGTGAAGAAGTGCTGAAGTCGAATTTTCTTTGAGCCTTGGCAACTTTTGTAAATAGAAATGCTATAAAAAGAAGCAAGAAAAAACAGACCTGTGACATTATGCTTTATGTAGTTCTTAATAGAATATGCAAATGAGAGGTTTAGAATAAAATATTAGGGGGGGGAAGATTTTCTCCTTTATTCTTGACACTCCAGAATGTCTATGTAGATAATTTGCAATTACTTAACATTGACATATGACAACACTTTCATATTACCTTGTCTGAAGAAACATTTTTTCAATGAAGAGGTATAACAGAAATTCTGCTCAAAGTCTTCATTATGAGTCTATCCAAAATATTTATTAATTACAAAAAAAATAGGTATTACCTGGAGAACTAGGGACAAGAAAAACTCGCTACCAGATGTCAATTATACTTAAAATTTACACCATTCCTACTGATTATTACCATGGGTATGTTAGGAATACTGTTAAATCTGGAATTAATTGCACTAATTTCTGGAAACATGGCATTTTCCTTGGAGAATTTTGTTCTTCTCTTAGACTGGTTAGAAATATCTTCCAAAATAACATGTAGTTACGCAGTTATGCCCTCACTAGCTATAACCAGATCTCTTTGGTTACAGACCTAATAGTTCAGAAAATGTAGCCTTGTTCTACAGTATAAATCAAGTGATGAGTCAGTAGGCCATCAGTTCAGAGTAAAATAATTCATGTCAATACTAAACAGTAATATTATCCATTCGCATGGCAAATCCTGCATAACATCACAGCGTAGAAGGTTAATGGATTCCTCTTTGCCATTCTGAAAGTTTTCCAATACCTGAAGATTATGTTGTAACATTACAAAAGTAATATTTATATTTTTCAGATATGATGCACAATTAATTAATCCTCTTTCATCAGAGAGATGCATTGCTTTAATTTTAAATACTACAAGGTATATTTTAAAATAATGTAGAGTGTATTTTTCCTTGATTTAAGTGGAAAGACTACGTTGAGGTCACTGGGATAACACATGGATACTTCTTAAAAAAGCAAATATTTTCTTGGAATTGACCCTGAGCTTAGCTCAGTTGGTTAGAGCATGGTGTTGATAACACCAAGATTGCAGGTTCAATCCCCACACTAGCCATTCACATAAGAGCTGGACTTGGTGATCCTCGTGTGTCCCTTCCAACTCAGAATATTCACTGTCTGTGAAATGTATCACACAACTTTGCTATAGAATAGTAAACCTAATGAATAAATCATACGCATTACACCAAAAACAAGAATCACCTTCCTTCTTCCATGCCAAGGCAAATAGTAGGCACATTAGAAGTTGTTGCAAGAACATTTTCAGAGTCTAAAGCTTTGTTTTGCTCTTTCAGCTTCTCCTCCTCTGGTATGTAGACCATGCAGAGAATCCGTGATTCCACATTGAAGCACTCAATAACCTTGGGGCTGGAGCTTTGAAATGAGACTATTGCAATCTGGCCCATCTGATTAGTACAGCTGCCAATCTGAATCGGAAAAAGGAAAATAAAAAGAAATATACCAAGACTGAGCTGTCTCCAGGAAGATCAGCATTTACAAGCAGGAATGACTGGAATGTTAACTGAAGAGTGTATCTCAAGTTGTATGTGTGAATATGAATTTTCATGCATTAAGACGTAAGAAAATAATTCAGCACAAATACAAGAGATGTCAAAACATTATGTACGCAAAATTGCCTTATACACTCACAAAACCAGTTCTTTATTTTTTGAAAGCAGGAATAATATTATGGCCTATTCTGATGTCTGACTCAAAAGTATATACTTCATGTAATGCAATTACAATAAGTACCTGTGTAATATATTATTTTAATAACAGGTGTTCTAAGTTATTTCAGGTTCTCTTAAATGCATTACCTCAGGTAATGCATCTGAGGATTGTCCTTTGCACCATAACAGGTCTACAAAGAAATGCTCTGTGCCAACAGAAAGAGGGATTATGTAATATAATCCCTTTTGTAAACTTGCTGATACAGGATCCTAAATTTCAATCTGATCCAGAAATAAGTATCATTAATATGTACACAAATTTGTATATTTTAGAGATCAGAGAGAAGTAAAGAAAAAAAAACAAAACAAAGAAACCCTACCCAAACAGAAGTAAATGTTTCTATGTAGTAACACTTTATGTTTGTAAAAAATGAAAAAACACAGGAAACAGAAAGAAAGGATATTTTGTGGCAGTAGAAAGTTTTAATTGGTATATATTTACAAATAGCAAAGACAAAGAAATTATATGGGTCACCTTGAAAAAGATCACCAACAAAAGCTATTTCTTTTAATTCACAAGACTAGCCTAAAATTTCAGTACTATAGTAATAAGAAAAGTTCCTGAAATCATTAGTCTGCTTTTTTTTAAAAAAACCCAAAACCATATTGACTACCTCACTTTGTCTGCTGGAATATCTGTATATTTGGGGTCATAACAATCTGCTAGAGTAATTTTTTTCCTATGTACAGGTTTAAACAGATTATTAATGGCTAAAACATTCTTAAAATATGAAAACAGACAATAGGACAGCATGAGCTCATATGGGTTTTAGCAGCCCTCATTATAAATTAGCACATAACTCCCTCATGAATGTGCTCAGCTGTCTGGAATTTGTTCTGTGCTGCACTAACAAATCACACACACGTAACTGACTGCCTACAGAGAACAGCAAGATCACATGGACAAATTACTAGCTATCCTTTATAGAAGTCTATCTTTAAACAAACAAAGAAAAAAAAACACCTAGGTTTTTTTTTTCAGATCTCTATGTCACAAAAAAAGTCACAAAAAGCAACGGAGAAAAACAGGAGACAACCCTTCAGCTTTTAAAGATTATGCTTACCCAAAGAAAGCCATGTTCCATGGCACAGGAATCTGACTCTGTTTCTCCAGAGAGGTATGGCTCCGGATTATAAGCTGCACATTCAACCTTCAAAGAGAAGAAAAGAGAGCTGTTACCACACTAGAAAGATATGCCTGTTTCTGTCTCTTTTAGGTTGCAATTAACTAAAATGTTTAACGATATCAAAAAATCCCAAAAGGCACTTAGTCACTTTAGTCCATCCAGTTTCCCATGGGCAGGGTCAGCTGCATCGGTATTGTTCACGACATATTCCTTATCTACTCTTAAAGACGTTTGAAGCCAAAGACTACAAACTCTCCAGCTGATCTGCTCAAATGCTTCATGATTTTTATTAAGTTCTTCCAAATACCCAACCTAACGTCATCCTTGTTATAATCATTAGCCTATTACCTCTCATCTCAGCCACCAGGTACTTCTTTTTCTGCAGTGTCCTTTTACACATAAGGCTTTTATATGTCATGATCTTGTCTGAGACTCTTCTTCATTAGGCTAAATCAACATTATCACTTAATCAATTAATTATTTTTTTACAAATAATTGATTTTTTATATTCTTGTTTTTAAAATTATTATCATCACTTCTCAAACTGGCATCTCTCCAGTAGATGTATCAGCCTCGTATATCTGAGAGCAAAGAACTTTCTCATCTGAACATGCCATTCTAGCAGAGCTGTGAGCAGTACTACACCATGGCTACCTCTTCTGAAGCCTGTTTCTACAAATCCCATTGATTGATTGTGCTTTGTAACAGTATTACATTCCTAACCAATCCTTAGCTTGCTGGTCTATTAAAATGACTTTAACAGACCCTTCCACTCAAACACCTCTTCAATCTGTACTTGTGAAGCTCTTAATTTCTCCCTGAGTATACCATGTGTCTGTCCTGCTGACTGTCAGCTCTTTTATTTTTTTTTCCTCTCAGATTATTTCTCCAGGTGCTTTATTCATTTTGAATGCTAATGCTATCTTCCATAATACCCTTACTCCATCCCAACCTCATGTCATCATATTACTGTCAGTAAATTAATAACCATACTCATGATTTTATCATGCAGACCATTTAAAAAAACCCTGAAAGTTACACCAGACTCAAGATCTATGTTTAAGTCCATCCCAACTCTGCAGATTGTTCAAGCATAAAGGATCTGAAAACATTTTTATGACCAGTCATGAATTTCTAATTTCCCTAATATCCATGGTAGAGTTCCCTAATGCTTAGTGAAACAATTCAAAATATATAAATTTGTAACTGTTTATGTAATCAAAAGGTTTCTAATGAGGTGGGATACGACATTTTTACACAAGGTTCTCTATAATTCCCACTAATGTTCTCACCTCAGATATCGCTGTGATTATATTGCAGTACTAGAAACAACTTGGCTAGTATGAACTTAAGACAACTTCACCATAACCTGCAACATCACTTCTCAACAGTGAATAATTAAAAAGAAAAAAAGAAAGAAAGAAGCAGGCAAAAGCTAAGAGTTGTAAATTCCAAGTTTACTTAATTTTCCAAAGCGCAAAGAATTTCACAAATCTCCCTTTAGTCAGCAGGCTTCAGGTGATTAGCCTGAGTAAAAAGTGATTATCCTTACTAAAAACAATGTTATTTTTTCACCAACGCAATTCACTATACAGATAAAAGACTGAAATCAACAGATGAGAAAAATAGAAAAAAAAAATAGAGCTATCCATGCCAGTCTTGACATGTCTCATTTAACACATGCTGAAGCTATCTACTCATAGTGGTGACTTACAGTAGCTGTGACAATGAAATACGTCCCTAGTGAAAAACAAGACAGCCTGCATGCTGTGTATTTCCAGGCTGCTTGTTGCATCTCTCTGTCCCTTTGCATCTTAGTCAAAACTGATGATATTTTTTCATAGTTAAACCCTGCTAGTTTAGCTCTCGATCTTAACAGAAGCCTAGTGTGTAAACTTGCTCTGATGAGAGAAGTTTTTACAAGCTCCTTACACCACTGGGCAGCCTGAGCAGCAGAGAGAGAGCTATCAAGGAGGATTAGCCAAGCAAAGGGTCTCGTTCCAGCCCAAGACCTGGCCTGACACCCTAACAAACCACCAGTAGTACTTAAATCATATTTTCTAGTAATATCAAGGACTTGGAAGAACAAGTCATGACCAGCTGGGCTCACACCCACATTATCTTTAGGAGGCACAAAACCAGTAAAGTTGACCCAGAGCTCAGGCAAATGCCGTCACACTCTCCTGAGGTACCAAGGCAAAGACCATCACCCAACTGTACAGGCAACAGACTCCTCCTTCTTTTCAAAACAAAGATCCTGTTCTAACTTGATTACAGAAGTCGAGCATGGCCCTTCACGGCTTCTGGCCTGGATCTCCAGGACTTACAAATGCTTAAGCTCCAAGGAAACACATACATTTTAGGTTTCTGCAAAAAAATTAGTTGACTTTTTCACCAATGGTGACTTTATAAAGTATTCAATATAGAAAAAACTGTTTAATAAGATAAGAATGACTATGGTTGTGTGAGAAATTAGAGAGTTTCAGTAGTCTAAACCACAGCTCTGCTCTGAAAACCAGTATCATAGGAATGGCTTAACACTATTACACATTTCAACTGCATTTCTAACTAGCAACTATTTTCCTCCAACATCCAGGCCTGTATACTCACAGTTGGAGTGAAGCTGCCAGCTGCACTTCCCTCCTGTAAGCTGTCCTACAGGGAGGGCATGCAGTGTCCATGCAATGATGTTAATTTAATATTGGGATTCTGGCCATACATACCCAATTTTATTTCCATTAGTGTCTTTGCATAAGCCTAACTGACTGATGGTCAAAAAGAAATCCTGTTGATACACAGGAAAAAAACAGTATCCAGTACCCTTCCCTTCCATCTATTGGCCCGGACATGCTGTACTTATTTTCCTAATTAAAGCCAGTGGTCGGTACGACTTCAAACTGACATATTACTCTAGGAAGTCAACTATTAAGACAATTTCTGTATCATTATTCAGAACAGAACTACATTTTTTATACGATCCCACAAAATATAATTTTAAAAACTATTTTAAAACTATTGTTCTCTGTGCACTAATGTAAATCAGAAATTTGAGGAGGATTCACCACAGTTACACCAGTAAAGGACAGCTATCATGGAGATCAGAGTCCTGCACTTTATAAACTTTAGGTTACTTCCAAGCCCCTAACACACACTTGGAAAACTCAAGACAAATTAAAAATTCCCAGCAGTTCTGTTTACACTGAGTGATGAGCTTACATCTGAAAGTCAATGTCACACTATATAAAAGTAAACATGATGTTCCTAGTATTCCTCTGACCCTCTTGGATCTTTCACTGCTACTGGTCTTGCACCAAGGTAGTAACTCAAGAGAACTAGTAGCTGTATTTACAATATGGTATTCTTTAGCAGTTATATCACACAAAAAAGCAATTGTAATCTCATATAAAAATACTGTTCACCTTAAATTCCTGTTGCTTGGCCATCATCACTGGCATATGTCTAACAAGGAGAGGATGTTTCTCTTTTTTTATTTGATTTCCATCATCTTCTACGCAGAACCAACCTAATAGGTTATCTTCCACTGCAATGGGAAGAACAAACAACAAACATCCTGCAATACTTTCACTGAATAATCATTTTCAACTTTCCACAGGAACAGAAAAGAACTCTCTTAGGACTCGTCAATACTGATCAGGCTGTTCTCATGCTATATATGCTTAAATGACAACATAAAACGATGACCAAAAATTCCATTGAGTAGATTACATACATTCTGATTATGCAAAAAAAAAAAAAAAAAACACCTTACATTAGCAAAATGGTAGTTTCTTAATGATCTTGTCAATTGGTTATTGAAAGAGAAAAACACACATCAAATTTCTTCTTAGACTCTAGAAAATTTGTTTGGCAAATAGCATTTCTCTGCCTGTGTAAGAGCACCAACCAGCATGGTGCTAAGATCACCAAGGTTGTGGGTTTGATCTCTGTATGGGTCATTCACTTAAGAGTTGGACTTGATGATCCTTGTGGCTCCCTTCCAACTCAGAATATTCTGTAACTCCTCTCTACTATTTATCATAATTGTAAGGATCCTCCACCTGGAATGATGGAGACATCCATTCTCTCTTCTTTTTTGTTATTTTGCCCGCCTTCAGTGAGTCACCATAAAAACACTCTATTTTAATGATACGCTGGTGAAACTTGCTTTGTAGCAAGTTAATGTTTCTGAATTTAGACATTCAAAATGCCAGGTATCTTTGAAAACCTATAGCCCTGTGGAAACAGAGGAGATTAATAACATCACAGGACAGCACATTTTTTACTGCTCCCACTAAGATCAGGTCTGTTGGTGTGAAAACTACAGTGTTATGTTAAAAAAAAAAAAAAAGAAAAAAAATGAACAAAAAACCAATTCCCTCACAAAAAGCTGAGTTTTACATATCCAGCTATAGAAATTTTGCATTAATAAAACTACACCCATAAGTTTATAATGCACTTAAAAAGATAAACAAATCAATCCAACAGCCTTAACTGACAATTCCTACAATTATTCCTAGCTAGAATAATTCTGAGCTAAAACTGAGAAATTTGAACCTGAAGTTCAAAGTATAAAAAGTTCATAAAATCCTAAGAAATATGTTTATAGTCAAATAACTTCCTCACCTGTCTGTCCTGTAGTCTATCTCTTTCTTTTCGATTTAAATGTAACAATTATAAAAGATCACCAGACCTCATTGAAATACTTTGCTTCATAATGAAGGCCTCATCTTATCTATTATGTTATTATTTTATAGTGATACACAATCACTACTGTTTACTGTACTGTGTTTTAAAATATCTGCAGACAAATTTTCACAAAAAAAAAAAATCTTTTAAAAATAAAAAAATTAGATTATACATTTAGAGCTATTTTAACTTGATAGGAAATTTGAGTAACTAAAAATTACCAAGGGCTAGTTTAGCCATTTGTAAATTGTTGATCCAAGCCTGTTTGATGGCAGGGGTAAATGTATTGAATACAGCTGTAAAGAAAGTTGGCCTCCCAGACCTGCAATTAAAAAAAAAAAAAAAAGCCACCAAATGCATTTATTATGAGATACAGCCAAGTCTAGAAATGTTGAGCATGATGAAATTTCATTATTTTCTAATACTTAGACAAAGACACAGTTCTGATATAAACATATAGGCTTTGATACACTATGCATCCATTTTTCTACTCTTTACATGAAATAATATGAGAGGAACACCCTCCCTGGCAAAGGAATACAAAAGTGGCTGCTCTCTGTTAGCTGTCACTGCCACGGTTCCTCTTTTGCTTCTTGCATCTGGAATGCTGAGTTGAGGAACAGGAGAAAAACTGCTCTGGAACATTCAAGCTCCCAATATCATGGCATAAGAGCAAAAGTCAGGGGCTAACTACAGAGACAAAAGAGAGGGAAGAGCTAGTACATCTATGCCTAATACATAAGCCCATTCAGAAAATTTCATAATCATGATTTCTACTGACTTGTCCTGTTTTCCTGGAAGTTGCAGCTGAATTCTACAGCGATCTGCTGCTCTGATTTCATCTTCTTTTTTCAAAATCAGTTTTTGTAAACCTGAGGTCCAGTCATGGGCTACAGATTGGTTTAAGTTCTGCAAAATTAAAAAAGCTAAGATTCAACACCCGCCTACTAGTCTATTTCCAACAGGCTAGCTAAGGTGATCTCTGCATATAACAAAATTCCTGGCACCTGGGCCACATTCTAATAATGGATAATTTAGCCATATTTGTAAACATATTTCAAAAATATCTGTAAAACTTTTGCTAACATATTTTATCTGATGACTTAATCTCACATTGCTCAGTTTGATGATACACAAATGATATTCTCAAGCATTCACCAGATTAAAAAATGTAAATTTGCATCAGGTGTACCTACAAGCCTTTTACTTATTCCAGAATCCTCAAATTCTGCTTCTAAAGAAAATCTCATGAAAACATGTACAAATCATACTGACAATGTTTTTGTTCATATCTTTGAGCCAAAATGTTTACAGACCCATCATGAAAGCAGTCTGTGTGGTCTAAATATCTGTTTAAGCTGCTTCAACAATGACCTACTGCAAGCTGAGTGTTCTGTCACAGAGGGTAAAAGCACACCTGAGTGACACTTTAAGCATCAAGACTAACAAGTACACAAAAGTACACACATATTCCAAAGGCAGAATTGTATGAAAATTTAAATGTTTTTCAAAAATAGAGAAGCTGACCTCATTCCTCAACTTGTCATTGTAATTATCTTACACATCTCTATCTGAAAACACTGGCTTAATTTTAAGTTTTCAAAATGTAGTTGGCTCTGACTGGCAGAAAGGTTTGGTATATGTTAATGGATGAATGTCTTATGGTACCTGTGGTATACATATTCCCAATTATGGAGACAAAATTCACCTTCAAATACTTCTGAAGCTTTGTCCAAAAACAGTGTTTCCACAAACTTCCTTCAGACTACATATTTTCACAAAATGCTATATTTTATTTAATGCCTTGACTCTGAAGCCAAGATATTCCAAGAGAAACTCAGCTTTTGCATATTCATACACACATATACATATTTACAACCTGTGGTAGCAGGTAGGAGTTAAAAATTGTGTGTGAGCATACATAAAATATCCAAAACAGACAAAAAAGCAATTTTTATAAGTCTCAAGACTGTGGACAACTCATTCTGAAATGTGGTGTTAAGTACTATATTTGTTTGCCAGAATACAAGCTAAATCAAAGGGTTGTGAACAAAGCCAAAGCAAAATACTTTCAAAATTCCCCTAAAAATCCTTTTTGTGATTTACACTCAGTTTTAAGGAGTTTCCCGAAAGCCACGATTATGAGCTTGGATGGGCATCAAGAGCTTCCTCCAAACAACCATCGTCCTACTGCCTTGTCTAACAGCAAGAACACAATTTCTTAACATAAAAATGTAAGTCTGTTTCCATATAAGCTTATCAGCTACTGAACAAATGCAAACATTTGTATTATCCACCTACATTTAAAAACAATAAAGAAAAACAAGATTAGAAGGATGGGTGTAATCTATTTATAATACTAAACAGTTAACAGTAAATGCATTACCAGAGGTAAAAATTATTCCACTCTTTGCAGAGAGAACTAAAGAATGTCTCGCACAGACCCTAGGGAGAGACAATTATGCTACTTTACAACAGGAACAGACTTGAAAAATAAATCCAGTTTTGTTTATTACCTGATAGTTTCCTTTAAGGCTGCTTATTAATTGACTAATTTGACCAACTACATTCAAGTCATGTAAAAGGTTCTGCAGATCATGGTACAGTTGCCCTGGTCCCATATAGAGCTTGTCTAAAATGAATAAAAACATAAGGTTATAAATAATAAAAAGATGCAATTCTCAGTTGAAGGAGGAAAGTGTGACAAAGATAATAGTGACATATATTATGTCTGAAAATCAGTGGTTTATTTGTACATATATCATCATTATTTCACTTTGCTGCTCCAGCTACTTCTAATATTCCTGCAGACAGATAATTGTGAAATGCATTCCAGGAAATTATAGGCAGTAGTTAGAGTCACATATTAGCTTTGCACATACAGGCCTTACCATTGGCATTTCCTTTTAGCTCACCTTATCATTGCCTCTTTATCTATAATTAAGATTCAAGCTTGTTCATCTAGTATGACAGGGAGCATTCTGTGCAGTTTTAATACCACACACTAGATCTGTAACAAATATCAAAGCTTCACTGGCCCCAAAATTTCTCACTGACATGGAAGTTTTGCTTAGCAGCAAACAACAGACTTGCTAATTTAAACATCTTTCCTGGAGGTTGTTTTTTGGTTACATGACAACACAAAAAATATATTTGTAGCTATCCCTATGCTGGTTTAAACCTCAAAATTTGCTTAATCAATCGTGAGACAGTTCTGAATCATATATCCATATCCTAACTCTAACACAAGCCTGCAATTTCACTGAACCACTTGAAATTTTATTACGATTACAGTTAAGTCAAAAAAGGATCTGCACTGAGATCAGCAGAAATATTTTGCTCTAATCATCAATAAGAACATAAGTTCATAAGGTAACACCAACTAAGAAAAATACACTGATTAGTAGGATAAGGTGTCTATCTAAATGCACAAAGCTTGCAGAACCCTGATAATATACTCTGACTTCCAGACATGATATTAGGAGCGGAATGGCTGTGTAATTCTTATGGAAACAACACTCACTCTCCCATTAAAAAAACCCACCCTGTCCCATACAGAGTCAGCATGTTTCCCTTTGGTTGAATGACAGGAAAAGGGTTGAATTATCTTTACAGGAAACTCCTGCAGATTATTTAGCTCACGCAGTGTAGTATCCAAACTATGGATCCTTCATCCTTACTACAGCTTTGGAAGCTAGTCTGTGGGCAGCAAATGCCCCTGAAGCAGAAGGATTTCAACTGTATGTTGGCAAGAACACAACCTAAACACAGGGCCAGCTACTGGCTCTGCACATGGATCAGGAGCACGGGCACGAGCTGTGCCACCTGGCCTGGCTGCCAACCCACACACCACTGGCACCTCCCTTCCCTCAGTCTGCTACAGGGACCAGTGTACAAACCAAAACGTGTCAAACCAAGCACAAAGCTGTCAAAATAGCCTAAGTCAGAATAAACACGAAAAATAAACATATATGAAACAATTCTACTTAAACCATTAGTATATTTTCAGCTATTTTGTATTTGGAGACATCATACTGGTAGAGGCCATGACTGGATGTTTTGCTTTAACACAATTCACTATATTAAGTTGGGAGTCTGCCTTTAATCTTGAAAAGCATAAAATTTCCAAGCTTAAAGAAAATATTAATGCCTACTTTATGTCTGAATTCTGCATTTCACTGCAGGAAAATGCAACATAAACCTGAGATATTATACATTCCCAAAAAATTTCAAATTACTGTCTTGCCTTTAAATCTTCTGGTAAATTGAATCAATGAAAGGATTTCTGTGCATTGCACTTGAGCACCAAACAGGGGAATGACTGCACTTACTATTGTTTACCCATCCAGATAATAAAATGCAACTTTCATCCACCCTTCCTTGCTTGTTCTGAATGTTAATTAAAAGAACAATCTAGCCTTTCTTACCCTAAAAACCAAATCAGTCCATAAGAAAAGATAATTACATTTATTGTACACAATGAAAAGAAATTACTGCAAAGTAGATCTAAGAGGAAGAATTTTGAGATTATGCTCAGTAGAGTACAAACACTTTTCTGGAACTGCAGACTCTCTATTTTCATTAAGCTGTATTTTCACTTTCTTCAATCCAAACACTTGAAATATCAGCAACTGAAAGATGTAAACACTTCTCTCCTTGCATCCCTCTTCTGCTAGCTTAATTTTTTCTTAGTAATGTCTACAATAACTGTAAACTAATGTCTACAACAGTTGTTATGCACCAGAATTGTTAGTTCCTAGACACATCAAATTGTTGATTTTGATGGGGTTACTTGCAAAGAAAGGAGCAGGTCAGTGTTAACAGAATTCTGGTGAAACCTAGACAGAAGCCATCATAATGTGTCTGGCACTGCAAAGAACACAAGTGAAATAATTCTTGCTTCAAATTTCTGTAACAAAAAGATAACTTCTGCAAAACAAAATTTATACTGATTAGAAATAATTGTCAGTTTATTCAGTTTTTGGCAGAAGTCCAGTCACTTACCTGTAATTTATAAACTCCACTACCAAACAAAACAAACAGCTGCACTGAAAAAAAGGTAGTACAAATATTTCTGAAATTTTGCCTTATGGGTTTGAACCAAGAGAAAATTTACAACTATCAGGCTGAGAAAAGCTGAAAGTTTATGAGGCTTCACTTGTATAGGATGGATATTTTCACTCAAGTGAATTACATTATTCTTAAGTTTTAAAAGCCAGGGTCATTCTTTGACGCTTGATAAAGACAGTTACCAGCCATTTTGTTTACTATTGTCTGGAGAATAGACATTAGTGCAACATAAACACGCAGTACTAAAGCAAGTCTTAGATGTTGGAGGACTTTATGCCATAGTCTTCAACTGAGGTCATAAAGCGAGCTTTAACTGCTTGCAAAGATGAACTTGCCCTGTGCAGTATATACATCTACTGTGCCTGAAAAGAGCTGTCCTCTGTAATCCTCTTCCTGGAACTTCAAATAGTCTTACGAATATTCTTGTTCCAGCCTTGGGAATAAGGCATAAATCTTGAATTTCATTCAGCAATTGTCACCTGAGTCTATTTTTTCTGCATCATGCATATTTTATAAGCTATTAAAAAATCAAGATAAAAAGGATGCAATAAGAACGTCAAAGCAAATAAACTAACCTGGCATCTGAAAGTCTGTCACACAGAAAAAACAAATGAAAATAATTTCAGGCTCATTTATTAAAGACCACATTCTTAGCTCAGGAAAGGAAGCCAAAAAGCAAAACAATAAATAATTAATGAGAGCCTGCTTCCATCCTCTGATGTTCTAGAAAAGGCAAACGGCCAATTTAATAGTCAATCAAGGACTAGATCAATAGTCACAACTAATATCAGCCCTTCATGGAGGTCCTTAGTGGGCATGAACTGAAATATAGAAAAGTAAGGGGCCTTCAGACATCAGCAATGATGGACTCATCAGAAGGGAGTTCTCTGAGAACTGACCACTTGGATTGTATCTGGACAATGAATTACAAGTTATAGCAACTTCATCTCTGTACTGGGTCCTGTAAGACTTACTCACAATGTCTTAAAATAAAATTAGTTTCTCAATGGTTAACAAAACGTTGCCTACCAGTTGATCTGGTTGAAAATTGTCTGACGGAGGGTTTTTCTAGTGTGGAGGTGGTGGGGGAGCACACTACTCTGTTCATCAGATGTGTTTCTCAGCTCACAGCCAAAGACTGGCTGTTAGAGCCCACGCATGTTCCCTGACCGTTCAATTGCTGGCTATTGCTGGGTGGGTGTTCACTCTTTTGTCCATAGAGAGCACTGAAAAACTCTTGGCTTCACTCCAAAGCAGATACGTGGTTGATTTCTTTTGTACTATGAAATGTTTCACAAATGATAAAGCCATTTCCTTCTCATTTCTAAGCCACTCTTGCTAATTATCAAGTTCCAAAATAACTTTCTTTTCCAATGTGAAAAAATCCTTCATGAGTTTAGAGAATGTTCTTCCCAGCTCTGTAACTACGTGTTACAGAGGACAGTGTGTCTGGGCAGGAGAGAAGTCAGCACGCTGTAACCAGTAACCACATGTGTGGCTTTGAAGGCAACGCTTTTTGCGTTCCACCTACAGATTAAGGGTGAAATCCTGGTCACATGGAATTTGGCAAGAATTTGTTTCATCAACACCTTTGTTGCTAAGATTTTACCAAAGGAATTCATTCCTCCCTGCAACAGGCAAGTTTACAATTACTGCCAACAACCAGTAATTCATGCAAAACACCTAATTCCTTGCTCAGCATTTAAATGAAATATATCCAAGGTTAAAAAAGAAAAAAATTGTCATTTGCTTTAGAGGGAAGAAAGGAGGTTAAAGTTTAAATTGATTTTTGCTGCTATGTAAAATTGAGGTGGCAAGATTATGCTTTTTGTAAAATCAATCTTAGCTGAGATATATTTGAATATAATACTAAACATTTATTTTACCTTACACATTTCCCAGAGTAACTCTCAGCACCACAGCTTTAAATTAATCAGTTTTGCCTGGTTTGAAGTATTTTTTGTAATTGAAATAGAAGCAATTTTACCACATTTACATCCAGGCATTTTCAAGGCCTGCAGGAAACTCCCTGGGTGTGGTTAAAGTCAGTTTAACTTGGCTCGGGCAAAAGTAGAATTTGGAAGGTTGTGTATAAATATACACATGCAAGAGAAGTGTTTGTGTGCTAGTGCCTGCGTGTGGGCAGAGAGGGAGAATTCCCACCTCCAGCAGAAAGCTGCATTGCTAGGGAGCACAGCCAGCAGCCACAGCTCTCTCCCTGTACAGCCAGCATAGCAGCAGCTGCTTTAATAAGCATTGGCACAGAAGCTGCTCCCTTGGGATTCTTGTCCATCCGGTTCCTCTAAATTTTCATGGGCACCTCAAGCATATTGGACATTATAATCTTGAACTGATCACGCCCTATTCTTCTAAGAGGCACATTTATTTACCGTGGTGATTTATTACCAGTAGACATATTCTACTACCTCTTGCTGTGTTCTGATTCTCATTTGTGAATTACTATTTTAGCACATATTTATGCTACTAAACAAGAAGAAAGGGTTGCAATGCTCAGAGTAGATGCAGTCACCCATCATTTAAACATCTATTCCTGGGTAAGCAAACATGATGGCTCAGGTAGTCCATTCCCATACTAAACTCCTGTTTATTCCCAATTTTTGCCAAGTAATACTATTACATATAAATCCAAATGTCATACAAATAAATTAAAAGCCTCAGTCAGTATATGTTCAATATTGTAACTACTTTTGCAAACATTTCTGTATTGTCTATCATGTTGAAACCAAAGACTATTAATAGATGTGCTGCTGGGTATCTCTTTTACTGCAAAGTAACTAATACTGACAACATCTGCCTTGAGTATAATCATAGTAATGGCCTTTTCCCCACATGGTTCAAACCCACAATATGTCAATATAAATTGCTTTGAGAGAAACCATATCAATACGAAGTGAGAACTTATGTATCATGAAAATTCAAGGTCCTTTTTTTACTTTGCTTCTGAGAGATACGGAGCCCCAAAGTCAGACTAGGTGTTACATGAAATGGAAGCTCACGAATGCTCCCATGCAAAAACCACAATCAAAACAGAGAAAGGCTCTTTTCCTGACTATAGTTCCAACGTTTCTGAAGGGTAACACAAAACTAATAATACATTTGAAGAACATGCCAGATTTGAAGACCACTCTGTAAGGCTGGTAGATCCCAAATTTGACTTGCCATTTGCAATCTGACTTTGAGGCTGAGAACATTTGTATTGCTTCCTCCCACTGAGCCATCTGTGTGCATCCAGGCAGCATACTGAAACATCAAATGTTATGAAAGGAAGAGATTTGGAAAAGATTCAATCCTTATCTTGAGCACAAAAATCACCTGGGATTGGGGAAGAAGTTACATATGTGGGAGGTAACTTTAAAAGTTGCTGTGCCCACAGAAGGCGTAACAAACTGGTACTTGTATAGAATTACACACTTGGAACAAATAAAAACATACAGGCCTCTTCTGCAACATTTAAATCTACATTTAAACCTGAGAAGCTTGTACAGTGTTCTGGAAATGAAAGCACCATGATACTAGATGAATTCTTCATCAGTTCATAATAAACTGGACAGATTTCATAAGATTGTTAACCTATTTAGGTTAAACTATGATGACATAGCAGTAATACATTTAAAACTACTTTACTGCAGTCAGAACTGTGCAGTTCAATGAAGACCTTGATAATTGTAAAGGAAAACCAGAAGCCATTAAGAAGGCCCAAGATTCAATTACTTCAATTGAGGCATTCTTCCCCTATACTTGGTACTGAATCCTGCTCCTACAGATACACTGGAATGCAAAACAAACAGGATGAATGCCTTATAGCTGCTCTGGGAAGAGAACTTGTCAAATAGAGGTAAAACACTTTCCTTTGGCAGGTCTAGTGGAACTACTTTTCTCAGCGCAAATAGAAAAGAAGACCTTTATGTGGCATTATCATACCAAGCTATTTCAGCAATAGAGTTAGCAAAAAGATTCTGAATATTGGGAACATCAGAAACAGTGTAATTCATTTAGCAATTGATACTGATGCCAATTATTTGTTAAGTATTATTCCCTTTCCCTTTGCAAACTCTCATCCCAGAACACCTAGCTTTTGCTGGAAGGTCAGTGATGAGGGTCCCCTTCTGCTCTAAAACTTTGTCTTGCACAGAACTTGACAAGTTATACATACAAGAGGCACATCCATACCTCTGATCCTTTCTCCATAGAAATTCTGTTAGGAGCATGTAGTAGTTTGAACCAGGTTTTCCCCCAGAGGCTAAGAAAATGGTAAAACCCCAGGGGGTGGAAACCCCTGGAAGTTTTGAAGTTTTTTCCAATGGGTGCTCCTGCAAAATGTAAACATACCACAAGGAAACGGAAGAGAAGAGTTGTGGTTTGGTTGTTGTAGGAGAGGTGGTCATGTTGTAGAGCCACGGGGAAGGGGCTCAGAGCCCCACAGGGGGGCTTTGGCCCCCAGCCCCCAGCGGGAGCTGCAGGGACCTGGAACAGCATAAAGCTGGGCTAGGTGCCTGTAGTTATGCTGGGAGATGTTTTCTCCACTGTGGGCAGCGGCAGGAGTAGCGACAGACCAGCACTGACCGGAGAAATGGTGGCACAGGGCCAGAAGAGATAAGACAAAGCAGCAGAAACAGCATGCAACTGAGTAAGGAAGACACCAAGTTGTCTCGGAGAGCCAAGAAAAAAGAGAGTCAGCAGCAGAGAGACAGAGTTTTGGGGGTAAGAACTGAACCAGACCCCCCAAACTCCTTTGAGACCTCTGGGAAAGGAGGGACATGGACTCCTATTTAGGAGAGGAGTTTTGGAATGCTGCAGCACTGGAGAGAGAGGAGCTAAGAAGCTCAAAGACATCCCGGAGCTGGACTGGGATGGTCAGATGGAATGCAGAGGGGGGTGACCTTGCTTTCCCCCCCCTGCTGCTGCTGCCACGTTGGCAGTTGAGACAGAGCACAGGAGCTCTGGTGGAACTCTTGAGGCAAAGACTTTCAACTGAAAGCTGCCCAAGATGTTCTGACTCAGGGGTGAATCCTCTGAGGAAGGGACTTTCACGAAGATGCCCCTGCATTTCGTGATATACCTGTGGTGAAGTGAGTTTTGTCCCTGCTACGCAGCCCACAGGTGAGACCTTTGCTTGGAGTCGAAGGAGAGCCGAGGGGCTTGGAGACCCCCTTGTGTGTATTGAAAAGAGATCCAGCTACAGCAATCCAGTTGCAACTGCTGCATGGAAGACAGAAGAGGACAGATGACTGCTGCTGTAGAAGATCCTGCTGCTCAGAGACTGGAAGGGATCTGTCCTTCTTCCCTTCTGGACTTTTATTTGGAGGGGAGAAGAGATCTGATCCATTGTAAATACTTATGTCATGGTAGAGATAGATGTGATCGTGTGTATAATGCATTATAATATTTATTTGTACAGTCATTGTAATATACTCCCTTTCCCCCATTTGGAGTCTGGTGTGTTTTGTCTGGAAAAAACCCATCTCACATTGGATTGAGATGTGACAGGGGGCTAGGACTAGGGAGTTAGAATTTTGGGAATCTCAAACCATGACAGAGTGTTAAAGCTAGCGACAAAGCAAATGATATTGAACTACAAACTTCATGCACATTGCGTTATGTGAGCAAAGTCCCTGACAGACCCCCCCCACACACACTCCTTCTATTTGTGTTTTTTCACTTGCTCACTCATGCTGCTCCTGTTTCCACAGACGCATCACAGAAGGATGTGGGTAGATTCAGCTTTCTTGTTTCTCCTTTATGAGAGTATTTTAACAGCCAATTGGAATTTCACTAAAATAGTAATTAAAAAAAAAAGGTAGTCTTGTGACTCCAAAATCCTGGTTTATGACCTAAGCAAGTCCATGGGTCAATTTAGATTTCATAACAGAAAAGGAAACTTTCTGCCTTCCCCCGGTTTGCTCTTTCATACTAAATCCAACTCATGATCTTCACAGTTGTAGGCACCTGAAAAATCTGAGCCACCTTAACTCCACTGTAGGTCTTGTGAGATTACATCACATTCTCAGATCCAAATTACACAAGTATTTACAGTGGTATCAGTCTCCAGGGTTTGGAAATCAGGAATGATCTCAGAAAACAAGAGTTTGGTTGGCAGCCATCAAAGAAACGCTACTTGCACACGGCTTTACAGTATAACCCTAATTTAGGCTTATTAACATAGTGCAAGCACATACATAGTATTAAGTGATAAGCAATAAACCCCCTGAGATTACTAGAATGCAAACTATTCAATTCAGACATGGGGTAAACAAGCCTAACTAACAATATAGGACCCATCATCATCATCAACCAACATGAAGAGCAGTATCAAAACCGAGAAATGACATCATTCTAATCATACTTTAATAATGTAAGCACCTAAACATAATATTATGAGCTTGATTATTGAAACTGCTAATCCGAGCCTCTGAAACTCTTTAATGTATTTATTCTCACTGCCATGCAAGACAGGGGAGTTCTTCAACTCCTAATCACAGACAAAGAACCAAACACTACATGCCACCCAGTACACATAGAGCAGAGCTGAGAAACAAACCTCACCAGTTTCAACTCTGACAGATGTATTTTTAACATGCTTCACCCCCCTGTCAGCTGTTAATACTTTGCTCTCAACTGGTAATTGTATGAATGCTGAGACCTGTCTTGCTAATTGTAACAAATCTGAACCTGAAAGAAACAGGTTGCACAAAAACTACTGTGCAATCACAAAACTGCTTATTCACATAGCTTGAGCAATGGGGAGATAAAATCAACAGCTTGCAATTGCAAATATTGAGTAAGGTATTAAATTCATAGTCCTATACCACTGGTGAATAAAATTATGCAAAACCACCAAGGAAACACAAAGCCTCGGAGATCATGAGAAGTAGTTCACACATTGAGAGCATGGCTTCAGGATTATATTAAACTCCGGCTAATCCTGACCACACAGGGAATTTCAGAGATAAAAGGCCATAAATATTTTTCCTGCTGACAGAAGCAGCTGTACTGTGTCAGATATTAAAGCAGAAGGGAACATGAGGCAGAAACATTGAAGCCCTGATACGCTGACAAGAGAGTACCCCATAGCCCACCTCCTCAATGTCACACTATATTGGACAATGGTCAGGTGTCTTCCTGGACAATGTACTGACTGCAGTTTCTGGCTCTGTTCCCATGAAGAAGAAAAATGTTGGAAGCGAAGACTTTAGAGTGAAAGAAAAGAAGTGCCATGTCCCTTTCTCCCACAAGGCCTGAAGGGGAAGGCTGAGGGTAGCATGGACCTGGAAGCCCTTGCCCTCCTAAGGAGGGGTAGGAATCATACAGGACCTCTTGGATGCACCTGCATGGGCACGAAAGGCAAGAGAAGAACTGGGTGCAAGAGGGTAAACATTTACTGTATTGGAGTTCATTTCCCCATAGTAGCCCCCACAGTGCTGTTCTTTGCATGGGTAGCTAGAATGGTGTTGATAACACACTGGTGTTTTGGCTACTGCTGAGCACAGCATCAGCACTGTAACATTCCTTCCTCAGTCCAGGGCAAGATCCTGGGAGGGGACACAAGTAGGCCAGCTGACCCAAACTGACCAAAGTGATGTTCCATACCATATGATATCAGCTCAGATATAAAAGCTAAGGTAAGGAGCAGGAAGGCATGTATTTATTGTCTCCAATGGCTACCTGTTGAGGAACTGTCATGCATACTGAAGTCCTGCTTCTCGGGCGTGGCCGACCATCGCTGCTCATGGGAAGTAGAGAACAAACCCTGCTATTTTCCACTTTGCTTCACTTTTTGCGTGCACAAGCTTCCGCTTTGCTTTTGCTTTAAATAAACTGCCTTATCCCAACCCACGAGTTGTTTCCCACCTTACTGTCTCCCCTGTCCAGCTGGGAAGGGAAGTGATAGAACAGCTGGGTGGGCACCTGGCATCCAGCCAAGGTCAACCCACCACACTGACATAAACAGACAATGAAAGTACATCTGCAAAGACACTCAAACAATGAGAGTACTGCAGGGATGTCAAGACAGGCTTGGAGGCAATTGTAAACTGCCAGAGGTTTACACTGGAGCTCCCACCAGACTACAGCAACTCACAGAAATTGTACTCTGAGGAACTCACTTCCCTCTTTCATACTCACTTGCTTATAGCTAGATTTCTATTCATTTTACTACTCTGCGTCATGATGTGGATGAGAACCCTGGCAACACAGAACATGGTTTGTCGGAGGTGGATGACAAGTCCTATAACCACTATAACAAATATGAAAGGCAAAGAGAAGAATCTCATCCTAAGAGGGTGAGACAAACATGTAACACCTAATTTATTCCTTGCCTAATCTACCAGCTAGAAACTTATATCCGCTTAACGAATGAACTATTTAATGTCACCAAGTTTGCTCAGATGAACAAGTTGTTTGGTACTAGATTTATTTAAAATCTCCAGTCTTTTGTTTGCATATATCAGTGACAGTTTACGTTTATGAACATATTACACCTCCTTTAGTGTATTGTTTTCAATAGCTTTAAAATAGAGAATTATGTTATTAATCTTCTATATTTAACAGAGATGAAAACTAATTCAATTAGCAACTCATGCCACATCATTCTTTCTAAAATCTTATCACCAGTGCTAGAGTTGATATGCCACTTACTTATTCTGGACATTGGATTACCATTATTGAGCCTTAGAGTGATGATAAAGCTGACTTTTTTTTCCTTCCCCAATTCTGTATTTCTCATTACACAAACCACCAAAAAAACAGCAATGGCTATCACAGCAGTTCTTGAAAAGGGCTGCACTTTAACTGAGCAAGACATTGACAGAAACACAAGCGTACACTGTAGCCCATCAAACATCCCTCTCTGTTTCCATGGCAACACTCAGAGGCCTACACAAAGTGACTGCATCAAGCAGAAGGAAACTCAGAAGAGAGGAATCATTTCAGCACCGTGTCACTACTACATTCGACAACAAACCTCACAGAGATCAAAACCACAACTGAGTGGAAACAGAGTACAAATGTATCCCTGGAAGTCTGAGCCGGAAAGGGGAGGAGTCATGGTTTAGCAGTGCTCAGGCTCGATCTCAGTGACAAACTCTAAACCTGTGAAAGAAAAAATAACACTAAAGCGCAGCCATAAATGTGCTAACCTGTTTTTTCACTTTACTGTTATCTTCTGCACTCATCACTGCATAGATATATACAGTACAGATGGGTTTGGCTCATTTTCCCTTCCAGCTTTAAGACATACATCTCAAATTAAATGTGTCTTTGCTTAAGGAAAAGTCCATGTTGTCTATGTCTCTTAATCAACATAATCAGCATCAGAACACTGCTGACAGGCACTGATTTCCCACCTAGAAATGCCAGGATGCTTAGCTTTCTCCCTTTGATTCTACAAAGTCTCTATAGTCTGGTCTTAAATAAAAGCACTGTGTAAAACTTCTACAGCTCACCCTGTTCATTCTTAGGAACCTGAGAACAGGAAACTGAGGGTGGTCGTTGTCACTGCAACACCAAACTGGCGTTTGTCTCGGCAGAAACTTCATTTCACAACCCACCAACAGTTTGCATCAAGTGCTGCAAACTCATAACATGTGCCAGGAGTCTGAGAAACTGAAACTCTGGCCAGTATATTTGACTTTTGTTCCTATATTCCCATTTAAAGGGCAGAGCAATACATGTATTTGCAGTGATTTTATGTAAACATCGATGACTTGCAAGGGAAGGTTGACTTCTTATTCTTCTAAGGGGAAATACTGAACATTTTGGGAAGAAGTTATAAATTTGCCTTTGACTGTATTTTTTATATTTTTGGAAGGTATATTTAAAATATATCGATATGACATATTAAAAACAAAGTTGTATCCACTGTGTTTTCACTCATCCTCTTTTTTCATCAGAAGAGTATGGGTAGCATTTAACTTTCTTGATGCTCTCTTTTCATATATTCAATCCAACTGTGAATCTGAAGAGGTCCCAGTCAACTGGCAAATACTGTCCCAGTTTTCAAGAATGGCAAGAAGGATGGCCATGCTAACCACAGGCCTGTCAGTCTCACTTCAGTGCCTGGTAAAATTATGAAGATTATTCTAGGAGTTAGTGAAAAACACATGAAAGACAACACAATCATCAGTCCCAGCCAGAACAGGTTTGTGAGGGAAAAGTCCTGCTTAACAAACTTAATTTCCTTTTATGATAAGGGATCAGGTTGATCAAGGAAAGACAGCTGATATAAACTTTTTGGATTTCAGTAAAGCTTTTGATACTGTCTCTTACATTATCCTTCTGAACAAAATGTCCTGCACACAGCTGGGTAAACACATCATGTGGTGGATGAGCAACGGACTTATGGGTTGAGTACAAAGAGTTATAGTGAATGAGGTAAAACATTAGACTGGCATCCAGTCACTAGTGGTGTTCTGCAGGGCTTTCTCTTATGGCCAGTTCTCTTCAGTGTCTTCACAGATGACTCCAAGGTATACTAAGTAAGTTTACCAATGATACTAAACTGGGAGGAGCTGTTGATTCCCTCAAAGGCAGAAAGGCCCTGCAGGGAGACCTCAAGAAATCAGAGGACTGGGCAATTGCCAACAGTAGGAAGTTTAACAAGAGGAAGTGCCTGACTCTGCACCCGGGATGGGGCAACTCCAGATGTATGTACAGACTGGGGAAGGAGACAATGAAAAGGAAAGAGGTCTGGGGGTCCCGGTCAACAGCAAGGTGAATATGAGTCAGCAGTGCCCTGGCAGCCAGGAGGGCCAACCATATCCTGGGGGGCATCAGGCAAAGCATCACCAGCCAGTCGAGAAAGGCGAACTTCCTACCAACACAAGTAAATAAAAACCAACAATATACAACTTCCTGTTCACACTGAAAATATTCCTCTGTTCCTATATTAATTCCACTTTTCCATACAATGAACGTGTCTGTGCTTCTGTAGATGGACTAATTGGAAGAAGAGAACACCAATAGCCTACCAGAAACAGTACATGGATTTACTAGTGAAAAATCTCTATCTTGCATCTTTCTGCAAACGGTTCTACATTTGGAAAGGAAATGAAAACATTAAGCTTTTGGCACACATGATTAAGATAACTACTTCCACAGGAACTGTCCATTTGGGATACCAGAGACTCATACTCACAGACTTTCAAGTAAGACTAACTCCAAAACATGAATTAGTCAAGGACTTTGATTAATTTGTTGAGAGAAATGTGATCTGATAAACACGCTGTTTTTTCCTGAAGACTGAGAATGTCAAATATTTTCTGGTTTAAATATTATTGCAGGAAGCAAACATAAGTTATAATCGCACTCCACTAGGAAACAATATCAGAATCGTACAGATACAGGACTTCACCAAAGACCTGAGACTTCAATCCTCCACATTCACAACTAAAAGAATTCAGTCTACTGTTGGTACTAGAGGAGAACAACAGGAACAAGGTAAGAGCACATCAAGTATGGGGCAGTACAGTAAAATGCACTCCAGGAAAGTTTTCCTGCTTTCCCCCACACCCCCTCAGGCCACACAGTTTCTCCTGCCAAAATACAAAGGGTTTAAATCAAAGACACAAAAATAACAGCCTCTAAATGTGTTCTCCTCTACAATTCAGAGACAAAAGACTGCTATGCAAAGCTCAGTGGGGTAGAAAACTGCACATTGATGATTTTGCCAAGTGAAAACCAAGTTCACACAGCCCTTGCTTTCCAACTTAGAACAGTACTAAAGCATGCCTTTAATTTATATGTACACATAAAATCTTTCAACCTTTCAGCAGTTTCATAGTACAGCCTGTACAAGATTAATTCAAATTCAGTCATTCTTTGTAGCACCAAACGTAAAGTTTGCATCTTTAAACTATACTATCCTTTCTTGCAATATCATAGAAAACAGAAAACACTTAATTGCATTTTGCCAATTAAAAAAAAAGTAAGATACGATTATGAGAACTGCCTTCTCATAAAGAAGATTTTGGTGGAGAAAAAGTGCCATGATAAGAGAAATGTGACTAATAACCCGTAATCCTCACCAAAACACAGCCTAAATCCATCAAGAATCCTTGCTAATCACAGCATTAATGTGAGAATACTGAACTTACAGGGGGCAAGTACTTAACCTGGCATGTGGCAGATAGAAACCAACTTCTCTCAGTCCTCCAGAAATGGAAGATGTGACCCCTCTACTGTTACTTAATGCTTTTACACAGAATCACGATTATTCTGTATCTCTCCAGTACCCACAAACTAGAAATGCAAGCTGAAAATCAGGTCTGAGATGTGGTTTTACATGTCTCAGGATTTTGCCTACAGTATCTCAAATTGTTCTTGACCATTAGATGTTATTAAAACCACATACTATAAGGTCACTGGGATTTCATGAAAGGACTTCCTCGGTATACTTTGGAAACAGAGGGAAACATAGCTTTATGATGACTGCAAAGATATGAAGTTTCAAGCAAAGTATGACAATATTTCTCTGTTAGTGCCTTGCAACTTGTAGTAAAAAGTAGCAGTCTCGCCAATGATGTGCTACTACAATAATAAAGATTGTGTCATCATCAACTATAAAATGCAGCAACTTGGTGAGTGCAAATGAAAAAGCAACCGTGAAACACTGCACAAAGTCTTACCAGTCCTTTCCCTCTGCAGGAAGGCAGAGCTTCTGTATCTGAGCTTCTGTAATCTTTAGCAGCCAAAACTGGAACTAAGGGGGCAACTCTGCAGAATAACTAACAGAATTAAGTGTGTATTCAAACTCGCCTGTACCAGCCAGTTTGAACAAGTCTGCATTCAGAGTAGCACTAGTGCAGACATAGCACTGTGTGCAAATAGCAAGGCTATGTATGCTCTTCCTCTTTTTTAGTTCGTTATATTCAATTTAGTTGGATCATTTGGCAGAAATGTTTGATTAAAGTTGAGGGAGTATTTTTTTAGTATAGCCAGCATCCTTCACATCCTTTTTATTTCTTATCTTTTGATCCTTTTTATTAGAAGACTGAATTAATACAACAGAGCTTACCAGAAGAAAAATTAGTTCAGTTCATCTTTTACCTACTGAGTACCATTTCAGCCAAAGGTCGAGCTACAAATGTGTAAATAGTAATTTCTTTTTTGTGTGTTGTTACTGTCACCAAACATGATGAAGCTGAGAAACCTCAAAGCCAAGAGGGGTTCAGAAGGTTCTACAGGACTGTTTAGTCAAGAGTTTTTGTTTCTCCCCTCGAGTTTCTCTTCCCCATCTGACCTTGCTGCTATGCAGGATTTGGTCTAATCAGCTGTGAGGCTACTGAACAAAGTCATAGCTGAAACTTTTAACAAGGAACTTTTAATAACTTTAACTCACCTACAAAAGGGACCCCCAACTCTAAGTAATGCACTTCTTTATATACATTCCTCCCAAGGGTTACGCATACAGCAGCTCGTAAATTATAATAAAAAGGCTTCAGTCTCGTTGTCTAAGCAGCCCAGTAATGCTTAAAAGGAGCTACAAGAATGAAGTCACTTTTGAAATTGAGACATAAGTACCTATAACATTTTCTGTGGCTATTTAAAAAGGGAGGAGCAAGAAGACCTGACATTAACCACCATGGAGAATACAGGGGGTATTAAATATTGCAGCTGCACCTCAGATCACTCTGATGTGTAGCATTTATGCCTCCTTACAGCACAAATTTGGGAAAATTCATGAAGCCAAGGGTGTAATATTAAATAAATGTAGTGTGAAGTAGTGCCTACAGCTAGCACTGAAATACATGTAAATTATAGTCCATTAATACAGATCACAATCTAGATTTTTAAATGCATTTCATATTACAATATATAGGCAAAACACAGGATATAAAAAAACTTCTCATGTATGAAAGTCTAGCTACTGAGTAAACTGTTAAAATTCATACATCTCTTGAGGGCAGTTGGCAGACTTGTAGGAGGGATTAACAAGCATGGAAAGAACTTGCAAACTTAAGAGTTTGAGGTCATTTTTGGAGAGAGGATAGGAGGAAATTACCTATTAGTGTATTTTTTCAAAATTATTCATTAAAGTTTTTTTTATGAAGCACTAGTTTAACGGGCAAGATACTATGGGCTTGAAATAAGTGAGTAACTTCTATCCTGCAATAACCACTTGTGTTCAGACTCTTACTCCACAGCAACAGAGTGGCTGGTCATTTTTATTGAGAGAAACTTATTTGTTTTAACTATGGCATAAAGAACATACACAGAACCAGCTACCACGGGACCACTGGCATGCCACACCAAAACAACCATTTTGCGTGTCCACGCACCCTCATGTTTTAAAACTCTTTATGCATTCATGCAGAAAATTCTAAACTAGGACAAACACAAGTAATTCATGTTGCAAGGCAGGAGCCTGGCTATCACTTTATCACTCAGTTTCCAAAGAAAGAGGTTGTATGCTCTTCATGTTACAGAAATCGTCATGCACAAAATACTTTCCTTTGTTTGCAGTAGTCCATTGGATTTCAAATATGGATTTTAAAAAAGTAGTCTGTAAAAGCCAGTAACTCCTGTCACTTACTTGGCTTAGAGTTAATGATGATGTTTTCAGCAGAGTGCTGGGGTGGAAACCTGCAGTTTTCTCCTTGGCTCTCACTGCTGCCGTACTCTATGACTTCCACTTGTCCCAATGGTACACTCCACTTCAATAAATACCTCTGGCCAGTTGTCATGGTGCCACTGCTTTCATAGGAAGACCTGGAAGATGCAGAAATTATTGCTGTGACAAGCAACTATGTTTCATGGTATCCCATTTAATATTCTAGCTTCTAAAATCTGCTGTTTGTCAGCTTGAGTACAGTGCTCAACTTGAAAAAATACATGCATCAGGCTGACTTTTGTGACATATCTTTTCTAGGGTGCAAAGAGCAGCTATGTAGGTGTAGATAATCTTGTTTACAAACACCATAGGACCACCAACAGCAGTGCTTACATTTCTATAGCATATATACATTTGTATAAATGACCATCTTTTAAGATTGACGTGCACTTTGACATCCTAACGCAAGTGTTTGGGATTACACTTTGGTTCTATATTTTCCTCACTCTTTTGAAACAGTGCTCAAAAGAAGTAACTGTTATATTTAAGGAAGTATGGATGATGGGATCTTTGGTTCACTACTGGCAACGGGAAGGACAACATAACCTCCCAAGGGCTGAAAGGCTAACATTTCTGCCAAGTCATGCAGCCCAGAATGTTCTGTGCAGGAGACCTCTGCAACTGCTGTGGCTTCCAAGAGTAATCCCACATGAGCTGCTGCTAAAGGAAGCGTGTATCAACACACATCTATGAGGAAAGAGCACACTGAGGAAGTTCACTAGGAAGAGAAATTACATTAATACTAATTTTACATTATTTCCCTCATTCCCTTACGCACATTCAAGTACAAGTATCAAATATTTATTATAAAGGACCAAAGAGAGGTTAAAGTGAACATAAAACGTTTACTTCACAGAAAGCATGACCAAAATACAGAAGTTAAATGCTTGGGAGAAATCAGAAAAATGCATTTATTTAACTGCTGATGTTCAGCTAGTCACCTACCTATTCACAACACAGTCATACTTTTGTTTCAATGAAGAAGCTAGTATGAACAATAAAAACAAGTGCCACAGTTTAAGTAAATATTTATAAATTCTTGATCTAGCTTAGAAGAAAAAACAAAACTAGGCAGTACACAGTTGTTCAGTCACTAGGGATAGCATCCACCCTGTCCAACTGCTGCTACTTCAAAGGTAGGCCTCCAGCTCAAGCCAGTCATCTGGACTACATGTGAAGAAAGACCTTCTGAGGGTCATGTCCTCTCTAAAAATAAGTATCTTTTGCAAGCCATAAAAAATTCATTTGGAACTAATGGTCTCCAGGCTTCTGGGATGTCTGAGTGTTCCTGTAAAGGTTGGACAAAAGGGGGTTGAGAAAAATGAGCTGATAGACACTGCACAGCTCTGTGTACGTGTAAACCTTCTGAAGTGGTCTACATCTCCAGGGTGAATCTGCGGCCATGCACGCTGATAACCAGTGCTGTAACAGAAGTCTAGCTTAGGTAAGATGAGTAACATCTATGCAGTTAAAATGAAGAGAAATAAAGCTCATCCCATGTGAGCTGAACAGGCAAGTGGTATATTCTACAGCATATTCTCGTTTCGAACAAAAACTTTTGGACTACACAGGTGTCATATGTGAAGTCTGGTAGACAATTTTCTTCAGTCCTTAACTATCTGGCATGCAAAGGTAGCCCCTTTTGCAGTAAAAAACTAAGAGCAGTCCATGAAATCATGCAGGAATTTTAAATCCACACACACAGTTTGCAGGTGGACCAACCCTCGAATGAACACCCCAAGGAAGTCACAAAACCTTTCCACTGCTAGTGAATAAAGCTAGAAGTGCATTCAACTATTCTAAAAACCCACTGTTATTTCAATAACAGGTTTGAAAGCAAACCTTAGCTGCTACAGGAAGCCTTAATTAAACTTTTTCAGTGTTAGCAAACCCCCATGACACATGCATGCCCAATTGCCATCCCAAAGGAGGTTGCTCAGCACCAGTTAATGCCCATGGGAATAGTGCTGTGATAACCAGAACTCTTGACTTAATGAGGAACACAGAGACTTGGCATAATCATGAATTTCTCACATGGAAAATGAAAACAGACTGCACATTGCCACTTCAAGGACAAATACAGAAAGTCCAAGACTATGATGGTATGGAACAAGAGAAAAGATGACTGGTCAAAAGCAATGTTCTTGCAAAAAAACCACGAGAAAATACCCAGCTGTTACTAAGAAACTGAAGAATTTTTAAAGTAAAAGAATCACAGGATAACTGACATAAGATGTTCATTTTCTGAAGTGCAGTTATTACATGGCATTCTCATTCACTAACATGGTGAATGCACAAAGCATTCACCTGGTTAAAAATATATCTACTCTATTCATAATAAGATATCAACTCACGTTATGCTTAAGAAAATCTGTTCTTGGAAAATTTTAATGATCCATATTCTCTTTGTCAGAATGTACTATTGCATAAAGCAAATTACAATACAGGCAGCATTTGAATTTGAGGGTGACTTTGGCATACACGGAGGTTTACTAACAAAATAATTACAGCCAACAAAAGCAGAGAAAGCACTAGGAAAAATCCTTTCTTCAAAGCACCTTCACTTTAATCCTTAAATGTTAGGTCTCGAGATAAAAACACTTTCCCATCTGGAACTTTGTTAGTGAGTTCCAGGTTTGTTCTTGTTGCATGCATTAGCCATGTTTTGATTTTTTTATTTGCAAATTCTGTTAAGTTACAGATTTCTGTGTGTGTAACACTATGAATGTAAGGAAGAAGAGAAAAAAGTCCTACCTTGGCTTGCCTGTACTTCACTAAGCACTAATACACAGCAATAACTAGACACTACAAAGCATTTCTATCTGTAATCGCCAACTGATATAGTCTCCTTACAAATGTACTCTAGAACCTCCAAATATCAGCTGGCAATTTAGAGGACTGTAACAAAGCTAGTTATCCATTTATTATGACTAATCCTACAAGTCATTAGCCATAGTAGACAGAACAATAAGAAAAGTTTCATTGTCTTTTTTCAAACTGAAACTTAAAGGATCATCTAAAAAATATGAATCAAGTCTTACCGAATATTTACTGTTGCACACATCAGCACATCATTTAACATGAAAAGACGTCGTTCTTTGGTTTTGATAATTTCTCCTTTGTCATTGTAAACCGTCTCAACCATATCATCAGTCCGTATGAGGTATCTGTTTCCACTGCTGAGTAGCTAGATTTTGAAAACAACCAGCATTGTATATTATATGTGGTACATCTAACATTCAGTGGAAAAAAAGCCAAAGAAAATACAACAGGTTATCACTTGCCATCCTAGCACAAGTAGATTTGCTAAGGGAATTAAGCCTCTTCTTTAATTTGCTTTTCATGTAGAGAAACAGTACTTTCTGCTGCCACCAATATGGCCTGCAGGGGTTTGGGTCTTAATGTAGACCATAATTGCTCTGGGAATCTTCCACACTGATAAAGGTTCCCTGGTGAAAAAAATGATAGCTTCCACAATTTCTGTGGTTTCCTTCCCTCGTCGTTTCTTTCACAGCCCACTGAAGTGCAACACAGGGTTCCAGCTGCCAAAGCAGGAGGCCGGGGTTGGAGGAGGAAGGTGCTCAGCTTGCTGTCCCCCGAGGCTCACAGAGCTAACTGAGGAGCACAGCTGGCAGGGTGCCAGAGACTGCAGACAAGATGGCATGTCCAAGACATACATGGCATGTAAATTGTTCCTGACAATTGCCTTCAGGTGCTGAGGATCAGCACCATGTGCAAGCATGAACTAATACCTTACAGGTGTAACACACCTCCGTAGTGTCCAAGGGAATAAAACGGTCCACAACTCACTTCCTTTCCATCCACTTCCTTCATCATTTATTTCACCCTGCCTGGCACTGTTCCAAAATGGTATAGGCAGACATTAACCCACAAAGCATGGAGGGTCCTGTGAGATTTGGAGTGATTATCCACATACATATCAATTTATCCCCCGGTGCATAACACACAAAATTTTGCAGTCAATATTGACTGAAAAAAGGAAACCTGGGCTACCTCTTCAAAAGCACATTCTGTGTCTTGAACTCCTTTAACTATCTGTAGATGAATCATAGCTGCTTCAAGAAGCAGGAGTATGAGAACTAGAAAAGAAAGTAAAATGTTTGAATCCATCTTCTAATGCACTTAGAATGGAAATACTGCTCCAGTATGAAAATAAATTCAGTACTCCATTCCTGATAAATAGTTTAAAACAAGCACATTGACTGACTATTCTGGTTTTCCGAAAAGCTATGCTTTTATCACCAAAAAACCCCCCATCCCTTCAGTATGTCCCCATTACTTCATCCCAGAAAGAGTCCAAAGCATAAAAATCTGTAACTTCACAAAAGCAATAACTCAAGGATTTATGTCCCATTTCATGGGAAATGAGGAATTATTTATGATACAAATAAGACAAGCATGCATATATCCACAGTACAGACAGTTACTAACAAATTCATTTGAAGAAAGTTCCTTCCTTCTTAGTAAATGTCTTCTGTACTTCTTTAAAGACATTTCTACTGTATGATGCAAATGGCATTAATGAAATAGAGTGGGATGCTCCTTAAGGAAGATGTTGGACCCATTCAACAGCACATCTTGAACTGCTCCATAGTTGGAAGTACTGCAGTAAAAGGACCTGGTTCCTTCCTTTATACAGGAGTAATTCCTCAATTCTAGAATTAATTTAAAATTTAATTTTCCCATGCAGAAAATGTGCAGGAGACTTTACTATATAGCATCATTTCCTACACTGCCACAGAACACCAATACTGCTGCTGCTATTTCAGCATGTTAACCACTCCAGCACGTGGTTTAACCAGCGAGCCTGTTCAGTTCCAGAGGCAGGTCACATCCCTCATCTACCACTAGAATGACCCCAGGTGGTTGAGCTCTACAGAAAAAACCATCTGGTCTGTTTTAGAGATTGCTCAAGGCCCAGAAAGTGACTCTTCCATCATACTTTCCTACTTTCCTTACCTTGTTCAGATAACGTTCATTCATTGCTTTTGCTATTTGTTTTATTTCACAGCGCTGATCTGCGTCCCTTTTTCTTTCATTTAACTTCTCTGCCAGTGTTTCAAGTTCTGTAAGAGCCATCTGTAGAGGTAATCTGTCAGGATGTCCCTTATTAGTGTTCTTCAACATATCCTGAGGGGAAATTACAAAACAAAACAAAAATCAGATTTAATTTCAAAGCCAAGTTCAAAAGATTACATGAGGTAAAGTTACAAATACATTCTTTACCTGAGTACTATTAAAGAATAAGACTAATAAACACCTAATGAATATTCAGACAGCATGCTCCTTACCTTCCTATCTTAATAATTCTTAAAAAAGATACTGAATACAGCTTATTTAAAGGACAAAAGTACAGAAAAGGAACATAATATTAAACAATTTGAAAACCAATTATAGTACAATGTCAATGTCTGTTAACAATGATTTAAAATGAAATTTTTCTGATACTTCCTGCTGTAATAATACTGCATTATCTTTATTATCATTATTATTCCTCACTAAATGGACAGTGTGCTCATCCTAAAGTAGGAGATCTTACTTCATGAAGATCACAACAGCTTCTCGAAGTCTTTTACTTTTGCAGGCATACAGTTGGAACAATGTGAATTAATACTTTTTCTCCTTTCCCACAGCACTTAAAAATCTCTACATATTCACTCCATCTTCCTACCAGAATAAACTACATCGCGTCTGTTACCTAAAAAACTCTCACCATAACTTCCAGCCTACATGCTTCCCCCACAACTACCGCAGCTCCTTCACCCACAATAATTCACAGACCTGCATCCCAAAGCCTGCCCTGCTCTGTGGCACCTCAAAACACAACCAGCACACAGTCCTCACTGGGGCAGGCCTGCTGTGGTCTGGAAGGAGTTACAAACAGTGTAAATTGGTCCGGAGGACGTCTCTACTGGGGAACTGTGCTCTTCCTGCAGTTTGACTGCCTGCTGAGATGAGACTCAAGGACTCCCTGTCAAATCCCCAGTTTCCATGGGAAGAAACAGAAGATGCTGCAGGTCAGAAGGAAGTTGCAACACACTCTAGCAGGTCCTGTGAGCTAAGTAGTCAGGGAGAGAGAGTGCTGTTGTTCTGCGTGCCACATATATTCTGAACTCTCCAAGGCGTGAAATAAATCCTCTTGAATTGCTCTTAAATGGAAAGCAATGCCACCAAGTTCTTAGTCATATTTTGTAGTATTATTAGCTAACAAATTGATATGAACAAGTAGCACATTTGACCTACAGCTGTACTACAAAGTGACTTATAAGATACATCTAACTTGGCAAGTAATCTAGAGTAAGTCTAGTTTGCTAAGATTTTTCTGCAGTGTACTTACTGCCTGTCGCTGCAATGAGATCAGCACGTTTAATGCACTGAAATTTTTTCTTTGTTATTTCCTCATGTTACAGTGGTCACTTGCACTGCAGCAAGCTCCTCCAGCAGAAGACAGCTATCATGTAATCCCAAAGGTAAACCCCACAAGAATGCAACAAGAGCATCCTTTTGGTAAACATTATTTACCTGCAATAGTAGAATGAACTGTGGAAAACGCTGGATAGGTTTCATCATCAAACCATACAGTGTAATGCGATCAGGGCTTGACTCCTGGCACTGCTGCAATGCAAGAAAGCCACAACTGTGAGTGCCTTTCCACCAGTTACAGAATTAAAGAAAACATTTCCTAAAGGCTTTTCCACATCACTTACATTGATTGTAATAGTAGGGCTGTAAAAATTCCATCTACTGCAAAGATTTAATTTTAAAATATTAAATCTTAAAAAAACCCCCAGCACTATTAAAATAATGGCCTGTCAATGAACTGAAATCTCCTCCTTAAATAAATACAGCTGAGCTAAAGACACACCAGCAATGCAGCACCCATGTATGTATCAGTAGAGCACAGTCATGTTTCTTACATAAGCAGTGCACTGAAACATCTGACTTAAATGTAAAAAACTTAAGTGATCTGTTGATTTATAGTTCATAATTTACTATTGCTGTTCTGTTCCTTGGGGCTAAGAGACTATAAATCTCTAACTACCTATGTGTTTTTACCAATGGGTTTTAAAAGAAAATCTAAGGAAAACTTCATAATCTCAGTGCTATGCAAACAGAGATTTTCATCTTCTTTATTAAAAGAAACTAAGGAAAAGAACATTGATTTATGTTTAGAAATAAAAATGTAAGAATCCATTACTTTAGTTATCAGCAATGGCAGATAAAACCAAACAAATTTCATTTGCATGTATAGGAAAGCCTTGTTTGTATAAGACATTTAGAAATACTTTGACCAGAATCAAAGCTGACACAAAATAAGAACAGTAGACAAAATACTCAATATTAAAACCAAAGCAAACCTAAACAATATTAAACTGGTGTGGTGCTTAAATTTCTCTTTATTGCTACAGCTATCAGTTTCACAAGAATTTATTTCCATAATTGTATCCACAAACATATTCTTTTGCCCAAACAGCAGTGAAGATTCTGGCCTTCACTGCTGGTGGGCAAACAAAAAAAGGAAGGTACAAAAATGTCTTCTGTCACCACAGTTTGGCCATGAGTCCCCAGCTCCCAGAAGCACCAGAGTGGCACTGACAAGCAGTGATGAGAGGTGCAGGTTATGTCTCTATTGCAACAACGGGCTTTTAACCATGTGAGAAGTATGAAGTGACTACACGCACTAGAGTCTCAACTTCGTTGTGCCTAAGGCTGCCAGAGTATCATCCTGCACAGTGTTGGCCACACTCCAAAAAGTTGTTAGTTATTTTTAAAATCTGAAGACAAACCCCTGCCACCCTTCTCTAGGCAACCTAAGTACTGCTCTCGTTTGCCTAGGGTACCCAATTTCAGTGGACCATTGCAATGGAACTGACAGGGCAACAGCTTTGAGAGGTACAACTCAATCCATGACTCTCAGGGAATGGGACACACAGAGCTTTCAGGCTCTCAGCAATGTCACAGACAACCTAAAAGCCTTTCAATGGATTCTGTGTACTCTCCGTAAGGTATCAACCCTAGGGATTCACAGCACTTCAACTGCATGTACCAGGCTCTCTATACACATTGTTACAAGCAGTACATGCATCAGGGTAGTATGCATTCTGCACAAAAATTATGAATTTCAACCCCAAATCAGAAACATGATTTTCAAAATACTAGGGAAGTGTTGTGGAACAAAAATATAGTTGCACTACACTCTTCACAATACAATAAAGAAATTAGAAATAAAATAAATCCCAAATAAAAAAAGGTTTCATATGTTGAACTATTATTTGAAGCTCAGCAGATATAGAAGAATCCCAATATTTTACCAAGCACAGGAATGCAAACACCAATAAACTGATTTGAACAACTGCAAAACTACTCTGTACTTCAGAATACCTCCTAGATCTAATGTTATTATCCTGAAAACACAGTAGTGGAAGTGAATTTAATGGATTTCTTGTGTCAAACCCATAAAACATAAACTCAAGTCCAGCTGTATACTTATACCTTACTTATAACTTATACTTTCTTATTTATACATATGCACAGCAGTTTTACAATTGAATGAACTCACCTTTAAGAAGTCTAAAAAGGCAGGTTTGGTGGCACATGATTTCTTGAGAATCCCTACTGCTGTACTGAAGTTGTTCACATATTCGCTGTATGCATCCAACACCATAGATTTAGAAAACTGGAAAGACAAAAGGGTAAGCCTTAACTATAAATACAAAAGACCTCTGAAAGCATAGCTATCTGACCATTAAGGATTCACCTTGACTGGACCTAAGATCTTTGCTTCTCCTAGTGTTGGATCTACAGAAATACTGGTGATACCCAAAATAATCTTTCTGTAGAAGACGGGTTGGAAACATACAGATGTAAGAGCTGTGAATTACAAGATATGTATTTACAGAAATTGCTTCATCTTGGCCACAACACTAGGGCACAACCTGAGGACTATGGGCAATCAAAGGGCATCCTCTGAGATTCAAAGTGGTAGCTGGGATCCCCTGATCAATTCACTGTTGTCTGTCTTCCAGACTAGGTGACTCGGGGAAGTCCCAGGGCCTTCCTGTGCTAACCTCAGCTAGTCAGGACTTACCAAGAAAGCAGACAAATTGTGTGGCCTGCAAACAGTTATATGAATGGTAAGATCATTGCCCATCACCTTCACACTGGGAATAATGTCCTTCTACCAACCAAGGCCACTACTTGTTTTCTCTACCTTAAAACAGTAAGTAGTTCAGTCTTTTACTGAATGGACTTCAGAATGGCATGTTTTACAAATACTCTTTACCTGTGCCACAGGCTCGGTTAGACCTCAGGAATTCAGGACATCATCTACAGTGGCTTTTTTCCACTCACAGACTACTATGTATGACTATCTACTTTGTAAGAGATGCTGAGCCTCAATTGCACTTTAATTTTGGTGGGTTTATGAATCTCTAATTTCTCAGAAAAAGAAACTATTTACTTAAATGTCTGAAAGCTTGATCAAAGCCTGAAAATTTTACCCACAATCCTTTCTCATCTACCAACCAAGCCAAAGACATTTGGTGTCAGTTTCCTTACCAGGATGCAGTTGCCACAGGCATTGGTGAATACGGTAATAAAGTAGTCAAGTTAGAAAAAAAGATGTGGAGATGGAATAAAATAACTAAAATAAAAACAGATTATCTGTTCTGACACATTTGCTTACTGAAGCAACAAAGACATCACCGATCATTTCAACAGAGTCCCACTCAGACACACGACTCGCCAGCGCAATCTGAAACATCGAATGGCACTGAAGAATTTCCTTAATTCGATAAAAGACCATTTTAAGTTTTCTTTCACTCAATAATTTTGGTTCCATATCTGAAAGGGGTTTCTCATATTGCTGTGGGGGAAAAAAAAGTAAATAGATTTAAACAAACAAAAAAAATGGACTTCTACAAGCAAAAAAACCAAATTATTTAACAGTACACACGCAAAATCACTGAACATTTGGCATGAAGCATCTGTAGCAAAATCTGTGCAAGTCATATGACAGATTCTTTAAGGATGTGATTATTGTTCAAATTTTCCAAGTTAAAAAAATGCAAAGGATATTAAGGTACCTCCAGGATTCTTTTAAGGGCATCCACGTAATTCTTCTCACTGTCAACTACAGAGCCTAAAATATACCTTCTGACAACCTGTTAAAACAACAAAGTTTTGTCAAATCTCTAATCAGGTAGCACCGTCATCACAGCTAGAAATGGTGATGATAAAATTCTCACATCAATAAAACACAAAAATACTAAGCAATTTCAATACTGGAATTGCAATACAAGAATACTATACCCTTCAAAAGTAATTATAGTATTATTCTAAAACTATTTATTTTAAAGAACACAAGAATTATTGTATCTATGATTTTTTTCTGACTGTTGCAATTCCAAGCTTTACTTTTGAAACTTGTGTTTTAAGTTCAGCATTTAGACAATGCTCTCAGGTACACGGTGCAATTCTTTGGGCTGTCCTGTGCAGGGCCGGGACTTGGACTTTGATGATCCTTGTACATCCCTTTCAACTCAGAATATTCTATGATCCTATGACCTTTAGACGTATAAATGTAGACATTAATGGAAATAATCATAGGCACAGGTTAATGTTGGCTACTTCAGTATATTGCTGTGATAAAACAGTAACCAGTTTTCAAAAATCAGTCTTCTTTTTTTTTTTTAATATGTTTTATAAATTTATTAGGAGTAACATGAAGGACAAACAAGCAAATATTAATTGCCTTTTTAAGGTAAGGCTATATAAAATGTACCTGTATTAAGAAAGTATCCAAGTAAGTCATGCGTTCTCTTTTGGGCATTATCATATATAAGTGATAACCCCACCTCATCTATATCTACATTAATTGACATTTTAAGAGTTTCAGGAAATGCTACCATATTTCATGTTTACAAATTACAGGCTATTTATCACACCTCCTTCTCCACTTTCTGCTTCTGTAATTCAGCTGAAACGCACTTTGTATGCACGTCTGGGTGACATGACAGGACAGGAAGGACTGGGAAACTGATCTGGTTTAAAATTTAAACTTCTTACTGTCATTGATTAGATTTCTTGCTGGTTATATGGATTTGGTTTTACCCAAATCCATTTCCTAATCCAGCTCATTCCACAGCTTTCAAAAGTGGGACTCTGAGGGAGAAGACAGCACAAGGGTAAGATCAAGCCACTTTCCACAACTACGAGAGAAGGCAAAAGTACTTCTTTTACTATTTTAAGCTAGCCTAAATGAAACTCAAATCTCAGGCTTGCTTCTCTCTCTGTTCCTGAACCCCACAGCCTCCCACCTTCTCCACCATGGCTGCCTTTAATTCTCCACACTTGTATTTTGCTTTATTAATTGCAGGTTAAATAAGAATTTTCTTTCAAGTACTGGTATTTCAAAGGCGGACTTCAAAATTATCTGAGGCTTTGCCCAAAGATATATAGAGTAAAATTAGATGTGTATAATCTGTGTTTATAATGGATTTAGCATTGTCTTATTTGATATAATGTATTGGCTGCTCTGGTGACAGATACTAACTCTACTTTTAGTCACAGTTCATTCTTCTGAACTGAATAAACATCTGTAGAGATAAAAATTTCAAGCTCTATAATACACAAATGGATATTTAATACTGCCTCTAAATTATTGCAATAGACATGAGACCCAACTCCAGACAGTATTTACTGGCACCAGGATTTAAACAGAAGCCATCATGCCACCTGCTGTTTGAAGCCAGCACATCCATAGAGCAGCTCCACTGCTACAGGGAAGCAGGGCGGGAAGGGGGTCCTGGCACTGGCCCTCCCTTCCCAGGGTGCCTAGGGCTGTGACCCCCTCCCACAGCCAGGACTTGTGCTGGCCTCCACTGAGCTGCTCCAGTGTTTCTGTCCATCCCAGCCCACCAGAGCCCTTCCGACCAGCAGCCCCCCTCCCACACATGGCCTGCTGCACCTCACCAGTTTGGTGTCCCTCCAGATGTGCACTGCAGCTGACATCTGGATTACTAACACAGGCATTAAACACCACAGGTCTGTATCCACTCCTGAGAGACACAACTAACACTGACCACCCGCTGGACTTGGTAGCATGGACTACAACCTTTGAGCATGGCATCCTCACCTGTTTTCCTCCCACCTTCCAGTCCACCCATACAAACTGTATCTCACCTAGGGTACAAGGGTACTCCAGGAGATTGCCAAAAGCCCTGCTAAAGCAGAGGTAAGTGATATCCCCTGCTTCCCTCTGCCCACAAGCCAGTCACATCAAAGGGGCTCAAGTCTGGTCTATCTGTGCTGACCGTTCCCACTCACACTCCTGTCCTACCAAACATAGACATAGCTCCCAAGAGCATTTGCTCCATCACCTTCCCTGGGACTGAGGTGATGGACTTGGTCTTCCTTCTTGTTGGTCAGAGTATGACCCTTACTTTTTCCCAGTCTTCTGATCACTGTGATGTCAGATGACTGAGAAAGACATTACCCTTGAATTCAGCACCCTTGAATCCATCCCATCTGATCCCACAGATAACTCTATGGCCTTGGTCCCCCCAACTGCAGATTAGGCTTCACCCCAGCAGGACTTGCCTCTAGTCTCATGGGCTGAGTCCTGAGGACAAACCTCACCAGTAAAAGCTGAGGTAAAAGTGGCACAGAATACCTCAGCCTTTGACCCTTTCTCACCAGGACCCTGCCTCACTAAGCAGTTTACTCATCTTTTTCTCAGCTTCCTTTTATTGCACAGTGCATATATAAGAAATCTTTCAGTGTTGTCTCTCACACCTCACCAGCTTCAGCTGAGCTTTGGCTTTCCTAACTCCATTCCTACCCACTTGGACAGCTCCTCATTGGTAGATAAGCAACATATATCACGACTTCTGCAAATATTACTGTTTTTTTTCCAAACTAGAAGCACTTTTGTTTTTCTGGAAAGGAGAGTAAATTTATTCTTAATTACCTACAAAAAAATCCCAGTGAAACTGAAATTCCTATTTGGAAAGAAGGAAAAGACAGCATTCAGACTGATGCTGAAATCTCACATTCGGTAGTTGCATTAGCAAGATTAGCACTTCACTGTGCTAAATGCACAAGAAAAGTAAACCTCACCAAACAAACCAGAAAACATATATCGCTCTCCTCAACTGCCCCTTAATTTGGTTTTTTGCTCATTTTCTGAAAGTTCTGACCAACTAACTCATGACTCGACACCACAAAAAGTTAAAAACTCTCATATAGTTACTACATGCCATAACAATACAGTAACATGAATCCACTGGATTTATTTTCAGCCAAAATTTCTAACTGACATTGATTTCAGTGTTTTTGAAGTGGTTTCCACAGTGACTATACAGTTTGAGGTGGAGAACAGCAAAATATATTCTTCTCCAAACATGACTTTACTAGGGACAAGTTTTTTTCAACTAAGAAAAACCTTAAGATTCAGAGAGCATTTAGGATATTCTCTACTTTTAAAATGGAAATCCTACAGCACCTGGAGACATGTCTTCTGACTCAGTAAAACTACTTTAACTCTCTTCTTTTGCACTCAAAACCATCACATTTAGGGTAAGTGTTCAAGTAGTGAAACAGTAGAGTTATTATAGATAATTTTAAAATGCATAACAGCATTTTGCATCTATGGCTGAATTCAGGACTGATGCAACTTACATGCACGCATACCAATTTTCAAAAAAATCTTATTTAGTTCTGAATCAGATGTCCACTTAAGTAAAATGTCAATATGTTTGAAGAGCAGAGGCACCTAAGAGCCATTGATGTAGAGAGAAGAGGAGGAAAAAGAGGCAAAGCACCGTATTTCCCAAAGCCTATTACCTGTTGCTGTGATAATCCTTCAGGCATAGGAGTCATAATTGCTTCTGTATGCATACAGTCCACATCAATAAATAAATTTAGCTCTTCTTCTTCCAGACATGATGATCTATGATCTACAAACAATTAAATAACCAAAATGTCAACTTCTACAACATGTGGATTGAAAGAAGGGAAAAAACAAGCAAAACCAAAGAAAGCAAAGATTCTATCATCCAAACACAGAAGTTATACATGTTCACTTACCAAATAAATTTCCCAGCACTTCTGTGTCATCTGTGAAATCATATAAATACCACCACCAATATGTGCTCTAGTACAGAACATCTTTCAAAGGCATCTTAAAATCCACACAGCAAGCCTTTGTATCTTTTGCTTGATCTCTACTCCCTCCTCACAGCCAGAACAGGGCTGTGCAGAGTGCAGAACATGACAACTAGGGTTAAAGCACTGCAGCTTCAGAGCCAGCCCTTTCAAAGTGAACTTTGGGAAGAAATTAAACACACCCATATTATGATCCAGCTAAAAATGTTCCATACACCCTTTCATAACTGGACTAAAGTAAGTAGCCAGATTTACCAATGTTTGCTTTCATCAGAAACAAGAGTAAGGGATTCTGCACTGCTCTGTAGGAACAAATTTTACCAAAAAAGCACCACCAAAGCGCAGTGATAGGTGGCAGTACACAGCCAGACAAACAAGCAGACATGAGGAAAGGAGAGAGAAAGACAGTATGAGAAACTGTGTCATAGAACAAAAAGGGAAGTAAGGGAAGCAGATCTGATGGCTGAAATTTATCAGTTCATTCAACAAATTTGTCCCTAGTTCCCTGCTGGTAAGTGGTTATATGATTAAACCATTACTCACAGATACACTGTGTCTGCCACCTAAACTCTAGAAATGTAAGAAGTGCTAGGTCCACTGTAACACTGCTCTGTAGATCATTTTTGTCTGTGCAACTGCAAGAAGTTGAGGATACATTTTTGATCACTAAAGTTTGTGCAAACACCTGTCTATATTCTATCTGAGTTCTGAATTAAGTAAGTTCAGAAGCAGTTAGAGGCCATGACAGGGATGTAAGGTCTGTGCTGGTCCTTACAGATAGGACGCAGCTTTATGTTAGCTCACTCACTAAAAATGTCTTGTTCCCGTCTTCTGGTTTTAGCTTCCTAAAACTGTAGTTTTATAAGCTCTGAAGTTACTACCATTCAATTATTTGGGCAGAAACCTGAGCAGAAAGACATACTACCTCTCAGACTTATCTTGAAGAAGAAATTAGTTTCTTTTACTACCCCCTGCCTTTTGAAAAAATTACCTGTGGACAGCTGCTTCTGAGGCTCAAAGGGCTGTCACTTGCTCTTAATTACAGAAAGGACATGAATACTTCTCGCTTTGATTTTAGACCACTTTCTGTTTTCCCAATCCAAATTCAGTTTTCATCAAAAATCAAACTGATAAAGAATTGTCTTAAGCACAGAGTTATTCCTTGATAATAATGAACTTTTTAAAAAGTTAGCTATCCCTCCACTGAAAACCATGTCCTAACAGCTTATTTTCCTGACATTCAGGAGTTATTTGATGGAGAGAACCGAACAGACTTAGTAACTGGGCTGGTTTTGGCTGTCATAGAATTGTCTTCACAGTGGCTGGTATGGGGCTGTGTTTTGGATTTTTGCTGAACACAGGGTTGATAATATAGAGATGTTTTTGTTATTGCTGAGCAGGGCTTACACCAAGTCAAGGCCTTTTCTGCTTTTTGTACTGCCACGCTGGCAAGAGACAATAAAGGGTGTGTGGGAGGATGGGAGGAGATACGGCCAGGACAGGTGACCCAAACTGACCAAAGGAATATTCCAGACCATATGACATCATGTTCAGTACATAAAGTTGGGGGAAGAAGAAAGAAGGGGGAGGCCTTTGGAGTGATGGTGTTTGTCTTCCCAAGTAATGGTTATGCATGATGGGGCCCTGCTCTCCTGGAGATGGCTGAACACCTGCCTGCACATGGGAAGCAGTGAACTAATTCCTTGTTTTGCTTTGCTTTCCCTGTTAAACTCTTTTAATCTCAACCCACAAGTTTTCCAGCTTTCACCCTTTCAGTTCTCTCCCCAATACTATTGGTGAGGGAGTAAACAAGTAGCTGTGTGAGGCTTGATTGATGGCTGGAGTTAAACCATGACAGTAACTTAACATAATTTCCATACTCCAAACTACCAATACCAAGACAGCATCTCTGACACTGTTTGGTGGGATTTTTTGTTGTGTTTAAGTTGACCCTTCTCTATGGTCCTCAGGTTTCTCAAGTCACTCAGGTTCTTGCTCCAAATGTAAAACAACACAAGATGTATTGACCAAACTGTTACCTATCATCATATTATACCAGACATTTTTATAAAAATCTGATTTCTCGCATCTAGTTCTCAGCTCCTAGTACAAAAATCTGCTAGGCCATTCATTTTCTTTATCAGAAATTACCGGAGAGAGTAACAAAGAGACACACTATAATTGGCATATACCTTGAGAAATGAAAGATTTTGTTCTAATGAAGCTACGACCCTTCTTCACAGCTGCTTTTGTCTTTTCAAGTCCATCTTTTGTACCTTCTCTAGCAGCTCTCATAAGCTTTTGCATCTGTAAGATAAAAAATACAGTCTACATGTTCAGTGAATAATAGGAACACATTTGAGCCTGCACATGATACAGAATATTTTGATCAAAATATCTTTAAGAACACCACTGTCAAGTAGTTTAGACTATAAATACAGTCCAAATTCAAAGGAATATATAATGCGTAGACAGAACCATCAAAGCTCAGGTCTGAGCATCTGTATTTCTTAACAAAATAAAACCTGGAGACAGGGACTTATTTCATGGCAATACTGTATGCAAGTGTAAAATAGAAATGCTTAAGAACCCTTCCGCAGCAAACCTGTGAACTCAAAATAGTCTCAAATGCTCAACTTACGTTATGTAACAAATACCTACTACTCGTAAGTCATTAACGCCCAGGGGTCTTGTCCATCTTCCCATGTCCCAATAACACTTTCAAGGTATTTCTGATCAAAAGATAATGCTCAATACTAGGTTCTATATTAACTGTATTCTTAAATAAACACTGTTACGCAGAAAATGTTACAACTAATAATCACATTAATTGAAGAAATAAGTTGATTTATCTAAGAATTGCGTAATCTTACAGTACACTACTAGAACCTAATTTAATTTCATGCAAAAACAAAAAAACAAGTCACTGAAGTGTTGTTTTGCTAGAAAATGCTTGTTAAAAATCTGCTTTGTACTTTTGCTTTTCCAAAATGCCACCACAGCAAAAAATCACCACTACTGTCAGAACACAAACAAAGCTGTCTTGATGCAATCAGGCAATTTCACAGTTTGAGATGAAGCTTTTAAAAAAAACCCAGTCTTTTCATAGTGGCTCCATTCAGAATGGAGAGCTGGGAGATTCTGACTCCCACAATTTGATTCCATGTGGTTGGAGAGCGAGGGTCAGGCTAGACCCATGGAGCTCATCTGGATCTCAGAGAGGCACTGGGGTTGTACACTCTGAGACAAGGGCACTAGTCAGCAGGGAAAGACAATGCCCTATCTTATCTTTTGCGATCTTCTGTAAACATTAAAAATAAGCATGAGAAAAGGTCCTTTTAAGAATATAGCAATTTTATAGTCTTTAATTTAAGACTGCATATTAACAATTCAGTACAATTTATAATTCCTTTCATACAAATTATTGTTCACATCTTCAAGTTATTATTAAAAGACAACATTGTCTGTGTTGGAAAAGCAATTATTTAAATGTAGCTAGTTACAAAAGTCAACTACGCTACCTTCAGCTCATGTTTTTGCTTTAGTTGCTGAATCTCTACTGCTCCCACAGTGTTTGCCATCAAATCTTTCATCTTTTTTTCATAATGCTCCTTTAAACGCGTTAGGTCATGAGAAAGCTAAAGTGTATAAAAAGACACAATCTTTTCAAAAAGCTGTAGTGCAAACTTCATGCTAAAGCGCTCACATAAATCATGCATGTTGCCCATCCACCTACTGATACACAGACAGCCAAGGGAAATCTATCACTCAGGGAAGCTCCAGTCTGACAAACGGACCATCGCTCCTGTGCGTTGCTGAACTCAGACAGGTGCTTTTCTGCTATGCTGGCAACTATGTAAAGACAGGGGCAAAGACACTCAGGCTAAGCTAACTATATTGTTATATATATTAATTATATCGTGTGTATCTCTTAACAAGTGCACGGAAACAATGCATCAGCTTTAACCATGAGCATTATTCACTGAAGCACAAACCCTAGCCATTGTGTTTTGGACTATCCTTCAAAACAGTAAATTGGAAGAATTCTCAGAGACCGAAGAACCTGTGGAGCCTGCTGGCACCTGGGAAGGTGGAGACTTGACAATGCACTGAGTCAAGTAAGGAAACACTAACAGGATGCACGGTCTTGTAATTTTCACATGCATCTACCATAGCCTCATTGTATGACCATGGGCGTAACCATCTCGTACATGAATATATCCATTGGCTTCTCTGGAACACTAATCAACGTTTGTTAATCATTTTGAGAAAGCTAGATAAAAAAGATTAAAATGCAACCAGGAAAGGAAAAAAGGAAAATATTTGGTGTGCTCTATAATAGAAGTCCAATGGAAAACCCATCAGCCTGATGTCAACAGAGTTATTTGGCAAGAGATCAAAGCCTCAGGAAAGACAAGGACACTGAATTGAAAACAAAGGGACGGGTCCAGCACGTAGCTCCACGAGATTGGGTCAGGATGCAATTACATCTGACATGAAGATTCTGGCATTACAACAGTATAATGAAGAATAGTATCTGGTTCACAGACTAGAAATATTTAATAGCACAAAAACCTTCCCATCTTAAAATAAATTAGTAAATAACTAAAATAATAAGAATCATAATGAAAAAGTGACTTTGAGGGAAGTCATACCAGCACTTAAAATTAAAAATCCCATCTCCGTATTTTTCAACCAACACAAAAAATAATAAGGCAAGTCCCTCACTGGTTCTGAAAGGCTAGAGAATGCAATGTGCTGTGAATATATTGGGTTTTTTTAGTTTTTAGGATTTTTTTCAGCAATCCTAAAGTTTCTGTCTTTCTTCATTCTCTTCCAAAAACCTCTAGTTTCCTGATTTCTCCACCTCCCAGTAAACCATCAGGGAACCTCTCTGACTTCTCCATCCACTAACTAAAGTGTCCCCAGGCTCCTCATGCCCATCCTCACAAGGCAATCTCCAAAACCTTTTGTCACAGGCCTGAAAAAGCCAGTGGAAGGGCAGTACCCAGGAGCACACCTTTGTCCTCCCACCACTCTTCAGTCTCTTGCTCAGACACTTTGTGCCTGATCCTGGCACTATCATGCCCAGCCACTGCCAACAGTTTCCTGTGACAGATCAAGTATACTTTTAACTGTTTTAAAAAAAATGGTTTTAAACCTAGCTTTGTACACATGTGTAAATATATTCTTATGACTGATGCCAAAGCTGAAGCTACAGATAACAGGAAAAGATTTTTAAAAAAAGAACAAGCCAGCAACCATGTTAAGACTTATACACTCACATGCAAAGTGATTTCTTAGTCTCTTCCAAGGTATTTAAAATAAAAAAATTACCAAACTCAGTTTCTTCAGTCTTGTCAAAAAAACTCCCCAGAAACAAAGAGCTGTAGTAGCTTAATCTTGTTCTAGTCAGAACAAAACCAAGATAAAAACAGAGGATGAGCACTCAGCTTACAAAGAGCAGATTTGGGTGGGCTCAAGTCTTGCAGTTAATTGCTCACTCCCTGATTTCCAAAGAGCGAGTAGCAAGGACAGAGGTGAGGGGAGTACAGATAATATGTGCTGGAGGGAAATACAGACAGCAAGGCTTTTATTCTGACCAAGATAAGAAGTCTGCAATATAAAAATAAGGGTCCCATGAAATAACACCCTGTCCACAACCCCTACACTTTCCAGCCGTGGGATGCTGACACAGCTCACACTGCACAGTTGTGGAGTGGCTCTTGGGGATCTGTCCCTATTCAGCACACACGGGGGAGCCCTGAGGGTTTTGCAGGGACCCAAGCCCAGCTAGGTTTTGCTGGGCACCGAGCCCAGCCCTGCTTGTCCCCTCTGCACCCCACACTCCATCCTCCAAGCACTCAGGGCAGGGAGCAGGAGGCTGCCCAGGTGCCAGGGAAGACTTTCCTCTCACAGAGAGGGCACACAAGGGCAGAAGGAGAGGAGCCAAGGCAGCAAGAGTGCAGGAATCCGGGGGTCCTCCCAGTGTGCAACAGAAGAGGTGTAGCAAGGGCAGACACCCATGTCCCCTGTGTCTTCCTGCCTCCTGGAGAACAGATGTAGCCAAAGATACTTGACCAGGGAACTGTCATAGATGGATCATTTTAATCATGCCACCTCTCTTCTCTCCTTAATAAATGGTACAGAGTTATCTTTGACTACAAAAATCCTTAATTTTCGAGTTTTTTTAAGCTCAGTCACCTTCAAACAATCAAAGTGATACAGATCTAAGACAGAAAGGTAGGGAACACTGGTGAACAGTTCTGCAACATTAGAGCACCTAAAGATCCCAAACCTTCAATTCTTGTCAGGCTTTTATCCATTTGTCCTTCACATTATTTTCCACACTTATTTACCACTTACACTAATCCAGTAACTGGAATAGAAGAAATGGTGAGTAACCATCTACAAGCAAAAATAATCTCATTTTTAGTTTCACTTTTATCCAATATGAGTTTTTTCCTCTTTTGTAAGAAGCTTCTGTTAAATATTTTCATCTTTTCATTTCCCTGTTACATTTTGTTGTGTACTGTCACTTCCACACTAATTCACATCTCCTTTCAAAAGATGCTTATTGCTATTTGAAAATGAATTGAGGAAAGGGGAAATACAGGTAAGAATTACAAATGTTGGAAACCAGGATAACCTCAACGATTGAGCAGCACTGTGAGATACATACATGTCTCTTGTGGTTGCCTCGCAAGAAGGAGCTGGGAATTCCATTTTTACACTCAGAATCACTCTGTTCTTCATAGCTTTCAAACTCACTCGAACTCCAACCATATTCCAGTGAGCTGTTTCCACCATCATCACCATTTTCAACATCATCATAAATCATTTCCTCTGCAAGAATTAAATCAAAATAAAAAATGCTACACTGAAATTTATGTTTGTTTCAACACTGAAACACTTGTTCAGGATGTACCATAAAGAACTGTACAGACTTTTGTATGCACATGAAAAATTCTGAATTAAAACCAATATTCAAACAGCCAAAGTGGGTTGTCTTTGTTGAAACAGAGTACTAAAAGAGGACAATGTTAAGGGTATACACCACAATCCTTTTAAAAGCATGCACTATTCAAACATCACTGTTATGTCCAAATCCCACAACACATTTTAGAAGAACTTCAAAGGAAGTTTGAACTGTAGCTATGAACACACATTTGCACTAAGAAGCATCATCTTTCCATTTGCAAGCTTGCCATTTGTCCCTTGGAACATCATCATCAGCTCAAACAGCAAATGCTAAAACATAGCAAGAATCAAACAAAAACACTACTTCAAGCAGAACAGATCAGACCAAAGTAGCAAGAAACATGATATTTTATGACTCTTGCAATTCCACCAGTCACTAGAACCCATATCTGTGGGTTACCTCACTCATAATCTACTCTAAGAACTTGAAGTTTTAACCTTTTCAAGATATGGAAAACTATATTGCAAAGGCTGACCAAAGTACTTCTGTTAAAGACACGGGTCTTCTCACTAGCACATATGTCAAGTACAATAAACTGACTCAAAATAAAATGGAAAATTTAGTGCCAATTGCTTATCAGCAAGCAGGTAAGTGCTTCATGTGCAGTATCATTTGTCATTACAAGTAGAGAAGTGTGGACACTTCTGCCAGGATTCACTATTGTTAGAGGATATGATGCAGTATTCAGGAAACAAAAGCTGTGTTTTCATTTTAAGATTGAACTTTCATTTAAATACAGAAAAAATATGTACTCAAAAGAAAAGTTGACATGTTTCACATATCCATATAAAACCCTGGATTCTGTGATTTAAAAACTACATTTTGGCCAATATTTTAATATCAACATTAATTAAATTCTGCACACAGAGGATTCTACTCTTATTTGGAAGATTCAGATTTTAATTTTTTTTAAGCCTCCATGCATATCAAGACTGTCCTTAGCATATACTTAGTTAAGAAGATCATGGCTGGGCTTCGCGAACGAAGATTTGGGGGTTAAGAAGATATCTTAGTGGTAATCTAGCATAATGAATAATTTAAAAGAATCACCATAGTAAGTCAAAGTCAAGACTTATACAAGTCTAACTTCTGTGTTGTCAGTATTGGGGCAGGATTTACCCAATGATTTGGTGAACTTATCTTGTCCATGTGCTAATGTAACCTGAGCTCTGACTGAAACTTGTTTTGAATAGTTGTGCCTCCCTGACAAAATAAACAAATAATAAACACCAAGATCATGAATGTACAAAGATGAAACTTCCCTTACTACTTATTTTCTCAAAATCTTTCAATGTCTTTGGAGACAAAATGAAAGCTGAAATTTTATTAATGTCTTCTGCGCTAAGTTGAAAATTCTGACTGAGATGCTCAGCAGAGCTTTGTTCCATAACCTACCCAGCTCAGCCTCCTGGGCCTGGTGCAAGTGTTTCCTGACTGAGCAGCAACAGTGCAAAGATGTCCCTGCTAAGGGTAGCACTACGAGTCCACTAAGGGACCTTCCAGTAATATAAATATTCAAGTCATGAATGTAACACAAAACTTTCCAATAATAAATGAAAAGAATTCAGTAATAATTTGTAAAACATCTTACCTGAACACCACTAAGGACAAGGAATTAAAATATTACAGCCTTAAATATTAATATGGTTTTCACATAAGAAAGCTTAAGTGTTTTCTTGAGTCATTAACAACTTCAGTATCAAACACCTACACCCTGAGAGCTATGATGAGTAGATACTGAGTGCCTAATGAGCCAATCCACTCGAACACAAAATTAGTTAGTAGCAACCAATTTTTAAGCAGTCTTCACTATAATCAAAAACTGTACAACAAATCTGAGCAAGAACTCATTGAAATAAGCTTCTTGAGATCTAGTTCCATCAGTCCCAGTAAAGGTAAAATCTTGGCTCCAGCAATTACTTTGAGATCTATTCTGACCCCTCCAAACATGGTCACACAATCAGGAGCAGACAACTCCAAGGCTGAAATAAAGCATTTGTGTAGAGTCACAGTCAGGATGGTAATCAGCCGCTCTGAATCTCCTCTTTTATCTATCAGGCATTTTTATGCTAAAGGGGACTTACAAGAAAAAAGCAGTCCTTTCTATAGCCATGATGATGCATCATCATACATCATTTAAGCATTTAAAACACCCTTTTCCTACCTACCTTGCCTTGTTTAGGTCCTATAGCTACAACACCCAATCAAATAATTCTCTAATATGTGGAATAGTCCAGTATTTGGGACAGTATCTATACAATAAAGCACAATTCAGCTTCTGAGAAGAGAAGAGTAGGAGATCTGCTGAGATAACGTCTTTTAAGTGTCAGTTTAATTCCAAACTTTGCAAGACCTACCAATTATTGACAAAATGTTAATTCCATTTACATATATTTTAGGTACTTAATGAACATGTCTGTTCAGTATACATTCACATAATTCTATATTACACTGCTTTCAACATGAGCTGTATTACAAAGACCTCAAACCTGGTTCAGACTCTGAATCTTCTCTTGGCACATCATCGTAAATTACCTCATCCGGATCTAAAATCAAAACAGAAAAAAAAACAAATTAGAAACTTCCTTAAATTTGAATTGAACTAACAGTGCTTAGGAGGCATTTGGACAAAGTCCTTAACATGCTTTAGCTTTTTGTCAGCTCTGAAATTGTCAGGCAGTTGAAATGCTGTAGGTCCCCTCCAACAGAAATATTCTATTCTATTCTAAAGAATTTTGGTTATACCGGAACATATGAACACAATGGAGATATGACTCATTCTCCACTACATCTAATCATTCAAATAACACAACAATGCACAAAGCAGTACATAGTATTTGTGAAATTTCAAACAATTTTATCCGCACTGTTTATGATGACCTTTGGTAGCCTGAAAACAAAAACCCACTTCCACAGCCAGCATTTCTCTCTCCTTTCTACAGCAGTATGCCTGTCAAAGGTTGCTCATTGCCTTACTAAATGGCTGTAGAGAAGTTGTAGTGAACTTTTTAAAAAGAACCAAAACTAAATAATGTAATTGTAATACATTGTAGTACATTAAGAGGCAGAACAAGGATGCAAATTCTTCAGTCACTTCAAGTGACATATAAGATAAACCTCCAGACCTGCAGGAACAGCTGAGAACAGGCAGGATTACCTTTCCTCAAACTACACAGTCTCTGTTCTGGTTTAAAATGCAGTTGTCAGCCAAGAGCCGATGGCACACACCAAGAAAAAGCAGCAATTCCTTCCCTTCCACATTCTCCAAGTGCTTATTTGCCAATTATTACATGAGAAGAGCAATTTCATATACAGCCACAGAGCAGACTGAACTAGAGCATATTTCCTCTATACACACACTGATGGAGCCAAATGACTTCCACAGGACAGTGATGAATCATTCCACAGACTCCAAAAGGTGCTCCATGGAAAAGTGAACATTAACTTTATTCTAAAATATACAATTTTATTACACTGTTGAATGCTTTAACTGGTACAACTTGGTTCTGGAACATATCTGAAAAAAACACCATGAAAGTAAACATGGACATTCCTGTAAAACATATTTGTACATATAGATACACACATCTGTGAATCACAACTTAATACTGACCTTTTTCTATATTTGTACTTTAATGGTCACTGATACTTACTTTCCATCCATGCTGTATTTGCAGGATCTGCAACCCATTTGGCCAGGGCATCATCCTCTCTATTGGGCTGATTATCTTCACTTGAAAAAAAAGACCATAAAATAAAAGCATTAAAAGTTACACTACAATGTTTTTAAACAGCTGCAAAGACAAAACAATAAATATCTTCTTGCCTTCCAGTTCCCACTACAAGGCTGCTGATTACTCAAAAATATTGCTTCAGTATGTAGTTGGGAGGTTAATAATCTATTCTATTTAATAGTCTGAAAATTTTAGTCAGGAAATTGAAAACACTTCACTTTTGAGTTCTTCTATCAGAACACAGAAAACTGTCTTATGCTTTTTCATGGTAAATAGGACTAAAAACATTGTGGGCTACATCAGGAGGCAGCAGGCTTGGCAAGGCTGTTACCCTCCTCTGGTTGGTGCTGGTGAAGCTGAACCTGCAGCAGCAGGATCAATTTAGGCTTCCCAGCACTCCCCTTCTAGAAAGTTATGGAGAAATTGAAACTACTTCTAGAGAGGTGGGGAGAAACTGAAGTCAGGGACTAAACCACATGGCTTACAAAGAAGAAGAGGAAAGACATGGAGCTTTACTTAATCTGCTGAAAAGAATGCTATGGGGTGATCCAACTGCAGCTACACCTATCTGAAAGAGAACTATAGAGGTGATGGAATCAGGGTTATTTTTTCTTTGTTTGCATTTGCTTCAGGGTTTTCGGGGGTCATTGTTTTCTCAGTGCCAGATGAAGAGGGAATAGTTAAAGTGCCCACAGGAAGATGTGGTTTGGACATTAAGGGAAAAAATATCGTAGAGCAGGGAACACTACAACAGTCTGTTGCAGCTGACATTGCTATCACTCTATAGAAATTAAAAACCAGTTTCTTTGAAAATGTCATGCATGGTTACACACACAATACCTCAATCAGTGCTGATATTGCCACATAACCAGAGCTACAGTTAGGAATGTGAAAAAAAAAAAAAAAAGAAAAAAACAAACATGGAAGCATCACACAAGAAAAATAAAATATTTATCAAATGCAAGGTTCCCTAGAAATTAAGGTTTTACAAATCATTAAAACGTGCTAAACTGGCAATCACCTATTTTGAGGCTCCTCTGAGTTTACAAAATTATGACATTCTTCAGTTGCTGACTGTATACCTGCCAAGTAGAAAAAAAAAATTATGAAAATGCTTGGAATAACATGCCAGTTTGGTTCAAATGGCACATTTAGCATAAAAAACTGATTTTACTAGTTCCTTGCTAATGAATAATCTACTTCTATGCAATATCTTTATTCTTAAATGTGTCTAAAAACATTTAGACGTTTCTTCACACTATCCATTTTTGAAAATTAAATAATTCAAAGACAAAGTCATTTATTATGAGTTGTTAAGAGGAAATTACAATTATCTGATGTGTTTAATTCTAATCTGTCAAACATATTCCTCTATAGGTAATAACAACCACACAAATATTTGCTATTACTTGACGGTATTCCTTATGATGGTAGGAAGCAAAGGCTGGCAGAATGGCTGGAATTATAGTAGAACTGCTGCCTAGCTAGAGAAAACATACTCAAAATACAAGAAAAAGGAAAAGGCGGGAATATATGGAGAGCTTTCTCTTCCTAGTACTCTCTTGACATCAAACTGTCAGCTTGGCCAACTCTGGTTACAAAATGGGGGATCTCCTGTTTCTATAATAATCCATAGTTATTTCCCTTTCTAGTTTCCTGTTCTGTCTTAAAATTGTACTAAAAGACAAACAGAATTCATCAAATCATCATGGGAGAACATCCCACAGCAACTCTAAATCCACAAGGATTGGAAAATAAACAAGAAGAAGTGTTTATTTATTATAACAGAAAAGTTAAAAGGGAGAGAACTTTGCCAGAACCTAGAGAAAGCAATATAAGGTATGAGAAGAAGCCATTTGGCTTGGACACTGAACTATGGCTCTGGAAATTATTTCATTACATTAAAAAGCAATTAGCATTAATCATTCCCACACTTGTCCAGGCTGAGTGCTATCCAGGCATTAACAAAAGAACACAGGTACCTGAAATTAAACAACGATCCCCCTTAAAATAAGTTAGGTGTGTAGATACAATACCTTCTTCGTCTACAGAAACACTGCGAATTATGACAGGGCTGGAGTACGCTGGCAGTATCAAAGGTAAGTTAGATGGCACAGCATATCCACAAGGGACAGGAACAGAATATCCACCAGACAAGTTTGGACTTGCACATTCATCTTGAGGACTTGGTTCTGGTGATGAGGATGGATCCTTGTCTTGGATTGGTGAAATATTTATGACTGAGTAGGGATTTACTTTGGCTGGAGCACCTTCCACAGCAGGTTCTGATGTTTGCAGTTTCTCACTGTTTTCTAAATTATTAGTTCCTTTAGTTGAAAAATCAAACAAAAATATAATGTTTTATTTTTCATACCTCTTCAAGCTGCTCTAATATTACTCTTTGCAAGCATCCTAAACACTGACACTTACTATACAAGTTCTATAGTAAAGTTGTATAGTAACAATCTATGACTCAAAATTCCCAAACAGTAGTACCATCTTCCCTATTTTACAGATGAGTAATGGAACAGTAGCAAAACAAGATGAGTTACAAGGATGCCTATGGAAAAACAGTAACTGGATTGCAAATCTTGAATAGGAGGGTATCTGATAAGTATCCAGGCTCCTCTTTTTCTTCCCATAAGCACATGGCTCAAAACACTCTTAAACCCTGAAGGTTAAAATCTGGATTATAGATTATCTGGATTTTATAAACACAAATATAAGCAACATTTTAGGAATAGGCATGAGGACAGAAAAAGTTCACTGGAGGACATTCCTCAAACAGTCCTGAAAATGCCCTGTTAAGAAAAGGAAAAATAACTTTCCAAGTTTTTCTCTTTGAAAATGTATTGTTTTCATTTACGTAAAGTTCCCGGTATTTTTTGAGACAAGCTGAGACACAGCAGAACCAAAGGCCCCTCTGAAGTGAGCTACAGAACTGCATCCCAAGCAATCAAATAGTTCTGAGCTATAAGCATGGCTTCACAGATGGATTAGCAAGTAACAAATTTTCAGGGAAAGATGGTGTTTAAGTTTCAGGTTGTCAAACTGCATAGTCATCTGAAGAGTTAATTATCTTTCATTGCCATGAGCACAACAACTCCGCTTACAAAAGGAAACTGGAACAAAGTAAACAAAATCAGCTGTTAGCAATTTGAGCAGAATACAGCAATTTCCAGACTACACCTCAGCACTGGGAACATCTAAAAGTATTATAACAAATATTTTAATGTTTAGTAAGACTTCTGTTTATGAACAAAATTCATACATTTAAACTCCACTTAGTTTTATGCATATCTTAAGACCAGTAACCAGCAAGCTCAGCTGTGAGACAGCTTATCTCAAGCTATCCATATGCCATAAAATCTGCAAGGACAATGTTTACCCATAGTATGACTGTGACCGTGCCCAATCCATTGTTTCGAATGTCACATTTGGATGGGAAACCTCACAGGAATTACATGTGATGGCCATTTGCCTTGTTAAATCTACCATGACTGTAACTGGCAGGAATATTCAGAACATTTTAATGGTATTTCCATGGAAACCTCTTTTTACAGTATTTTTATTGCACTGTCAAAAAAAGGCATCCTATGATCAGTCTTGATTATTTAGCCTAGTGGAGGCACAGACTGACAGGCTGACTTACCTGTGGCATCAGCCTCTTGGTGCTCTATGTTATTTCCAGGATCAGCAGGAGGTGGCACAATGGCTTGCCTGTCTGCTTCTGGTATCTCATCTCCACTATCAAAGTCAAACTGTTCTCCCTCGTCCTCCTCCTCCTCGTTCGTACCCGCGGCTTTCGGTTCACGCTCTAGAACTGTGCAGAAAGACATGCCTTTCGTTGTTTATTCTTAGTAATGATTTCATGGGACCAGTGAGTGTTCCACATTACAAATGAAGCTTATACAATGAACCCTTAGATTTTAGGGTTACTGGAACAGAACAAAAGCTCCTTGACATGGTGATAACCCCATGCAGTTTTCAATAAATCCTTCAGCGTAAACAAGGAAATTACTTGGAAAGCAATTAAGACGTGATAATGCAAATACCTTTGGTTTTGTCATAATGACCCAAAACACTTTTGGAAAAATCCTTTAACGGCCAGTTCTTTAAATGAGAAAAGTTCACAGGTCAATTTATTTGTACAGGGACTTTGGGACTTTATAACTTCAAGTCATTTTTCCTTTCTAACTCAAACTCCTAAATCTATTCTTTAACAGTGTCCAAATGCCAGTCATGGTAAACTTTCTTCCCACACTTAATGAGACCAAGCAGATTGGTTTTACTCCTCCAATCTGTGACAGTTTTAAACCAATGAATTTATGCACCATATCATTAGCTCTACTACCACACACAAGGTGCACTCTGGTGGAGATGGGGAGGGTTGACTTTTCAGTTCTTACCTTTCAAGAAGTAATGGTTGAAATAATTATACCCTAATATGGATAGGAAGTGTGAATGTGGGGGTTTTTTGTGTTTGCTTGTGAAGACACCGTAGCACAGATTTGGCACTGTACATGGGGCTGGGGAGCAGGGACAGCTGGAAGTGGAGGGTAGTTTTTCTCCATGCCATCGTGGAAAACCCACAAGGATTTAGGCCCCCTCATGTATCTATAGCATAAAACTATACACTAAAATAGACAAAGATGTAAACACCAATATTTTATAAAAATATACCTGAAGTCGATAAGGTTCTCTCTGCCTCCTCTTACAGGTAACACAAAATTAAAAATAAAGTTTTGCAAGGGCAATTGAATCTCCTGAGTCATTATGATATTATCAGCTCTTCTACCATCCAGAAAATATTTTTTGTCTTTATGATAAAACCCCCACACACCTAAGCTCTAGACTGCTTAGATTGTCATGATAATTAGCATTCCTGCCAAGGCTTCTGTTTCTTCAGGCAGGCTGAGCCAGCATATTTTACCAGAGCCACAAATAACAAGATCTTTCATGCAGCCTCTCTGCAGGAGAAAAAGTGAACTAATTGCAAAAATAGTAAGGAACAAAAAAAGGGGTTTTCCTGCATTTATTGTCACAGTTTATGGTTGAGGCAGCATGACATTTAATTTCATTTTGATGCCTTTTAAAAATCCTTCTGGATGAACTCAGCCTTTGGATTAAGGGTTCTCATTTTTTGCTTTTGTTCATTAGCAATTCTATTTTACCCTGAAAGACGCAAGAAATCCTGCAGAGCTCTTCCAAGTGATTAAAGACAAACACAGCATTCTTCCTGATTCAGCATCCATTTGACTAGATTGTACTACTTGTTGCTTGTTTGTAACGGAGAAAAGAAAGAAAAAAGGAGAGATGTTGGTTTATCTCCAGCTTTTTTTTTCAGGTTTTTTATGTTTTCAGTATGCCTGCATACTTCAAATTTGGAAAACACAAACACGTGAAATACAAAGTCAAGTGGTTTCTGTCATTACCAGCATGTGAAGTGTTGGTTACTCACTCAGGATAGGCAGATTAACAAGTAGATGGCAGATACAAGCAGGTAAGAGCCACAAAACCACAGTTTTTCATAGAATCATTTAGGTTGGAAAAGACCCTTAAGATCAAATCCGAACATTAACATAACACCACAAAGTCCACTACTAAACCATGTCCCTAAGCACCACATCTACACGCCTATTAAATACCTCTAGGGATGGCAACTCAACCACTTCCCTAAGCAGCCTGTTCCTGTGCTTGACAACCCTTCTGGAGGTACACGTGCTGCTGTCTGCCACTCCTCTCACTGCACTGTGTAAGTGAACCACAGCAACAACCACTTCCAGCATACAAGGTAGCTCTGTCTATGCTTTGTATGGCGGGAGAAGGGGGAAGATGAGGTTACTGGAATGAGTTGATCATATCTGCAGGATCAGGCCACTCAGAAAACTGGGGCACTGTTGGAGAAAGGCTCAGCTGAGAACCATGAACACACCTGCTCAGTGGAGGTGAATTCTAGACATCAGCAAAAGAAAAAGTGTGTATGCTGACAAAACATCCAAGCCATGCAGGGAAACACTGTGGGAGCAGCAAGCACCTCTGAGTTTTGTGGCTCTGAGGTTAGGGAGCTTCTGGATCCTAATACTTCCGCTGTCCACATACAAGTAACTTAGGTATCAGATGCCTGGTAACTCTCTACTCCAACACTTTGTTGCAATTCCACACGCACTCAAGTCCAGCACAGTGCCATTTGTCAGATAGTCAAGATCTGCCACTAGCAAAAAAAGGTAATTTGAGACACTGCAAGCAAAAGGAATGACTCAGGACCCAGGAGCAAAACTTGCTCAACCGATGCATAATTTCCCTTCAATGTGCCCCCCCTATTTCCTCTAAAAAAAGCAACCAACCCATATTTTATAATTGTGGGAAGAATCTTACATAGGAATTGATTTTCTCAACTGGAGTAAAAAAAAATATTGGAGGTGCCACCTAATTTTTTTCTGTTATGGCTGTTAACACTGCCCTGTTTCATTAATTTCAAAACACTTACTTTGCATCATAAATAAACAAGGCACTGAATCCCATAATTGAGTACTGCACCTGGAAAGATCCCCTAATTGCATCACTGATGGGACAGCAGGTAAAGATTACAAAAGAGACAAAAAAGAAAAAAAAAGAGAGAAACTCCTCAGATTACATGTCCTTTAGAAAGGGTAGACTGAGACAAATATCCTCACTTCAGAAAGTTTTAAAACTTTATTTTAGCTTTACATCTCTTCTGCATTTACTTAATTCTGCAGGTGCAAACTTTAACTTTCAAAATTTACAGATCCCTTCCACCTCACACTTAATAAAAATATTCTCCTTTAAGCTTTTAATCTCCAGGGCATACTATTTCATTTGATGGAAAAAGTATTTTAACAGAAACAAAAAGAGGGTGGGAGCTTTTTGCTTCAATATAAGAGCTGCTCAGCACAGCAGATAAATACAGATTATTTCATACAAAAAATTACAAACTCCTCTTTTGAAAATATATACTTTTTCCGCAGTTCTTTGTGTTTTGTCACAACAACACACAGACAAAGCACTTGTGAAATGCTACAATTAGGAAGACACAGTGGAGTTAGACTCAGGTTGAACCTGGCTACTAAAAACCATCACAAATCTTGCCAAATTTCATGCTTATGAAGAAAGTCCCAGTTCCTCCTACCCTTTACTTGCAAGTCAAAAGGATCAAGCCAAAAAGTGCATTTCCAGGCAACAGTCGTTGTAGAAAAAAAGTGGGGGTGGGGATGTGTGAGGGTGGAATTTTCAAAGACACCCTCCCCCCTAAAAAACACAGAGGACAACTACCTCCTTTTTTCTTTTTTTTTTTAACATAATTTTAAAATGCACTTTTTTTTTCCCCCAAAGAAATAATCGCAGACTGCTTAGCATGACGGAGTCTATCTGGAATTACTTCAAATTATTAAATTAGTTACTAAAAATCCAATTTGCCCTTTCACCACTACTCACATCCATAATTTTACGCGTGCCAACCAGAGCAATGAGAATACAATAATTGATTAAAATTTTTCATCTTATGCCAATACCACTCTGAAGCTCTGCAAATGCTTCAGGGAAATTCTTGCACTTCTAGAAACTTCTATTTGAAGTTTTAAAGCATGAAAAAATAAATCTGATATAATGGAAAAACTGTCTTCAAGTTAAATTAAGTGTGAAAGGGTTAATTTAGAATTAGAAAAAGGAATATATACTCTCATAGTTGTTAGCACAACACAGAGATTTATGACTTTTTTCTGAGGTATATTATTCAGTGAAATGAATTTTCTTAAAGGTCACTTCAAAAACAAGCTCACTTATACTGTGTTTACAGAGATCTGCTGGGGTATAAGCAAATTTAAACAAATTTTGGTCACTCTGCCAAATGCAAAGCATTCTTGGCATCATCTGCTTTCCCATTCATTATCCTTAGATTATTTATAGTTCAAAGTAATATAGCTAAGGAGTTAAAGGAGTGACATTAATTTTAAAGCCCAGACTAAGCTAGTGAAGCTTCATTAACAATTTTATTAAATGGTTTATTTTAGAGACACAGAATTAAAACAAAAGCTCTGCGCTTACTATCAAGTGAACTTTCAAGACAATGAGAACACACAGGGGAAAAAAAAAGGCACCTCAAATCTCTATCCCCCCTTGTAATTGCATAAATCAGAGATGATCCTGAAGAAGTCAACTTCAATGAAAAAACATGACAAAGGAATAATGAAATAGAAACCCAAGCACGAACACTTTAGCAGCCTGGAGCCCAGTAACAATAGACCTGGAACACTGGACATAGGCACACTGCCATCAAGAAATATGAATACTTTAGCCTATGTTTTAAGGTTTGAAAAATATTTTTAGAAATATAAGTAAGGCTTCTGTATAATCAGGAATGTAATCTTTGCAATCAGCTGTACTCTTTTTTTTAATTAAAGTAAGCAGGGAACTATGGAACAAAAGATGAAATGCATCTATTATATTTAAAAGACTCAATAAACATTTTTATCCACTTCTACCATATGACCACCTTATATAGACCAATGAAGGAAATAAGCATACAAAGCTTCAACTGGAACATATCCAGCTATTATTTAGTGAAAAAATATGAATACAAATGGACCTAAAGCAGGCTGGCAAGAGCTGCTCGCTCTTATTCCATTGTGCACTTTTAAAACATTTACCTTTTTACTTGTGTTATTTTGGATTGCAACAAGACACTTACGGCTGCAAAGACACACCTTCCTTCAAACTGAATTCCCCAAATGTTTCAACTTCCTACAAATACACAAAACTTTTCAGTTAAAGAAAAATATTTTAAAAGTTCGTTATCTCAGAATATTTTTTGGTATTATAAAATTTGTAACCTGTGTAAGTTATCAAGTCAAAACAAACCACCAGGCATAGCAATCTGAGCACTTATTATTTAACCTTGATACATTCCAGAGATTTCTCTGATGAGATACACTTTCCTTTATAGACTCATATTCCTAGACAACTAAAATCTGCCCAGCTCATTATGTAAGTGTACAAGGCACTAGACAGAAAAAAGAATTGGAAGCATGCAGATACCAGGAAATGACTGAATTTTTAAAGTTATCATTACTTTTGTACAACTAACTATTTGGGCCCAAATACACCATGCTGACTGTCCTCCAGGATGAACAGGATCTCAAATTGTTCACTTTTTATTTCAGGTCAAGTTTTGTAGCAGAGGTTTGGCATTTGTCAGGAAGGTGAAGCTTGTGTTAGGAAACACTCATGCCTGCAGAAGTTCCCAATTTGGCCAACTTGTAAACCTTTGGAAAATGAAAGTTGTTTCATATTCAGCAGGGACTTGCAGACAGATTTTAAGAATTTCAGTCACCATTGGATAGCCTCTGATTTCTCCCAGCTTGTAAGCACTGATTAGGCTGCATTCCTATAGCTATTTTCAACCTGCTCTCATTTCCCACTCGTGACCACTAGTTCTTCAGGATCAGGAGAGAAAACTAAAGCTAAATATTCCTTCACTGTGGTACCCAGTTGACACTTCGCTCTTCTGCCCTTCCCAAAAGGACACCTCTACTGACACCTGGGCAGGGAGAAGGGCAAGTTGCAGGGCAGGAGAGACCCCAAAAGAGGAAGGCTGGCTTTTAGGAGCAAGTGCTTCTGCAAACATTGCCCTTCACTGACACTTCCAAGTCAGGTGTGACATCCACGAGCACACTACTGGTACCCATAACTCAGCTCCTCACACAGTCATGCAGGTGGAAAGTGTCTATTTTGCTGGGGGGAAAGAAATATCTAAAACAAAACTGTGTATGCATAAACACATGAGCGAGCACTCCTTCCTATGCAAAGCAGATCAGAGCCAAGGACTTTCTTTCCCCTTTCACTTGCCGTTGTGCTAAGCTGGTGTTGCAGGAAACCCAGGTCCCTGCAGTGCAGGCACACTGCTAATTACACACAGTTCACACACACATCCAAAGCATGACCAAGACATCAGTGCTACAAGTCTCTGTGGAAAAGAGTTACAAAAAAACCCCAAACCAAACTAAACAGTACACATTCATGCAAAAAGTGTTTCCAGTGATGAAAACAAAAGAAAATCACATGAATTAACAGGCTTTCCCTGCAAATATACTACAAAGAAATAAGTAAAATGCCTCTTTAGTATTTTGCAAATACACACATTACGTACTAATTATGTTGTCAAGCATGCACAACAAATATTATTCTTCTGGAGAAAGTAACTCAAAACCAGAGTCAAAAGAGCAATGAATCTGCCTGCTCAAGTTTCAGAGACTGCTCACAACAGCATGCCTAATGCTAAAAAATTGCATTCCTTGAAATATAGCCCAGACCTCTGGATGTTAGGAAAGATTTAGCAAATAGCAAAATATAAATAGCAAAAAACCCTGAAATTTACAAACTACTCGCATGTTAAAAATTTAAGCTTTAATTAGCTAAAATTTAAAAGAATCAAGTTGCAAAAAATCAAAAGTCTAAAATGAAAACACTAGACATGAACCAGACTGTCCAGAAAGTAGTGGCAGCAACGCCAGCAGACCTGTACTCCTTTGTAACTCCTTAAGATGCTTTTCAGTGATGTCTGTGCTATAACCAGAAAGGCCACTATGTAAAATCAGCATTTTCTGCCCATTTACTTTAACTGCCTCTACACTCAACACACTGGTGACACTGGTATTGCCTGCCACAGTCAGAACCACAGACTGAGCCTGACCCCAGGCAGGTATCTTCCACCTCAGCATCTTATTAGTAGATTCTGATATTCAAATTTCACCAAGAAATTTTGCTGATTCTGCACAGAAAGCAGGTACAGATGCTACTTGGAAATCTGCATGAAAACATGGGAGATCCCTCTCTGTGCTGAAAGGCATCTATCCATATTAAAAGCTATTAGTTTTCCATCAGTATTAAAGAAATACTAATACACTTAACAATACTGAAGCCTCAATTGCTATAAATGCCACCAGGCACCTGACTTGAGGCACAGCAGTCACACCACAAAAGCCACGTTGCCACCTGACATGTCTGTTGGTGAGGTTGGTGCTGATGATGGGTGCACAGCTGAGCTCAGCCTAAGCTCCTGTGAACATGAACCACTCACTCACCTATAACATGCTGTCCAAACAGACAATCCACACAGGAAACAGGAAAACCAGAGAGCTTTAATAAAACAGAAATCAAACAGCAGAAGACTATAAAGTCATTGAGAAAATGAAGTATCCAGCTCTGGCAGTGAAAGGGCAGAGCATGTTGGCTAACCACAGGATACAAATACCACGTGAGGAAAAAAAAAAATTTTCTAGAAAATGTATTTTGACCACGCAGTGAATATATTTGTGAAAAAATAACTAATTTTAAGGAAATTTCCACTAGTGAGGGCAGCCTGTCTTGTTATTTATTTCTACACTTTTCTTCCTATCAGATATTATCTATTAATATCTCCTTTTCCAAATAGTTACTTTTACTTTAAAGCAATTACCATTTAATGGTTTGAGGCATATACATTTCTCTCATACAGTCTGATTAATTCTAATTAGCAATATAAAACTGCTGTATCATCTGATAATACCTTGGCCTCAAAGCTCTTCAAGAGTAATTGGGAGTCCCATGAAGCAGAAAGCAGCAGAAAGACACCCTGGAGACCTGAAACAGGGAGCAGGAGGCCCCACTTCTACAGAAAGAAAACATACAGTTCAGGTACACAAACTGATCATCATACTAAAAAAAAAAAAGCTGAAATACAACCAGGCTGACACATTCTGGATATGAAGTATCCCTGTTTCAGGTCTCCAGGGTGTCTGCCTGGTAGAAAGATGTAGCTAGACATGATCCAACACCTAAGCTCAACAACAAACTATATAACAATGAGTAGTATTCCTGCAACAATCCTTCTTTGTCAGACCAAGTCATCCTCTGTATTAATTTTAACAAAATTGTGATCTTGCTGAAGTAGCAAGGGATTTGACTTCATTTTTAGATCACGTTTCTTCCTCTACCTTAACAGCAACTGTACATATTTCCTAGATTCAACTTTCAGATGATTTAGGCAAAGGGATGCCTAAATTCTGAGTCATTGGTCCAGGTTGAACAACCCTTTATCTAGCAATGTCAGAACTGAAGCACTTGCTGGTACTCCCCAAAATCAGAACTTGGAACACCTGAAAGCATTTAATTTCCAACAGATGCTGACATGGACTGTTCATACGTTCAGCCTCCTTCTGCAGCAGCAGCCCAGGCAGGGCCCACAAGATGCACATGGTTTCAGAAATCCATTTCTCTCTTTGAACACACTGGTAAAATTCCTTTTTCCCCAACAATAACTCCATCTAACACCCAAAGCACCACACGCAACCTGTTCACATGCTTAAAAATAACTTAGATTCAACTATTTGTGTTTTCTCCTTGATGTATCCTGGACAAGGAAACAAGCTAGAAATTAAATTTTGCAGAAACTTACTGTATCTTTTACTATACAAATATGTATACACTAGAACAGAATGGTTTTGTTTAGTAAATCCAGGACAATACTGGAAATATTTTGGGTTTCAGCTGGCTTCTCACCTATTCCTTTCTATTGTTACCACTTCACCTAGCGTAAAGAGAATTATTCAGATAGATTGATTTGTAAACAAAGTGTAATATATGCAAAATTTTACAAATCCATTATCCCAACAACTAATGGGAAAAGAGTTTAATAGCATCCCCTTTTTAGTATTTTTTTAATTATTGTTTGAATACATCTTGTTCTTCTTTGCCCTAACATACTAAGATCCTCTTAGAGCTCAAAAAAGATGCCTGTGGAATTCAAGCAAACTTGTGAAAACAGTAATTCTTACATGACTGAACTCTCCAAAATCCTGTTTTACAATACCCTTTCAGCACAGACTCTACCAGAAATTCTTTCCTTTCAGTGGACACTGGTTTGAGCTGCGCAACAATGGTATTTGCTTGGGACCTTTCAGTCCATGAGCTTCAGAGCCATTCTCACTGCCTCCTTCCAGTTAGCCATGGAGCAGGAAGGAAGCTCTGCCTTGTTCCCCACACTGCCCCTGGAGAAACTTGTACCTGTGTAACAGAAGATTATTCAGAATCTATCATGTTTTCACCTAAACCAAGTTACTGAGCTCAACAACAGACTATTTAACAATAACACATATTCCTGCAACAATCCTTCTTTGTCAGACTAAGTCATCTTCTGTATCCATTTTAACAAAATTATGACAAGGTCACATTTCCTGGAAAGATTATTTCAGTGAGGAAGAAAAAAGAAAATCTATATACAGGGTGGGAGAAGTTTTCTCCCAAAAATGTTTATCAAGTGTGTTTTCCTCAGATTGCTAGGCACAGTTTCTGTTCCTCTCTGCAGCAAAAGCAAGCAGCACCTAATAAATGTTTCATTCAATAATTCAGACACTCTATTTAAATGATCATAATGCAAACAAGCCTTTATCCATGCTCATGTACAAGATATGAGAATTATAACAATGTATAAAAAAAGTTTTTCTTTCTGTAAACTATAGAGTAGAATCATCACAGAGGCTTGAGGCATGGTTAGTGAATATTTATTGGGATCAGTGAAACAGAATTAAAAAACTCAAAAAGAAATCAACAAATCCTTCAGTTCTTTGCCAGCAATTTATCCCAGCCAGTTAATGATAGATACAAGTCCTAAATAGGCAAAAGAAGCAAAGCAAAAAAAAAACACCTCACCCTTCTCCCTGTATCTTGGCTCACTGTTTGAATTTAAAATTTTGGAGCTTAGTTTACACAACTATTCATAGAAAAAAATACCCAAAAATCAGCACAAATTTCTTTACAATTTTTTTTGTTGTTTTTTAAGCAATCAATACTAGTTACCCCAGACCAATGATCAAGTCTTGTCCAATCCTTCAAAAGGCCTTTAACTCGTCATCGACTACTCTTTCTGATAAACATGTCTGGGCCTTGTCCCTGCACACAGTCAGCAAGTTGAGGCCAGCAGTAAAGTCACCTTACAGAGCAGTTGAGTAAACAGAAAAAAAAAACCAAAATATAACTTCTTAATCAGAAAGAAAATACCAAAAATTATAAAATAATAAAGTCAATCTCCAAGAAATCCATAATGGTAAATCACATTTGATCATTTTATACATTATAAACATCTAGCAGAGTTTTTTACTGTTTTTCTTCAAAATAATATTTTTTTTGTTTTTCCCAACACTCAAATATACTTGGCTAGAAGAAAAAGCACATAATTAGGAGTGACATGTGACACCATAGCTTTTTTTTTGCAACGGGAATTTTCTTGTTACTCTTTGTTACACAACTTGTCTGAACTGTCACAAAGAATAATTGATCCTTACCTTAAACAATGCATTTTCCTGCATTTACTGAGAGAAATGTGACCTTTAGAAATAAATAAATTGTTCTTTTACAGATGGGATGGTGGACACCAGCAAGCTATTGCCAGCTTCAAAAACAAGGAACCATTCATAACTACAATTCATATTCTGTTCTCATTCTTCTGAAATCTTGGCTCCCCTTTTACATCATTTGTAACTGTCTGTATGCTGAAAATAGATACCTAACTATGTTGTTTAGCACAAGACCAACTCCCTTTATAGCTACAGTTTAATTTAAGCAATGTTCTTATTTCAATCCCCCAATTAGAGTAAGGAAATACAACTATAAGGCCATCACTGTTCTATACTTTCATCAATTAAATCATGAAACATCTTGTCAATATTATAAGAAGCCCAAATTTAACCACCACTTGTCTCAGTCACAAAATTAGCTTTTTAAAACAGTTTAAACTTAAATAAACTCCAAAATTATTCAAAAACAGCACAAAAGTTAACTAAGCAATCTGAAAGAAATACATATAGGATGCAGAATAAAAAGTAGCTCTCGAAGCAGAGAAATACAGTCATCTCTACAGCAAAACACAGCACCGGTTCAGCAGCTCCTTACTAGAGTTAATAAAAAATTTTTATAAGGTTTTTTTCTTGTGAAGTCATCTCAATGGAAACTTTTATGAGAGTACAGTTGTTTCTACTTCACTCTTACCTGCAGACTCAGGCCAGACTTCCTTCTCATGGACAGAGGAACTAGGACTATTTCAGTGTTTCAGCACTGGCAGGCAAATGACAAAAAATAACCATGGAAAGACACAATCACAGCACGCAATTGCATACAGGATATCCAAATTTAAGTCCTTGTCCTCTTTGCTCTGCGTTTCCATATCAGGAACAAAAAAATATCTCAGCTCTAGAGAGCTGATTGTATAAAAATGTGTAAAAAATGCTTTTACAATCGGTGTCTAGGAGATATCCTCATTCTATTTTCAGGTTAAAAAAACCCAAACTTAATTTCATTGAAGAACATCTTAAATCCCAAACTTTGGCATAATGAGGTTTTTCACCTAGCTTTACCCGAGGTACTGGGGACAGTGGTGTATGTGAGTGAACATCCAGCTCTCCACTACACTTGGTGTTAAAGGGTACCTCACCCTTCTGAAATAAAGAGTTAAAATTGATTCTCTCTCAGGTAAAGAGTGTATTTGGCAGTAATATGAAGGCTATGAATTCAACTTAATTCTCATAATGTTCTTGTACAGACACTGAAATTTCAGTATTTCACTTTAAAATTTTAACATAAATCATGTTAATTTTCTGTAAATATGAAACAAAATATACCACTGTTCATGATTCAAGAACTGTACTGCAATGCAGCCACACTTCAAATCTCATCACTATATTAACCTACCTTGATAGACTCAACTAATTATGGAAAAGAGCTTAAAACTTATTTTAGGTCTTACAAATGTTGTAAAAGGCAACTGAATATACAACAACTGGGAGAATTGTTGGCAAGTATGAGGAAATACACCCAATGCTTTCTAATAGTTTTCACAGAGAAATCATATGAGGCATAGTGCCATGTACCAGAAACAGTGAGAGACAGACATATTCAGAGATGCAAAACTAAACCTACTTAACAAAGTACACCCTGCTCCCTGCCCCACTTTCCCTTGGGCAAGAAGCTGTTTGTCAGATATCCATCCTGCCAAGCAAACAAAGCTGGCTTTCCTTTGGAAACAGTCCCTGATAAACACCCCTCAAGTCCTCATTTAAAGAGAAGGACTTCCACTTTGAAAGATCACCAGATGTTTTCCAAGTAGAGGAATGAAAAACAGCCAGAGACGACATCTCCTAATAAAGTAGTAATAGCACAAGCACAGGCTATCATACATAAACACCACCCTAGCATTAAACATTCAATCTCCAGTCCTACCTGGTCAGTGTGAAGTTAAGTCCTCTACAAGAAAGACATGGTGTGATTCCCGATTCTCGGAACTACCAGCTTCGTAACTCCTTCCCACACAGTCTGCAGTGTACCCTTTTCTTGTCTAAACGGGCTTGGTTAAGGACACTCCATTACAGCAACCAATTAAAAGCATAATTATAACTTACAGCCATGATTAAATTTGCTTTTTCCATTTAGCTTTTTGAAAAAGGATTTTTTTTTTTTGACAGAACAAGAATCATCCTCTATTTTATCTCACAAAATACCCATGGAAATCTTTCATGTATGAAATCTTAGATACTTACACTTCACACATAAATTCATATGCAGAGACACACTAAAGAAGGGAACACAAGCTAACCCTATTATCTCAAGTGTCCATTTTGGAAGTATTTCTTTGGATTTTGCTCTTACCCAAAGAAGCCTTTGCATCTATCCCACTCCAACTGCTCCCTGGTTGCTAACAAATACCTTCACTCAACATATACAGAGAAAAATACTCGGAAATTTTTAATAATGACTAGAAGAAGAAACTCTTTTAAAGCAGTCTAGAGAACAGAAACACAGGCAGTAATTTTTCCAAGTTACTCAGTACTTGAATTTGCTCGGAAGTAGGGAAATTAGCTAGCACAGACTTGCCACTGCCTAATTAGCAATGCATGAATGGAATGTCCAAACACCAGTGAACAGCTACGTTACATAAGCATAATAAACTAAATAAATACATTATATTCCATTCTTTTATAGCATGTAGTTTTTCCTTATCAAGTAGGGGCAGACGCAACTCCACTACTGACCTTGGCTGTATCTTACCTTAAACAAGGTATAGATTCAGATGGTTGTGGCTAACGAAAAGACATTAATTTAATTTTAAATAGTCACGTTGCTTTCATATACATTCTCACAACATCCCCACGAAAAAGATAAAAGTTTACTATTATTTTTCCCCTTTGTATACATTAGGATTGATACAAATAAACTCGTGGAATTTACTTGTCAAAACCATAGAAAACCTACTTGACAAGAATAAAATTGAGATTTGTAGTGCATGGTATACACTTGTAAATGGAAAGGCACCCACATGACTTTCAGCACTACAGCTGTCTCTGTTAGAACAACAAATAGGTAAAGGAAAAAATTTCCATAATGTCATAAGAACTTTTTTTAAAAAAATAAAAGCAATTGATTTCATCTGTGTCAAGGGCGTAGGATTTTATAACCATTATGCACATGCTAAAAATATTTTTTTTATGATGTAGCAAAGGGTTCTGCACCCAGCCTCCTCCTCACTACAAGTTACAATAACCTACCCAATATGCCCACCATCTGAAGGCAGTGACAGGTTCTGCTCACCCCTTCAACAGGCCATGGGTGGGCCAGTGTATATGCATCCAAAATAACCCCCCAATTATTACAAAAAATACTGTATGTTTCCTTCCTCTGGTTGTTATATGTATTTGCAGTTGTACTTGACCCTAAAATCCTCACTTCTGTTCCACTTGCAAAATAGGTCACAAGAATTATCTAGAAAGTGAACTAAAGTGTATTTTAGTGTAATTAAAATTTATCTTCACTGATAATCCTTATATATGCTTTTTTAAGAGAATTAGCAATGGTGAAGTAAAAGAATATACAAGTTCCATTAGTTTCCAATCAAGAATTTTGAGATGAGAGGAGAGGAATATCACAGAATATTATGCTTTGGAAGGGACCCACAAGGATCATCAAAGTTTGACCCATGGCCCTGCACAGGACAGCCCCAAGAATCACACCATGTGCCTGAGAATGTTGACCAAATGCTTCCTGAACTCTGTCAGGCTTGATGTTGCCCCCTGGGGAGTTTGTTGCCAAAAAAAAAAAAAAGAAAAAAAAAGAAAAAAAAAGCATCAATTGACACAAGATCAGGTAGAGCAGAATCTCAATTTATATTAAATTCTGAATTCTGGAATCATGCTGAACTACATTACCCTGAAATCTTGTCAGAGTATCCCACAAACTGACATGCTGCACAAAGCTGGAGCTGTTTCCCTAATTACTGGCTCTCTTTGAAAAACAGCAGCCCCTGCTCAAGTGGAAATATTGATTCCTTAGGGATGACTCTTCCCTCACAGCACTGCATTGATTTGGAGATGGATTATCCAGTAAAGGGAGTTTCACAGTAACTGTCACTAAACAAAACTGAGCTAAATTCAGGGTCCTGACCACACTGATTAGGACAAGGACAGCCAAAAGTGGTTTTGCCAACAATAACCTCAGCAACATCTCAAAGCATTAATGAAACTGCCCATAATGCTGGCCAGTAGTCTAACCCATTAAAAGCTGATTTCACAAGTTTCTGCTTCTTTCACATTCCCAATTCCCTAGTTAGCACCTAGTAACAGACCTCTGTCTGCAACAGTGTCTAAGATGTAGAGCAAGCAAAAGATCTAGGATGGCAATTCCCAAATTCCTAAAGAGTTACAGCTGAACAAAACTAAGATTAAATCCTCTTTCATACTTAAATGGCTTCATCTGAGTTCTGTGTGAACAATAACTGAAATTTCCTATAAGCAATAATGTATATTATTTATACATATATTAACATATACATATATCAATGTATATAATAGAGTACAAGTCCATAAGTAATGTTGTCCTATATAAGGAACAGATGAAAACTTTATGGAAAAATCACTATCTATACAAACTATACTTGCAACTTTACCAAAATAAAAGCAGCTGTACCGAGTTCAATGACAGGTCTCCATAGTCCACGTTGCCGTAAACTGGTGCTTTGGGACGATCAGAACAAACACATGATACTTTTATGAAGCATCCAACTACCAAAAGCCAAATCCTATTAAGAATTAAAATACGTAATAACAAGCACTACGCGATGGTGTGCTTACAGGAAATCAAACAGGACAAAAAAACAGCTGCATGTAATGTTCTCTTAGAGCATAAACACAGAAGGCAATGACATGGTGTCTTTGTAGATCCTACCTTTGTGCCCTCAGAAACCTGGGCTACAGCAGTGGCCACTCAGCTGCCAGCACACAGGCACTGGGTGTTAACTTTACACAATGAGCCCCGTAGTCCAGCATCCAAAACACTCTTCTGTAACCCTCTGTGCTCTGACTGCACAGATTTGTTTTAGAAAACACATATTTGCAGATTTGGACTGCAAGAACCAATTACTCCCCAGCTTTCTTCCCATCATGCTCTAACTACACCAGCAAGCAAAGTTCAAGAACAAGACTGGGTAGATGACAGGAGTTCATATTTCAGTGGAATACCACTGGGACCAAGCCTTGGGGTGATATGGGGAAAGGGAGTGTTGGAGAAGGAAAAACAGTTTTGGAAAGATAATAAAATTGTTACAACAAAATTGGATTTAAACTCCAAACTATTTCCATTACCTTCTGGTGGTGGGGGAGGGAAATCCTCTGTGTCCATCCTAATGTATCCACCGCAACTTTAGTGGACTGTAAAACCCTGCAAAAATGAAGGGAACATGTTTTGTAGATGAACATAATTTCCAAATACTGAGACACTCCTTTTCAATTTGGCTAAGCTCATACTTATTAGCTAATACCATTATGGAAGAGAGGAAATGTGCCTGGCTTCTTCAATATGAATCCAGTCCAAATTTTTATGTATACAGCCCTCAGAATTGGAGCCAATTCCTTTAATGACCTCAGTAAGCCAGCTGAAGAAAGATGAAGTTTTTAAACTATTTGGTACTCTGCAGCTCCCATTGTGACAATCACAAGCAGATTACTAAAACATGTTATTTCAGTGTTGGAGCACATATTCTGTTTCAAAATCTTCATGAAGGGGACAAGGATAAAAATTCTAGAAAGCTCCTCAGTTTTGATGATGCTTTTCTCCACCTGGCAATCAGAAATAAGTTTTAATTATGCACTTTGTACACCACTTCCTTCTTCTTTTTTTTTTTTTCCAATCTTAAAAAGTTCTGCTTGAGCCCCTTTACTTTCACCTTTCCTGAGAAGAATGAAGTACCAGCAAGCAGATTCCCGAGCACCTTCTCTTTCCTCCTCTCTTCTCAAATGCCATTGATCTCATGTTTTAAGGAAAAGAATAACCTCACAAAGCGTTCCCATACTTTGGTCCTGAATACACACTGGGAGAGAACCCATGACATTTTCATTCCCTCCCCATAACACTACTTAATAGTGACATTCTAGTATCATCTAGAAGGAAAACCTCTTGTGCTAAGCAATGTATATACTCTGCCCCAAAACCATTTTCACTCTAACTCAAAAGACATGTCAAAAAGACAGATTTCAGAACAAGGCTGAGGAGGAAAAGTAAGTTTCCAAAAGCCCCACAGGACAGTGGAAGAGTTAATGCTGAATTTTATGTCCTACTCTCGAGTAGCCCATAGATATTAACCTGAAGAAGGTAGCAGCAATGGCACACAAACAGCTCAAGCCCTTGCAAAGTCTCCTCAGCCCAAGTATGAAAAGAGTAAGTTGAAGGAGACAGTAAAATTCAAGGTAAAATGGAGTAATAATAGACTAAATGGATCAGGATACAGAGGCCAAATGAATTGTCACTTACAGAAGAAGTGGCAGTGAATGGAACAAAATGCTTCAAAAAAAGGACCCAGCCCTAGGAGGTACCACAAAATTTGCCTCCCTAACACTAGGTATGCAAGGGCAAATCATCAGGACAGATGTATGAGGAAGGGTAACAAATCTGGTAGAGCAAGATCCTATTGTTATGAGACAATTCATTACAACTTGTATTAACTAAGCAAACAAAATTGCCTTTTAAACTGTCTTAAGATTTGGTAATTCTTAATCCAGTCTTAGATAAAACCAAGTAGTTTCAGAGCTAAGGCTCCAAAAGGATTCACCCACATATGCAACATCTATCTACAACACAGAAAAAATTACATTACATGCTTTCACTATACAGTGTCCCTTCTAAAGCCTCTCTATAATTTCTATCTGCAGAGCTCCAAGGCGTGTTCCTGCTTACAAATGTCTGGAATGCATCTTGCCACACCAAAACTGTCAGCCAAAACGAGCAATAGTTATGGTTTAAAGAAAAGGTTTTCCCTTTATTCTCTTAAAGCTGCATCATGACTGGAGCATAGATTTTCAAGTGTGAAACATATAATAACCAGGAAATCTCTGAAAGTGAGTCTCAGCACCTTTTCCAAATGCATCTTTAAGAGAGTAGCTAAAAGGCTTTGAGGATGTATTTTTTTTTTATTTAAACATATGATACAAGTTTTCAAGCGTCTATGAAAGTTAACTTCAACAATCATTTTTTAAATCAATTTCTTCCTCACAAGCAAATATTAACAAGACAGAGCTGAGCTATAGAGCTTTATTTCCATTTTGATCTAGTTCACAGTTGCATGCTTCGAATTACACAAGAATTGTGTCAAGGAAGGACACAGACCCAGTGTTAGAGTACTAGCCACTGACCTGCTTGCTCCTATCTGAACAGTGCAGTTATTCACAAGAAGAAAGATACACTGTCACTTAAGAATGCCTCAGGGGTTGATTTATACATTGCATTAATTCATCTTGAAGTTCCACATATTTTTCTCTACTTTTTAGCTGCTACAAAAAGCCCTGCAGCAGCAAAGAGCGCTTGTGTATTATACATTCCATTAATACCCTCCACAAAAATAAAATAATTCTCATTTTATGTAGCAGACAGCACATTTATGAAGAATCTCTAATAGCAGCATATTTTAAAGAGAAGATCTTCACTCTTCTATCGAGAGGCAGGGGAACTAACTCAAGTTAAAGATGTTTAAATCAAGATTAAGGCAGATGATTTAATTTGACTAGCAGCATATGGTACATTGGCATTCGTAGCTCATGTGGTTTTACCCACTGATTCTGCTGCTAACAGAGTTACACAGCACACAGCTGTACAGGTGCATTCAGACAATAATCATGGAAATAACAGCTCAAATTAACCTAAAAGGGACTTCTGAATGTTCCCTCATAAACTAAAGACAGGTGTTTTCAAGATTAAATGAGATTGCTCAGGGCCTTTGTCCCTCCAAGTTATGAAACCCCATGAAGGTGGAGGTTTCACCACCTCCCAGAGCATCCTGCTCCTGTGCTTAATGAGCCACTCCAGGAAGAGTTTTTCCCATATGCCCAACTGGAATTACCCTTGCAGCAGCTTGCAGCCATTGCCTCTCATTCTCCTGCTGTGCACCTCTGAAAAAAGCCTGGCTCCATCTTATTTCCAACCTTGGGAAGCAGAAGACTGCAATTCAATACCCCTCAGTCCTTTCTTCTCAAAAAGACACAAACCCATTTCCCTCAGCCTCTTCTGACCTGTTCTCATCCCTAACCATATCAGTGGCCTTAACTGGACTCACTGCAGTTTGCTAGTCCCTCACTTGTAATGGGGCCCCACACTGAATGCTAAATTCCAGATGCAACTGTGAGACCACTGAGTAGATGTCATTTGGTTTAGCATAAAATTATATGAAATTTTTAACAGTTAAGTGCTTTTAAGACACAGAATATTAAAATTTTGTTCCAAGAGTATTTAAAAACAGTAAATAGAAAAAATTCCCTATTAAATATGAAACACACATGCTATTATATTCATGTGTATCCCATTATAAAATTATGAATCTGAGTAACTGAACAACTGCCCTGACCTACTGGACATGACACAGAGGTTATAAAAATATGGAGCTTTTTTCCCTCCACAAAATTGTTTTCTCAAACATGGTATAACCTCTATATAATGACTCAAACCACACCCTTCCAGGCTCCTTCCATAGCAGTCACAGAAACGCTAGGACAGAAAGAAGCTCTTGAAGCTATCTAACCCAAAGTTTAAGATTTCCCATTGGCATCCAGATGCGTGACCAATTCAGCTGAGAGACCACTACTACTGTTAAAAAATCCCTACTTGTAGCACAGTAGCATGCTTTTATTCCAGCTAGTAACTTCCTAAGTTTGGCATTAAAAATTGGGAATAATCATATTAAATGCATGATTTTTGAACAAAAAAGAAAATCAAATCCCTCATTATACTGCAATATATTGAGTTCCCCATTAACTTTCTAAATTTTAAATTGCTATATAAGAAAAAAAAAGGAATTAAAATACCACATTAAAATCAGATGTTTCTGATGCAGAGAAGTCCCGCACAGTCGAAGCAGTCAGATTTCCAGTGGCACTCACACCAGAAGCCAGAGTTGTTCAAATGTGAAATGAACCCCAAGAACAGCTCCCAACTAACTTCAAATTTTCCACCAAGAACACTCACCTTTGACCGTGGTACTGAAGGCACCTTTGAAAGCTGGTACTGAAGGAAATTGGGAGTCTGTGATGTTCCACAGCAGACCTCACAACCTCAGAGTGCTAACACCTGCATAATCTGTGAGACTAAAATTCTGATTCCACAGCAAATGGCAGTTTCAGCAAAGGAGACAAAGGCACCTTTATACTTATCCAAAGACTACAGAAGAACGTCAGAGTTCCTCTCTGTGACTCAGTTTTCCTTCTCCTAACCTCTGGTAACTCCTTCTGCTTCCAGGACTAGGCTTCTCAACCAGGTCTGCACATCACAATTCATTCAATGATTTCCTCTAATTGTGGGACAAACAACAGACCATCAGTTCTCAGCTACAGGACTACAAATACTGATCAACATCTGCATTTCCACTTCAATAAAACTATTTTCCAAAAATCGCTACTTGTGCAGAGGTCAGTAGGTAACAGAAATGGGACTGACACAAACTCGGCCAAAATTACGGGGCAGTGCAGCATTCAGATCTGGGGGCACAGATCTCAATACACACATACACTGAGCTCCCAAGGGAGCACATGCTGCCAAGTTTTTTCAGCTCCACCACCCTAAGAACTGTAAAGCTGATTGACATACCTTCTCCTTAGGTATGTGTGTGCACTATAACTGCAGCAACATCAGGATTCTTCATTCTTAACACTGGAGAGAGAATAAGCCAATGAACACTTTATCATAGGAAACAGAAGCTGAATCAAGGAGACTGACTTCCAAGGAACTGTGACTCATGGAGAAAGCTTAGTCCAAGCAGCAATGTCTCTGAGAAAGCCTTGAAGTCTGAAAATTAAACTCAAAAAACCAACACCAAAACAAGAGAAACTGTGAAAGCAAAGCCCATGAATGTCTAAAAACCTCTTGTGTCCTCATCACTTAGTGAATATTGCTGTGTAATGCCCAATTGAGTCTTCTTCCACCTATAATTACAGAATTCTCATTGGGAAGTAAATCTCGCTGAAATTTGATATAAAGACTCTTCCAGGTCTGCAGAGAAAAGACAAGATAAAAGAATGTAGAAGGTAGAAAGTTAATTTACTTTTTTTTCCTCCTGTATATAAAGAAGGTTCCATTACAAAGAAAAAAAAAAAAGTAAAATTTGTTTTCCATACAAGTTATGCCTATGAAACACAGACTGTAGATTTTTTTTTAAGAGGTATCTACAGTGGGTATGAATGAAGCAGGCATTCATATTATGACAGCTTCCCATCACATGCTGTAAGCCATGGAAGAAGTCTATATCAACACTTGATCATTATTTCTTTTAATGTATATTTGATTTTAGTAATAGGTAACAGTCCTGTTCTATACAAATTTTATTCTTAAATTTATCGAAGTAAATTACCTAAATCATGTGCCATAGAATAATAAAGGAAGTACAGAGGTTTAGTCAGAAAATTAATATGAAACTCAGATCCTTGCTCAGTTAAAGTTGGGAGAAATTCTATTACCCACAGCAATCCAAACAAGGTCAGATCCGCAGGGACGCACATTTTTCAGAATGCATAGAGAATCCACTTCCCCAAAAGCTAGTTGGCTTTTTTTCTCACACCAAGCAGCATCCTGCTCAAAGTCAGAGAACAACACAGCAGCCATAAGCCCTGAACAAGAAGCAGTCTACACAGACACCCCAAAAACATGGTTGAAGATTGGTTTTCTAGTCTTTCTTTCTAAAGGCTATTATTTACAACATTTCTTCACCTAGAGTGTATTCCTGCTCAGTACGTCATCTAGAGGAGGGGAAAAGAGGTAGAAAGCACAGACTGCATCTGCAAAATTGTCCAAGGGATCCTGACCACAGTGCAACCAGAAAGCACTGTTAAATTTTTAATATTTATGTTCTTCCCCTCTACAGTTGTTATTGCAAGGCAAAATAGAGAATCACTGCTTGACAGACTCATTCAGGTTGGCAGGAGGTCATGTAGTTCAACCCACTGCTCAAAGCCAGGTCAGCTACCAGATGAGACCAGGCTGCTTTATCTACTGAGATACTGAAAATCTCTAAAGACAGACTGCATGACCTTGCCAGGCATCCTGTTTCCTTGCTTTGTTGTCCTCCTAGAAAAAAAAATTGCCCTTATATCTAGTTAGAACCACCCTTACTTCAGTTAGGAGCACAGCCTGCTGTCCTGTCACCTTGACAGCCTGCCAGCAGGCAGAAGCACACTGCCATCAGGCCCCCATGAGGCATCTCTTCTCCAGGCCAAACAACCTCAGCTCCGTCAGACTCTCCTCCAGCGCAGCACTACCACCCTCTGACATTCTGGCAGCCTTGTGCTGAACTTGTTCAGTTTTATCCACATCTCTTGTACTTGGGCGGGATGGAGTGTGGACACAAAACTGGAAGCAATACTCAAGGTGTGGGCTGACAAGTGCTGAGTGAAGAGGAACCCTCCCCTCGGAGAAGACATTCCTTCCCGGGTGCACAACCTTGCCCTCGTGATTGTTGAATTCCACAGAGTTCCTTCCAGCTCCTCAACCTGCTCAGGTCCTTCTGAATGACAATCCAGATCTCAAGTACATCCACTGCCCTCTTCTTTTTCCCTGTTTGGTGTCACCTGCAAACTTCATGAGCAAGGGCTGGTACACTTCCACATCATGTATAATATTAAACAGGACACATCCTGTGACAGACAGCTGGGGCACTCCACTGGTTACCAGCCTCAAGTTATAACCAACTAGTCATCTCTAAAACTAACCATCCCACCAGGTTTCCACCCATCTAGCAGAACACCCACCCAGATTAGAATGACATTCCGCAAAAGACCTTGCTGAATCCAACAGGAGCATATAGTCTTATTAAGCTCGGTAGCAATATACTTACTTTACAAATAGAAAAGCCATGGCCTACAAATTTTAAGGAATGAGAGGAGTATGGATAAAAATTTATTGAAACCAGGGAAGGGAAGACGTTCCTGAAGACGCATGTAGGGTACCTAACTTTTAGTGAATGAGCCTTGCTCCCATCTTTTGTCCTGCTAACTGTTTTAATACCCAAAGGAAGAAGATGGGCATCTCCCCCGGTTTTGGAGGCCATCCTGGAGGCCAAGAGTACCATAACAAAATGCAAGAATCTGAAGAATTAAAAGTGAACAATGGCATCATATGCTTTAAGTCAAGACTGATTTGATTTGTTTTGTTCTGTGCCACACAAACTAGAGAACTGAGTTACTGAGTCAAGACAATGATCTTCCATCTCGCACATGAAAGCAAACTAAAAATGTATGAACACTAGGAACATTTTTCTCAATTTGCTCTATAATTTGATTGTAATCAAGTAACTTCATACGGAAAAGTAATTTTATTTCTGTAACTTCCTTTTTTAAACTTAATTCAGATAGTCCCTTTCTATACTGGATATCAAGTATTGCTTTAATTGGAAATATCCTCAGCAATGTTTGTATTATTTAGTCAGAGAAGATCCTCACATGCTGCAATTGTGATGTAAACCAAAAGTGGAGGAAATGTTATTTGTTTATGGATACAGTCAATAAGCACTTTTTCCCCTCCAGCTGTACTTCAGTCACACATCCACCAAAAAAGCAAAGAAAGTCCTGTTCCAACTTGCATTAAATTCATGCATCCTAGTTTTACAAGGTGTAGGTTGCCTTTCAAGATACTGATGACAACTGATGAAAATTTCCACCAAGGTCTTTCCAATGATACAAGTGAAAGGATACACTGAAATGAATATTCAGTTACTACTGCTGCCTGCAAACTAAGTCCTGACAGAGACACTTCTACAAAACATTTTCAGCTCTTTGGGTATTACTGTCCTTGGAAAAGTAAATATGCTGTTTCTCATCAAGGACAACACATTACACCTGATCATTACAAAAGCATCAAAATGAACAAATTATTTCATCTGATGAATAAAGTTATTAAGAATATAAGTACAGTCTTATTTCTGAGTTTCAAAAATATTTGGAGTAAAATATGGAAATACATATCTAATAATAATAAAGTCATAATGCATACTCTAGAAAAACAACAAAATTTTCTTTGATTTTCTTTTTATAACACCAAAACTTTATTCAAATGAATCAGAAATCAGGTAATGAAGTTTTTAAATAATCAATTACAGCAAGAAAGAAAAATAGTAATAGCACCTGCAAAGAACAGCTCTTCTCTTCAAAAAATATATAACAGAAGGTGGTTTCCATGGAAGCGTAAGTTCTGCATCTAGTCCTAACATCAGCAGTCTTCACTCTTTCCTTGATTTGGAAATGATCTACTAGACCTTCTTCTTCTCAGCCTTCTGCAGTTCAAAAGTGAGCCCACAGTTTGCGACAATATTAAATACTATGTATAACATTCTAAAAGAAAACTGAGGATGAGTCAGTGAGCACCTTAAAAAGCTGAAAAATATAAAGATGAGAGACATAAGCTCAAGACTCACAGTCTTGCTAGATATCCTAGCAGGATATCTAAATATTGCCATCTACTTTCCAATAACTTACTATCCCAGTTTAGAGATGAGGAAATAATGTTTACCCTCTTTCTTGAAGTTTCTGTATCAATAAGGACAAAAATATTCATATGATTTCTGCAATTTTTTAATGCATTTCAAGGAAAAAAAAGATTGCAGAAAAAAACAAGAGTGAATGTTTGACCTTGGATCCTAATAGTTCACATTCATGGTTGAGTCCCAAGTAACAAGTATTGTACAGTACAGTAAGTCACTGAAACAGATTTTCCCAAGATAATGCCCCCATTCAGCAGCACGTAAGTAGAACAATTTATTTTGCTCTGCTTAACTGCTTCACCCACGCATTTGACATTAAGCTTCAGGCTTCCTGACTGAGCAGTGAACATGTAGGACATGAATCGATGTTGTGCAGTTATGCATCACTTCCCACAGTCTTGCTGATTCAGGCATTTCAGAATAAAACATGAATCAAGTTTTTGATCTAAAAACACAAGTCTGAAAACATATTTTTGAAACCTTGTTTAGCATTACTTGTCATCACTCCTTTAAAAACAAGTTGTACTTTTACATCTTCCTGGTTTCAAAATAATCCAAAATATTTTGGTGCAAGTAAAACTTGCACCAAATGTCCAACTGATTTAAATCTCAAAAGATGGTAATAATGCAGCAGTTTCCTTCCATGCATATATGACAGAACTTGAGTCACTGAGATTCTGCTCTCTGCAAACCACACATGAAAACACACAATGACATTACTGACAAAGATTTGAAACAAAAAATACCAGAAAGAATATTAAGAAATACTTGTATAGATCCATAATGAGAATTCTCATTTACCTTGCTCATGTGCTTCCTCTCCTTACTATGAAGAGCACCACCTCGGCATAACGTACCTGCAGTCTCCCTAAGTAATTCTCAAGGTTCAGTTTATGAATTCCTGATAATTTCCAAGCATCCAGGCTTGCAGCTTTTCTACTTGTTCAAACTACTTCCAGATTCAGAAATTAATTTACCAATATCATTTTTCCACTAACAGATGCAATAGCAAGAATGACTTTGTATGAATAGGAATGGGAGTGGGAAAAAATATCTGCCACAAATGCTGATTTTAACAAGATATGGTCTTGGATACAAAAAATGCCTCCCTCACACCTTGTAGAATATGTTCAAAATGAAAAACTAATTCATACCACTATCAGTGCAGCCTCGTTTATTACCCCATTATAAGATACAAAGTGTTCAAAAAGTAGGACTCACTCAACAATTGCATTCCCAGTGTTTAACACTGTAACTCCAAAGAAGTTTCTCTGAGGTACAACTGCTGCAATAGATATCCCACAAGAAGCATCCAAGGATAGTCCGTAAATGCACTTGCAGCTCAAAAAAAATCAGAAAGCTGAACTTACAGAAAGACATTTTTAAAGAAATACCTTTAAATTTAGAGGCCATAAGACAACTCCACATGAGATTCCTTCTCCAATTCTAAACTAAAATTGTAAAATGGAAATACATAATTAAAGAAAAAGAAAAAAGCAAAACAGAAGTCACTTTACATAAGCGTAAAGAAAATTCCTAGAAAATATGAAGAAAATAAGTACTACACACTGCTCATTTCTCCATCCCATACAAAACTGAGAGCAGTGCAGTACTACAGATGCAATACTATAGATAAACTGGGTACAGCTCTGCACAATACACAAAGTTCAATCTGAAAGTCTGAATCAAAACTGCTCTTCCTTCTCCTGGACTGCAGATTTTGCTTCCTGGCTTCTTCAGAAATAGACTGAAGTTTATAAATTTTCAACAACAGATTCTAAAAATAATTTCTACGTTATATAGAAGCAGTTAATAGACTTCCTGTTTTAAAAATGAGTAACGTGCTATTCCCAGTTGCATTAAATTCCATTAACAATTATGAAGTTTGACAATAGCCTGTCAGGTTTTAGACTAGCTTATTTTTCTTCAAATGTTTATATACTATGCAAGGACTCCTAAACAGCTCAGAATCAACTGAAGAACTCCTCTGGTGTTGAGATTTTTTCATAGAATCATAGAATGGTTTGGTTTGGAAAGGACCTTAGAGATCATCTAGTTCCAACCCCTCTGCCATGCATGGGTCAGAGACATTTACACAGTATTCCATGCTAGGAAAGGATTTTTGCAACCTACTGATGAGTGAAACCACAGCCTATCTGCCGAGCGTAAGCATAGCTCGGGGTCAGAGAGAACTCCTGGGCACAGAGAGAGGGAGCCAACCCACTTTTCAGTGCTGTGGTGTGCTCAATAGCACAAGATTTGCACGTTTGGCCTCCATGCCTCAGACCTGCAATGCCAGCATGCACACCTGTCATGCAGCACTGGGGCTTCTCTCCATATCCTGCAGTGTCCAATACATAGGATCCTATTGGTTCCGGGCACTCATCCAGGAGATGATGGACAGCACATTGCTCAAGCATTTGTCTGCTTCCATGGTCTTTTCTCCCACCACATCCATCTGTGCATATCAGCCACGGAAGTCCCACACACTGGACACCCAGTGCCATCACAAGACACCTGTCATCGCCCACACAGTAGGTCATGTCTCACGTACAGTGCCACAGGTAAGCTATGAAATCCACTGAGTATATTATAAAAACCTTGAAACCTCATTGTAAAGCCTTCAGAGGTATCAGATTTCAAGGTAAAATCTAAAGAACTACTGTTCATAACCAGATAAACACATGTAACTAGTTCACGGACTACTGGGCCAGAGGGTGAAAGAAAAAAAGACAAGATGGATTAAACAAAGCAAGTCAGACAGATTATCAAGATCAAACAGATCACCCAAGTGAAAAGAATGAAGTGCCCATTGAAGAAAACATTTGAAAAGCCAGAACCCCTGCCTGAATAATAGGCTTGAACTTGTAGGCACTCAACGTGTCCTATGCTCAGGCAATAAATCTATGTCTCCTGAGCACCAACAGAAAATTTTTAAAAATATAATACTTAATTTCTACTGCAGAACAGATTGCTCATTGGACTTCACCAAGTGGAGTGAAGGCTATGGGAAAAAAATTATTTTCTTTACAATAAAAATAGCCACAAAGTCACGCATGGTGGTATAATCTTACTGTAGTTATTTAGCATGAACAGTTCTTAACCAATCTTTTTTTATTTCTTGACCCATGCAAGAAAAAAAAAACCTACACCTTTTTATACTAACAGTTAAATTGCACAACTGAAAAAAAGATGCTCTTTACATTGCAATTGAACAATTTCAAACCTGCCAGTACAAGGTAAAGACCATGATCTTAGTAGCTTTGGGAAAGAAAGAAGTGGAAAAAAAAAAAAAGGATCGAATATGTAAATGAAAGAGGGCAGAATTCAGAATGAATAAAATTGTTTTGGTCAAAAACACATGCACCTCCTAAAGGTCTTTAAAATAAGCTTTTGCCGTGGACAAATTATTAATAGCTGCTTTTCCAAGCAGCTGGTACTGCCTACTGACACAGCCTGCTCACTCACTTGCCCAGGTGAATGACTAGACAATCTCTGAAAGCTGTTCTTGTCTCACCCTGTAAGCACAGGGCATCTTGCAAACGCAACTATAGGGTCTGGGATCACCACAAACAACTATATAACTTCTCCTCTCAACAGTTGCACCGTGAATTACAAAGAAACCAAAGACAATTTTAAAAACTCCTTGGAAAAAAAATACATTAAAGGGCAGTTGTTACTGTGAAGCACATTTTCCCCTGTTTTAGGACAGTCAATTCAATTGCAGATGCCAACTGAAAACCTGTGGTCGACACCGGTTTTGAAAAACGGGGAAGGAAAAACTCCAGCCCCCATGGGAGCTGGATTTTTCATAGCCTTGTCCGTATCTGATGGAGAGGGGAGGGAAGCTGGAGCCAGCGGCGCACACGCGAGAAACCCCTCGCGAAAACCTGGGCGAAAAAACTTCCCCAGTTCAAGAGCGAGAAGTTTGACCAAAGCGCCGATGCGTTTTAGGGACCCCTCGCTTCAGCAACCCGCCTTGCACGAACAAAACCTCTTTAATGACAGATCTCACCCCCTGGGTTTCCCTCTCCTCCCCCGGGCCGTGCCCAGCCTCCGCCACGGGCCCCCCGCAGCCCCAGCGAGGCTGCCCCGGTCCCCCGAGGGGCGTCTCCGCACCCAACACCGAGCCCACCCTCCGAGGACCAAACTTTCCGTGACTAACACCGGAGCAGGACCTCGGCCCGGAGCGAAAACACCCAACCTCCTCCTGCCGCAGCCCGGTAGCCGCCGCCAGGCGCTGGGAGCGCCGCCGCCCGGCGCCGGCCCGGCCCGCTCCGCCTCGCGGCTGCCCGCTGCGCTGACACGTCACTCGCCGCCGCGTGAGCTCGCAGTGGCCGCCGAGGGAGCTCCTGAGCCCCGGCGGCGAGCCGCCCGGCCCCGCCTCGCGCGCTGGCCCCGCTGCGTCACCGCCCGCCCGGGCCGCCGCCCTCCCGGCCCCCGCCGCTCCGCCAGGGCCCGGCCGGCTCCCGGTGCGCAGCCGGGCGCGGGGCGAGGGCGGGCACGGGACAGAGCAGTGCTATCCCCCCGAGATCCCCCGGCATTCCTGCCGCCGCAGCGTGAACACCGCTCGGAGGGCAGTAGCACATCCCGGGGCCCTGCTGCGGGGGGGGGCTCGGTGTAACGGGGGGAGAGCGGAGCTCTCCGGGGATGGAGAACTGGGCACACGAGCGACGGTACTGCTTTTCCCCCCAGCCTCACGCTCACGAATAGCCCCTGAGCACGCCAGGGTGCACACTGGGCCACAGCGTTATACTGGAATTTAATCTTCTTTATCACTTGAAACCCTGTTTTCAGAATTAAAGGCTGGCTTGAGGCGCTGGCACCTCACAACGAGTCTTTTTGCTCTTTCCCCATCCTTGTTGTGTGATGGTCCTCCCAGGGAGCATCGCTGCAGACTACTGACCAAGCCAACCACACAGCCACCCACACGTGGAATGCATGTGTGCTGTACAAGTATGGAATTCTTATCCTGGAAGTAACACCAACGACTTGTACATTCAGGACAACGTGCCCCTTCCTTAAAATAAAAAAGAAAACTTTACAAGATGCAATTATTTTGAAAATGTATCCCTTTACACATCTGCCACACACTGAAGAAAATAAATGCTTTTAAGTACATTATAAGTTCTTAAATACATTATAAGTCATTACAACTCTTTGATATTGTTAAATATTATTTGAAATCTCTGGACTACTTTTAAGAATGAAAACTTTGAGCTAAACGCTGTTCAAAGAGCCATACATCATCCACCAGTGATCCTTGCCTATTTCAGTGCACCAATGCTACAGCCAGTAATAAAATACACCAAATACGCCCAAATACATAAATTTATTATCATCACATGAGTAAATGATGGCATCCATCATCATCATCATCATCGCCATCATGGCTAGGCTTCACAAATGAAGATTTGGGGAGGGCTCTACCCACGTTTGTTACAAGCACGCTGGTAGCTAAAAAGGCCAATACGAGATAGGCATGTCCGGTTGCAAAAGGCACAGCAGAAAGACTCCTTAGGTGGTATATTCTGCAAGACACAATTCTTTCTGTGTTGTTTTTTCTCCTCGAGAGTGATCCTGCGTGCGTTCTCAAAAGCATCACCAGCGTTATAGATGGTGTGTCTCCAGACCTCCCGATTGGAGGCCAGAGTAGACCAGTTATGATGATCAATGTGGCTGAGGCTGAGATGCTGTTTCAGGGAGTCCTTGTATCTCCTCTTTGGGGCTCCTCTCTTGCGGCAGCCAGTGGTAAGTTCACCATAGAGCACGATCTTAGGGAGGCAGTAGTCCTTCATCCTGGAGATGTGTCCTGCCCAACACAGCTGTGTTCTCAGCAATGATGGCATCCAACATTTGATGAATCCACCCTTTCCTACATTTTTCCTTTGTCTATAGTTTAACAACACACATTCACTATTATCCTTGTCTTCGTATGGGTTCATTCAATCTGAATTACAAATTAAGTATTTAAAAGTATTGCTTTCAAAAAATGTTTCCATTTTCACAAAGTTATTTCTTTTTAGTGCAGTTCATCACAGTATGAACTCAAAATAGTTCTCACATAGCTCTATAGGTTCTATGCAAGAAAGAAAACAAAAAAATTGGGCCATATGTAAAGGGTAAGGACAGGAATACCATTATGGCATTCAGTTCAGCTTCCAGTAGAGACACCACTCTATCCTGTTGTTTCTGTAATTTTTTAAATGTGTAGCACTTCCTTCACAGCCAGCTATAATTTCAGGAGCTGAAATGACAGGAAATCAGTCTTTAGCACACTGTTAAATAAGTCCTTATCATTAGAGGCCATGTTAAAGAACAGACACATATCTAGACCAAGTTTGATTCTGCAATTAAAAATACCATTCACGAGAAATATCCTTCTCCTTTTGGCAGCCAGCTCACTATGTGCATTAAATTCTCCCTTTCATAATTACCTTTCACTGTTAGAGAGACAAAATTCAAATCCTTCCTAGAGTTCTTTTATGAACCTTTTTGATCTTTGACAACCACTTCTTTGATTCTGGTGACCATATGTAAATATCCTTCTCTAATTCAAATAAAAGGTCACTGTGGAAACCTTGTTCGACAAATCCAATAATAGCAGATCAACTTGTAAAAAAGAAAAACTAACTTCCAAAATACCTTGCACTTTCCTACTATTTTCTAAGGCAGGAATATTAGCAGCAATAATTAGCACCCTAATAATTGCAATCACAAATTAAATTTTTATTCACCCATAATTAATTGTCGATAATTAGAATGCAGATAATGTCTGCTTCCACTGTTAACATGAAGCTTTTTATAATCAGATTCTAAGAAGCTGATATTTAAATTGGTTTTCCTGGTGATCCTTGCATGAGGCCTCACCAGAATTTAGTTATTCTCGTTGCTGATTACTGGGGCTTCAGCAAAGATACTTCTAGCCTCCAAGCTAGTATACGTAGGTCAGCTACCCCATACATCTCTACCATACATCTACTCCAGCACATGTACTGGGCATCTTAGGGACACCATCAACACTGGACAGTGTCCTGGCCCCATATGACACAGTGCTGTGAACATGGGGCCTCTTTTGTCTCTCTCCATGGAAACTGGCATGGTTTAATGTAAACCTAAATTTATGACACCTAAGGATATATGACATCATTCCTATGGCTTGCTTTCCAAAACATTGCACAAAATCTGAATAAGGAAATTAAAACTTAGGTTATCATTCTCCAGCAAAGCCAGACTTTCTCAGGTTCTTCCTTCTGTTTAACAGCTGATGTAGCTGGCACTTTTTCCTAGGGAGTATTTATCCACTGGAAATTCAGAAGTTGTTTCTCCTGTTGTTCTCAGGAGTCCCCCATTAAGACAGTATGCCATCTGCTTACTGTAATCCCTCAGAAACCACTCAAAGCCAGGACATCCAACAACCTGGCTTAACTTGAGCATCTGTGGAATTCATGCTGGACTCTTGTAAAGTTACAGGTGCCCTTTACTTCCCTTTACCAAACCAGACGAGTGACAACACTTTTTAAAAGGCAAGCCATATAATTTTCTTAAATTCAGACTATTATATCAAAAATAACATTTGTTTTTATAAAAGCACTGCTTATTCACATTCTGATATGCTGTCTACTGCTGACTTGTCTTCCAGGTCTCCCTGAAGCACCAACACTACTACTGGGAGACAGTTTGTCAATTCTGAGCATACCAGTACAAGTTAACTTCTTGTGATGGGTTGACCCTGGCCAGCAGAGAGACCCCAACCCAGACACTCTCTCACTCCCCTTTGTCAACAGGATAAGGGGGGAAAATAAGATGGAAACCGTGTGGGTCAGAATGATTCCTTAGCAACTACTGTCATGGGCCAAACAGACTCAACACAGGATGGTGAGTAGCAAAGACAAAAGTAAAACCACCTCCCCCCTCCACTCCATCTTCTTGCCAGGCTCAACATCATTCCTTCATTCCCAAGTCCTTGGCCTCTCCCACCCTGAGGGGCACAGTGGGATGGGAACTGGGGTCAGTCTATAACAGCTCCTCCCTGTACTTCTTCCTCCTCCTTACATTTTTCAGCTGCTTCACTGTGGGTCCTTCCCACAGGCTGCAGTTCTTCAGGATAAACCTGCTCCTTCGAGGGCTCCTCCACAGGCTGCAGGGGAATCTCTGCTCTGGTACCTGGAGCAGCTTCTCCCCTTCCTTCTTCACTGACCTGGGTGCTCACAGGGCTGTTTCTCTCACTTTTTTCCCCTCGCTCTTCACTTTTGTGCAGTATTTTTGTCCTTTCTTACATATGTTTCCTCCAGGGTGTCCCTCCTCAGCTGTGGTAGGTCAGAGCCACCTGGAATCATCTGTGTCCAGCATAGGGCAGCCCCAGCCTCTCCTCATAAAGCCCCCTGCAGCCCCCACTGCCCACACATGGGCACCATACAATCATATGCACAAGATGTTTCTATAACACAAAATTCCTACTTTCAGTTATTTTGCTGTGCTCTGATGGTTCTGTTTCATTCTGAAGCTGAGGAAGGGAAAAACTTAAGTGAATTTCCTCTCACCAGATGATCATGAAGCCCTGAGGTCACGCAACCCTGAAATGCAGCCTTTGGCCAAAGTAGAGCTGTTCCCAGGGGTGGAAAGGAGGTACTAGTGTAATACAAGATACTGGGAAGACTTTATATCAAATGCTATGGACAACTCTAAGCTGCTAACATATAATGAAAAGGAATTTAAGGAGGGAAAAATGACAAACAAAGAGTATTAGGATGGCTAGGAAAATAAAAGAGCAGATTGATTTGTAGTCATGAAGATGCAAATAAGTCTCCAGGGGTAAAAAATAATTACATAAGATAAAAAGGCAGTGATAATACAAGAATAAATTACTTTAAATTAGAACAGACTTCAGGTTCTTTCAGCCTTGGGCAGTATATTGCTTGGGAATTTTGATGTCCTAAAACAAGTTCCTTAACCTTAGCCCCAACTGGTGTCACAATGATACCTTAAAACAATATGGTCCTGAGAAAAAAAAGGAAGAGTTAAAGCATCGGACAAACTACATATTCAATGTCCAACTGAAACCTGGTTGGACAACGTAACAACCAGTCCCAGCTACCTCATCCCAAAGCCCCCCAGTTATTTTTTTGCATTTAATTCTTATGACTCCTAAGCAAGGCTACTGCTGCTTTCCAGGATACACTTTCTTCATGTAAATATGACCCACAAAACAAGATGAGCAAACTCTCGTTAGATGCTCTATGCCTACTCTATGCAAACTGCCATGCAAAAGCACTCTATGTATTTTTACAGTTTGCCTGCATGGCTTTGTTTTTTAAGGTATTGCAGTTATAATCTTGATTTATGCTTACAAGATCCTGACAGAACTGCAAGGTCCAGAAACGTAGGAAAGTCAACCCTCTACCTTGTACAAAATTAGTCCTTTCTCAGGTATATTTTGTAGCCTGCTTTGTGCAATTCCCATGCTTAAATTTCAGTGAACACAGCTTTGGTGACAAAATGCAGTGTTCACATGGTAAACTGCTTTTGGCAGCAGAAGCAGCAAAGCAGGAGAGAGAAGTTGCAGATCTATGGAGCAATATAGAAGTCAGGCCAAGTACCTGGAGCTGCCACAATCAACTACCAGTACTAAAACCTCACAAGTCTTCACAGTAAGTATCAGGCGACATACTGGTGAAAACACTGCTGGCTTTTACAGCATACTCATGTGAGCCAAGAAGTCAAGGAAGCAGAGGAACCTGGAATCATATGAGGAAATAAATATATCAGACCAGAAGTAATGCATCTGATAAAGCTATATTAAATTTCCACTCTCTGCTCAGGTCATATCCCTAAGGACTCAGCAGTGACCCTAGCTGACTCATCAGAACATACACACAATAGCAGCAAGCAATGGTACAGCCAATTTCCATGCTTTCTTCTTATTTGTGGACACATGAGCAGGCAATACTCCTTTCAAGCTTGGCCTGTTTGCCATTTGCCATCTTGAGCTATAAACAAGGACAGCTGTGTTCTTACAGGTTTGCTCTATGTTTGTCATTCCACCTCATTCGTCAACTGCTCAGCTTGGGAAAACAGGAAGGCACAATGTGCTGAAAAAAACACTTGTTCCTGCTCTGTGGTACTACCAGAACACACTAATTAGTCAATCAGATCCAGAGCATGAAGCATTTCTTCCAACACTGGAAACCCATCTAGGGGCTGAAAACTACAGCAACAGGCATAATTTACTTAATTAATGACCACTGCTTGTATTTTTGTGTTCCAACTTAAGTACCAGTGCCATGACACAAGATCAGAAGATTGTAACTGATAACACTGTCAGCTTAAGTGTACTCCAATACTTTTTGGGAAATATAGTAAGAACTAATAAGTAAAATTTGACCTTTTAATTGAAGACACCTGAATAGCAAAAATCAATAACATTTAAATTAATTTTACAGATTATTTACCAAAAAAAAAAAGGGACTTTAGTCATACAAACACTATTATACATTGTTCTTCTCATCCCAGTCTGTACCCACACACATTCCAGTTAGCGGAGCTGTACACATGAATGTCTCGCTTCTGCTTCAATTAATCTGGGGGACTTCAGTGCAGAGGCAGCCAGCCAGTTGCTTGTGCAGTGTATTCTTATAAGAATAATTAAAATGCCAGTAATGATGCTATGTTCCTTTAACTCAACAATGCTGAAAAAGCATCAGGAATTCCTGCAAAGCACGATGCAAGACACACACTTGTAATGTTTAGAATTGTATTTTTTTGCAATGAGAAAAGTTTTTGGTGTTTGTTTGTGTTTATGTTGTTTTTGTTGTTGGTAGTTCATACTAAACCATGGTGTGTCATGTGGTACCAAATGAAGTGTCTTCACAGTTAGAGGCTAATACAAAAATGGACCACACACTTCAGATACACAAGCCAGAAGGGATGTTTTTTTAACTCTTTTTAATACATACTTATATATACCACAACTTCTAGTGTTCTGAACAAGCTCATGGGAATAATATGTTAACTGCTGGTGAAGGAACATTAGTTTACTAGGTTTTATAGCTATTTCCACAGATATGGTATTTGAAAAGTATGATATATCTTTGTCAACTTTAGCAGAACACTTCAAAACAAACAAATCAATTTTTTTAGTGCATGCATTGCAAAAACTGTTTAAGCTACAAATAGCAAGTAAAACATAATAGGCATTTTTTAATCAGTAAATTAAACTCACAGTAGACAGCTATTCAATAAAATACTTTTATTTATGTACACAGCATAAAGATGCTGTATCATTCAGCAAATGTTACATTGTATAAGAGCAGACTTGAGTTTGGTTAATACTTCTAAATTCATTTTAAGTGTAAGTCTCCCTGAGGTTAAAAAAGGTTTCTTATAACTGTACATCACATCAATATTTAATCAATGTGTTCAGGGAAACGCAAAAAACCTGAAAGATTTGGACATGGCTATTTAGTGAAAGATGGGCCTGACAGGAAATGCTGAAAACTACTAGACAAAAATATTGCCATGGTAATGTGAAGGCTGCAAGATCATGACCAGTACTGCAAGTAAATATTATAGAAAAACTGGGGGGCTGGGGGGAAATGATGACAAGTTTTGGAAAAAAACATATGATAGGACACAAACGGAGGAAAACACAAACTGTAATTTAGGAATGTTGTTTGAAGACAGAAAGAACCAGATGCCTGATCAAGGTGTCTTAGATCAGACATTTTTCTTTAAAAAAAACCCAAACCGAACAACCGAACACCCCCACCATAGTTTGTTGGTTTGGGTTGTCGTGGGTTTTTAGAAAAAAAAGCTTCAAACAGCACTCCTTCAAATAAGCTTGTTCAACAAGAATGCAGAACCAAGTCCCCAACAGTCACTTTGGCAAACAAAAAATTCACCCGAAATCATATTATGCAAGAGTTTTCCAAATCCACAGCAGCAAACCTTGTGACCTGATCCAGCCACTACTAAAGCTGACTGTGAATTTTTCTACATGGGATTGTGGATGAGGCCAAGTTAGAGGCCCAAGGGGACTGGGATTAGTTTCACATCAACAAAATTTACAAGCAAGCTATGGCTAGTCTAACTTTGGGTTGAAAAGCAGTACTTAGCTGTAAAAGTAATTAGACACCAAAACCCTCAGTTTGAGAACTTTTTCAGGCTTGTTTCAGAGCAATAAGACAGTCATCCACAATAATAAACCAGAAAATCCTCCTGAAGGAAGCAGCCAAAAGGCAGTGAAGAATCACAAAATTATTTGAGGTGGAGGGCACCTTCAAGATCATCTAGTTTCAACTCCTTTGCCATGGGCAGAGATAACACCCACTAGACTAGGTTGCTCAAAGCCCCATCCAACCTGGCCTTGAACACACTTCCAGGGACGGAGCATCCACAGTTTCTCTGCACAAACTGTTCCAGTGCCTCACCACCCTCATAGTGAGGAATTTCATACTAATATCTAATCTAAATCTTCCCTCTTTCAGTTTAAAGCCCATTACCCTTGTCCAATCCCTACACACCTTTGTAAAAGGTCTTTTTATATTGTAGTATAAAAAAAGAGGCTCTGTGTAACAGAACCGGTAACTCCAACTCTAAGACATCAAGATGAAGAAGAAAGGTTGTCTATTTTAGTCATGTTGTATTTCTAGCTGGCCTGTAAAATCCCAGCAAACCAACATAAATGAGTGCTGTTACTTCTTTTATTGCATGGCTTTCTTGTTCTAGAAGGTCTACCAGTGTTTAGGTTAACAGGTGTTCCGAGGTATTATTCATTATACAGTTAAGACATGCAAAAGATTTAAGATATTCCATAATGCTCTTTGCATGAAAAAACTCACACTAAGATGCAAGCTAAAAAGACTGCATTATGATGATAAAAACATAATTTTAATGAAATATGTAAAAGCCACTTAATAAAATTAAACAAATTAATAATACAAAATATTAAACTTTACACATCAGGTACCATGGCATAAATTTCCATCTGTCTCCTTTTTTCAGTCACAAATTCACTACTAACTCCCACTCTCCATATTTTTTTATTTTAGCACATAGAATTTCCCCTCCTTTAGCCAGCCACTATAAGAATTACACACCTGGCCCGAACTACTTCTGATGCTTCCATTTTCTGTTAGGATTCTTCAGAATCCTGTAGCTGGGACTTTTACAATTATTACCTTGTTTTATTGAATCCAAACCTTCAAATGTTAAGCTTCATAGAGCACACCATCATTTCCATACCTGGTCACTGGTGACTTACCCTCTGCCTTTCTCCCTGGAACTCCTGGAAGTGAGGTTTGGTTTCTGCTACATATGCATTCAGATCACATTTTTTCAGTTCCATTTCCAAGGAATTCATCTCTCTCCTTTCTTCCAAAGTACTTACAACAGTACTCTCCCCCACACAAATCCTCAGGAGAGGCATATCATTTCAAGCTTTAGAGAACTCTTTTTACTATAGGATGGTGCCCAGAGAGGTGACATTGTAGTGTCTTGGCAACCTCATTTTGCCCAGTTTAGGAGTAAGAAGACAGCTCCAAGTTCTCTATTGAGTATAAGCAGAATAACAGACAGGGTTGCTATATAAAACAACTGGCCCTCTCTATTGAGGGTCACCCTCTCAGCATAGCTTTGAATGGGCAATTTCAGACATTCACCACTTCATCATTATCAACAGGATCTGGCTATACATTTGTGACCTAATAGAAACACGTTTCCTCTCCCTCACAGAGCAGTAATTCAACTCTGTGCTCACACAGAGTGAATCAGGGAACACAACAACCTGACCACTAGTTTCCTCCCTTCACTTAGAACAAAATCAAAGACACTGCCACTAAAACTTAATAAAATGGGACCGTTTACATCAAAGAGTGCTTTCCTTACACTTTTAAAACAATATGCTCCACCACAGATCAGTACACTAAGTCTCTAACCCATGGCTTGACCTAAAATTCTTCACAGTTTGCACTTGCCCAGTCTTATGCTTTGCAAAATAAATCTGTGTAGCAGTTGTATCACACACAGTTCCAATTAAGAGGCTTTTTATCTTACTAGTTCTGTGCACCAAAAGTAGTATCTTTGTCATTCTCCTGCCACTAGGCGTCACTCACTTCTATCATGATCTTTATCCCTTAATCCACTTCCCAACACTTCACCCAGGAATCATCAGACCAATATTTTAAGTGGGAGAACATCCATTGACATTAGTCCCTATCTAAAAAGGAACCAAATTACTCAGGTCAAGGACAGATTTTTGTGATGTGACAGATAAAGTACAAAAGATTGTTAGTGTCATTTTGTATGCTCTTCAAAGGTAAATCAAAACATTAAAAGAACAACTGAACTCTACAGGAGGTGACCTGGGCTTTCCTACACAGAGGAGTCATCTCAGATTCTAAAATCCTCTAAAACTAAGTGCATTTCCAAAAATAAGAGGAACAGGAGCATTAATGGAACTAGTGGAGTTTACAAATAAAATAATTTTACTAATCAAGCAGCAGTCTTGAAGGACAAAGCAGAATCACATCCTGTTGTTGCCAATTGTATTTCATTGATTTCAATTCCAGAAGGGATTACTATGATTACCTAGCTAGTCTACACATAAAACAAATGTGTGCATCCCCACATGCATGGTTTTGGTGAATACAAACTCCTCCTATACTGAGGGCAACCTGAAACTACAACTCACTTTGACAGTGAACACTCAAACAATTATCTTCCTGTTCCTCAAGTGAACTTGAAATAAAAAAAAAAAAAACAAACAAAATAAAACCAAACAGAACCCAACAAACAAAAGAAAAAACAACGACAAAAAAACCAAACCCACCAACCAACAAATAACAAAAATGAAACCTATGCTATGACTGCATTCTTCCACTGACCAGCTCAGCTACTTGGAATGATTCACTGGCAGACAGGAATTAGGTATCTATGCATACCTAACTTGGGTCATAATTGATCTTAATAAACAACTTAACGTAATCTCCAGTATCAGCATCTCTGCCATATGTGAAATACAATTCAAGCTAAACTTGATTCAAGCTGAGCTTAACAGACAACTGTGAAGCCACTTTGAAGCATTAGGACAGAGGCTGCCATTAGGGAGCATGTCACTACTAAATTATGAAATACTGCCCAGTTTGACAAAACTGTTGGCATAATTCATAACTAACAGGGTGAAGTTCTAATGTGTATGCACATATGAAACACAAACAATGCTTTTCAATACTTCTGATGCATACAGAATGCTACCAGCAACGAATCACTGTGTCAATGAGCTTCTTGCAAAAGTTTCTAGTTGACATGCAAGGAATTACTTCGCATTGTACTTTTGCGTTACCCCACTAGGAAACTGCTGCTTCAGTGTTATATCCTCTTCTTTTGTTGTGTTTCACCATTTAATTTTCCATTTTCCATTGCTTTATTTTCAAAGTTCCAGTCCGTTGGGCTGAGGAGTTGCTGAGTTTTTTTGTATGTCCAGTATGGGTTAAGTATTAGTGTAACGGCAAATAATCCCGAGAATAAAACAATAAAGTGAAGAAGTCCCAGGTTTTCTACCACAGAATTCCAATTGAAAATACACACCCACCACATGTGGTAAGTAAGAATCATGCGGCAGTGAAACAGGTGGATCATCACCCACTGGTTTGCCTTCCAGAAAAAGGTGTTAGCACAGCCAGCCTAGAAAAACAAGAACACAAAGTATGCAGAAGTGAGATTGTTACTTCAAGATAAGGAACTGAGGAATCTGTACAACTAATGCAAATATCCAGCTTTCACAAACACATGCTCTCAGGCATTTTTTCCACATATATATGGCATCCCAAACTCAGTACACATCTATACCATCTCACAGTGCACATGCACACAGCACCACACAGAAACCTATATGGAGGACTGCAGAAATACCATCACTACAAAAGGAGGTATGGCAATAACACGGATATCAGTTGGATTAACACAGTTTTGACGAGAAGTTATCCAGACAAACCACACAGATTACCTACATGGACAAGTAAAATGCACGAAAACTGATAGACAAACGTAATCTGAAAATTATCAAATTCTTACCTTCAGAAGCATCCAGGAAATGCACGTTGCGGGAGTACTCATCTCCAGCAACATTCCCATCAAAGGCAGATAATGTCCAGATTTCACATTAATTACCAGACCAGCCAAGCCACCAAAAGCAAGCAAATGATGAACTACCAAGAACACATCAAATGTTCTAAAAACAATGTTGGACACATGGACTGCTACATTTTCAAGCAAGAAAAATCCAGCAGCTATTAAACAGTTAAACCAACTCCACTTTTGCTGTGAATACACTTTGTCAGCATGAAAAACGGGATCTATGAGCAAAGCCCATAACCCAGCAACACAGCTCTGAAGTCCAAACACACCACGTGTGACTGCCATATTCCAAAACACCTTCTCCTTTGCATGCAAGGCACGGTAAGTGGTACTTCTCCATGAAGACAACCAGTGAGACAGAAGAAACACTCCCAAGTAGATTAAAAAACCAGCAGCTATAATTGTCAAACGAACTTCCCATAAGAGATAGTCCCAGTCAAAAATGGTCCCAAACACTGCATCATCATTTGTAGGACTCATTTCTTCTTTTTTGACACTTTTCATTCCCACTGTAGTCTCCTTCATGCCTATTCAGCCTCTGCTGTTACGTAAACCAGAAACCATGAACTCTTCCATCTGGAACAAGGAGAAAAATATTTAATGAATTTTCAAGTGATCCATATACACAGCTTCTAAACCACAGAGAACTCACATCCACTGCAGTTATGACTTTGGTCCTGTTGCCATTAGGCAGTCATCCCAAAGACAGGTAGACAGACAAACTTAAGCAACGTGTTTCAGATTAACAACCACCCTGTGAAATCTGTACTAGTACAAAGCAATGCACTGAAGCAAAAGCAGAAGAGGGTCAAGTAGGAAGGCAAGAAAGAGGAAGACAAAATACAAGAAGCAAATCTTGTTTTGTTACTTATGAAACTTTTATTTCAACAGTATTTTGCAGTTATTGTACTACTCCCCTGCTTTTCCTTCACTGATTTTCCACCATTTCCTATGGCTTTAGGTGCAAATCAGTATCTCAAATACAGATCCAGGACATAAAACTACAGAAACTTAATGCAGTAAGCAGGACCACTTACACTGGAACAGTCATGATCATGGCTTAAAAAAAGGCTCTGCGATCAGTTTTTAACATTAAGCCACTTTCCAACAGAAAACATATTCAAAAATGAAAAGAGACTATGGAATGCAAACAAGCAACATTATTATATATTATTAGCAACATCAGTGTAATTAACAGAACAGCCCAGCACCAAGTGTCTCAAGTTAGCTGAAACTTCCTGAATACACTGTAGTTCAAAAACAAAGATAAGTGGGGAGAGAAAAGCCAGGCAGTACTGAAAGATTTGAATGCCAACTCGTTTTATGAATTATACAGGTGACATCAGCATGACCACAAGACCCACCGCAGTCTGTAAATGCTTAATACGGCTACGCGTTTAGCAGTCTGGTGCGAACCAGATGAAAAAGCTACAAAAAACAGCAGAGGCAGAGCTCCCAGTGAGAATCTCCGGCCTTACTTCAGCAGGCAGCAAATCCCACCACCACAGCCCGGATCCCGCAGGCACCTGCTCGCCCTGCCCTTCGCTCAGGCGTCCCGCTCCAAGGAGGGGGCGGGCTGCGAGCCCCGAAGGCCCTTCGCCCACCCCACGCCCACACCTGGCGAGACCGACTTGAGGTCCCAGCAGCACCTTTTCCCTCATCTCCCGGGGGAAAACCGGAGCAAAACACATCGATCCCACGGCACGACCAGCCCCTGAACAGCGCGACCCACTGCCATGAGCCCCGGCTCCAGCAGGGCCGTGACGGCTCCTCCGCCCCCGCAGAGACACGGCACAGCAACAAACACCGACACCCCGCCCGTCCGCCCCCGCCGAGCCCCTCACGCAGACCGGAGACTGGTCCCGGCACACAAACCCCGCTCGCACCCGCTGCTCCTCACCCACAGCGCTGCCCGCGATGGCGGGACGGCCCTGCCCGGCTCGGAGACTTCTCTCCGGCCCCCGGGAGCGCCCGGCCCGGCCCGGGAGGCCCCGACCCTGCTTCGACCCGCCGGTCCCTGCAGCACCGCCCGCCGCCGCCGCACGCCCTCTGCGCATGCGCCGCTGTCGCAACAACCACCCGCGCGCAGCGGGGCCGGGGAGGCGCGGCGGTACCACTGGGGCGGGGGGAGCTTTGTTTGCAAGGTGCGCGTCTCTGCCTCGCAGCAACGCTGAACGGCGCCGCCGCGGAAAGGTGAACGCTCACCAGCCTGCTCAGCAAGAACAGTAGTAAAAAAGAAGTATTAGCCATGCCATAGCCAATATCTTTGCCCATAATTATCCAGTTTCATTAAGAGCAGCAAATTATTAAATGGATGTCGTGGTGTTCTGCTCCATGATTTTCTCCATGCTTGTGACAAGTGACGCTGTCATCCCGGTGACTCAGCCCGGCTGGATCTCCCGCGGTCACCGAACCCACCCCGGAAGGGTTCCTCGGCTGTTTGCCAGCCCCGCACCCGCCGTGTACTTTGGCTTCAAAGGGAGTCACTGGCAGGGACTGCGAGTTTTGGCAGGGAAAAGCTCAGTCCCACGGCAGACCAGGGGATTCCTCAAAAAAGGGACCGAAAAAAGACAAATCAAGCCACAACTTCTCACACATAGAGTACTGGCCTACAGCAGCTGACATGCTAAACTGGGTCTACAGGTGGTGAGAGACCAGAGCTGGGAAATCTGTCCTGAAGTCTGACGCGCGCTCGTTTTCCAGAGGAGAAGAGGGAAATGCTGCCATTCTCTGCGGAAAACAGGGTTCTGCCACAGCAGCAGGATAACTGGGCAGGAGGGGTTTCGTGGATTTGCTTCTAATTGCTAATGTGATACCCCTGTCCCTGCGGACCCCCAGGCTCAGTGCGAAGTAAGATCTGTCCGTGCACCACCTCAGTAGTGGCGGTACAGGCAGCAACAGCTGTTTGTTGGAAAAGTCCGGTCACAAAACCTACAGCTTCTGCCTCCTTTTAATGCGCTGGGTGTGAGGCACCTTCCCTCCGAGCTCCTCTGCACAGCCCCAAGGGACAGCAGGGCTCGGCGGAAGCCCTGCTTACACGCCCCGACACTACCCGGGTGCCACTGAGGTGACTCACAGGAGGAGCACACCTGCCACTTCACCACCAGTAACCTCAGCAGGACCAGGCTCAGCAGTAAATGCAGGGCAAGAAATTTCAGCAAAAATACCTATTTCATGCAGTCAGCACGACTGAGTGATACAGGTTGTAATGACATGCACTGGCAAATTGGTCTTGTAGACAGGATTACTTTTTGCTCAAAATTGAGAGTAAATTTGCAAAGCTTTGGGATGTGGTCAGAGCCATTTACTAACCCTGAAGGGAAAAAAGGGTTGCGTAGCTTGAGAGATGCAAAGCAGAAATTCTGAAGGAGCTGTCACTTGGAAAGTGCTTCCTAGCTGGTGGTGAACATTCCTTTATTAACCTCTGTTCCCAAGGAGATGCCAGACCTGTCCCAGGAAACCTGAAAAGGATAATAAAGCTGATCAGCAAAAGCAGGGAAGAAGTTGGAAGAAGTTGCTCTCTCAAGCAACATGATTGGGTTGATGTACCAAGGGCATGTGTTTTAGCTTCACCTAATTTTGTTTTTCCCATAGCTGTCTTTAAATAATTCCTTTAAGCTGTAACATCTTAAAGAAGGAGATAGGAACTGTGATCATACTGTCAAAAGCAAGGTCGCAGGCTGTTGTCTTTTTATGGATTTTCTTTGTCTTTGCTGCCTTTCTTGCCTTCTCAAGCATAATCATATTTTTTTGATTACTAGCAACTACAGCCGTGTTGAAATAGTTCAGTGTTACTTTCTGAATCTCCTGATACTACAACCGTACTCAGTGAAAGCTTTTTAATAGATACCTCATTATGATCACTTCAAGTATTTCAAAGCAGTGCTTCCTGCAGTGAGGCTCATCTTCCCTCTTGTGTCATATTCAGTTCTCCTGTTTTCAGCTATTTTGTCTGGATGCTACAGCATGCCCTGTCCAAAGCTAAATTTCCTATTTACACTGTCTCAGTTTTGGAAGACTTTCTCAGCATCTTCAGAATGTCATGACTCAAAGAGCACCTCCAGCAGGGAGCCCTGCCTGCAGTCTGCAGCCTCTTCATACTGGTTCAATAGTGCTTGCCTGAAGTCAGGAACAAGTTTTTTTTTTGTTGCCTCAATGACTACATCTATACATCTTCCACCATGTGGGGGCTGCCTTTTACTTTGAAACAGGTGGCTACACCCCAGCTGGCCATTGAATATGATTCCAGCACACACTATTTCCAAAATATCTACATAAATGTTGGCTTCAGAAGGTAATTTTGACCATACTCCTGCTTCAAATGGGATCCATGCCCCATTCCCAGAAATCATCTAGACAAGTACTAGTTAGTACTGGTGAAACTCCTTCCAGGTACTATAGTAATAATTAGATACTGCATGTGGTAACAAATCAGTAGCTCCTCTGCTTTATTTACAAATATACAGATAAATGATGATAGTTAAAAATGTCTTATGTTTTAACACTTTTACATTAGCACTTGGTGGTGTGAGAGCACCTTAAAGGCAGAGGCTTAGGAGATGTGTATGGAGGACACAAGGCCAACCAAGTGAGATCTTCAGTGAGAAGGGAGCCTACTGTTTGTGCAGAGGCTGCAAGATGACTCCTGTAGGATGTGAAGGGGTGCTTGTGTGTATGTGTGGTGGGAATACAGAATATGGCCAGCTGGTGCTTCTATTGCCATTGACAGCAAGTTGAGCAATGTGTTTTAGGGGTGAGTTGAGAAAGGAGTTTCAATCCCATTATCAAATTAATCCATCCATTGCAGACAAGTGTTTGTCCTGTAAATATTTCCCTTGGACATGTAGTGGCAGAGAAGTCCACGATAAGCCATGATGAATTCTGTCTTTTGCAGTGGCAGCAGAGGGGATTTTTCTCCCTGCAAGAGACATGGCATGATGACAAAGTGGCCACAAGTTGTCTGTGGCAGAAGCAAAGTGATGGAGTTTGGAAGAACTCCTGCCTGATGAGGCTATTTTCTGATCATTTTATAGCTTTTTCTCATCTTCTGAGTAGCATATGAAGGAACTCAATTTACTGCCTAAGGTTATTTTAATTAATTTTTTAATTCCGTAGTACCAAACATTTGTAGTTAGTGTATGTTGAAGTAAGTCATATGATCATAAATAAGACCTGAATTGAGTGTCATACGATCATAAATAAGACCTGAGCTAGTGATCTTCCCAATAGAAGATAAAATGTCTACTGCTAATTTAAAAATCAAGAACTTGTTGACTTCTCAAAATGTTTTAGCCTGCTGCTCCCAAAGTTTTAGAAAAGCTTACACATTTACAGGTGCAGTTTCATGCATATATGCACAACTTGTATTGACCTGTCATACAATCATGTATTTTCAGTGGCATGTTTTTTGAATTCTTTTTTTAAACTGAAATTTACACCTTTCCCACCTACTAATCTATCTGTGTTCAAATCTCTGGGAGCTTTACTACTAGCTGAGAGAGCTTTGCTTCAAGTCTGTGGGAGATTTACTAAATGCCCACTTCAAGGAACGCTTGAAGGCAACACCAAATGTGTAATCTGGGGTTTTCTTTTACAGCTTTACACATACTCTCAAAGTTCTTCTGATTCTTGTCCAGCAAGTACTTATGCAGTATTCCTAGATGCAAACCACAGTTATTCAAAGGAGCGCTTTGAACATGCTTGTTTAAGGCCTTTTTCCTCTCAGCTAACAGGAAGCATACTTGACTTTTTTTAGAAACTTGTATTACAAGGCTTTCACATGTGCCAAGGATTCAGAATGTCTTTACATTGCATAACATATTCATCCACCCAGACTAGTTTGCTTTCCTTAGTACTTGGAGATCAACACTAGTTTCTACAGCCTCTTTTTGTATTTCACTTAAGGTCAATTTTAATTGAGTAATCAACTCCTTATGCTTCAGAACAGACACTGAAAATAGTTGCCTTGAAACACTTGATATTCTCAAATTTTAAACAATTCAGATTTGCTGAGCATCCAGACTTTGAGCTACCAGTTGTGGGAAAAATCACACCAATGAAACTGTCTGTTTCTCCGTGCTTGAATCTTTCCAGACAATGGATGTAATGTAGAAAAACTGGAGATTCTTTGCTCAGTCCCTCTCAAGATCATCTCCCATTTCTCTTTATGAACATTTCATGAAAATGCTGGAGGTATGCAACCACTGTTGAGTAGTGCTATACATCCCAGTTTCACACAAAAAGATCTATTGGGCTGAATCGCTGCTTAAATATATTTTATAATATAATTTTCCCCCCTCTTTTCCCTAATTCTGTCCAGTCAGTGCCTCTTTATGATCCTTGAGGAAGATCCTTGAGGATCTTCACCTCCTGGTGCCCAGTATCACTGGTGACACTAGCCCATTCTTTTACGACAGAGGAATAATAAATAAGAATAATACTGACTGTATCCAGACCTGGACGCTAGTTCCTCAGTTGCTTCTGGTTGGCTTCAGGTAACTAGCATGAGGTGATGATACAAGATTGGGTTCACAGATGAACGTTTTTATTCTTCCCTTACCCATCAACATGTCTTAACAATGTTCACTGGAACAAGTTATTCTGCCTTAGTAGTTAGGCTCTTGCTTCACAGCTGTAGTCATGAAGGTTAGCCTTAACTGGTGTTTCAGGTTTACCCAGAATCTCTAGTCCTTCTTTCTCATTTTTCACACAGTTACCTTCAGTGCCTCTTCAGGAATCAAAGTAAAATCCTGTGACTGTCTCATGGAATATATGCTTATCATTTTGGGGTTTTATTTAGCTCCAGGTGGTCTCACCTGAATAGAAAGTGGGAGCTTTACCAGGAGGCAAAATGATGCTTTTCAAATTAGAGCAGGCAGTGACTGGCTTACCAGTGGGTCTCTAGCAAGGGTTTAATTCCAAGTTATCACCTCAGACTATCTTTCAGTTGTATCTGTAGACAGCTACCAACAGTCCCTGTGAAAACTCTCTGAGGTGAAGTCAAGGACCTTACAATTCCTGTTTGGCAATGGTGTGTAGAAACCAGGAATACTTCTGTGGCCTCAGCCAGTAATCTGATAAGTTTACTTTTGGAGATTTCAGTAAAATGACAGCAAATCCACCACAGTAAGAAGATTCTCAACAGCTTAAAGGGCTTCTTGGAATAAGCAGCCCATAAGAAGTAAAGAAAATGGAAGGTGACAAGATATTTTCCTGGTTACAGCTTGATCCAAGTGGAGACATTCGGTTATTTCAAAAGTTGCAGTACTGTGCAACAATGACAGCAGTATAAAGCAACAATTAATATTATAAATTAAATGAAAATTTTTTTTTGTTACAACATTTTTTTAGGATTAGTTGGAAGAAATGTAATTTATGTTTAAAATTACACTGAGAATGAACTGCTTTCATGGTAAGTTATTCTAGATCTGAGAAAGATGTAAATATTTTTTTATTTATTTAGTCTATTTAAATTTATTTGGAATAGAAAGGTTCTTACCATTTACTGCAGGTATTTCTAAAAATAAATTCTACAAACACGTATTAATATAAGCAAACAGCAGTTATCCAGTCTCTTTTAATCTTTAATACAGTTTTTAATTTAACTAAGCCTCTGGTGCTGAAAAATCTTCCTAATACCTCTTTTCTCCCCAAAGGTAGCTTTATATTTAGTGGTCAAGAGTAAAGCATTTGATGCCTGCCACAAATCTGCGAGAGTGTGAAGTGAGCCTAGAGTTTTCTTTTATGGTCTGTTGTTTAATGAATTGGTGTGGTTTGCTGAAACAGAAGGCATCATCCAGCACATGACCACTGAATTTATTTATACCAATTCGTGGTCAGGCCCTGTGTGGGATTTTCCCATTTATTTGTATTCCATTCTTCCTGAATTTTCACTTTCAGTAAAATGTAAACTGTCTTTTTCACTATTTTGATAAACTCTCGCTACTGCAGTCGATTCATCACGTAGTTTAATGTGAAGGGTAAAACTTAAGACCTTTCATTCACGAGCCATATCCACAGAGGGAAAAATTATATTTCAAACGTGAGAGGAGAAGAAAGAGAAATGTGTCAGAGAATTCTTTGCCAAGGTGTTCTCTCCTATTCTTACAAGCTTAATCAAAACCCCACTGAAATAAATTATAACAGGTTATGGATATAAGCCATTATAGTAGCCTTTTAAGTATTTAAGGAGATTTAAAGGGTAACACACAATCAACAAATCATAGAATTTAAAAGAAATAAGGCTTTATGTAATCTTACCCTTTGCACATCAGCCCACAGGAGATTTTCATAGTAGCTTTTGAACCGGTTAGCTGGTTTCATCCAAAGTAGAAAAAACTCCTTTCACTAGAAAGGAGTTCCAATTAATACTCCATGAAAACAAAGGCTGCATCACAAAAATAGCAGTTCTCTGTCCTGTTTGGCTACAGGTCTATCAGTTACCAGAGGCAGCCCAAACCCAGGAGCCAGTTGCCAGATAGACACACAGGGGCAGTTCCTTCTGCAAATTGCTAAGTACCCTGCAAGACCACAAGGAGTAACATGTTACGGAGGTGTGAGAGAAATTTTTGGTGGAAAAGGAAACAAGTTTCTTTTGCCTTGTTTTTCTCCAAACAATTTGATTTTTCAATTAGTAAATTGAAAAAGCACAACAAGCTCAGAAGCACGAACAAGCTTTTCAAGCTTCGTTCTCAGGAAAGTTGACACCCACCTTCATTAATATTTCAGTGGGATTCCTTGCAGTGAAAAAACATGAGTAAGTCTTTGTGGACTGAGGCTGTGATCTATTAAATCTATATGTAAATATTTCCTCAAGTTCAAAGGGCTAGTCTGTGGATGACCCTGCTGGTGACCAGCAGGCTATGGAAACAGCCAGATTTTAGTGTTCTGAAGGTTAAGCTGTGCTACAGTTACATACCCACCCTCCTTCCTTTGGAAATGATGATGCTACAGCACAAGGCTTTATTTGTTCATTAGGTGTGCCCAGTGTGTCAAAGATGTGTGTTGGTTACTGTTTGTTGCATCCCTTTATTTCAAAAAGCTTAAGCATTTGAAAATGCAGCACAAAGAAGATTAGAATATATTCTGCATAATTTTGCAGTTTGACACTAATAGAGATTCTTTAATGAAACAGGCCCCTGTATAATGATTATGTTCCTACTAGACACTATCTTCTCATTTCCACAGAACTTGACAACTCCCCTAAGTGTGAAGTCAGCTGGTTTTCTTGTTCTTGAAAAAAAAAATCCTCATTCTGTGAATATTTAACTGATTCTTAGCCTTCCTACGTCTTCCAATACATAACTTTGCAATAAACTATGTTAATAAGGGTGAAGTCCCACTGAGAGTTACAGTAAAGGTCTTCACTCTAATCAGAGTACATTTTTTTCTACAAAGGTGGCTGTCTGGACTGAACTTTGTATTGAAGTTGCTATATTTGTGGATCTGCAGTAAAGTGATACCTGCTTACACAAGCTATAGAAAACAGCAGCCCTAATTCTTTACCAGTTATTGGAAAAGAAGACCAAAGCCTCCATGCATCAGGCATATCTTATAAATAAGGAATCAAAATGAAATTAATGTTTAAAAAAAGAGAACAAACTGAAGGCAAAAGAACGCAATTAATTAGTCAACAGCTCTGCTAAAAAGAGGCAGTTTTAAGAGTGTCAAGGTGCAGGATCTCTACTTTTCCAGCACCTTCAAAGAATAGGCTATTATCAGAAACTAGATTTTAGCTGCCAAGTAATTCTATTTCTGATTTGTTCTTGAGATAATTCCAGGTTTCCTGCTAGCTCAGTTGGTTAGAACATGGTGCTAATATCACCCAGGTTGCACGTTTGATCCCTGTATGGGCCATTTACTTAAGAGCTGGACTCGAAAATCCATGAGAGTCCCTTCCAACCCAGAATATTCAGTGAAATAAAATGTTCCCCGGGAAATGTTTTTCACAGAAAGGGGAGATATAGCTGCACAGCATGAAACCTCCCTTAAGGTCTTTTAGCAGGATTGAGCCCACTATTCCTTATAAAATTAAATCTGAATTTAACTACGCTACCAGAAAACAAACTGACCATCAAGGAGATAGCAGGTGTGCTCATGAAATCATCGTAGGAGAGTTTACTGAGCATTCAGCCCTTCAGCACATATAAAAGAACTCTGTACTGACAAGGCAGTAGATTTCCCTTCACTAAGGTTAAAGTTTTCATTCTGCTGAAGTAACTGGATTTAAAACTGCTTACCAAAAGAATCAGATTAATCATTACCACTGCTGAGGAGGATAAACTCAAAGACAAAAAATTACTGTGAGTACTTCAGAATGACAGGTTTCTGAGGAAACCTGATCATCAAAAACCTATTGCGAAAACAATAAGTAATAAAATTCCAACTTTGCCTGAAGCATAAACATAAGGATAGAGATACATGCTTCTTATTTTACCCCATTTAAGCAGTTATACATTCCCCATTCTCCATTTTGTATTCAATACAGAGCTGGCACTGGTAGCTGGAAGCAGCCTGAAAGAAGTGAGTACATTGGCAATAGCAACAACTCTCTTAAATGCAATCTGTTAAATTAAGTTTTTCTGAGTTGAGTTATTGTGACTTTTAAACCCATCATCTATTGCAGAAGGTAAATTTATCATGAAATGACCTGAAGAATGCAAATGAGAAAATACCTCCAGCTTTTTCCAAAGTAACAGTCAGGAGTAAATTCAAGTACTAATTAGAGTGGTACTCCTGCATAACAGAATTCACAATATGATCACAGCCACTGTTTTTAGAAGTGAGTGGGAAGTGAATAAGAACAAAGAAGGGAGCTTTTAGAGGGCTCAGTGGGCAAATTAAAATCCAGCATTAATGGGGAGTATGCATATGAGATTAGGATAAGTAGAAGATGCCAGAGGAAAATCCTACTTTCTATTGTTCTTCTTATTTTAGAGATATAAGAAATTAAGCAAAACTAAGGCTTGGGCACATGTTCACTCCAATTTCTGGCTGCGTTAGCAGAAGCTGTTTTCTTCAGCTGAACACCTCTCCCTCACTATTCATGTTGCAGCTTACTGCCCCTTCTAATCTGCCCCAGAGCTGCTTATGCTCCTGTCAGCACAAGCTTGGTTACCTTGAACAGTAACCCTTTTCTGATCTGTCACATTTAGCTTCATGTAGGTAAGGAACAATTCTGCAAACAGCTCAGCTAACAGCTGGGAAGGAACTTTAGTGTCTGGCAGGAGAGCCATAATGTCCTTTTAGCTGACACAGCCTGAGCTGAAAACAGAGCTCTGTCCATTTTATGGCTCTCTACAACTAGTGGTGACTTATATGGCTGCCATTTGGCACAGTGTCATATGCAAAAGATTCATAAAGCATCAGCCCCTAATGGTAGACAAAGCAGTGTAAGGGCTTTACAGAAGAGAAATCCATGAGCAAATCTGTACACCACAGACCCTAAATTAGGCCACTGTGCAAAATGGCTATAACTGGCAAAAAAAGAAAAAATTAGCATTGCATCAAATGCAAAATAGGGTATAACTTGGCTAAAACTAGCAGCAAATTGAAACAGCCTTCTCCCTGAAAACACAATTCTTATTACCACTATGTGTCAGACACAAGGCCAGTGGCTGTTAGAAAATAACTAATGAAAGAGAAATGACAAGTTGTAATACAAGGGTTGGGTGAAATCATAGAATGATTAGTGTTGGAAGTGACCTTAAAGATCATCTAGTTTCAACCCCTCTGCCATAGGCAGGAACAACTTTCACTACACCAAGCTGCTCAAAGTCCCATCTAATCTGGTCTTAAACATTGCCAGGTGTGAGGCATCCACAACTTCTTTGGGCAACCTGTTTCAGTGCCTCACCACCCTCACAGTAAAGAATTCCTTCCTGATTTCTAATCTAAATCTACCCTCTTTAAGTTTAAAGCCATGCCCCCTTGTGCTATCACTACATAGTCTTGTAAAAAGTCCCTCTCCAGCTTTCTTGCAAGCCCTCTTTAGGTACTGAAAGGCCACAGTCAGGTCACCCCATAGTCTTGTCTTCTTCAGTTTTTAAACTGATTTTTAAGTCATCACCAATATAGGTGAAAGACTAGTCACAATGCTGATCTGGGTGAAATGCTGAGATGTAACTTCAAGTTACAGCACACTACACAACACTACCTACTGCTTCAAAACCCCCCAAAAGGGGGGGTTATTGTTGTCTTTGGACACACAGTCACAGAGAGGTAAGTGAATCACCCCAAAAAAACAAAAAGGCAGAGCTGTGATTAGGCTTCGGAAATGGCTGGCTGTGAGCTTAATGAGAGGCACATTTCGATATCTGTTATCTTGAAAAATGAGCACATTGTTCCCAGGCTGCACTTCAATGCATTTTGAAAGGTGCAACAGTAATAAAACTGTCATAGGATATCTCTCACCCACAAATAATGTCACCTTCTCTTTAATCCTTTTGGACAACAGTGCCAGTGAAAATGTCCCTTTCTGATCCCAATGTGGTGTCCATGAGGGCTTGCTGACAAAGGTGGCAACACAATCTCGAGGACAGGATGCATCCCAGTGGTCAATTTTAGGGTTGTTGCTGGCTCTGGGAGGAAGGAAGTATCGCCTGCAAAGGACATCCTAATACTGTGATTAGGACAAACAAGTCAAGACATAAAGCTTGCAACACATAACCAAGCTATGTGGTTGTTATTTGCAGTGGATAAATTTAAAATCTCAGTGATTAATATAGGTTTTACAATTATTTACTCCAGCCCTTTGAGTATAACAGGTCACTGGACATCCACTATGTAATTTACTTCAAGTCTAATAGATGTTGATGAATTAAAGCATGTCTATCAAATAAAAAAACCCAACAATTCTTTTTAGTGATGTACAGTCTTTGATAGATTATTTCAAGAGTTAATATGCACACAGATAACTAATGAGAGCATTATTTTTGGTCTGAATTAGTTCAGCTTCATCTCTTAGCCACTGTATCTCATTATACCTTCAACAGCTAGATTTGGCATTTATAAATTGTGGTCAGGGGGCCTTTAATCTTTGATCATTTAAACAGAACAAGCTTGTAGGATGATTAAGTGATCTATACCAAGTTTTGTAGTTTTCATCTATATTATTTTGAATCTTTACCCCTTTGGACACAGTATTCTAGAAATTATTTCTATTTTCTAGTTCCCTGTTTATACACAAAGATTACCAGAAGGATCTCCAAATTTCCTTCTACATTTCTGTTTCCCAAACGCTATTGTGGAAGCATGTCCTATGTTCTTTGTGTCTGAAGTTAGTCATACTTCTGACTAGGGTAACTGTGCAGACATCCCTGTGTGATCCAACTGTTGATCTTCCACTAATTCACTGTGTGACTCGCATTGAACTCATAAGTAGGTGTTAAGCATCTTCACAGTAGCACAGGTTTTAAGTGAGATGCTGTAGTTGTGAAATGAGAGATTTTTAAACAGTTCTTCAGCTGTAACTGGCTTTGTCAGTTCTGCTAGTCTATTCCTGACAGACAAGACAGTGAACTTAAAACATTATTGAAGGACCTTTGATCTGACAAAATATGGAGGGTCTTACTTATCTACATGCAAATAGGCAGTAGAAGGTATGTGTTTTTAGAGAAAAGTGTTTTTGTATGTGCACATATTTTTAAATAAACTCATTCAACTACAGTTGTTAGTTTTGTCAACACTTTTAAACAAGAGAACATGGCTTAGCTATTCTATTGAAAAGGAGAATTGTTTAAAAAAACTTTACCCTCTAATGTATTAAGTGAAAATGCTTTGTTTTCAGGAAAGCAGCTCAAAGACAGACATTAGATTAATGAAGCTGAAGGAACCACAAAAACAAGCATGATGTGATGTGCCAGATCCATATCAAAACAGCTGGGATGTGATGATATATGAGCAGCTGGGGAGAGCTGAAAAATGTGAGGCAAACTGCTGGTCCAAGCTTGGTATGAATCTTGCCCAGAAGGCTCCAGGCAGGGGGGGCATTTAGACTGAAATCACAACTAAATTTACAGTAAGACAACCAGGTGGGTCATGAGGGCCTTCAGCTGACCAACATCAGGCTACCGCTTCTAGATTCTCATGGATGCCAGCCTTCCACAGGGCAGCAGGCACTCAAAACATTCATCCTGGAATAAACCAGTTTTAGCTGTGGCTGAACAGTGATTACTCAACAGAAAGGACAACTAATCTGCTACTGCAAACACATCTTAATGTGCCCCATTGCACTGTCAGCAACTGCTTGCCCGAAAAGAAGGCATTGGGAGTGTGCTTGTGTGTGCACGGGGAGGGCACCGACAACGATCAGTGTCATCAGGCTTGTCTAATAAGTACTTCTGTCATGTCTACTCCCATCTTCCATTTTGCAATACCCTCGGGCCCAGTTCTCAAATCCCTCTCACCTCGTTGCAGTGCCTACCTCCCCTTTCTCCTGACTACTTACTGCAAAGTAAGACATCCTCAACATCTTTTCCCTACCACAACAATCCTACAATCTTTACCTCTTCCCTTCCCTGTGCTCCATTCCTAAACCTCTGCTGCCAGGCTACCAAACTTATCTCTTACAAGGCTCTTTATCCAAAGTCATGGGATCCATCTCCCAGCATCTCCATGCCTCAGTCTTTTAATCTCTCCCCCTGGTATTCCTTTCCTATGGTTTGGCTTGTTCATACTTGACAGGTCATGTTTCTGTAAGACTGCTTTAAAAGATGGAGAGAGAGTGGCTTAAAGATTGACTTCTCAGAGCAGGCTTTGTAGCATCTTTGCTTTCCTGCTGACAGGATAACAGCTTGAGATGGCTTGAAGGGAATCTTTTGCAGCTAAATCTTCTATCTTCTAAAATTAATGCTTTGAAAAGCTCCCTCTTCACACAAAGAACAAAATTTAAGCTAGACAATAAGTGAGGCCTTACTTATTTCTTACTTAGTGTTTCTCAACAACCAAGTGATGTTTCTCCAGGGACTGACAACCCTGAAGAAACAAATGGCTTGATGCCTTAGCTGCTTTTAGCCCAGATCTCTTACCAGATGCACAATTGGATGGCCAAAAAAGATCAAAAGCTAATTCAGCAGAAATGCCTTAATTCAGGAAGATATATGGAATTGAGCCCATATAAGTCCATAACCATAAAAACATTTATGTGCCCAATTTTATGAGCTCCTGTGCAACAGTGTCATTAAGCACCATCTGAGGACTGTGAAGGTTGTGTGACACATGATTTAAATCACTGTGTAAATCACATTTTTCACAACTGCCTGACATAGAGGACAGAATATACACCCTCTAAAATTCAAGGGCATTTTGGATTGGACAGTATTTAAAATACAAGTATTTCTGTGCATTAAAAGCAGTGTCAATATTTGAGGAGAGTATAGCTGAGAGGACAGTTAGTGAGCAGACCCCAGATAATGTGGCAGAATTGTCAGACTGTCAGGCAACCATCCTCTTTGTTCTGTACACTACAAGGCTCAACAGAGGAGAAATGTGGGAAAAAAGAGAGGGTAGACAAAAAGTGATTCTGGGAAAAAAACCTAAACTGTATTTTAAGTGTAATAAATACTAACTTTAAATATGTGAAAAATGTTTATTGGGGACTGCCTCATTGCAGAGATTTGTGGTATTTAATCTTTCTTACATCAAAAACCACAAAATAGTAAAAATTTCCTGGTTGAGTTTAAGAAGAATTTCCATATTTGAAATTTGTTTGGCCATATTAAACCTGACAGTTGGGAGAAAACAAGTGCAAAATTACTTTAGAACAGAAATTTCACACCCTTGTCAGTGCTGCACTTCGATACCTTGTAACTCAATCTTGCTTTCATATTATAGTTAAAAACTGAGATTATGTTCATTGATATGTCTTAAAGGAGCCTCAATTTTCAGTTTCCTTGCTGTGATTCAGTAATTGTACAAAACGAGATAATATTACAAAATATTTATATCTGAAGGTTGAAGGTCTGCTTAGACACTATGAAAGCATTATTTGCCAGCCACTTGTTTTTCTAGCATAGGTTTCCCTAGTACCTCTTAGCTGTTCTCTTTAATCTATGTGTTAGTTCATTTTAAAAAGTATATTCTAAATTAGGCATTGACTGTATATTAGAGGGTTGCTTTGATACAAGGTGTGGTTTGTCCCAGGTAAATGAAAAATGGTATCAGTTCTTTTCAGCATTGCAGCATTTTTGTCACATGTGTTTATGCATTTATCAATTGACATTATAGAGTTTTCATTAAGCTGAGCCTTGGGTGTGTACTTAGTATGTGGAAAAACAAGTAGACGTGCTGGTGATTTCTCTCATTTGAATATATCCTTCAGGCAACTTATTTATAAAACAGAACGAAGTGCAGTTTGAATGTTTACTGTAATTAGGAAAGTTCCGTTGGAGAAAAAAAATCATAAATGTTCAAAGGTTAGCTCTGCCTTTAGGCAACTGGTAAGGAGGAGAAAAGGAGAAAAGAAATCCTAGCGGTCTTCAGAAAGGGCCGTCGTGGTGTCTAGCTCAGTGTGATAATCATACCTCTCCAGTTTCCCTTTAGTCAATGGAAAATAAGTGTGTTCTCTTGGGAATGTTCCTCAGCAGCTGAGCTTTGAGTGATCTGGGACCCAAAGGGCATCAGTGACTTGGTCACCATCTTCTAGGACCATGATGGACCAAGCCAACTTAGATGGCTTGGCTCTTAGGAAGACAAACTCAGCAGTAAGAAGATACTGCTGAAGTCAGGGTAGGTCAGCTTCATACGAGGTAGTAAGAAATGGTGGTTGTAGGTTGTGCACCCCTGCAAAGGACAAGTATGCTTTTGGAAACAATTTGGCTCCTTGGCAATTGCACAGTATGCTGCTTAAGATCTGAAGGCAAGGCAGTACCAGTGAGGCTTTGATGACAGGGCCAGGGATTCACATATGCCTGCCAAAGCCTGGGAGCCAGCCAGCTAGGGTTGTTTCTTTCTGGGTTGTCAGTCCCATGCATTCCTATGAAGCAGCACAAGAAGGACTACAGAATACATGTGATATAGGCAGAAAGGTTCAACTCAGGTCACAATAAATTATAGCAGGGACATCAGTTTGCATTGAAAACATGCTGGCTACTACTTCAGTGAGCTCTGTCAGCCAGGCCACTACAGAAGGAGCACAGTAGTATTTGCAGAGAGGAGAAACCCCTACATAGACTCCCATCTACCATGGCAGAAGTGATCTCTGCTTTTCCCTCGTGTGTTTCATGAGCTCTGAGAGCCACACCAGACAATGATTCACTACACCTGCAATTGTGCCCTGTCAATCCATCTTCATGAATGACCACCTAGGATCTGAGGGTGCATTTCTGACCCTCAAGTGCACAATATTCAGCATTTTTCTCTCTGCTTTCTTTTTTTTTTTTTGCTCTGCTCCTCAGAAATGATCTGGCATCACATTAGGGGGAAAACATGACACTTCACATGGGTGTTGTAGGTACAGAGCAGCCTCTGTGTAAAAATGAAAACAGCTGGGAGAGATTCAAGACACCACAGGAGTAGAACATCCCAACAAGTCTGAGGAAGAGAAAGAAAGAGAGGTCCCTCTTACCACCCTCTCTCAGGACTTTAGAATTTCATCACTTTTCTGGAACAGTTCATTGATCATCTGCTATACTAAGACCATTTGAGAGACAGAATGAAGACAAATGTCTCCTGCATCTAGCACTCCAGATAGCTGTTGACCCATGGTGCCAGCTCATGGCCCCTGAGCATCCTCAGTAGCCCACCATGCTTGTTCAGACTAGCTGGGAGCATGTGAGAACATGTCAGCTGCAGAACTAATGGAGTTGGCACTTCATCAGCTGCCTAGGATTCTCCATGCTCTTGTCAGAGACAGTTTGAAGCAGCAGCTGGTTCTTAATCTACTCAGATCAGACCATTAGAGACAGAACAAGGAAGCAGCATAGCATTATACCTCTGATGTAGGAGGCGAAAATATGCTCACTTTCTCTACCCACACTCCTTTTTGCCTTCAGTAAGGAGTACTTCAGTGGAGAAGGGAACAATGGAAATGGATATCCACCATGGCTCCATCCTGCCAAGCTCCAGCCTTGTGGCCATCAGGGCTCCAGGAGACCTTAACCCACTGAGCAGGGGCTTAGCTACATGGGAGATGGAGCCACAGCACATGTGGATGCCTTTATCGTGCTTAATGTTTGTGTCCTATCATGGAACAGGATCCAACATCAGCAATGCGTGCCTAAACTAGAGGCTTCTGATCAGCCTTTTGTAATGTCAGGGGGCTTTTATGGTCCCATACCACCTGTCTGTATGCACCCAGGCACTGTACGGAAGCAGACTCACAGCTGAAGGTTTGGAATTCAGGCTCTACTGGGAATGAAGGAGCTTCAGTTAACATTTATTTTTCCGCATTTCTATTTACTTTCTTTAATTAAAACAGGAGATTACTCACAAAAACTGTCGCAGTGGCCCCAAATAAAGCAAACTCTTTCAGAAATTAAAATTTGCAGAAAGGCAACAGTCTAACTAAGTATATATTCACAAACTGAACACATCCCTGGATATATCTTGCAACTCTTCCAAGGTCTCCTCTAATGAAGCAAAGTAGGGGGTAGCACCCAGCTTCTGGATGCAGCGTTCCTAGGGGATGACAGGGGCTGCAGTCCCCGGGGCTGCGGTCCCCGGTGCGACCAGGCTGGATTCCTGGGTGCGATTTTGGTTACACGGTTCTTCCTCCCCCCTGTGGCTGTATTTGGCTTTACAGACTTCCTGAGCAGACATGGACATACTGCAAGGTATGTGCCTTTTCCAGGGCTATAAGGTCAGCTTAGGGCTGTAGCTGCCCCTCCGTCGGGGGCAGGAGGTGGGGGGCAAGCAATAAGTCAGGGAATGTGCTTGTGTTCTCACTCTCAACTTAAATGTCCGTGTCCACATCTGCCTTGAGGCAGGTGTGAGGGATGCAGTTTTGCCCGGTGGTTGGTTGTGAGGCACAATATCCAGTCAGTGGCACAGGGGCTGTTAGGCCCCGAATGGCCCTGGAAACAAGCAGCCTTATGCCATTTTAAGGTGTGATGCAACATTATCTGGGACAGGCTGATTAAATTCCTGTAAAAAGGAACTCTACAATTTCTTGCTCTAGTTCCCGAATTTCAAATGTACAACTTTATATAGTCTAAGAACAGCCTACAAGAAATAGTACAACAACAACAAATTATAGTCGCCTTACTATTCTTATCCACCAACAGGTTAAATGCATTATTTATAATTATTTTGAAAAAGGTCAAACCCAAGGTAGGAGTGAACTCTATAATAAAAATTTCATAATCAAAACTTCCGTGAGCTTCATAGTAGAAGTGTTGTGGCTACCCTGTGAAAGTCTAAGATTCTTCCGAGGACTGAATTTCTGAGGAAACACTCCTGAGTTTCAGCGCTCGAGAATTCATTGCTTAGAAAGATTTTGGGTGCAAGTTCCAACAATAATTTTGACTAAAAAGACCTTTCATACCATGTTTCACTAAAGATTAAGTCATCAGAGTGACATTATAATACACCACAGAAAGAGAGTTTAAGGGGTAAATAAATGAATGAGATTTTTGTCTTCTGGATGGGAACTTGGCTGCAACTTCCAAAAATTCTCTTTACAAAGATCTGACCCTTTTTGTACAATTCTTCGTGGGATTTATCACTCTTTGTCAAATTGTCCTTGCCCTAAATTCTCCCTGCAGAGTCAGCGTATGGCCGTGACTCCGCAGCTGCAGGTCCTCAGGCCGAGAACCTGAGGAGATGCTCGTGGTGCACCCGCCAGCTCTGGCACCTCGGAAGCCCAGGTCACGTTCTGCAGGACTCACCTGCGCTCCCAAGCTTTCACTGTTTTCCTTTTTATTTATTATCGATTTGAAACCATGCAAACAAATATGTATATATATAAAAATAAATCTGCGATTGAAAAAAAAAAAAAAGGAAGCCTGCGACTCTCCGGCGAGGCGCGGCGCTAGCTCCCAGCCGCCCCTTGCCCGGCCCCCGCCCGGCGCTGCGGCTCTGCTGCCACCTGGAGGGGACAGGGACAGGGACAGGGACGGTCCGGCTGTGCGCCAGGAGAGACAGGCACACAGTGCTGGAACCGAGCAGGATCGATCTCGCCTGTTCCCCTCCTTCTCCCGCTGCCTTTTCCAATGCGGCAGCGGTTCACAGCGGTGTTACGTGACGGTCAGAAAGCGCCGGGTTTGCAGCTCAGGTGTCCTAAAGCTTCCGCCAGTTTTCCGCAGCGGCTGCTGGTCCTATGCGGAGGGCAGCGGGTCGGCAGGGTGTGGAGGTGACGCTCCCTCTGCGGGTTTGAACGTTAAATCCTGGCGGGTTACAATGGAGCACTCTCCCCCGGAGTGGGAAGGCTATTTGTTACCTGTTCCAAAAGGACAACAACCCCAGATGGGGGATCAGCGACATTATTCATTAATGGTACACGGGCTTGTTACACCGTTCACAGTCACCTCTCATAGCACTGCTGGCTCACCCTTTGATGCCCCAGTCAAAGCTCCAGACCGCGGTATTCCCGCCTGTCGCACCTCCCGACTGCCTCTTCCGACTGTGTCACCCATCTCCTCCCCAGCACGCTCCCTGAGCCCCGCCGGGAACAGGACGCTGCTGCCTATCTTCTGCTCTCTGCCAGCACCCTAAAACAGGGCTGCAGCTGTGGCTCCCCCCTTCCACCGGGTCAGCGAGAACCCGATGATGGGAAGGATGCATGGATGTGAATTCCAGGGAAATAAACAGCAACGCTGCTATGGTGAAATCAGGAGTTACTCGGAAAGCACGGTGTGAGGCACGTGGATATTCAGAAAGATCTGGTCAAAAAGGGATACAGCTCCTCCCCTGCAAAACGACTCCCCAGAGCAAATGGGCAGTGGCACTGCTTCATTACATCACTTCCACACTTTTCAAGAACATTACTATTAACAAGTCTGTTTTCCTATTTAAACTTAACTTAGTAGTAGAAATCATTCAGAATTGGAAGATGCAGTGGGAACTTCCCTTGCAGGCAGATGGGGCAATACTCTGGAGAAGATGCAGCAGGCAGAAGGCTGGTGTGGCACAGGCATGATACAAATCTGCAGAATTTAAATTACTGTTTCAATTAAATAAATAAGCTTTGTAAGCAAACAGTTCCTTAAACATCTTTAGTGTTTATTTGTTCATAGACTGAAATGAGAACTGAAGCTCCCAAGGAGTGCCTAAAATCTTGCCATTTATCCCACATGCCTGAGGCTACAGCATGCCCAGTGAGTGCCTGTCATTTCTGTGGACTTAGCAGTGATAAATATAATAGCCCTAGTTCTTGTTTGCAATAATGCCATGTTAGTGTCACAGGGTCATAAAGTGAATTCTGCTTCTTTTCAAGGTTTAGGAGTGTAGGAAATAGAAAAGCAGACATAGACAGGAACATGGCAATTGTCTCCCTGATTTCTGAAAAGAAGCATAAAATTGAGGGGAAGAAAAAGGTGGATTTGCTGAATCCTGATCATTATGCCAGAAGCAAGTACAATGCTGTATTTACGCAGAGCATTTAAGGATAGATGGTATCACTAGAGCATGTAATCCAGCCTCCTGCACATCACAAGCTATTAACATTCACACATTCGTTCCTTTATCAGGCTTCATCACTTGAGTTTGACTAATGCTTATTTTCAGAAATCCAGTTATTGTGCTTTTGAAGGCCAAGGAAATGACTTTGCTGCTTTTATTAGCAGCTTGTTCCAGTGACTAATCTCAGTCTTAAAATGTAGACCTTCTCAGAAGCTTGAAGCACTCTAACTTCCCTTTATATGCTGCCTGTTGCACTTTTCCTTGCTAGATTAAGAAACCTATTAATTCCCAGTACTTCCTCCCTGGGAAAATACTGATACATTGCAATCAGATGACATTCTAGGTTTTTGAGTTTGGGGTAGGATGGGTTGTGGGGGAGGATTTTTTTTATAAACCAAAGAGGTTATTTTTATACTCACCTGTGAGACATTTTCTTAAGTTTAATATAACTTTCATGAGTGTTTAAATTTGGGGGTGTCTTTGAAGGACTATATATATGGACCACAAGTTCTACATCAAAAATATAAAGGCAGGATTGTTTTTAAACCTAATTAGAACTGAACTTACTTTCTTAGCTGTTTAACATGTAAATGCTTGTTTGAACTTGCTGTTCCTGTTCACAATTTTTTTAATTCCTTCAGAATATTCTGATTTGTTAGTGCTGAGATGATTCGCAAAACTGGGCTATTTTAGGTAGGTAGAAATTAGTAAGGGATTGGACAATTCATTGTTGAATGGCTTTTTTTCATTTTTGGTTTCTCTGTTTTTTTCTTTCTTTCTGGTGCAGACAGCATTTATCCAGAGAAAGTAGTAGTACTATTAATAGCAGTGGAGCTACATTAATCCAACATGGTGCAAAAGAAGTCTACTTCTAGAAGAAAATTGCTGTCAAAATGTTATGGAAGATAACATCTACGGAGGGTGAGGAATATCCTTTGTCTTCTCTACCCTCAACTAGGATGTGCACAAATACCCTGACTACTCCATTTTGACTCTAACTACCTATGCTCCTGTCAGACTCCAGTAAATGAACCTTTATTAGTGCTTTGAAAATTTGTAGTTCAGTAAAGTAAATCTTGAACTCATCTGGATGTTTTCTCTAGATGGATAAACACAAGAGATGCTTAATTAATAGGATAGGAATAGAAACAGAAGATCTTTCCACCCTCAAATATACTAAATGATGTTACTTTTCTCATTAGAGAAAAGTTGCTTGGCATAAACTGAAAACAGCCAGGAGCAAAGTGAGTTAGCCATTGCCTATGTTGGTGAGTTGGATCAGGGAAGAGGGGCAGAGAAGATATTTTCTCATGTCAGTTCTCATGTTGTGACAGTTCATCCTGATTTTTATGCCAAATTTTCATGTTCATACTGTACTTTTCTCTTTATGAAATTAATAGGATTCCCTTAGCTACCCTCTTCCTACCCTGGTATACACAAGTATGTCCTAAATGCTTATGCCATAAATCCTCATGCACTCCTTGCAAATAAATGACAATTTGTTCTCCTAGAGCAAAGCAAGGAATTTCTATTCCATAAGCTGTCATTAACTCATCTTTTTCTACCAAGGATGTAAGTCAGTAGTGTGGTGTAGACCACTGCAGCTATTAAAACTTTCCTTTATTGATGAATTTCAGGGTAATTTAAAGGTAAACCAATATGGGCTGAATGGAATTGTCAGTTAGACACTCCCTTTAAAATTACTACTTGAACAAATGCTCAATCAGGCAAGAACTGTCTTTTGCAGCATTTTTAATTTAGAAGAAACTGAATTCTATATTACTTTCACACAAAACTATAATAATTTTATTTTTTTTGGAATAAAAAAAATTGCCTATCTTAAAGTAGCAGTATCATTCTCATGGACCAAGTCTTGCTTTTTCTTTTGAAACATTCCCTGAAGAAACTACATGGCATCTAACTTGGCTTGCACTTCAGCTACATCTTAAATTATTTTATTTGGGGTATAAAAGGAGGTATTCTGTTTGCCTGATTCAATGGGTTAATCTAGAAGACAAATTTGTCAGAGGACAAATACAGAAAATTTACAGTTATAGATTTAAAATTCAAGTGCTATTCATGAATCGTCAGGGATAAGCCCAGCCCACAGGGTCAAGCTTGCTCAAGTGTGAGTACAGAGAGTCAACAGTAGGTACTTTTATAAGATCTGTTATACCTATCTTGGCTTATGTTCAATAAATATACTGCTGATCCTCACTGGCATACTATGGCTGATTATGCATTATTGAAATTAAATTACATCTGCAATACTTTGTCCTGGGTTTGATTTGTTGATTTATTTTTAAATAATTAACAAGATCTGTATATTACCTACAGCTCTGAATGTTTGGGGGGTTGTTTTGTTTTGTTTTTTTTTTCCTTTCTTCTTTTGTAATTTGAATGAAAAAAGCAACGAGTAAAATGAGAAGAATGTATTCTGTGATTCAGCATTCTTCATGTTTTTATTTATTCATTTATGCCTCTTTACTTGTCTTGTACCTCGTAATGTGTCTCCTGGCCATTAATTAAAATTATTGAAGTTCTTTTATGTTCAGATAGAAACCTTGTTTAATTTCATTATGTATTTTCCTCCTCGCTGTATCATAAATCCCTGTGTTTACTTGTAGCTTCTCACACTTGAATATTATGTGGCAGCACTGGCAGTGGGAAAATGGAGAGAGGATGCTGAGAAACCCTCCATGCCCTGACTGGGAGCTTTCTCATCCTGCTTCCAACCAGCTCTTTTGCCTAAGGATAAGCTGTATTAGATCTATTCTTTCTAGGATGAGGGTCAGGTTGGGTTTTTTTACCACAGTAAGCACTCTGCAAGAGGCTTTTAAAATCTCCCAACCCTTCAACCCCAAACCAAAATCCACTTTGGTGGTTGAAAGGACTAGATCCTTTCACAATTTTTACTGACTTCCATGTGAACTGGTCTCTTAAAGAGAGCTGAGACATAGCTGAGTAATGATCTGTTTTTTCAGAGGCATTGACTAGGAGTAGTGAACATTTTTGTTTAGTAACCCTGGATTCAGTCTAGGCCGGGGAGTAGAAGGTCCTTCTCTATCCCAGCAGCTGGCCACCTTCAGCACCTTTTTTGTGTGTATTTCTTCTTGTTTCCTGAAGCATACCCTTCCCACTCCCTGGATCTTCTCTTGTTCCTCCTCTACAGACTTGCTACCATGCTTCCTCAGTATGAGCTAGATTTCTTCCTCAATAACTTTTTGCATCCTGGGCACTAGACAAGAAAGAATAAAAGATCCTTAGAGATATTCTCTGGCTTCCAGTTAACAGTATCTTCTCAGTTCCTTATTATCAGTTCCTTCCCAGTCTCTCCAAAGCTGGAAAATCCTGATCTCCCATCCTGTCCTGTACTGGGCCCTGCTGTTCCTTGAAGCTCCAAAAATTCCTCCAGCTTGAGCTGCCCATGCACAAATGGCTTCTGTTTTGGTTTCTACACATGGCTCATGCAGAGTCGAGCTTTACTCCAGACATACCATGGAGTTCCTTAGTGCTGTGGTGCTGGTGAAACAAGTATCACTTTTTTTTTTTTAAATACAAACAAATTGCATTTTATTCCTAGTCCCACTTTATAGAAATTAATTCTTTTGCCTACAAATACCCTGCCAGATAATTTCACCACATCCTGACCGATGGCATGGAAAATTTGAAATTGAATTGCATTAATGACAAGCACTGGTGCAAAGGAATTTATTATCTACACACACGTGTGCATGTCTCTGTGAACACAGATGCCAGCCCAATGTGTATAGTTGTTATAGCAGATGAAGCCAAATGCAGGAAATGAAATTAAAGTTCTCTGAATAGCACAAGCATGGTGCAAGGAAATATTTGCAGAACTATATGACAACATGAAATCCTCAAACTCTCTGAAAAAGAGTGAATCAACACCATTGAAGAAAATTCTAGAATTTGGTACTTTTTTATTACACCAACTGCTGATATATAGGTTTGATGATTTTTTTTTTGTAAGCTTTGTCTACAGAAAAATATAGATTTCTTTATTTCAGCAGCAAACCCTGATGGTTCAGATGTACCAGCACAGTCCCAAATGTAGTTTCCTTCTCATCATATTTTGCAGGAGCCAGAGTTCCTGTTGCACGTGCCCTGCAGGTGCAGTTGTTTCTAATTATGTGGTGTAATGTATTTTGTTGACAGGCAATGGATGCTCAGCCTCAGAGGTTAGGAAGACCTGAATTTTTTCCTCTGCACTACTGCATCGTGCTGACAACATCTGGAACAAAACCCCTGTGGCAGAGGGACAAACCTGGGGCCAAAGTATTCTTGGCTGAGAAGAAGCAGGGACTGAAAATAGATCCAATGACTCCACAGTCTGATCCCACTTTGCCTTTGAGAAAGCATTTCCACCCTAACCTATGCAGACACACTTCAGAGCCCATTATTCCCAAATATATCTGTTTGCTGTGATGGGAAGCCGTGACTCCAGCAAGAGAAATGTGTTACTGTGAATGAAGTCTGTTCAGGAATTTGCTATCACTTTCGGGGAAAATGCGCTCAGATGCAGCAATGGGTGGCAGTATAAACTTCTGAAACGCTGAGAGCTGTGTTCAGAAGTGCTGGCTGCTCCTGTTGGACACAGCAGCTGCACTTTGCCTGTGCCAGCAGCCCCCAGCCCAGCTGCACCACAGGGTGAAACATGAGGGTGCAGCAACTCTGCTGCACGCTGCCTGAATGACATCTAGGAGGGCAGGCTGCGAAGGAGATGTGGTTTATGCCTCTCATTCCTCACACTTTCCAGACTAGCAAATGGGACTGCTAAATGCTTCTTCTGTCCCATTTGACACAGCCAAAAAGAAATGAAAAATTTAGCACCTCCCCAGACTGTCCCTCCAGACAGCTTTCAAACGCATCCTTCAGTCTGTTTCTGTGTTTCCTTCTTGACATTTATACTGGTTTATTATACAGGTTATACTGGTTTATTTTGCTAAATGTAAGAAATAGTGAGATTCCTTCCAGAACAAGGTAAAATGAAGCAGGAAGGGTCAAAGGGGGTTTGATTTTAACCAGCAACAGACAAGAAGGGAACTCTCAGGACCCTGGTAGGTGTTCGTTTAGAGCAAAAGGAAATAACAGTTATACCTTTAGAGAAATTCAGAAAGGGGGCCGCCGTCGTGGTTTAAGCCCTGCTGGAAATTAAGCACCATGCAGCTACTCGCTTAACTCCCCTCTTCTCCTCCACTCCCGTGGAATGGGGAGGGGAATCAAAATCAAACTTGTAGATTGAGATAAGAATAGTTTAATAATTAAAAATAGAGTAAAATACAGTAAAGGGAAAAACAAGTGATGCACAATGCAATTGCTCACCACCCACTGACCAATGCCAGACTCTCCTTCCTGAATCCAAACTGGCCCCACTTCTGGGTAATTCCACCCAGTTTGTATACTGGGCATGGCATTCTGTGAGGCAGAATATCCCTTCAGTCAGTTTGGCTCACCTGTCCCAACTATGCTCTCTCCCAGTTTTGTTTGTGTACCTCCTCACTGGCAGAGCATGAGACAAGAAAAATGGATAAACACAGCTTAGCAAGAAACCAAAACATCAGTGTGTTATCAACACCATTCTCATGCTGAATCTAAAACACAGCACTGTAACAGCTACTGAGAAGAAATTAACTCTATCCTAGCTGAAACCAGGACAGGCACATTAGCAGAGAGAGCATGGTGGTGTGCAGGGGGTGAAAGTGCCATCAGCCCCTCTTATGCTTTCTGAAATCCACATCTCCCTGGGGTAATGTAAGTTAATGCAAGGAGAATTACAGCATGTTAGATACTATTTTGATCATAATCATGTTTCATTTTTAGCGACTGGAAATAGTCTTGTGTGTGAAAAGCATCTATTGTTCACTCCTATCCATCTCTGACATCTCCCACCCACTTCCCCAGGAACAATTTTCCTCATATATTTTACCTCGAAAACTACCCCTTTTCATGGATTGACTCAACTTCTTCCTGAACTCACCTAACCTTTTTCTTGACAGATGAAAATACAACATCAGCTTCACCAGAAACCATTAGTCTTTGTCCAAAAGAAGTCATTGGTCCCAGTGTAGCATTTGACACTAGATAACATGACAGACCATCACAAAAGATATTTACAGATATTTCATTTGTAACAATAAAGACAAATACTTAGCAGCTCACAAGCCAGCAATTGTGTCTGTTTTCCAGGAAAGAAAAATTTGATCCCAGAAAGAAGCCAAGCAAGGGGCACAATCTGTTATGTCTCACAGGGTAAATGCCATCAAAGTGAAACATATCACAGATGGTAAATGTGCCCCAGAGGCTTCCTACAACAAGTCCTTCAAGTGGCCATGAAGCACTGCCGTCTGCTCCTCAGGTCCTCCTCTGCACAAACCCCCTCTTCTCCTTCTTCTTCTCTGACACAGTAAATTCCAGGGAGAACTTGTAACCTCTGACTTACAACAGCATTTTTATTACACTTACATTACTTTGATATTTGGAGATGAGCAAAATGGGAAATATCACACACAGGAAACCTCCCCTCCACATGTGCTGTCACAGCTGGTACATGTGTGGCCTTAAATGACCCTTCTAATTGAATGGATAGAGATTCACATTTATTTCCTGGTATTATGCTTTTTTTCCTTCTTTTGTCAGTACGTTCAGAATGTGAAATCTGATGGAGTGTTACAGCTTCTCACTAATTATTTCAAATGAGGATGCTCTTGAAAAATTTGTTTATTCCATGTCACATTAAATAAATCAACAATAAAATGTGTTTTGGAAACATTTGGGAGGACAGAGTAAATCTGAGTGGAGGAATAAAAGATCTTGAATTTGTTATAGACCAGTTTGCCTCAAAACAGTACAACCACCTGTCCTAATTAAGGCTAGAAGGTGTCAAATTGAATTAGGTTGTCTCATGCAGAGTCTGTTTGCTTTCTGGCACAATGTACATGTGTGTATTTGATTTGGGATCTGGCTGTAGAAACAGATATGTATTGTGAATTAACTCAAAAATGCTTTTTCACTGTTAAGTAAAATTATGAATCAGCTAAAGCAATAATGTATTCCTAATAAGCAAAGAATAAAGAATATAGCATTTACATTTCTTTTGGTCTACAGGTTTTCCCTTTCCTCAACCCTATTCTCCTCATACTTCTTTTCAGCTTCTTCTTTTTTAGACAAATGGTTTTATCCAGATACAGACATGCACAAACCAAGCTGAATATGAATTCTGGCCTTTTAAAAAAAAAAGTAAATGTATATAAAATTTACAGTTACTCCTCTTTTATTTCTGTATGGATAAATATATACATACATATTATATATACACATATGCATATGTATATATATACATACACACATATAAAGCCACATAAACTCATACAAATATATAAATATAAACATTCATAAAATTCTAAATACCAGCTTTTTTTAAGATGTTTTCAGTGCTTCATAAATTTATAAATATTTTACAAAATTCACTTTGACATATCAAATCCCAAAGCATAACATTCATCTGCTTCCCTTGCTGTTCACTCATGATTTATTTCCTATCTGGCAAAACTGATTAATCACCTCTATTATGATTGGGTTTATGTCACTTTTTAATACACTGAATCCTTGATTTTTACCAAAGCTAATTTCCTTTTAAGATTTGTTGAAGCAGTCTATTATAATATACTCCTCCAGGATCTGCATTTAAATTGATTTGTCATTATTTTCCATTCCATTGACCTAAGCCCTGTCCTCCTCAAATATATTAGTGCCAAGCTCTGCAGTGAATGTGATGAGGCTCAGTTGCAAGGAGGAAACCAACTGTGGCAACGATTGGTGCACAGCCCTTCTGACAAGCTCCTCTGTGTTTTTGATAGCTCACACCTATGCAGGTGAGTTAGTGTGGATCACAAAGAATACATAAGCCACCTAACAACCAGAAAGACTTTGTAAGAGATTTTGTCTGAGCAGGTTAATAATGTCTATGCCTGGTCAGGATCTGGGCTTCCATTCAGTGGTAAAGGCTGAGGTGATATTACTCCTCATGTGGACCAGAAACTTCCTTTAGATTTTTTCCCTTAACTGCAACACCTCAAGCAGCCCAATGCCCGCTACTAATAAAAAGGGATATGAACCTCACACTGAGGAAAGAACATTGCTGACTTAGCCAGTATCACCAATTGTCTGCAATTCCCTTATTTAGTATTAAGGCCTTTTATTCAAGAACAGCCGAGCTTCGCTCCTTTGTGAGCTAACAAACCCATAACACACAGGAGAAGAAGTGGAGATTCAGCCATGATCCTGAGCACTCACCTCCTCAAGTGCTGAGGCCAGCCAAGGCACTGTCCTCTCAAATCCACCTGCCTGGTCAGCTTCTCCTTCTGGGAAGAGCTGAGGAACATCTCACTGAGCAGCACTTGCAGCTTTGGCAGGTAAATACCTCTTTTACACTCGTAAATGGTCAGTTGCTTATAAATAGGATTGTATGTCAAGTAAGATGAAAATAGTGGTGGTCTGGGCACATCCCTTTCAGAGCATGTGTGCAGCCAGGATACTGGATAGTGGTTCCTGTGACTCTCCAGGGAGCGCTGACATGCAGATCACAGCTGCAAGGCTGCATAGGGCATGTTTGCTACCTTGTCCTTGAGCTAAATAGTTTTTTACCAGGATTCACTACCCTTATCCAAATAAACAAAGAAAGTTAGACTTTTCTGCTTATGATGACAATAACCTCCTTCCAGGGACTGGGGAATCAATTTCATTAATAGCTCACAACAACTTCTTTGTATTGAAACAAGTCAGTCTTTTTTGATTCATTTTCTGAACTCTGTTCACTTAGGTCGCTCTTTCTAATATTTTGCAATCCCTATTGCTTTCTTCTGAATTTTCTCCACTGCTTCTCAATTCCTCTCAATTAGGATTTAATCCTCTAACGAAAACCTTAACAGTATTGAACAGAGTGAAACAAGAACCTCTCTGTAGCATACAGGAGATGTCCCTACATCCCCGGCATCTGACTTGCCACTTTCTCAGTGGCATGACTCAGTACTCAGTCATTCAGTGTAACTTTCAGGAATTCTGAAACGCTTCTCCCTCTCTCACTTGTTAACATTTTGTGTTTGAGTGTTTGTCTGAGATTCAGAGGGTAATTTCTGCCATCTCAGACAGAATGTGGGTGGAAGTGGCTAAGTTGAAGACAGCAAGATTCAGAGAGTCTGAATCCCACCATTGCCCAAACATGACAGTCTGGCTCCTAAACAAGAAGACAAGCACAAAAAAACCTCCTGCCCTGTGCCCCAGCCCTGACATGGTTCATACCTTGGACAGAGACAAACACCATCTCCACCCAAGGCTTGCCAGTAGTTCAGCTTGTTGGAAGTCCTTAGACACTTGACACAGAGCAAAATGCAGTGGCTATGGAGATTTCTACTGAGCAGCCTGGATGGAGGAGAATGAGCCATACCTCAGATACACAAGTTTGATTTTTATAGATCAGATGCCTTCTTCCTTCTATGGGTAATTTGTTTTATCTTGGCTTGCAATGTCAAGTCCAATAATGTGCGTGTGCCACAATTTAGGATTGCATATACATGGATGATTACACAGCACAATAATCTGTTAAACCACACTAATTTAATGATATGCTAATACATTCAGTATTAGATTTCCCCTTTTCTTAAGAGCACGTGATTAAGCATGTGTTGATTTAGCATCAAGTTGACTCTCCTTTAGCTTGTGATCAACCATATACCACATTTTCTTTGCTTTACTTTTTCTCAAAGGGATATTCTGTCACACCTGAGCTTGATCTCATCTTTCAGTATAACATTTTTCATTTTTTCTTCACTGAATTACATCACATTGAATTTAGAAAGTGTGTCCAGTTTTTTGGGAATCACTGTGAATTTTGATCATATCCTCTATGGAAGCTGTAACCACTCTCAAGTTGATGAATATTATATTTTTTAGTAAACATCAAAGTTATCAATGAAAATTCTGACCAGTACTGAGAGCAGGTTAGATTTTTCTAAGAATTGTCCCTTTCTCTCACACTTCAAAAGGCCTTTGGATTTCACAATGGGTTAAGGATATATGTATATTAAAAATAATATTTTCAGTTTTAATTTTACAACAATTTTATTTAGAAAATATTTTCCTAGTTTTAAATAAAAATTTTACACTGGAACTGTATCAAAGGCCTTAATGAAGTGCAGATCTATCACAGTTTACTGTTTGTACCTAATTCCTTAGATAAAAACATCCTCTTAGAGAAGAAAATTAAATTGACTGTCATGATAGGATGTTGGCAAACCTCTGTTGCCTAATTTTTATCATAGTATTATCCCCTAGCTACTTATAAATTGCTTGTTTAAAAATTCACAGCAGAATCTGTCCAGGGATTGAGGTAGGGCTGCAATAGGTTATGTAAGGTACTTGTCTACATTTCAAAATTTTCACACTTCAGCTGTGCTGCTGCAGTTAAAACAATAACAGCCTTTCACAAACCCACTGTCAGTGTCTGGGTAGTTCAACTGGAATAAATATGCTAATTCCAGAGCATGTATTCTGCACCTGATTATTTGGTTCAGCAATTGAAATAAAATATGTCACATCTATGCTCCAGCTTTACTTGACCTTACTAGTTCATCGGCAGTGCCTGTCCTTATTTATATGGGTATGCCTATAATTCTAAGGCTGACATGCAACCATCTGTGAAGCTGTTGTACAAGAAACAGCTTGCTTGTTAGTTCTGAGATCCTTTCCAGATTGCAGGAAGGATCACCCTATTTTAGGAAACTCATGGAGGCTAAGAGAGGATAAAAGGTTATTGAAATTTTGCCTGGAAGTGATCAAGACTTTTGTTCTAATATAACAGTACAGAACTGCAATGAGTGATGCTCTATGTCATAACATCTAGTGTTAGGAGACAGACAAAAACAAGCACTAAGTTGCTCTAATGACCCTAAATTTCATTCTCATTAGAACTGCTGATGTATAGCTGAAAAATTTTGAACCTTCCACAACAGGTATTAAAGATGAATATTCCTTCATAGAAGCAATGAGCCAGCAGACTACTGAAGGTTGAATTTTGTTGGTCTTACTGCCAAGACCTTTCCCAATCTAGCATCATTCATTAAATAAAATGTCAGCTTCCACCTCCAGTTGACTCAGGATGCCAAAATTCACCATCTCTGTGTTAAATTTTCAAACAAACATCTTTCTTGAATTCACTCCCTTCATGGGAAGACATCCCTGAGAGTATCTTCCAACCCACTTCATTATCATCTCTTTTTCTGATGTCTGTAAAACAAATGACAACTGATGGGATTCTGAGATGTTGCTCTTCATTTTAATTAATAGGATCTCACTCTTTTCATCAGTTTGTCTCCTGTGTCTGCCTATCTGTTGTTTCTTACCTATTGGTTGGGTTGTAAACTCTTTGTGTTAAGGGAAATATATTCATGTTGTAAATGTACAATGTTGCCTTGGTCCACAGCTAGAGCTTATAAGTGTTACAATAGTATATATAATAAATGAGCAGTAAAAATCCAATGATTCAAGTAGTTAAGCTCTTTTGTATGCCAAACAAAGTCATATTTGTCATAGTATTTCTGGAACCTCCTTTGTTTAGATTCAAGGACTCCACACATCTTTGTTTCATGCCTACCATGATTTTTTCCTAATCAAGAAATGTGGCAAAGTATTGATCAAATTTTCTGCTGAGTTGCTAAAGCCATTCCCAGAAGGAGACTTGTCTGCCCTGGAAGGAGCTGAAAAAAATGAAGGAGGATAGAAGTTCTTTTTGGCTATTCTGTTGCAAACAGTAAAAACACACAGAGAGATGCTCCAGGATTCACCTTGTCAAAACAAATCCATTCAGTTACTTCTGCTCACTAATGACTGCTTACAAATATTTCAGTTATGGGTGTTTTAGAAGCAAAAGAGACTATTATTCTTTCTTTTAATAACACACAATGGTCTGATTCAAAAGCAGTACATGATATTCTATACCTATAGTATTGATGACTATAAATCAAAACACATCAATAGCATTGCATAGCTGATTCTGTTATTTGCCGTTTCCTTCAGATTTTATGTGTTTTCCTTTCAATTCAGCTAAAATCCTATAAAAGTTATTTTTTAAAAAATTAATTTCCTCACACTCCAAAGGCTACAAGTCTAGAGTAATAATTTAGTGTTGTCTACAAATCATCTGATTGGAAATGTTGTATTTTAACTAATGCAAAATTTAAAATGTAATAAAGAGTGTACTCTTTTTTTTCTCAAAAAATTTAATTGCAGAATTATTTACAGGAGATGAACATAAACAATACATAAACCAATTGAAAGAGGCAGCTTCATAAAAGAGCCATGGGGCAAAATAGTGAAGCACATTTTCTTACAATCAGCTGGAGGTGAGTAGAGAACCATGAAAAAAGAATAACTCAATAATAAAACAATTTTCAAATATGTCTTCAAAGTAACAAATAACATTCTGGTAAAGAAGATATTACTGAGAAGCGAGAAATTATTGTAGCAATGAAACAACATACTGTACATTCAATTTAGGTATCCTGCATGCTACTAAATAGAATTTATCAAAAGAACCATAAAAGCATGAGAAAGAGAATTACATAAAATAGTTTAATTCTAGTGAAGTGTAGCTTTATACAGATGGTGAATATTTGGCACTCAGTTCATCCTCATTGTTGATACGATTTCTTATGTATATATATATTTATATATATTTATATATACTTTTAATGATAACTAAACAGCTAGTTTCCTGGTTCTAACATTCCTTGAAATTCTATAGGAGGCATTTAATTTAGTCCTTAGGCCACACTTGATTATTTTGGCATGTCACTTGGTAAATGAAAGTATGAGTTTTGTCTCTGTACAGAAAATCCTGCACAGCCATAGTGGCTTTTCTTCAGGAAAGAACAGTTCTAGAGCATATAAGCCAGGCTACTTGAAAGGGAATTTTAATTCAGTCAGGAAATTAATATATAAATTGAACTAAACATTACATACATGCTGAGCCCTTTTAACACAAGATGGCCATACTGTTAAACCTCCAAAGGGGTAAATCAAAGCATGGATATGAGCATGTGGATTCCATGGGTAATTATAAACAAAGCTAGCATTTCTTTGTGAGGACTGCCTGCAGACACTTGAACCTACTACCAAACCCTCTGCTTGATTGCGATCTATGTGAAAGGAAGAACAAGATCGTGCAAAGAAATGATGCACCCACTAACTCAACTGATGAGTCCTTCCTACCTCAGCAGGTCTTGCTGAGTCAGATATTGATCTGAATTATACTGATTCAGATCTGACATTTCTTTCAGGTTTCAGTTTCTCAGCTTTGATTCTAATACAAGTGAGAACAGAACTTAGCCCTAAGCTCTGCAATAAACCATCTCACAAATAAGAAATTTGTATGACAGTTGAGCTTTAGGAATGGGAAATGAAAGAATGGCAAAGGAAGGAGAAGAAAATTCCTCACTTATAGGCTGTGTTGGCAAATAATGACCATATATCCAAATGAGCCTCCCCCTCATTTAAGCTTAGGTGAAAATATTTGTGGTTTTGTACCTAGAGAAGTAAAAAATCCTGTCCAACAAAACCAACTTAGAAAAATAACAATTTGGCCTTAATAAAATATAGAATTAAACTGCCAACTGATGAAAACTGTTCTGTGTTTGCTCAGTCAAAAAGCAAGCCGTGTAGACCTACTAATTTACCTTATCTATGATCTGACTTCAAAAGTCCAGTTCTTTTTGAGTAATGACTGATAATGGGAGAAAAGCTGAGTGTGGAAAGGTGGATCTGTGAACATGAAGTCTTCTTCTGCAATCATTTTTTAAGAAAAGTGATATGCATTTAATGAGAAGACATTTGGAATACATTTTTTTGATATAAAATCATTGAATCATTTATGTTGGAAAAGACATTCAGTTATTAATGACATGGCCTCTTGCAGCTATTGGAATTTTATTTCATTAAGAGGAGCTGAATCAGCCTAAATATGCTGGCCAAATTTTCTTTTGGGCAATGTTCCATCTCAATTTTGGTTTTATACTTGCTGTCCTGAACAGACTATCATGTAGTTAAACAGCTACAATATTACGCCATTGAGGTAGCTGCATTTCAGAGATAAAGTAAGCAATTTCTATGGATACAGAGGGCTTAATTCCTGACAGGACTCTGTGAGTGCATATGAGTATGCCATAAAACAGCTGTTCCCAAAAAATAGTCCCTGGAGCTGAACACGGTGAATAGTTGCTGGCTGATGGGCCATGGGGCTGCAGCAGGCAGGGAACCTGCCACGGCCATCAGTGTTGAGGATGAGCTGCAAGAAGGTGGCACAATCTACAGGAACATTCCTGGGTCCAGCTGTCTGGGACCATGGCAATGAAAATTTTTTATATATATAGACATATGTATATGTTCTCTTTCTGTTCTGTGCAGTATGAAATGGTGGCTTCTCTGCTGATCTTGTCCATGCAGAGAGAGGTGTCCCCATTGCTCTGCCATATAAAGAACCCTTAGGGTTAGAGCTGAGTCTCATTAAAGAGCAGTTGCCCAGACCAAAGCACAATTATCATGCCTAAGTCCTGTGCCCCACATCATCCCTCATGTTAGCTGGGCTGGAGGGCAGACCCAGGGAGAGAACAGGGTGTTTGGGGAAGGCTGCTTTTGGAGCATGTACCCCAGATGGATCTCTCCTGCTCTCCTGCTAAGAAAGCGGGGGAAAATGCACTTGTGAGGGGAGACTTGCCAGGACTGCTGACCGAGAGGGCTCAGTTGCAGGCGCCATCAGCTCCTGAGCCTGGCGCGGACCAGGGGTCTCCTCCCAGGGAGCTCCTCCACTGCAGGGGCCTCACTGCCATCATCATGAACAGAAAAAGCAGCGGTTGTTCTGGAAGGTTAATTTGGTGCTCATCACTCCCTTCCTACTCCCTGGAGAGATGGTATGAGGACTGCCCTCATCTCTGCTTTGCTCAGGTCTTCCTCTCAGTTCAGCTAATCTTTGCTTCTCCTTCAGCACAGGCTCAGATTGTGAGGGTCCTCCCAGGTGCTGGAAGGGTGCTGTGGAAGGGAACTCCCCAGCAGCATGGGAACAGGTGGGAGAACGCCCAGCATCCCGCCATGCTGGGTTACCTGCCCCAGCTGCAGCCCAACCTGGAGTTTGTGTGTTGGCTAGTAAAGTGCTTGGAGATCCTTCTGGATGAAAGGCACTGTATAAATGCGGGTGTCAACCTGTCATACACCAGGAAGCACCTCTCTAGACACATGTGCTGATATTCCTCACCTCAAATGTGGGTGTTATCCCTACATCATAAGATGCTCTAGGAACAGTAATGGGAATAACATTGCTTCACAATTACGTCTCTAATGCTGAGGCTTCTGTTTCACAGCTTGACACCTGGAGCTGCCAAACCAGCTTCAGAGCTAAAATTGAAAGCACAAACCAACCCTTGATGGGTGAGCCCCGGTGTGCCCCCTGCCCCTGGTGCCATTGCTGAAATGCTGAGGAGGACATCAAACCCACCGACTGCACAGGGCAGGCTCAAGGCTTTGAACGCAACAAAAGGCTGAGCTGGGCTGATCTGGAGGCACATTGCTCTAGGAGAGGGGGCCAGGGGGGACTTGCATGGAGGGGGCCTGGGACAGAGTGGCAGTATTGCCTGAGGTGCCATGGGACCAGGAGCCTCTCAAGGGCACTGCTCCTGCAGGGCACGAGGAGACGGCGGGTCACGTAGGGCACATCAATGTGGCACCATCATGTAGCAGTTACTCCTTTTCCTAGCAAAACCTCCCAATGACCAAACAGTCCTTCACTTTATACTAGATGCAGTGCTGAAGAAGTAGAGTACTAATTTACTGATACAGCAGGACATGGGGTTATTTCGAAACAAATAATTTCCATTATATGAAATGTATCTTATGTTTATCTATCCATATATATGAAATCCACACACTTTCCTATGCACACTTTAATTCCTTCCTGATTGATCTCAAATCTAACATAGTGTCAAGGTTTAAGTATGAATTAAAATATCATTTTTTGGTATTAAACTGTACAACATTTTTAGTCTTAGCATTCTGCCAAAGGCCATTCTAATCAGGTTGACATAAAATAATAAAATACTTCATAATGTACTTCACCAAATTACAAAGAATTTAAAATCTAAAAAGATATACAAAGCAAAAATAAGTATGGCAAATATCAACAATTTTACCAGTCAGAACTTTTTCTTTATTTAAATTTTCTGAATTTTGTTTATTATACTTGTGTTTTACAGGTAATGACTAAATGAACAGGGACATTCTATAATTTTAATGGGTTAAAATAAATATTAGTCCAATTATTATTTAATGAAACACTAGACTATTTTGCTGTATCCAGCTGTTCTGTGTGGGTCTACACCATGAACTCAAAGCAGAAAGTATTCCAGTTCCTATCTTTCTGTTTATTTATGTTCCTCCTATGTTGTTTTTGTAACTGAATTTTACTTTTATGATGTGGGATCAGATTAAAATCGTTCTGGTTAAATGTTTATTATGATGCTACATGCAGTGTTTCTCATGTCATATAGTGAAGCAATCTGACTGATTTATTTGCAACACAAGTATGATAAGCATAATGTTATTTTTCTAAACTAACCAGATATACAATACGTAAATAGAAATGGCTTATTTGCCTTAAATGATATAATTTTACCACAACAATAAGTTAATATATTGCACTTCAAAATGTAATGTGCACAGATAACATATTATCAGATTTTTCAGTAGGCATCTAGTTTACTTTTGATTCTTTCTGGTTGCTGTTTTTTGTTGGTTTTTTGTTGGGTTTTTTTTAAATAATTTTTTTCTGACCAAGGTCTAACAAACAGCAATCATAGATTTCTAAATCTTCCATTGAACATTTTCTCATAAAGGCATGGGAAATGTAAAACACAGACTGCTCCAAGTCTGCATCATTAGGCCAGCTGGGATCTCAGCTTATCTGCAATCTCTTGGGTTTACAATTTATCTTCATGAAGTCTGATTGCTAGCAGGATCAGGAACAGCTTGTCTTAATCGCATGACCTGTTGCTGCAGGTGAGAGGGTTCAAGCGAGTAAGGCAAATGTGATTTCTCCTCAAAGTGTACAGGAAAATTAGATAAAACATATCAGCTGTCATATATATATATATGTTGTACAGGTGTGTGTGTTTCTCTTTTAAATTTCTTCAGTCTAGGAAAGACACTGACTTTGGTTTTGTGTGGATATTTCCAATTAGCAGCTCCACTTTAGGATACTAGTTTTCAAGGCTGAAGATGCCAGTGTCTGCATGTACTTCTGTATTTAAAATAGTACAACAACTATAGGAAGTAGCATCAGTATTGTACACTACCTAGGATTCAGCTCTTTCCATAATAGAAAATGCCTTGAAAATGCAAGGGAAGGGAAATATAATGTTTTCATGTATAGAAGAATATTTCAGGGATTTATTCTTTTTTTTTCCTTTTTTTTTTTTTTTTTGCATTCTTGAAGGATATACATTCGTCTTGGTTTTTGCTTCCAAATATAATTTAAGGCTATTTGGTAAAGTATACACCAGATATCAGGCTCAATTTACAGGGGTTTCTTCTCAAAGAAACTTCTCAAAACTTCATCTCTAAAGATTCGTATCTTGAAGCCAAGCATGCTTTATCATCTGTGCTCCAAAGACAGAAGTCATGCTTAATAACATACACTGTAGGAAAAAGAGAAGGAAAAAGAAAAAAAGCAAACAAAAGAAAACAGATTTGAAGCAATGTCAGATCTGCATAACCTACAATACTTCATGTTTTCAGTCATCCATCAGGCTGCAAGGTGTGTGGGATTCGTATTTAAAGTGCTCAACAGGTGAAGAACCAAAGTGCTCAAGTATAATTAAATAGTTGTTCTGCCTATGGCTAAATGCATTGCATTTGTTAAAGCAGGTAAACAGGGAATGGGGCTGTTTGTCTCACTGGGTTCACACTGTTTTGACCTAAAGTTGTGTTCAGTAAGATTCAAACCTTGGAACTGGGGGCTGCAGGTTACTCATCTTATTGCGTCTTCACCTGAAGACTTTTAAGTGCTGGATTGCTCAGTTGGCTCTGGAAGGTAGGTGAAGTGGAATAATTCTGTCTTAATTTGTTTTAAATTAAAGCCTCTTGGCTGTGGAAGTTGCCACTTCTCTTCTGACAATGTGAGGCTTGAAAATATATTCTTTTCCTTATATTTCCTGGCTGGAAATCACTTATCTCTTGAGTCATGTTTTTTTTTCTATGTCTGAAGCAAGCAAGAAGTTTATTCTTGCCATAAATGATACTGCATAGAAAAATAGTTCTAAAAAAAAATACAACTGTAAACCACAGTTCACCTTTACCTTAACATAACCATTTAAACTTATATATACTTACCACTCACATTCATATTTCTTAAACTGTTTACAACATCACAACTGGCATTTTAAACAAGCAAGATTTTCTGTTCTCAAGGATACCCTGGAAACTCAATTGTTATAACAATTTGAGAGTTTTAAATAGTACATGTAGCACGGCTCTTGAAATGAAAGAGAGAAGGTTTATAAAATAAATGTTAACATGTAAAAGAACTGTTAAAAATGCAATGAGTGTTCCAAAGGAGCGAGTATAACTTTTTCTTTACACATCTTACTACAGAAGATCTAACTTTTTAAGGCTTCTGTTTTCCTTTCACCCATCATTCAAGTCCTCTTGCATTACAATTTTGCTTAGGTTTCAGAGTGTCGTTATGCTGCTAACAGCAAATGTTTCTTAGTGGACATTCCCACCACCACCAGACTTGTATGCTTCTTAGCTTCTGATGAACTTTGGAGTTTTAGTGGCTGGGTATCCCTGTTCATCTCCAGAAACTTGACATGAGATGAGACGCCTAATGTTATTTTGCAGTAACAAAGATGAAAAGAGTGGCAGAGCACATGGGTAAATATGTTAGCTGGGTTCTAGGAAAAGAAACTGGAGGTCAAAGAGATAAATGGGTTCTTTCTTTCCTGCTCTTTACATTTGTAGCACCTTCTACTTGGATTAGCTAATGCCTCTAGTGAATGGTGAGATGCACCCATTTATAGTTTGTAATTCTTATCCCTAATTATCACACATTTTATAAAAATATAAATAACAAAAAAGTAAGCTGGGTTCCATCTCAAGAGGTGTTTCTTGTTGTCCTCTGAGAATATATTGGATAAGTCAGGTCTTGACAAGCCCTATCCATTGTAGCTGATTGTAAGTCAGACAATACAAAAAGAAGTCATTCTTGCGGTGAGCTCAGCAAATTCTGAGGAAATCAAAAGCATTCCACTGTGCTTATGGCACAAAGAACACAACAGCAAGGGCATATTTAGTGGAGAGAATGAGACAAAAATTACCAGGTAAGTGACAAACTGTACAAGCATTTTTTTTAAAAAAGGAACTCTGCAGCATTCTGTCTTTAAAGCCGTGTTTGAGCCTCTGGGATATAGATCTCGATGCTGTCTGCACGTTCTGTGGCTGAATTCTGCCGGAAAGAGGCTGCTCGCTTGGCAGCCATCAGCCGTCTTCTAGCTTCTTGTCGCTGTCTGTCGGGTAGGTCCAGAGATTTCTCTCTTGTGATAGGGAATTTTCCTTTTGGGGGCTTCTTTGGTACAGGAGGAGGAATCTTTCTTTCTTCCTGCAATAGGGCATTAAAACCAAGGGTGAGTTGTATGCAGAAGGTACTTGTCAGCAGAGCATGCACATTGAAGACATGAAATGCAAAATACTGATTACATACATCAAGCATGCTCAATTTGTGCTTGCCCATCAGCTGACTAATGGATTACATGAACAGCTATCCACACTAGGGACACTGACAAAACCCCTTTTGACAACCATTACACATTCTGCAGTCCTGTGCCTGAAAAAGGACTGCGCTTCCTTGTACTGTCCTTGCAGGTATCGGCACATGCAATCTGCATACCTCACTTTCATATGGATTTGTTTAATTTTAGCTGACACATTATTACACTCATAAACAGAAACACACACTGGCTCTCCAATAAGAATTCAGCGCATCTGTGTGGTCTGATCAAGTGAAAAGACTCTCTAAGATTAGCAGGACAGGATTTTGGATGAAATTAATCATACTGAGTTTAGCCTCAGCTGGATATGAGATAGCAGCTGTGTGTATATGTCTATTAGTTTAGTTTCCTCCATAAATTGCTAAATGGAAACATTCAAGCTCCAACTAGAGAGAGAACATTGGGCTAATTATTCTGCTTGTCAGCCTAGACCATTTTGAAGAAAATTATTCTGAAGAATTATCAAATTATAAAGTGAAAGTCAGTAGATTTTGTTACCAAAGTATCTGTAAATTTCTCTGCAGGAGTTAAATCAAGAATTGTTTTGAAGTATGAAATGGATATTTTACTCAGTTTAGAGACTGTGAAATATCATATGAGGGCCTTAAAAAGATATTGTAGAATCAAGGAATTGTACAGTAGCTTAGATTAGAAGAGACGGATGTCTGGAGGTGATTTCACACAATCCTTATTTAAAGCACATTTGAAATTAGATGCAACTTCGAAGTTAAAACAGGTTTTTAATGTCATATTTAATACTGGACTACATAACCCCAAAGATGGAGATTCCACAACTTCCCATGTTTATTTATGATTATTGTGATTGATCTTTTTGCTATATAATTTCTTAAAATAATGGTAGTAGTACAGAGTATGGGCTGTTCCTTATGGAGAACACAGTTAATTTGATGCACAGCAGGATTCAAATAATACAGAAATTGAACTGATACACCTATGGTTTACAGACTCTTCATTGTTTGGTCTTTAAAAAAAAAAATAAAATTCTGAATCTACTACCAAAATGCAGTAGCCAAGACTAAATAACTAAGGTCATTTAAAAACATAGTTCTATATTAAACAGGAACAGTGCAGCAGCCTAAGATGCTATTCCCCATGATAGCCAGCTCTTCCAGTCTTTATTTTCTCTATTTCCTGTTTTCAGCCAGGAACATAAGGGCTCCATTCCTCTTGTTCCATCTTTTATTTTTTTTCCACTTTTAGTTATTTCCCTCTTAGGAACATCACTGTTGCTGTCACTACAATAATTTCTTACTTCCAGTTGTCACTAGTAAGCAAGAGTTGCAAACTCACCATCCACCAACCCGTTGGCTGAAAATTAAAATCCAAGAGGAGCATGAAGAAATGAAAAAGTTGTCAAAATGCCTCCTAATTCCTCCCAAACCAAACAAGTATTCACCTGAGGCCAACAGTACTGACTCAAACCAAATGCTGTTTTCATCTGACTGATACAATAATCAGCAAGGATAGCGGGATAATCAGGGCAAGGGATGGAGCTCTAGAGAGGGGAAAGGCAGTTTCAGAATTACACTGCTTTAATGGGCAATTTGCCAACTTTGCTTTGTAAGCATCACAGTGGGGCATCTCCCAGATGGTGGAGTTGCAAGGCAGAAATGTGGGCAGTTTGCCAACAGCACTCTTTGTTCCCCAAATTTTTGTGGGCTGAGCTTTAATATGACCTGCACCATGTTTTGTCATATGCTTACATCTCATTTCTGTTCTAGTATCAGTTGTGTCGTGCAGGTAGGGTTAAACACTGAAGTGCTCAGGTCTGGGCTGCCCCAAATGTAGCAGAGCGCCAAGTTTACTTTGTTTGAATGCTTGGGCTATTGTCTTCAGTCTGAATTAATAAGAACATATTTCAGTTCTAGCCTTTAGAATGTGAATCGAAATATTTTGAACAAAAGTGTTATGGAGTGAACTAATTTAGCAAACCCCATTTTATTTCTTATACAATTCAGCTCAACATTGTTAAAAAGACTAATCTCCTCACATCTGATGGAATTTTCCATGTAAAAATTGGGCCATGCCAATTAAATACTTCCCAGGGTTAGAAGCCTATCATGTTTCATTATTATATTTAACGCAAGGAGACTGCAGGACTACAAATGGGGAGTAAATGGTCTGCTTACCTTCCTTTCAGGTGATTCTATTATTTTCCATTCATTGAGTTTCAACTGGTGCAGTTCATCAAACTTCATGCTGACGTCTTCAATTGAGAGCTGCAGTAAGTCCCAGAAACCTGCTAGGTCCTGGGAAGTTGGTCTCGGCATGGCACTCGGGTCCTGTCAGGAGCAAAGGAGAGAATATGAATAGAACAGGAGGCTTTACAGAGTGTGCATTGAGGCAGGAAAGGCATCGTGCCAGATTACATTTCTGCAGCGCTGCTCAGTGCTAAGGCCTTTTGCACTTTACAGCTGGGAGCTGTGACTGGAAAGTTGTGCCTCCTACACAACCCAAAGATGAATGAGCTGGATGTCACATGCAAGCCTTCTTGAATTTGTGGCATGGGAAGTTCCTTACACCATATGCTGTGCTGACCTGCATTTCTAAAACGGAACAAACTGACAGCCTCTGCCTGCTGATTATTAAAGGGAAGGGGAACGTGGTTTGTATTCCAGGCAGCTTGAAGTCTTTCTGTTTAAAAATTGCATTCACGATAGCTGATTAGAAGACAAAACGATATCACAAAGACTTGTCAGCTTATGCTGAACTCAATGTTTACATTGGCTTGCATTTTCAAATGTATACATGAGGTATGAAATTTTGATGGGGATAGTAGGATTTTGTTCTCCAGGGAGCTGAATCACACAAAGGAACTGGGAAGGCATTGCCACCAGGTACTGCAATTAAGCGGCTCTGTGTGCACAAGACTTAATGGAGCAAACACTGGTCATAACAATTAGCAAGATGACCCTCTATTTGATTAATTAGCTGCTGCTGCTGGATAAAAATTGCAATACAAGGTGGTATGCAGACTTTTAACCCTGTGCTTTCTGAGCATTGGTACTAGAAGATAGCTTTGTTGGTTTAATGACATAGGGTTTACTTGGTAAATATGTCTGTGAAGGTAGAGGAGAGATGCCCTTTTCCTTCCAGAGCAGGAAGAAGCCATTAAGATGGTCTAAAGAATGGAGCTGAAGAGACGGAATCAAAACCAGGCCAAGGGGACTCTGGATCTCCCCATTCCTGGGAAAAAGCTGTAATGACTAGTTTACTGTGTTAGTATCACTGCTGTTATTGCTGATGCAAGGCTCTGTGCCCCACCTTTTACAAATCTAGTGGAGACAGGCATTTTAGATATTAAATACAACATGTAGTGTTACCCATACCTAGATGTCTTTTGGAATCTGGGCAAAGAACAACTTAGAAGTCTTCTTCACTAGAAGAAAGTCTCCTTTTCATAGGCAGCTTCAGGGATTTAACAGAACTGGCCATATAGATTATACCAGACTTCTGGGAAAGGTTGCAACTCCAGATAAGTGTTTACTGAAAACTACTTCATTGGGTAGATCCCAATTTACTAAAAAATGGTTTAAAATTTATGTCAGTGGTGTTAGTTACTCTACAGAGGTCAATATCTCAGGCTTTAAGAACCAACTCTTTGTGTGAAATTTGTCAGGATGGTCCCACATCAGGATATCTTATCTTGCAATCTGTTCTCTCCAGCCTGGTCTCCTCAGTCCCTCTTCCCCGTTTCCTACAAACAGCCAGAAAATGATGACACCCATTGCAAGGCCACTGCCTTCTGAATCAAAGCTATTTGCTGTTCTGTACCTTTGTGCTCCCCACTCTGCTCATGGTATTTGCTAAGACCAGGCCTCCAGCGTGGCTTTTGCAGAGGGCTGTGCCATGTGTAGTCTGGACACAAGAGGGCTGCCTCCTGCTTCATACAGATCCACAGTTCACAAATAAATGCTGGCACAAATGAATACTATTACAGCTAACTAAGTTTTGAAAAGATTGGCTTAAACCTGCTTCTTCTCAGAAGCTGCTCATTAATTTGTATTGTACTTGGAATTCAGCTTTGCAGCCTTCCTTCTAAATGAAGCCTAAACCAAGCAACCAGTACCTAGCTGGTGCTTGAGCTGCTCTGTTTTTGTCTGCAACCATGACATACTGAGCAAGGATCTCACTAGGTGAGCAGGATCTATGCTGACAAGAGAGTATGCAGGAGGACACTTCAAGGTAAAAAAACTGGGAGTTACAAGAACTAATGTGAATAATCTAGAAGGGAGTAGTTATTAATCAGTAATAGGTTTTTTTCCAAGTAGTGGGAACAGTATACATGTAGCAGATAGCCAGCCAGATTTGTAAATAAAACTTCATCGAAGCTTAAATTTTTGTAAATTTACCTTAAATTAGGGTCTTTGATAAGAGGTCTTAACCCAGAGTGTAATCAAATGTGCCCCTTAAAGTTCCCATGAGCCTTTAGAAAAGTCCACAGGAGATAGGTGAGTTTCCTGGTTAAATTTCAGTTTGAGTAAGTATATTTCTCTTCTTAAACCGTTGCTGCCTTTTGAATTGGCAGAATTAAATGCTGTTGTTCTTTGTCCTACATTTATGCTTATAGATGCTGAACACTGTCATAGGAACCGCTGTGTGGCAGCCCTGTACGTGTTGGATGTTTTCAAGAAAAGGAACTCACTGGCTGGCAACATTCCCGTGGGGCACCGCAATGCTGCCTTAGGAGCATATGGAAAGCCTGCTGTGGGTATACACTAAGTGACTATTTAGCAACAAACTCTATCATTAGGAATAGGAAGAAAAGCCTCCAAATATGAATGACCTAAAGTCCACTCTTGCAGTTGCTGTTTTCTTCAGAGCCCATTACTGGTTTAATGAAACTGAAGAATATTCAGAGTCTAAATCTCCAGAGTGGGATAAAGTTGCTGTTATGGAGTTCAAAGGTTTATTATCCAAATAAGAAAGAGAGACGTAAAATCTTGCCAGCTTTCTGGTCATGCTGTCTGCAAAGCTGTAGATTTCTCCTTTGCAGTAATGAATTGTTCTCACTTCCAAATAGCTGACAGCCGTGCTGAGCAGGAATTGCATTTGCTATCACAGTAATGCTCTCAGCACAAGTGCTGGGCCCACTTGAAGATAAATGAAGTGGAGTGGAGGTTAGGCTCTCCAAATCTTAGTTTGCATAGCTTAATCAGGTAATGGAGGGCATTTTTAAATTTGCAGTGAGAAACTTTTAGACAGTGATGATTCCTTCCTTTTTATATGAAACAAATTACTAGATAGAGAGCACACGATGTATTTGATAATACAGACGTGGTCATCTGCTTGCCTGACTTTGTATGTTTCCTCTGTCATTCTGTAACAGCTATTAAAATTCTTGTTTTGACAGTGTCTTTGAAGTACATAATTGGATTCTTTCCTAATGAGGACCATATATCTTATTATTTTCTATCAGAAGGTATGACTTTTTGGCATGACTTTTTCAGTAATATTTGATTTCAGTTTCAGGAATTCTGAATGTTTAACTTTATGGATGGAAAGTAGCAAGTAGGTCTTTGCAGAATGGATGTTCTGCCTTAAAAGTTATGGGGCAAATGCCAACACTCAAATAAAAGCATCTAACTAGACGTATAGGTCATGTCTGCTGTCATGCACGCAATAGAATTCTGCTCTTTCAATATATGAGGTGTGGGGACAGTCAAAAGGAGAAAGTTACACTTGATATTTGAGTGTTCTCAAAGAAAGGTGTTCTACCACCAACTGTAGCTAGAAGAATTACGTTCTTCTATTGATTAGTATCATCTTGCCGCAATGTTTGTATCACTGATGGCTGCTGTCATATTAATGAAGATAACATTTAGAATTGAATTAGTCTCTAATGAACTTCAAGAACAATAGCAGTAACTCTCATAAGTAATATACTGCATCTGTTCCTTTAGCCCTAGGACATCTTATATATAATTGGCAATGCAAATTATGCAACCCAATTTTATGAACATTATGTATATCTCATTTCCAAGATCAGTCCTGTTTTCAGGTAGGTAGAAGGCTGGATCATGTATTCTACACTATTCTATTTTACTATTCTCCACTTACTGTAATGTGAAAATTTTCCCCTTTCTTACCTGAAATATCGTTGCTATATTAGGGTATTACAAAAATAAGCCATAATATTATGTCTCGGAAAACTTGCATTAGTTCCCTTTTCATTTTCTTTTCTTTAATAAAGATAGCAAAAAGAGAAAAGACAAAATCTAATCAGACTGAAATTACTGGAATTTCATATTTGCTTTGAAAAAAAATGTACTAGCACCATACTTAAGGATAAAGTTTAAAGAAGGGGAGCAATAAGACAAAACGTGGGACATGAAAATAACATTTCAGAATGCTACTGTTGTTGTTTGTGAAGTAAAAATAATAAATTCTAAAATTCTGTGGACAAATAACCTTAAACTCTGGAAGAACAGCCAGGCATAGTGACTTACCAGATTTTGCTGACAAAGCCAATAAAATTGCTGGAATTTCTGAGACATGAGGAGCTGAGCACTTCCAACAGCACTTCGGATCTTACCTAGAACTAAACACACAGACAGATTATTACCAATAAATGGGTTTTGGCAGTAAATGCCTAATCCAGCTCAAAAATATGTCGCTGAAATTCCTGTTTATTTTATAAGGGAAATAAATATTTGGGTTTGTTGCTTGTGATTATACACATAAAATATTTTTTAAAAAGACTGAGATATAAGAAAGCTGAGTGGCACCTTGATGTCAAAGGGAGCTTTACATGTACCTTACATAATATCCTCTGGTTCTGCAATCTCAAATTATTTCACTCAGTTGTGTGGATGATCCCTGGGTGAACTCTCTTTATCCTGTCTGTTCTGAAGTTAATACATTAAACTGTAATATAACATACTCCTACCATAAGGATGAGATCCTCAGAGGAATTACATCTCTGAGACATGTCTTGTTTAACCCATTAGGAGTTACAGGTTGTCTACCAAGGAAAATACACAAAGTCCTCAGCACAGGAGCTTCAGAAAAAGTGGGACACAAGATGATACTCCAGGACTTTGCTGAATCAGGATCAACCCCCATGGATATGTTGGTATTTCCCCACTGTCCATTTACAGTGTGCATAAGCACTGGGGAAAGGGACCAAACTCATTTTATTTGACTTTGTTTCCAAGAGTCATCTGTCTAAATTAAAATTTCTGAATACTCTATAATCAGTGATCTGAGCTCGTCAGCTTAGCCATGTTAGGCACTTATTTTTAGATGAGCTGAATTTCTTCCTGGAGATGCCTCTGTCTTTCTATTGACTGTAGTGCCTAGGGGTACTGGCTTATTCCTAAGAAACTAAATCCTCCTGACTCCCACAGTTGCTGGGATATATACTATACTTCGGTAGGTAGCACCATGCTTTCCTACACCTCCTTTCTACATATCCTTTCCTACACCTCCTTTCTACATATCCTTTCCTACACCTCCTTTCTACATATCCTTTCCTACACCTCCTTTCTACATATCCTTTCCTACACTTCCTTTCCTCCACATCCATCTCTGTGATGAAAATGTAACACTTCAAAAAGCATTTTAAACTGTGGTCTCAATGGAAGGCTGATTTTAACTGGAGAATTTCCAAATCTTTTTGTTAAAGATATAGAGAGGTGAAGTTAGGGTAGACAGCAATTATTTTGACGTATTTTACTTATATTTGGGGAAACCAAACTGATAATTCAAACAGAATGGAGAGGGGGGAATGAAGACACAATAGTACAGCAGAACTGATCTGCAGCCCATGATAAAGGAAACATTAAACTCCAGTAGGGCTTAACATTTTGTTGTTATTTAGAATAAGTACAGGACGGCATGTGAAACCAGGATCTTGGTAGTAGATTTTACATTTTAATACTGCTTTCTCTAGACCAGTGAAACATCTGCTCACCCACAAGTAGCAGCAAGAGACAATTTGAAAGTTTTGGGCTCCAGTTATAAACTCAGTAACTTTCAAAGCATGTGTTAATGTGTAGAGCTGTTGTTCTCAAAATCTATTCCATTTTCTGTTGGATTAACAGTACAACTGTGCCACAATACTAAACTAAACAGCAATATACAGAATTCATCAGTCCTGTGTGACATCCATTATGAAAGGGTGAAGTGGTTCAGGGCTTCATGAGTAATTCACTGGGGTTTGTTTTTGTTTTGTCAGCCAAATGAAATAAAGCATTTTAATTGGTTTGGGTTTTTCGATCACCAAACCCCTCACTTTCCTCTAATGCATTATTGGCATACAGAAAAAATGTTTTGAGTGTTAAAACCTGGACAAACATACAAAAAACTAAATAAAAAAGTAATATTTCATTTAATCTGAAATAAATTGCTTTAATTTGGTTCCCAGCACTTTTAATAAAGGTGATGAGTTCTGTGACAAACATCCTGTATCCTCCTTTTTTCTCTTGGCGCTCTGTAGCTCAGGGCATTAGACAAACTCCCAGTATGGGGCCAGAGTTCCTTCTTTTCCAGGATGAGGAATTGTGCTGTAGCAGGTCCCTGACATTGCCTATTTCATGCTATGTTCAGCTGTTCACTGGGCAGAAAGAAAGTAAGATGATTCCATAGGCTGATGGTTGTGCTTATCAGTGAATACAGTTCAGCTTTAGTTTCTCTGCTGAATTTTATAGTTCATAGCTCAAATAGCTATGAACTCTACTCACATAGCCTGAGTAAGAGGTATTGGTTGTAGACCTACTGTAAAAAGTAGATCCTGACATAATCTATATATGTCTGATATTTTCTAGTGAATCTCAAAGTTACCCCAACCCCCATATTAAATAAGCATTTATTTTATCTTCATTACCATGAAAGATCATGTCAACAAGCAGTAGTGATTTATAGCCCAGTGCAGAATTTTTGTGTGATACAAATCTGGCAGGGATGTAAGACTGGGCTAGTTGCATGTGTCACTGAGTCACAGTGCTGAATACACATGTATAATTACAGCCCCAGCATTTACTAAAGATCTAACTCTATTTCCATTTTAATAAGTAAATCAGACGTAATAAAACATAGAGGTTAGAATCCCTAATATTCATGCTACTCTACTTTGCTTTAATTAAATTAAAGTATTAAAACACTTCAACTCATAATCTTTAGCACAATATTAATAGACATCCAAAGCCTTGTTATTAATTTCATGCATTGGGGAATTATTCTGATGAGTGCAGATTGATTATCTCCATGAAAGAATGATGAATGTTAGAGACTGGAGAGATTGAGATGTTTGGTGGTGCCTAGAAGATTTTTCTTGTAAATAAATGATGATAAAATCTACCAACACGCATAAATAGATACAATTTTTATATCATCCATATACCTACCACCATTAAGATAATATTATATTTGCCCAAATATCAGGAAAGAGTCACTCAACCTTCATTCTGCTCCCTGCCTGTATGAAGCACTCCATTTCTGCTATATGGTCCTGTATGACTTCTGCTCTGAACGTACACAAAATGCTGGCCGGGACTTCAATAAAAACAGACTCAGGATTTACATCTTGGTTAGAGATTGTGTAAATTGCACAATTAATACAATAGTGTCTTATCCCTTGAAGTAATCATGTTACAAAATTGCTAGTATTATATATGTGTGGAATTGCTTGAGAAATTCTACAAAATCTTGTAATCAAAAATTATTTCATATCACAAAGGTAAAGGGGGTAGATGTCTATATTGATGAAACCGATTATAATCTGATTTTGTAACTCTACTTTTGACAGGTTAAAAACTTTGCTCAGTTGTGCCACTGCTATACTGGCAGTGAGAAACTAGTAACAATCAATCTGCTTCTGGCATTCGTTACTGTTTATTTAAATGACGTGTTTTAATTTAAATTTTCATTCCATTTTTCCCCCTCTACCTGTAAATAAATTGCTCCACAAACAACCTAAGAAAATATGCCTAGAAAAAAAAATTGGAACTGGCAGTTAGTTCATCCTCCTGACTCAAAGTAGGGCATGACATTTGTCTAATCTTTAAACCTAACTTAGTAATCTTTAGAAATATCTTTTTCACTATCAACAGAGCATGTCAGCACAAAAAAAATATATAATGTTCAGATGGCATTTTAGGACAACACAACCTCCAGCTGGCAGTGCTCTGGATGTTAGTTATGACAATGAAATCCCTGTGCACCAAGTGGGACTTGCTGCAAATTTGCTATTTACTTCAACAAAGCTGAGTTCACAGATGAGAAAATTTCAGCAGAACAATAGAAATTATAGGAGGAATTCTTGGATTCCACACTATAGGACTTTACAGACTGTTTCGGGACAATTAAGACATTCTTTAGTCATTCACAACACTGCAAATGTAAATTTCAGCAGTTCCTGAAGGATAGGTTTGTGAAAAGCATTAGAAAATTATGTCAGTAATTTCTCTTTGACTAAAGGATAACCCATATTTGGTCAAACACCTAAGAAAGCTTTCGTGGATAATTAATTGATGAATATACTAAAATAAATTGGTTGTGAGGGTTTTTTTGTTGGTTTTTATTTCCCCCTCTCCTCCCCCCTCCCCAAATTATGAGAGATTTAACTCTGTATTTTCTTTTACTATTCAGCCTTATTAAGTAAAGCCTTTGTAGTACTGTGGAAATATCAGCCAGAGGATTAGCAAGGAAAAATCCAGCATCCATTCATGGAATGAAGGGGAAGGGGAGAGAAGGGTGATACTTTGCTCTCTCACTCTCCCTAATATCTTTATTTGTTTCCCTGTTAGAGATCACTTTACCATGTAGCTATGCCAGCAGAGCTCCCAACCATGGTGCAGAAGATACCAGCAAAACAACTTTTCTGCTGGCATAGTCTATACTGTAGTTAATTTTTGAGCCTATATTAGTGTTTTTATGTGAGAGTAAACTGTGCAGCTGTTCTCCATAATGAAGTATTTCAGAGTTCAAGCACTAAGTGGCACTAAGAAGCCCAGGAAGTTATCTTCCCTCTGCCAGACCTTGCCCACGAGCTGTGGGCAGGGACTGTGGCTCCCCCCTGGCTGGCCTGCTCTCCCCCTCCCTGAGCTGCTCTCCCCCTCCCTGAGCTGCTCTCCCTGCTGCCATCACCAGAGGCAGAGTCCTGACCTTCTTGGTCTTCAAGAGCTTTGTGACAGTTGAGTGTTTTTCTTGTCATCACCTACACACCAGTAATAGCCAAACACAATTTTCACGGTGTAAAACTGAAACTCCAGTCAGCACCCATGAGAAACACATCTCTGCTTGCAGGCACCCTGCTAGTGCAAATGATCAGATGACTAACCCTGGGAACAGTTACAGCCACATATCTATCTATATTTATCTATAGATCTACATCTGTATCTCTATTTATCTATCTACCTATCTATCTATCTATGATATATTAAACACTTAGAACACAAATAATTGCCTCCACAAACAATATATGAACTTTGCAGAGACTTCAAAATATAACTCATGGCAACTGACCAAACAAAAAAATTCTGTGAAAAGAAAGAGAGAGAAGTTATTTTTGCTCCAATGATTATTTTCTCTTTTTCTAAGACCTGATGAGTGAAGTTCTTAAAACAGCATTATAAGACAAAAGCTACAGTGAAAGAACAAATCAATACAGCAATCAGACAGCTCTCGGTGATCTCGGAACTATTGTGTTAAAGCCAAAAATGAAATTGTTTTCTAAAATGCAGTTCTATTTTAACTCTTCCCGTGTTTAAAATGAAATAGAAGTGGTATCATAAGGACAGCCTTCTCCCATGAGATGCAAAGCTATATTTGGTCTTCAGGTACAATTAATACACCCAGGCTAAAAAGAAATTATTCAGCATTAAGAATGACAGTTTGAATGTGCAAACCTTGCTGTGAAGTGTTTTGGGAATAGTAGCTCCTGCTGGAAGATATTTATTTGCTTTCGACTTGGCCATTTTTGTGTATTTTCTTCAAGGAACTGACAAACATTTAAAAAAATCAGATCTATTTCATGCTGGGATATCATTAAACTTAAGTTCTTGTGGATATATACCTTATAAGCTCCGTAGCTCAAACTGGGGATAAAAAATGTGCTAAAGACTCAACAGAAAAAAAATTATTCACACTGAATTTTTAAAATGCTGTGAAGCTCATTCTCTTGGTGAAATTAATTCTTTGAAAACTTCCTCTTACTTGATCTAAGCATTGCTAGGTGAAGGGATACCATTTCAAAGATAATGTAATTTGAAAATTATTTCAGGAAGGTCTCTTGAAATGAGTCACATAAAATGGAAAATTGGAACTTTGGGGTTTACTTTTGACAATCAGCTGAACACAAACTTCCATTTTGGATATGCTACATAGACCTATTCGATAATAACTTCTTTATTAGGGAGGCCAAAATGTTCCCCCAAATGCAAGTAACTAACTCATTTTTGTTAGTTTGATAAAGGGATTTTAAAGGTCCATTTCAGTTGTGTTTTATCAACTCTCTATCAGGGAATTGCTCTTTTTCTTTTTTTTCCCCTCTTTTTTCTCTTACAGATTAGAGTTCCTCTACAGATGGGGAAACAAAATCCTGATATTACATTTTGTTTTCTGACTGAAATATTCCAAGTTAAAAGGGTGTCACTAACTCCAAATATTAATAAAAATTACTGAAGTCCATTTCTTTGTACAATTTACAGAAAACTACTTCCCTGATTGCCAATTCACCATGCAACAAGGTGTTTCCGAGTATTTCTGGAATCAAAAAGTATAACTTCACATGGTGGGAAGGAGGGTGGTTCTGCACCTGAGAACAGGTGTTCAACTAAAGTCAGCTCCTCAAAGTTTTCCTCATGTAGTACACAGTTTCATATTCCAAGGAATAACACTGCTAACTGCCTCTCTGTGTCTCCCAGTGAGGAGTACTGATGGGAGTGTGTTTCCCCTGTTCATTTCATATGGCTGCAGATTTGACTAGGGCTGTGCACAATGAAGACCTTGCAGAGAGAAGAGATAGGAGAAGTCCAGCTCTTGCCTGCAGATGCCTCACTGGCATCCTAGGGAAAGAGAGGGGCTAATTGCCTGTGTGTTTCTCCCCGTTGCACTCTAAATAATTTTACTCTTTCCAAAGAGATCAAAATCTTGCTCTTTGAACTTCTGCTTCAGATCAGAAGCACTGATGTCCCTACATCAGTAACAGGTGATCTGGGAAGCAGGTGCTTAGGGATTCTTACAACACGGCATTGAAATGTCAGTATTCAGCAGTGCGAAAATTTGGAGAATTGAAAAATAAGACGTGGTAAAATGTAGTGAGAAATAACTGTTATGAAAGAAGGCTTGGAAATTCTCACATGGGCTAATCAAAAATATTTCATTATTTATACTTTGCAAACCCCTAGGAGGGTATTAAAGTCTTCACAGTATCAATGCAAGGGGAAAATTCTCAGCTCAGCTCTGCCATGATGAAAATAAGAACAGAAAGCACCAGAGGCTGAAGGAAGGAAAAACAGTCTTTCACCCCACGCCCCACCCCTCGCCAAATCCTATGTCGTCACTTGGCAGACTTGGACACAATATAGTGTAGAAATATGACTGTAAAATAAAAAAAAGATGATGTAAATGCATAGATATTATTTATTTTGAAAAGGTCAGCACAAGAAATAAAATTTGGCCTTTTAGTCACCATGCTGGCCTGTCTCAAGACTTGGGGATAGATCATAGCAAGAACTCATTGAGGGGGAAAGAAGATGACCAGGAAAGAGTACGTGGAGGGAGGGCAGGGAAAGATGCTAGTAAGAAAACTTAATATGAACTAATTTGTGATCTGAGAAAAGCTCAGCTGAGACAATAATTCAGATTGTCAGGGATTGAAATATTTATAAAACTGAGCCTGAAGAACAAGGATAATTGACCTCAAAGGGAGTCACAGGGAGTTGGCTACTGAGTGCTAGGACCACTTTGATATATTACTATCATTAGTGCTGGCTTGGATCTTGTTCCAAAATAGTCTACATTATTTTTCACTTTAACCCATCACTCCTTTCAAGGAGTCTACGGGACACGGGAGAATAATAATGATTCTTGACAAAATTATAATAAGAAAATACAACTGAAATTTCTAATAATGCATATGTCTGTGTAACTGCAGAAGTGCTTTAACTATTGTTCTTGCCTACTGCTTTCTGTTCTTCCAACAGGCTGAAGTGCCTGTAAAGGAATAGAAACATTTTTAAAATGGCTATTCATTAATAAGAGTTAAAATTGCAGGTTTCAGGAAAAGGGTGAACCAATGTTCCCATAGGACCACCCTGCCTGCTCTGGCAAAGGGTCAAGCATTGGAGCCATACAAGTGAGTGTGAAGGATGTGTCAGAGTTGGAGTTATAGATGGAGCTATTGCAGCATTTGAGCTGTATCTAATACCAGACTTTGATCCTGTGCTTGACTCTAAAGTTGGGTCTTTAAATACTTCCACAAAACCTTACTCTGGGAAATGCTGTCTTGTGCAGTCAGTTGCAGGATAGTGTTATACCTTATGGTTCTGTAGAGAGTCTTTGGTCCTACAGTATGAGTAAAGGAAAACCACAGCTCACAGCTTTATCCTAACATATTTCTTATTTTAGCAGACTTCTATAAAAACATTGTTCTTACTTTCTTCAGAAAGATCATTTTCTTCTGCTTCTCTTTCCATTTCTTTGCACCATCCTTCCATTCTCTTAGTTTCAGTATGTAGTAACTTCATAAACCAAGATCCATCCCGTCGACAAGGTGACATTCGACCAGTCTCTACTGTCTCCATGGCAGGCTCCAGCCAGGGTTCTGGTGGTGGAAGGTTTGTTGTGTCAACTGGGGTCCTATAATCTTCTCTGTAACTGAACAGTCCCTGGGTCCGTACAGTTCTCACTGCACTATACTGGGTGGGTGTACTGGGCTCTGAGTGCTGCTGGAATGACGAGCCAAACTGAAGTCCCTTGTCTTCCATGGTGATGTGTCCTGGAAAACCCTCCAGTTCCAGGTCAGCCTGGACAGCTGCTGTTACACTGTTTGAGCGCTTGAATCGCCCGTGCCTTGGTGAACAGGGAAGAAAGAAAAGAGATTAAGACACATAGATAACATAGGTGATAATACAGAGGCATATCTCTGAAATAAGACAGTGAGTAGCAACGGAGAGGAAAAACAAAATGCATAGTGGCGTCATTGATCTGAGCAAGGATACAAAGGAAAATAATTCAAATTATCTCTGGAAGTAAATATTGATTTACTCTCATACTACAAAATAACATGTATCATTAGTAAATGAACTGGAAATAACTAGCAGAACTAGAACTTCCTGATAGATGTCTGTAAAGTACATATATTAAAAAAATTTCAAATGTTAAGAATTTCAGTTAGATAAAATCTGAAAATCTGCTAACCTAGGACTTTTGAGAATCCTCTAATAAAAGAAAAATAGTAGCAGCAGGTTTAAGACTGTGGGTTGGGGGTTTTTTTGGCTTATAGGGTGCCCATTAAAGGTTGATTTTCTACTCTTATATGATACCAAATAATGACATTTTAGAAAAGCTTTGTGTTAAAAAGTTAGAGAAGCAGAGATTATTTGTGAAATCTTTTCACATCTGAGCCTATTGTCTCAAATTACTTCTAGTCAATGACAGCAAAAGGCAATTAGCAACCAGATACTGTCTGACAGCTGCTGTGAAATGAGACAATGGTCTCAGTCCAGCACTTGACAAGCAGTGCCTACCAGGGATAACCTGTGGGTTAGTAGATGGGCCAGTATCTCTACAAAACTAGAGGACTGAATAAGTGTAAAAACTGATTCTAATTTAGGAAAAAGGTATCATGGATTACATCCTAACCGGTATATCTCCTTGTGTGGATGGGGAAAGCCTGGATCAGCATGAGGGGTCCTATTGAAGGAAGACTGTTCCAATATACAGCTCCTCGTATTTGTTCTGCCAATAATGAAATTATATTAAGCCACTAGTTCAATTTAATACTTTCACTTCCTTCCTTCCAATTAAAAACTGGAAATTTAGCTAAATATGAAGCAACTGCTAAGTAATCTCTACAAATTTTACCAAATGACAAGCATGCATATAAATTTGGCTTTGTGAATTATTTAGGAGCAGCACTTGCCAGACGCTTGTTATTAACTCTGTTTACAAATGTGTGTTGTGTTATAAAAGACTACAGATTTTTCTACATGCTTGAATTACCGTTTTTCATCTTCCACTTGTATTCCAACAGAGTGGTATTCCCGTAGGCCTCTGCTTTCAGTGTCTGAGTCAGTTGCTGTTTCCACCTAATTCAACACAAAAGATACATCTGCAGAGTTAGCATTGACAACTTAGCACTATTTCTACACACACTCATTCAAAATTAATTATATATTTAATCTCTTACCACTAAGAAACACCTAGCACAGTAAGATAAATGTAATAGGTATTCAGCCTGGTATCATTGCATTGGTGTGCTGTCTTATTAAAGCTTTGCACAAGTACTTCTGTTCTGCCATATAATTCCCTATTTCAAACCTAAGCAGATGCAATTACACAGTTTGGTGGAATCAGGAAGTAAGCTTGGTCTGGAAGAGCTGTTCTTAGAATGAGGAATCCACAGGACAGCCTCTTTTTATATTATTATAAACAAATCTCATTATACTTCTTGATTTACAAAATAAAATAAAATCTCAAGTAGCCCCATAAGCTTGCAAGTGATAAAAAGAAATGGTGCTATGAAATTTTATTGACAACTGTATTGGCAAATATAAAACCATTAAATGATGTAAGGGATACAGTAGAATGCCCAGTCTCACCTTCCTTAATAACATAGTCCTGAAAATGCTATATCAAGCAAGTAATTTATGCACTTTTTATAGTACTCCCATCTGAAATATGCTTACCAATATATATTCACAGTAGAATTTTCTTCATAACTGAGACCACATTGCTTTTGCAAGTTTCTGTGGGATTTTATATAACACTCACCAACACCACACCACCCCCAAGTCTTTGACACAGACAGAGTGAGTGCTGCAGTATGGAAATTATACTGAATCAAGGGACAGGCAGGGAAAAAAAAAGAACAGAATTGACCTTTCCTTTTGAATTATATTTTCATTGTTAAATAAAAAAATAATATCAGCAACCAGTTTTTCAATATGCACACTCCATGTGTGAATTCACACAAGAAAACTTTTCCTCTTGCAGCAGTCACATGCACCTCTGGAAAGAGCCTGATGGTCTTTTCAGCTATCTCTCAGCCTCACAGTCCAAATCTCACCGGGTTTCTGAAAGGATGTAGAGACAAGGAGGAAGGAGGGTGGGAAGTGAGTGTACATGTGGACTATATTTCTTGAAGAAGCCAATTGCTGGTAACTTCTCTTGCCATCTTTAAGCCATAGCTCCATGTACATTCACATGGATGGGAACACCAGACAGCAATTAGTACATGTTCGTATTTACCTGTGTGTGTCTTGGAGATGTTCATGAAAACAGCAAGTACAAAAACTCTCTAGTAAATGTTAATGGCATGCTTGAACTGTACAGTGTAGTATCAGGCACAGGTTTGCCAAAATCTCTGGCTATCACTGGGGCAACTGTCAAGGAAAGACACATCTCCCAGTAATTCAATTTATTCTGCATAAGGTCTAGGGGACAGCGCATGCTGTCATCTGTTTCCACCTTGGCAGCTGCATGGAAGCTGGCTATATTCACTTGGATGGGCAGTGCATTGAGAGAACTAAAATATCAGACTTGGTAAGAGTCTCCAGGACTTGGTGCTGTCAGTATAAAAAGAAAGATTCCTCTTGATGTTGGTAGTGAAAAAAAGCCTCAATGACAGAGGTAGCAGCTTGGAGGAAAAAAAGCATGAACAACCAACCAAAAAAACAGGCAAGTGGGTTTCCTAGTTAAGAGTCTTGGCTGCAACACAAGTGAGAACCTAAGCTGCTTGGAGGGTCACCCTCTCCTGCAAGAACATTGTTCTAAGTAGAACAGCCATAAAGTCCAGTTTCTTAGCACAAGAGGTATTTATCAGGAAAGACAACCTTATTTATAGCACAGAAGAGCCCAAAAGAGCCTTAGATAACAAGTTCAGGTCTAAGTGAGGGACTAAGCACTTCCTTATATCCTTTCAGTGATATGAGGAAAGCTGCATAAAAAACACATTCATTAGAGATGAATTAACTGGCCCAAGAATGAGATACTCATGTAGCCTGTTGAGGGGGAGCAGAGAAGCAAGTTACACTTGAAGCTTTGACTACTGTGGTGAGAGCTAAAATATACGTGGACATGTTTTGAAGAGTGAAGTCAACTTATTGTCAAAGGGAGAGGGGATGACTGAGAGGGGACCTTATCAATGTATATCAGTATTTGAAGGGAGGATGTCAGAAGGATGGAGCCAGGCTCTTCTCAGTGGTGCCAAGCAATAGGACAAGAAGCAATGGGCAAAAACTGATGCACAGGAAGTTCCACCTGAATATGAGGAAGAACTTCTTGACTGTGTAGGTGATCACACACTGGAATAGATTGGCCAGAGAGGTTGTAGAGTCTCCCTCACTGGGGATACCTCAAGAACCATCTGGATGCAATCCTGTGCAATGTGTTCTAGGATGACCCTGCTTAAGCAGGGAGGTTGGATTAGATCACCCACTGTGGACCCTGCCAACCTGACCCATTTTGTGATTCTATGATGTGGTAGTGAATAAGAGCAGATAACACAAAATGCTTAGACTGTGGCTCTTGGGTGTGACTGTATGAGCACTAGCAGAAAGATGATGTCTGAGGCAAAGAAACATTTTCTGGAGGAAGCCATTTGATGTTGAAACCATCTGGAGTGATTAAGAAGTCTAAACTGTTGCTAAGAGCTATGGGACTGGGGTTCATTCCCCAAAGCAGCCACTCAGTCTGAGTTTAAACACATAATTTAGGAATATACTGAGTTTAAACTACAAAAAATAATGCCATGAAAAGGCATGTCTTCAAATAGGGATTTCATCTCTGTAAATAAGAAGACTGGAAGATCTTGTTAATGTAGCAGACACCATGGCCTTCCAAGCCATATTGGATGCATCTTGTAACACTTGAGAAAAACCCGGAGAAGTTCCCTTGATCTCTGACAGAGTCACTATCAAGCACTTATTGGAGGAGGAGACTGTATTTCTGTTTTACAGAACAGAAAGCATTTGGCAATTTGGAAATTGACATTATAGGGATACTTAAGACTGTGATCTCAAAATCAAGATATCTTCCTATGCTTAGAAAATGCAGTGGTTATTAAACTAGATGACAGTGATACAGGAAATCTGATCTCCTGAGCATTTCCAGTCTTGGTAGTGACTAGGTGATATTAGGGGATTTCATTGCAGACTTAGGAGACATAGTCAGCTATCTGATAGAGTTGATGTCAGTACATCTGAATTGTTGTGGACCACAGTTAGGACTGTGTTGGACAGCCAGCACGGCTTCACTAAAGGCAAATCATGTTTGAAAAATTTGGTGGCCTTCTACAGCAGGGTTACAGCAGTGGTGGATGAGGGAACGGTGACTAATGTAATCTACCTGGACTGGTGGAAAACACTTGATACTGTCTCACAAAACATCTTTGTATCTCAAGTGGAAAGACATGGATTTGATGGGTGGACTCACTGAATAAGAAATTGGCTGGATGGTTGCACTCATAGGGTGTAGCTCAATGTCTGTGTGGAGAAACCAGGTGTCTGGTGGAGACCATCATGTAAGAAGTGGTGGGTGTCCCTCAGGTGTCTGTAGTGGGACTAGTATTTAACATCTTTGACAGTGATATGGACAGTGGGATTGAGTGAACCCTAGGCAAGTTTGCTGATGCCAACAAGTTGTTGGGTGCAGCTGACACGCTGGAGGGAAGGAATGCCATCCAGACAGACCTCATGAGGTTAAACAAGGCTAAGGGCAATCCTGAACATGGATACAGTATCAGTGAGTGCATTGAGAGCAGCCCTGAGGAGAAGGACTCGGGGGTATTGTTGGCTGAAAAACTGAATGTGAACTGGCAAAGTGTGCTTGCAGTTCAGAAGGTCAGTGGCATCCTGGGCTGCATCAAAAGAAGCTCTTATGAGACTCCACCTGGAGTGCTGTGCCCAGCTCTGGGGACCCCAACAGAAGGATAGTGACCTGCTGGAGCTAGTCCAGAGAAGGTCACGAAGATGGTCAGAGGGCTGGAGCACCTCTCCTATGAAGACAGGCTGAAAGAGTTGGGGCTGTTCAGCCTAGAGAAGAGATGGCACCAGGGACACCAAAGAGCGGGATTTATCAGGGCCTCCTGCTCGCTCACATGGCTCAGCATGGAAAGACAGGCATTGTGTGCCAGTTCTGACCTGAGACAAAGCCAGACAGATGAAGCCAAGCTGATATCTCCACACATGTCAGTCTTTGCTTTCAGTTCCTTCTAAAGCACTGCACTTCCTCCATAGAGCGATATCCTTAGGATGACCATTTCTACATACTGTGCTCCTTGGGACCTACTGAGTCCTAGGGGATGAGGTGGAGGCCAGATTTCTGAACACAGAAATAGATTAAGGAAGGTCAACAGTATCATACTCATGGGGCTAACATATGGCTAGTAACACTCTGGAGGTGAGAAACAGCCAATTGACAGAGAATAGACTTGTGGTTTTCACAAGGATGTCTGAGCAGCTCAGACATAGTGCTGTTGGAAACACAATGGTCTAAAGACATAAATAAGGAAAGGTCTCTATGGAGAACATCAATTTGTCCAATTGATGTTGTTGGAACAAAGCAGGCAGACCAGCAACACAATCTCTTCTTCCGCATTGCATATCGAAAGCGTATCTGTTTTTGCCAGCTACATCGTTTGGGTTAGTAGTAAACAGCTGATCTTCTTTTGAACTCTGCTTTTGATGTGTGGAGGTAGATTTACCTTTTATATTTTGGATGGGCTGGTATCTCTCCACTGATGCAACACATTGAGAAAAAAATCTTTTTCATCTATATGATTTCAAGTGCTTTCTTGCTGGCATTTCACCTAGAGATATAATCCTGAATAATTTACTCAATATGCAATTGACATCTAGAATTCAGAGGTATAAATGAAGTAATACGCTCTAAAATTTTATTCAAAACAAAATTATCAGAAAAATGATGGCCCAGGTATCAAAATAAAAATTATATTATTTACCTCTAAATATAAACCCTTGCCAAACTATCCTTCCCTCCAGCTTGCCAGAACTGACACTAACTAAATGACCTGATGATTGCCTTGATATTTTAATGCTTTCATTTTCTCACTGCACCTTGTAACAGCAGGTGAATGCCAATTTTTGTGCGTGTATGTGCGTGTGTGCAATCTAGGATTGCAAATATTGTAACAACCAACAAAATGGAAAATGGAAGCAAATGCCAACAAAAGTAAAAGCAGGAAATAAGACAATAATTTGCAGTCATAAAGAAAAAAAATGAACAAATAAATTACATTTCTGAATGACAGACATTATAAAGACTCCTGCTAGAAAACAGCAGGAATCTCTTTAATCAGATTGGCCAACCTAGATTCAAATGAGCAGAGGAGAAAAAGTAATACATGTGGTTTGATTGTGTGGCTCTTGAAACTCAAGTAAGTCTTAATAAATCTGTTGTTATTCTCCTTGATTCATTATTTTTTTAATACTTGCATGGGTTCTACAAGCCTTAATATTTGCAAATTGGCCCAATCTCAGCAAAGCTAAATAATGTGAAAAATTATATCTCTATGCGATTATGACGGAGTCTCCCACAGAAGAGGAAATAAAAAAATAGCCAGTCACTGACAAAAGCAGAAGAAATTAGTAGATCTAATACAGCACATCATCTTCCTCTCTCATTGCAAATGAAGAGCTAAAGTTCTTTAAAGATCAGCATTTTTTCCCATGAAAAATGTCTTATGGAGTTATATCCACAAGGCTTATAATATTAATATCATATGTAATGGAGCATTTTGAATTATTTCTTTTATCGATGATCCTTGTAGGTCCCTTCCAACTCAAGATATTCTATGATTCCATGATTCTATGTCTTACCTTTCACAAAGACATAACACTCCCCTCCATGTCCTTTTCTGCCAATTCAAGGAGCAGACAATACTATTAATCCTCTGTGATCAGTCACTGCTGTCTGATCCAGCTCAAAATTTGAAAACTAACTATCAGATACTGGCACTGCCTTGGTAATAAATGATCTACAAGTAAATTATACAAACACAAAATTATTTGAATAAATTCAAATCACTATTGCAAATAACTTTCTTGTTATAATCAATCTTAGTTTGTTCATAGGCACTCATTCTAGAAAAGGGTGCGTGAACTAAACTATTCCTTCAAAGCATTTACTATACTTTTTTAGCTGATAACTTTAATTATTTAAAACCAACCTTTATTTCTGTATTATAGCATTATTCTGCTCTTAAACACAAGCACTTAAACATGGACACTGTAACATAATATTGCAGTGTCTTAAAAATTCCAGTCTAAGCTTCCATACATACTGTCTCTAAGAGAGACTTGAAGTTAATATATTCAATGCATAAGAAAACAGATTTTAACCTGGTGACTTTCACTTATCTCTCATAAACATTAGTAGTAAGAGTCCTTCAGGCCACACTATCTCTCCCTCTGAGACTTCAGTGCCCTCAATGGGTTTTCACTGATGTAACCAATTTATTCTATTATTAGAATTTAACAAACAATCTCTGATGATATACAGGAAGGGAAATAATTCACCCTTCCTCTCTTGCATAGGCTTCTCAGTGATAACAAGAGTAAAAAAGGGTAGAAAACATTATATTTGACACTAGGTCAAGTACATGTAATTGTGAATTCAGATAACCATTCTTAGGTAGAGGAAAATCTCATTTGTATGCAGTGACTTCAAAGTAGGGAAAATACTGCAAATAAAACTACAGTACTCACTGCTACTGCTTTCCTTAAGTGATGGAATACTTTTATCAGACCAAAAGGGTATACTCTTTCAAAATGATTTTTAGAAATCCACTAAAATAAACCTACACTTCCATGCTTGAGAGATTTTTTTGTGCCTCACCACAGAGCTCGATTTTGCTGCTCCACTACTTCCCAACAGAACATCTGGACCACTCAAATACATGGCATGGCACAGCAAGTGCTAATTACCACAAGAATATCATACAACAGGTTTAGAAGTGGGATGCCTGTCAAACTAAAATGAGAGTGTAGCAAGAAATTAATGCACAGAGTAGAGGGTGCTCATAACTTTTTTAGTGCAATTAATGCTAAGTAGCAAATTGCTCTGAACCAATAAATATTCACTGACTTCTCCAGGCCAAGGACTTCACACACTTCTCTCACAAAAGCACGATCCAACAGTCATTTTAGGAGGACAATGAACAAAACTTACTTCTAGAACTTTGGATCATTTATGATCCAAAGACCAGTGTAATCAACGAGAATATTTCTTTTGATGGATATGCGTACACTGAAGCAGAGCACTGACAAGGATGTTATAACCTAAACAGTACAAAGAAAATGTAGATGCTCATCTGAGTACCTGTGCCATGGGGGTAAAAAATGCTTTGTGTTAAAGGGAAATTTCAGTTTGAGACTAAAGAATATTGGGAACAAAGTTTTTACCATTTGACATGAATAATGTTACTAAATATATATATAAGTATCCTCCAGAAGATCTCCTTTTGACACAAAAAAATTCAGCAGGCCAATTATTGCACTAATCCTCCTGGATACAGCCTTTGATTTATAAGAATGATTTGTTTAATGTAGATTCTGGAGATTATAAAAAAACCACTAGGTATTTTGAAGTGTCATTTCCTGATGATAAATGAAGATGACAGAGTCCATTCTCTACACTACAATTAGTGTTTGTCTCCAAAAATACCACCATGAATCAGCCTTCACACCTAGAACATTCATTTCCATCTCATTAATTTATGGGGTTTCTGTTCATTTTCAGAAGCCTTGATGTCTTTTAAATAGAGAAGAAACCGCATGTTTCAGAAGACTGACAGAAGACTGTACATTTTGAAATACTTGAAATAAATAAGGAACAATTTCTTGACATGTTTTCTCATATATTTCACATTCCAAATGCTATTAATATGAAATGGTTTATAACTAGAGCAGATTTTGAATGTTAATCATTAGCATATATATCAGGGTGGGCAAAAGAGTAAGGAAAATCCTGGAAAATATCTTAGCAGCAACTTCGTTCTAACATAGAGGTTATTTTACTCTTGATGATCTCTACTTTCCATTTTAATTCAAATACTTTGATTAGTCTTTTGCTGTCATGACAGAAGACAGATATGAAGTTTATTGCTACTAATGTTACAAGAGTTTCATTCTTTATATGTATATATATTCTTAATATTGCTGACTAAACTTTTAATCTCAAAATCGGTATTTTGTAATTCATTTGAATTTAGAAATCAACATTTTTTTCCCAGTGCCTACTGACATGTCTGACAATATTCCTTTTGATTTAAATATGATAATGAAAAAACAAAACCAAAACCAAAAAAATCCCCAAAGCCCACCAGCTGGAAAAGCTTTGTTTCTGAAGCTTTCTTTTTATTTTTATCTCAAAATTCCCATGTGAGATAGGACTAACCTACCGTAAGATGGGCTACTGTATTTGTGCTGTTCTCTGTCTCTGCAGACAGGGTGCTACTGATCTTCATACTAAGTCCAGCGCTTCCCAAGGAGCATGAGCTCTCTGTGCATGTGAATACCAATCCTATTGGCACATGCCTAAGTATGTCAGGACTTTCTAAAGGGACTTCTATTCACTACATGCACACTACACAAACCATATATACCAAAGACATGGGAGCCCTAGGCTGGGTCCATAGTATTTCCACACGCAGCAGCATCGCTGGTCACTCTGTACCTTTGTGCCTTTCTGCTCCTGTATGAAGCTCCGCTGGCAAGCATTCCCACATCAGTGTGTTAAAGGAATGGAACATTAAGAAACGCACAAATAAAACCATCCTGATAGCAAATTAATTAATGCAAATAAATGCAAATTCAATGCATTACCCTGGCATGGAATGCTAATGAGAAAACAAGTTATTTAGTCAATCAAGGAAATATGCAAATAAAAAACATCCTTTTCCAAGGTACTTTGACGCAGAAGACTAAAAGAAATTAAATACTTCAAGTGTATTTTGAGCGCATAAATTTCTATTTGTGTAGTTTGCGATAAGAATGTTCTCCGCTGTATTTTCATTCCATACAAACCTGGTAATAGTAGTATAACAAAATGCATTTCCTATTTAAAAATACTGCAGAAATGTATTTTTTTCACTAATGTGAAGTTTGAAACTTACTGCTGAAAAAAATCCTAAACAACTAGAATGTGTTCTCAGGCTACTGTTGCAAATATAATCTTATCTAATGCCAAATGGTACAACCAAGCAGCTTGTACTTCTCAAAAGATAACAAATAGCTTGTCCTTCTAAGACCTGCTGTTGCAAACAGTATTTGTCTTTTTCCACGTGTGCACCCGAGGACCACTATTACAGGCCAAGCATCAGATGACAAGTTGCTACGGAAGATCTGCTGCCTTCCTGCAAATCATTGCACGGGTGTTTTTGTGAATAAGAACATATTATTAAACACAGCACATATAAAGATGGGTCAGAGACCAGTGAAAAGTACTGGTCATCACCTGCAGTAATAAACAAGATCAAGTGATGTAATCAAAGTTCCAGAATTAATTTCTGGAATATCAGGAGTGACCAAATCAAGACACCAACACTGATAAATATAATTGTGCACAGTTGTTGTTAAGAAGGGATAAGAAGAACACTAGGTACTGTTTGTTTTTGAAAAGTAAGCTTCAGGTTAGGGGCTAAAAGGTAGCAAAGATTACTTGCTGCTCCTTTGAGCTTTTCCATGTTATCTCTAAGCTCCTTCTCTGAACAATTTGGGATACACTAATTACTTTGTAAAACATTTGAAAAGTATCCATCTGAATATTTTACCATTGTTGTTATATTACATTCTACCCTTCTGCATCTGGAAAATCAGAAGGAAATGCTTTTACGCCAAGAAATGGACAAACAGGTTGCTGTCAAAGCTGATTCCTTCCCATTAGTCTAATACATAATGGAACAGCAAAATTACGCCACACTAAAATGTTAACCTGTGAAGTTCCATCAGTAGCTGTTACATGCTTAACCCAAACAGTTCTCTCTAAGTATACAGTGAAATTAATGGAAATGGAATTACTTTTTAAAGAAAATAATATACTTCCATGTAAATTCTTGTATATTTCCAATACACAGTCACTCGCTGGGCTTTTTTTACATGGGTTATTACCTTCTCAAGATCTATGTTACTGTTGCCACAATACCTATAGCTATAACAAAATAAATTGCATTTCCTCTATAGCCGATCTAGCAAAAGTAGATATTTTTAACACAGAAGTGAACCCCAGTGATATAAAGGGAAATATTCATCAAAACAGAAGCCTAAATCTTCCTTTACTTCTATCTCAAAGGATTTTACATTCTCTGCAAGCTCAACTTTCTGATTTTTATTGCTACTTGGTATATTCTAGAGATTTAAACAAATGACCATTGCCAGCTATCTAGTACTTTCCATTTAGTAGAAGGAATAGCAATCAAAATTTGCATTTGGAATTGTCTTATTTCATTTACCTGAAACAATAGAACTTGACTGAGCTTTCCACAGTCTGACACATGTTTTTTCAGGTGAAATAAATATCATGGGTTTTGGTGGACAAACGGAAGAATGCTTTAAGACTGTGTTTGCCTATGGCCAGTAATGAAATATGCTGTATTTCTTTCTCTTCCTTGGTACCTTCTTTCCAGCACAACTACAAGTATGGGCAGGGGGGCTCTTTTTAGGGAGAATAATTGAAGATCGAGTGGCATTACACATTTTCCAAGGTCAAAAGAGAAAGATAATGGAAAAAATAGAGTCAAGCATTTTGAAGCTGGCATAGTTCTATAAAAAGGACTGTGAATTCATAGAGAGAAGGAGATGAACATGTTGTTCACCTGTAGCTCTGCAGTATAATTTTCATATCAAGTGTTAATGACAGGTAACCTCCCTAGAGATTTATTCATTCATTTTCTTTCAGGTACAGTGTATTAGCCAAAGACTTTTCTGCACAGCCATGCTGCCATGATGTGAATCACAATTAACACCAAGCAGCCAGGGGTTGTTTGTTAGATTATTAGAGCCAGTGAAGCTGAATGACTCATTCTATGCTATTTCCAGACAGAAGACAAGAAATTCATCACAGGCAGATGTTAATGATAGGCTACCTGAATCCCTATAGAGGAACGCCGACTCTTAAGAAACTCCTCTGCTTTTGTCACCAAGATGGCCTTGTCGCTGGTCCGTATGGAGGTGCTCTGGCCCTCGGCCGCGTGGCGCTGTGCGGCTGCAGTCTCCAAGGCGAGATTCATGGCCTTGTTGCTGTCCAAACTGTCGGTGGAGTTGTACATCCCTCGCCCGTCCTGCGGCCACGGGGATATCCTCTGAGTCCGGCTGTCGTGATAGGCATCCTGGGTGGATTCTGTGCTGCTCTGTGCCGTCACTGAGATCAGGGGCTTGGAAGTGGTACGAGGGGGTACCGGTGGTGGTGTTTTTTTGTAACTTGTATAAGTTACAGCTATGGAAAGAATTTAAAGAAAAAAAAGATAAAAATAAAACAAGAAAAAAAAAGAGAGAGAAATCAAGATTAATCGGATGGAAACTTCACAACAGAAATCACCTTAAGATTCTGCTACTTAAAAATTATGATGAGGCAACATAGTGTTTTTTGTGAATCTCACTATTAGTTGAAAGTGTCTCTCAGAGTCAGATGGGTATCCACAGAAATATTTTATTTCAACCAGTAAGGAAGGAGTGGAAATGGGAGACCCAGATTACAGTGAAGATGAAAGAGAGTTAGTGAGGATATGTGTGTTAAGATTTGTGCTGGGTAGGTACACATTGGGGCTTCTGAGGTTGTACCCACATGGGATAACGCTCATAAGAGAAGTAAAGGAAAATTTTTTTTCCCTCTTCTTATCATCGGAACTGTGAGCTCTGTATGGATACAGTGTATTAAGAAAGTAGCCTCAGTATACTGGAACAAAATATTATTCAGTAACTTCTTTATGGTATGCCACACTTCAACCTTTTAAAATACTTCCCGATGCACTGATTGGAATTAGGTAAGGTTGGCTACTGACTTGTGTAAGAGGCATATATTTTTAAAATATCCACAATAGAGTTAATAAAAAGAAATTCAAGGCATGTAAAAACTATTATAATATATGCAAAGCTACTAAGACTTCGATGAGCAGAGCAGTAGTGAGGTTGGTTTAACACAGATCCTGTCTTGCAGCATAAGGCTCAATAAAACATCCAAGAAAGCTCTACAGATGCAGAGCTGTGCCAATACTGCTTCCTTACAAAATTTTAGAAATTTCATAGAGATTAATATGTAGTCATTAATATCACACAGCTGAATTTTCTAATTGTCTAAGCACACTATACTCTTCTGGTACTAAAAAGAGCATTTCTGTAATGGAAGAGTATTTTTCACAAAGCACATATAATCATAATTCATAAAATTAGCAAGTGTTAAAAATTGCATTGTGATATGTCTGTCTGTGTTCCTGTGTGGAAAAACCAAGTCTAATTAACTTCTTGCATAGTTACGAGAAGATAAAGTAAATTGCTTTGTTTTCCCAGGCCATTTTGTGATTCTATGATTCTATGATATTGATAATGCTGAAACAACATGATATATACATGCAGAGTGACTGAATGACTTAAGGAAAAAGTTTGCCTTTTTCTGGTGTTACTAAATGCATTGACATTACTCAGGTAACCTTGGAATTGGGATTACTTGAGTCCAAAAAGGATTCTACAAGAATTCCTCTTCCCATTACACAAATACTGGCTGATGAGTGCTGAAGTCAGCCTCTCCAGTTGTGCTTTTTGATATACGGATATGTTGCAGCTTTCTAGAGTGAAGAGAGCAACTTAAGAATTTATTAACACCTGGGAACTGCTGAGCCTGTGTCACCAGGCCAGCGTATGTGAAAAGTGAGCCTAGAGAAAACAACTTTTAAACACTAATTCTTGATAATCATAAATAAAAGGGTGGTCATATATAAAACACAGTAAGGCAGAGCTGGGAAGTAAAAACCTTCATTTAAAGAACACTTTGAATTACTACTGATGTTGCTCAATTCTGGTAAAGATCTAGAGTCTTGCTCTGAGCTAAATTGCTCTAACAGAGTGAAACACGTAAAACACGTGAAGCATGCTCTTCGGATTCTAAGACTGGGTGTTTTTTGAAGTGCCATTTTGTTGTCCTATCACCAATCTTATCTTCTGTCACTTTTGTAACAGCAGTTAAGAAGGAAGAGAACCTGAAATTTTTAAGATGCTTTGGGGAATACAGAAAGTTCATAGAAGAAGGGAGGGGCTGTAAAGCCTGGAAATCAGGATAGTGTCTAATGAGCTCAAGCAGTGGCTCTAAGGAATGTTTCCAATAAGACAGTAGCCATAATGCTGCTCCCTCACCTTCTCCCTGCAAATGTAGATGCAAGTGATCAAAGTGCTGGCAAAAATTAGAAATAGAGACAATGGGGTGAAATAGGGTGAGTGAAGACAATTTTACCTATAACATAAGACAGGTTATCACTGTTATAACTACTTTACTGTTTTTTACTGTCTGTCTTCATGCAAAAGAATAGCAGTGAAAAATGAAACATATGGTAAATGTGATAATGAAACATCACAAGTAAGTATATCCCTACTACTTGGGCAGCAGATCACTTCTCTGTCTAATGAATATAAATGTTAAACTTCTGTTGCAACCTTCATAGCTAACTTAATCTTCATTTACATTTCTAAAAAAGAAAAATTCTCCTTGTGGCAAAACCAAACCAACTTGCTTCCCCCTCTCCCTTTTTCCCCCCCAGGACTGAATATTTTATTCTAGAAATTTCTGATTCTTTCAGTGTGGTGACGTTTTAAAGCCATCAAGTATTAGAGTAACTGCAGTATTCTGGCAAGTATTTGATCATGAACACTAAACAGGATTTAAAAATCCCAACAAGTAGAAGAAATCAGAGGAAAGACTGGAAGCTTGTGAGAAATTGGCTACATATTTAGAGTGAAATATGGCAAGAAGAAATCCGATTAATTCCTAAGCTACAGTCACAGAGATCAAATACTGAGCAGGGAATAAAAAAATCCATCTCTACACAGTTAATGAGTTCATATCTGGAACAACAGTTTCAGAGACACAGAAATCTGGGACTAATTGGAGACTGACAACATCAGGTGGAGACATGCATTTGTGAGGCAAATCTTGCCACCAAATTCTATTTGCTTTAATCATTCAAGTGGTTCTAGTAAAGTAAATAGGATAACTTTGGTGAATAATGTGACTAAGACTTGTCTCAGGCAAACTTGGTATATGTTGCTGACTTAAAAGATGACTACATAATAGATTAGGGGTTTGGTAAAGGAGAAAGTAACCCAGTAATACATAGTTTACTGTTCATGCTTGGGTTTAGGTTTGAATAAGTATTGCCTTGAGGTCTGAAGCATGAAATTTTTTGTCACTTTCAAATTGTTTCCATAAATAATTACATCTGTGAATATTACAGTTATCAACAGTAACGTTTGTCTATCATGTCCAATTCTTGGTCCTGGCGCACATTATATATGGGGAGAAACATTTCCTTCTCCTAATAGAAAATGAACTTCCTTTTTATTTATCACCCCCTTGGTATGCTGGTGGACAGGAGCTCCTGTCAGCTTTGCATCATTTGCTGCTTTGAATCATTTGCTGCTTTGCAAATTTTATTTGCCTTAGTAGTTATTAGTCCAAAGCAAGTGTAGAAAACCTGAGTGCTGCTTTGTGTCTTCCTCCTTTTTTGGTGCATCATTCTGCAAACTCCAGAGCTGTGCTAGATTTTGTAATTCCCACAGGGAGGGTTGGTGCTGGGTAATGCAGCCCTGGAGTACTGAGTCCTGGCTGAGGACAGTGCCCCAGTAACTCCATCCAGGGTACTAGTGGTGAAAGCTGAACAGGGAACAAGAAGACTGGTATGGAGGATCCTTGTCTTCAGTCAGAACAAGCTGGGTGTCAGAGGCACCATGACAGTGAGGGATGAGACCCAGCATGAGGCAGGGGTCTCCAATAGCAAAGCACCAGGAGGGCAGAGCTGCCACGGGATTGCTTCAGACTGATTTAAATTGTGGACTTCAGCAAGCCTGTTCCATGTTCAGACATATAAAGCATCAATTCTGGATAACCTTCAGTTATTTCTGGTGCTCATGGAAGATGACCAAAGATTTCTGATTTCTTTAGTTTTCTGAGTGGTTTTACTGTGCATATCCTGAACACTCCTGATATTTCTCTCACCAGTGCTGCTGCTGAGCAAAGTAAAGTAAAAGCAACAGCCTTCTGCCATGCTGTTTGTAAAATCTATAGCTGCTCTGAAATGCAAAGAAAAAGAAAGTAGATGACCCAAGAGGTAAATGTTTTTTTCATAAATAAACTAAACACAGAAGGGATTATGAAAGAGAAGCTAAAATTTTCCTTCCAGGTATATTCAAATGTTAGCTTGATATTGAAAGCAGAATTTATTTTTTGCCTATTTTAATGAAGTAGGGAAAATATTTTTTAAAGTTAATAAGATACAGGATATCTCCATCTATTAGTTTCTAATAATCAATCAAAAATTCTAAAAATGGTAAAACCCAGTTCTAATTCTAACTCATATGGGTATTTCAGACTTCCATTTGAATCAAATTATTAACCGTTCAGGTACTTGTCCCACTTCAACATAAACATGTGCAACTGGCTCCCCTGAATTTTCCTTTAAGGAAGTACACTGTTAGAGAAATAGAGAGAAAACAAAATGTTTCTGTGCTGCTTCATAGTGGATCAGATTAAATATAAATCAGGTATAAATTGTTCAGGAGAAGTGAGCAGGTATCAATGCAGCATAACATGTATTAATTCGATACCCATCAGGAAAAAGTGTAATATGTCAAATTGGTTTTGTAAGGATTGATATCTTAACTGCCAGATGATCCACACATATATAAGATTGTCTGTCAATGCTGAATTTGACACACAAGTGGCTACAAATGACCTGTTCTGTAAATCACATTCATTCTGCTTATGTGCTGTGTGATGCTAGCCAGGCAGCACCAGTCAGAACCAGAGCATCAGGCATTATGCCAATACCACAGAGTAGCCAGGAAGACAATACCAGTAACAGGATTTTTAAAAATTTAACTGATATAGCTGGAAGCAGAATATCCCTCTTAATCTACACTGCATTTGTCTAAACTTGCTTAAGGTTACTGTTAATACAGCCATAGAAATAAGACAGTTACTCTGCCCCATATTTCAGTGCCAACACAGTTTGTACTAGAAACAGAATTACTAAAATAATTCAATTTAGGTATAACTTCGGGTTAGCAAGAGATATTCGCCGACAGAAGGCAGAAGGAGGGATATATTTGATGAAAGAGCAGCTGCTGTAGGCTACATTCAGAACACCTTTCAAAAAGCAGCCTTTTAATAAATCACCACTGTTGGTCCATTTGCAAGATAGAATCACCGGAGGGGATTTTACAAATCAATATGACCATTAACCACTTAGTCAAAATAACATTATTTAGGCTGAGATCACAAAGTTAACTGGATGATGAATTTACATGAAAGCACCATCAATTAAAGGAAATGGTTGTCCCTTATGACACATGGCAGGAGTAAACTGAATTTTCTGTTTTGTAAGGAAGCTTCTTCAGAAAGAGGATAATTACTCTGCAGGGAGTGTGGAACTGCCCTGGAGGCACAGCTCCCAGGGGCATGTTGCTGCAGGCAGACAGGGCTTCTCTGAAGAACCCCAGTACCAAGAGAAACACAAGAGCACTAGATCTTCTGCTTTGCACAGGGAAGGTGAATGCCAGCCCTGAAACCATTTCAGAAGAGGAAAAAGAGACCTTCTCATAATGAAAGGCCATGATCAAATTTAACTCTATCAAAAGAGTACTCAGTTATTGGGATAGTATTTTGACCATGGTGTATACTGTTCTAACCAAAGGCTTTGAAAGTCCCAGCTAACATGACTGTCCTTGAAAAGTCCTGAAATCTCTTCACTGTGCTCCATCCCAGTCATTACAACCTCTAAGTTACTCTTAAAATAAAAATGTATGTATGGATGCATAACAGTTACTTCTCAAAACAAAGAATGATGAACATTAAAAGACCATTAAGAAATCAAAAGTGACTTTGGAGAAAAAAAAATCTCAGACACTAAAAGAGTTCATTTCTTACAAAAGGAATCAATTGTTTGATAATTTTTCTACCAAACCAAGGATGTCAAAAATAAAAATACAAGTCCCTACTTAAAAAAGAGGGTTTTGGGACACATCTCTTTATATATCTCTTTATAACTTCCATTTACACTGGTCTTCAATGCCAAACACTATTAAAAGGAGACAGTAGTGTCAAACAGGCCAGTTTAACTGTACAAAGGAAATCTACTTTCCTTATAGTCAAATTCTGAAATGTTAGCAAGGGTTTTCCTTCTTGAATCAGAAAAACCTTTAAAGTTGAGTCATAACAATAAGATTTAGAAATGCTTAGTTTTGACATGTGGTAGCCTCTGGTATTTAATTAAGAAAATATATCTATTAGAATGAGGGGAAAACCTTAAGGTAAATCAGTCTGTTTGGATCCAAGTCTGCCATTTTCAATGTGGGCCATCAGTGTCTACCTCAAAGACCTACACTGGTGATTGGGGTCTACTTTCTCTTTTCAATGCTGGAGCAGTTTGTGCTCAGGCTGCACACTAAAAAAGCATGATTTGCTCCATTATGTGACCCTAAGCATTGCTAACTGAATGTAAATGCAAGTCCTTCAGAGTACTTCTCAAACACACACTTTGAACTTAGTTGAAACAGTGGCTGTGTATGAGTGTAGGGCAGGTGAGGGAAATGTCACATACAGTCCAGGGTTCTCCAGTCCTTTGCTGCTCCCTGAATAGGTCTACACCTTTGCTTGCTGCTCTGGTAGTGAAAGATCCTGTAATTTCTGAGGGCTTTCCATGTGCAAGACTTTCTCCACTTATAAGGTAATTGAGAGTAGGGTTTTGGGTTTTTTTATTTGTAAGGAGATTCAACCTTGCAAAAGTAGTCATTAAAACTTACCAATGTCATACTGTGCTTGAAATTCAAGAGATAATTTTGGCTTTAATTAAGATAATTCTTCTAATTGAATTTTGAATAATTTTCCCTCTAACATAATCAGAGACATACTTTAGTTATTAACCTATCTTCCTGCTTCTTCCCTTTTCCCATTCAGCCCTCCACAACGAATCCTAGTCAGTAAAGCAACCAGACAGTTTCACAGTAGAAAGTCTTGAGCTTGGATATCTCTGAAAAGACCCTGTTTCTTCCTTTTCAGATTAAGCAATAAGAAACAGTGATATACTCAGAGTGAAAATTTTATGAGATATTTTCTTGGAAAGACTGTTTATACCCAGATGAGTTTTACCAGCACAGTTTATATGATGGGCTGCATTTTATTTAAACTACATAACCCAAAGCACTGTCTGGGTAGCGGGCATCTATAACTTCATAACGTTTTTTCCCGCTGGATCATTTTACATGTCTTATGATTAAGTAAACCTGGATATTTGTTACACCCTAAATCAGATGTTAATTGGTGGTCTCATGCTGCCATAGTCCATGAGGGCAAAATGCTGCATTTATTCTGTGCCAGTATTTTAAGTAAGGTCTTTTAGTAACAGTGAATTACATCATACCTTCAAGATAGTTTTTTGAGAACTATACATGGGAATTCATCTCACCTCACATTAGTCACTGAAAAAAATCAGTCATCCAGGTCTAAGTTAGTTGCCTGATGTCTTTTAGAATTTTTGTGAGAAAAATAAGCAATTCTGGGGGCAATTCTCACCATTCTTAGATGCTTATTTTACCAGGAAATGAATCATCCTATGCTCTTTTCTGTCAGCCATAAAGAGAATAAAGGAAAATCAGCTCAGATCAGGACATCTAATTTTGAAAGTCACCATCCCTGGAGAAACAGCTGGGCCTGGCACTTGATGATATGATTTAATTGACATGGTGCTGTTCAGTCAAAGGTTGAAGTTCGATGATGTTAAGGTCTTATCCAACCTTAACAATTCTATGTTTCTATGAAATGCCTAAAGGGGTGAGATAAGCTCCAGCCAAAAGCTCTGTCCCTGTGACAGAACAGGTCTGTACTGGGACATAATCACTCCAGTCTTCTGTTCCCTGTGTTCACTGAAAAGGTGGGAACTTCATCTCCCCCGCTCCACATCCCCTGTGAGCTGGCTGGTAAAGTAAACCTGAGTGGAATTTGCATTAATGACTGAAACATAATTTTCTACTCCTTGATCATTTCTGCTGAAGCTACCACATAGCAGCCAGTACTAGGTTGGCCCAAGGTACCTTTCTAGCTTCACAGAGGTATAAAAAGCCACCCTTCTGTATTTCTGTAGTTTTTAAATTACTTGCATGGTTTTAGGCACTGGACTAGACCATGCTGTTAATCTCACTGCAGATGTTGATATTCAAGTTGGTGGAATCAGACCAATTCACACCAGCTCAGGATAGAAGCCATTATATTAACATATTGTTTACATAGACAAGAATTGTGTTTCTTATATGAAACTTTTTAAGAGTTTTTCAAAATAGCATATCACTGAAACTGCTGTCAAACAAGTCCCATATAAAAACTATTTTTTAAGTGACGTCTATTTTTGATATCTCTCTGCTGAACAGAATCTATATAGCACTTGTGAAAAAAGACTGAAGCCAGTAGTATGACATGTGACCTCAATTAGAATTTACTGGGGTAAGGCAAAATTATTTTTTAAAGGCAAAGTTTTTTGTTCTTTTTTTTTAATAAAAATAAATCTGTGCATGCATCAGGTTAGTCTCAATATTCAGAGTAGATCCCTTTAGGCTTAAGTTCTATCTGATTAAGCACAGCTATCTGATTTTGTACAGGAAACTAACAATTAAGTGGAAATGTGACCACTAAATCTGGAAAATCTGGAGACTAAGTACACAGAACAGTCTTTTAGGAGAAGAAAAATATAAAAGGAATTACTGTAACCAAGTTACTCAGTGTGCAATATGTTACCTCCATACTGAGGAAACTTAGGTCTGTAGGCAGCTCCATGTTACATAAATGATAAAATCTGTTTTGACAGTGTAATTAATGTTAGTCTCAAAACAGAAATGCAAATCAAACAAGACATCAAGATCAGAAACTGTAGGCCTTTGCCAAAATTAAAAGAGATGTGGGCAACACAAGCCTCATAGATTGCTAATGGACTGGTTACAAAGGGTTCTATTTTAGATCAGTTAATTAGCAAGAAATTATAGCCTAACCAGCATCCTGTAGATGGCACAGTAAAGTGCTGACAGCTGTATTGCTCTTCTAAACAGTTCCTATGTGCCTCTGAAATACTGCATGAAAAAACACCATCTCAGTTTCAGTTGCAGGAAGGAAAAATGTTCCTTTAACTAAATTTAATTTTCAGAATGTGTGTGCAGCTTTTCAGGAATACAGATTGTACTTGTCACATCATCAAAACAGTAGGAGACAAAGAGAAAAAAAGAGTTCCAGAAACTAAAAATCACTCTTATTATGCTACTCTTTTCACATTGAAATAAAATAGAAAATTTGAAAGTGGTTTTCAGTAGAATTTCCTCTTGAACTCCTACATACTCTTCTCATTCAATTCAATAATTTCCATCAGCCTCCTAAACCCCATCATGAACATATTATGTAGGCTTATAATTGGTTTTGGTTTTCTATTTTCTATTTTCTTTCTTACAGTAACTGTGTGTAGCTTGTGATTTTATTTAACTTACAGTAAGGAATTCTAAGCTGAATAGGATGAGAAAAACAGTTTTCTCATTTACCCTCAAGAAAGTGTTGCATAATTTTAACACTACATTATGATAATAATCTGACATTAAAGAACTTAAGTGATTACAAAATATTTAACTAGAGATAATTTAATCCACAGAGAGCTACTAGTCTGGACACAATCTCAGAGTGCACTTTTTTGTCAAATCAAATAATCATTTTACCCAAGAAGCTGATGGAGTTGGTATCAGTGTCAAAAACAGTGCTAAGAAAGCCACTTGCAAGCTCCCAGCCCTGTATTTAGGTGAAGAAAATGATGCTGCTGTGTTTGATCTCTCAGCTCTGTAAGTCAGAGCATGGCTCTCTCAGTTACCCTTGTTTTCAGTGGGATCAGGATTTAATCTTTGTTTTCATCCTATAATGCAATTTGAATAGGTTTGACTTTTGCCTCAGATTTATGAAAGTTAGTTAGCTATACAATGCTATCATTGTAGACTATTTTTATAGGCAACAGAGAGAAATAGGGATGTCCAGAGGATCACTTCTTTCGTAATAGATACCAATTCTAAAGGAGATATATATTCTTTGGTTAAAATAGGATAATAATGTGGCTGCCTTTGACAGCTACATTTTAGATATATGCATCATGTATAATTCGTGAGATGAATTTTTAAGACTGAAATCTGTAAAATTTTTTTAATTGTGGGACGAAGACAGAGCGTGGAAATATATGTATTTTTCTGGACACAGGAATATCCCCAAAGGTAAAGAAATGCATATAAAAATCGTGACTCATTGATATGTCCTTGATATTGTGTTTAGTCTCAGAAAGCCAAGTGATAGGTTAGTCTCTTCAAACTCAGTGTCTTCCCTAACCCTGGATGCCCTCTAGTTGCCCTTGAGGAGTAGTAGTGAGCTGCTTGGATTGCTCTGGTATTTGTGGTTTCCAGTGTGTGTATATTTTAATGGACTATAAACTGAGACTGAACCTTGGTCTTGCAGTGAGTACAGACTTTGTTGGTAAGTATCAAGCTGCTATTAGGTAACCATAAAACACCAAAATGTAGGTTAGGGTTTGTTGATTCTCTGTTGGTGCTTAATAAGATTCATACACTGTATTCAGTCTGAGTCAATCTCACCAAAACATAGGTAAATAATACCTTTTCAGAGATCCTAGGCCTTTCTGCCTAACCAACTGCCTCTTGTCCAGAATGATGTGATTCACTTTTAGGTCTTGTGTGGATGTCTCGAATGTCTCAAATGGTACCAGCCAATTGTCTTTGAACTAATCGGAGTTTGTTGTCATGGGAACTGAGACAACTAGATTGCACAAAAGCTTCTACATTTAGTTGCCTTGATATGGAGGCAAACCCCACACCATTCAACTAACCTGTCTAGTCAAAGGCTAATTCTGTCTGGTTATGCCCTAGGAATGTCACCAGTATCTTTATTTTCTCTGATCCTCTGGAAAAAAGTATTTCAAGTACATTTTAAGTATCAGATTTATCAGTTGCCTTTCCAGGGTAGACCTCAGTCTGAATAAATTTCCTGACACAGAAATGGATCAAATGATGCCTTCATACCCTGCACAGCAAGCACTGTAGTTCCAGTGCACATATAATTTATTATGACTCCTGACATATATGCCTGCAACAAAAACCCAGGATTGAATACATGCAGAGCTTCTGAGAAGGTTATTTTCATTCATGGAAGAACCCAGAAGGAGAAGTTCTAGCAGGAGAGGGGTCCTACCTTCTTTTTCACTGCAAGGAAGCATGATGACCTGGTGCTTCCAGACTCTCCCACCCTGTGATTTTCCCCCAGCTGCACAGACCCACCAGAGGACAAATTCTTTTGGCAACCTCAGGCTAAATAACTGGGCTGAGATTTATGTCCACCACTGTCAGCTTCTACTACGTCAGGAAGGCTTCAAACACTGAGCAGTGAATCACCTTCCTCTCATGTTTTTTTTCTTATAAATTCTTTTTCTTTTTTTCCCATATAATATCATACAGCAAATGAAACTGAGAAAACTCCACAAACAGAATAGCTTTGAAGCCAAATTCTGCTAGGGGAGGGACTATGGATGTCCTTTTTAATAAAGAAAGAACCAGCTGTCTGGCAAATCCAATGAGTTACGGACAAATTATGTCAAGCACAGAGCAGCAGGAGCAAAGGAAAAACATTCATTACACATTTTTTAAACTAACCATAGATGGAAGTCAGTGGCTTCATCTTTTATCTTTGTGTCTGAAGATAATCTGTACCAGGGCAAATGAAAATTATGAAAAGCTCCTGGCTACTGCTCCAACTGTTTTCATGCCTCATCAGCCTGAAGAGGCCAGGCAGCCCCAATTAGCACAGTCTTACTCCATCTAAGGGAATCCCAGGTTTATGAACAGTTGTATGGCCCCTAGCCATCCTCTGTTGAACTCCTTGAACTAAAACATTTGTGTCACCTTCACCCCAGTGACTCCCTGGGCCATTTCCACTATGTAGAGCTGCTATTGAACAGCAGTGTCAGCACACAAGCAGAACTTCAACATGTTTAAAAGAATTAAAAACTAATTATGCCCCCCAGATACACCCAGAACAATGAAAATGATGTGTGCATATCCAAGTGTAGGACTAGGCTCATTGTTTGTCAGTATATGATTTATTCTCACAGTATAGGCACATAAGTTGGCACAGCATCAAAATATTAACTCAGGATGTCGAAGTGCTCACAGAGATATATATGGTGTGTTTCCTGCAGAGAGTTAGAGTGTCAGATAATTCCATGGAGCCTCAACAGTAATTGAGCAAAGTCAATAAGCAAATTATAATTGAGAACAGAGCCTTCTATATCTTATTTGGACTCAAGGTTTTGTGGTTTTAAACATACCTGTTGTGGATTCCACTGCTAGCTGTTACTTAGCAATGGATACCAGAAAACCCCTCTAAGACTCAGCATTTATTTCTATAGAGGGAACAGAAGTTGTGGAGATGTTACTTCATGCATACATATTCCTCCATTTGGCTGGATTTTCCTAGTCATAGTGCATTGGATTAAGAAGATCCAAACAGCTACCTGGATGAGGTATCTCATACTTGACAAAATAAAAGAAAACCACACATTTATTGATCATAAACAATTTTTTTTTAGGACATGAAGAGCATTTTTTCCCAATTTTTATATTTAGACACATTTAAAAAATTCCTTCTGAACTTTCTCTTCTCCAGGCTGAGAAGTCCCTACCCTCTTATGCTTTCCTCATGGGAGGGGTGTCATAGGTAGTAGCACCATGACTTTTGTTTGCCTTTGGTATCTTCATATCTTGGAAAAAAAAAAGACAAACCAACAAAAACTAAAAAAAGAATATCTACTGCCATTACTGCCATTACTATTCAGATAGCAACCAGTGAATCAGCCCTTTTAGGGTCTGAGGGGGTATTTGTGCTATGGAGCAATACAATTTCTCTGTGAAATACCAAATTCTCATGCCTTTATGTTTGTAAGTACTTGACTGTGCAATCTATTTACTGGCAATGAGAGTTTTGTGGCTAAATATCAAATATGTGCTGCAAAAAATTCACCATACGTATGCCTTTATTTGAAAAATGGAAAGCTGAAAATAGCTTTAAGTCAGGAGAAGGGAAACCTGCAATTCCTCAGGCATCCTGAGTAATTGTATGAGCTCTAATTGAAAACTCCCTCATCCAATGTGACCTTGTTTGAATTAATTGGTTTTGGAATTAGTGCTCAATAGTTCAGCAAACGTGGAATTCTCTGAAGTTTGCTCATTGCCAAGCACAGTCCAACTGATTGAGAAAAGTGGTCAAAAGACAGTTCTCTGCTTCTCATCTTCTTCAGTGAATTCTTTGGCAAGTATGAACTTAGCTGAGCTACCTACTATGAATCAGATAAAAGGGGGTGCATGCACAACTGACAGAATCTTTACGTTTGGAAAACATCCAAGAGATTTTCATTATGCTACATTTTCTACAGAAATAAATAATTGCAATGGAGTATACTGGCCATTTAAGGCTAGTAGCTGTGTTCCCTGAATTTAGCAGTGCCTCATGCTAAGTTTCTCTCAAGATTAGCTGGAAATCCTGAAGTGGGAGAAGTGACCTTGGACACTTAACATAGGACAGAAATCCAGGATACCTTTATGTACTCTGACCCTGTCCCCATTGTGCTGATGTTCACAGGTAGTTGTATTTTTTTGTCATGAATTCATTCATCAAAAACCACTGTTGTAGCCAAAAAAAAATGGGTTAGAGGAAAATGTGAAGTGGTTTTAAAAAACTGAAAATGATTCTATCTTTTATTCATCAGCTTAAAAATCAAAGAACTTAACTGAGGCTACTCAGTCCGTGCTTGTTGCTAGAGAAGGATTTTGTGCATCTGACTGAATTGCATATTTAGTATTTCTGGCTTAGCTGTTTCAATTTGCATATAAAACCAATATACACTGAGAAGATATCCCATCTGATAGGTGAGCATCCTGAGCACCAGCCTAGAGAGGTAGTATTTCTCTCAATAAAGGTGAAAGTGTTTCATAGAATGTATAATAATGCCATTAGGAGAAACTATGTGTGCCCCCCACATCCGAACAGATGATAACTTGTTGTTCAAGTTAGCCAAAGGTACAAATACGAAGTAACTCTCTCTGTCAGAGAAGGGATTTTAACATGTTCACCTGTTTCACAAGAGACCATCCTAACTGTTACCCCTGGTATCATTGCAATTCACAAAGTATTTCTGCATTCACAGTAAAACCAAACTAAAAAACGTGAGGAAATATCCTGATATATTCTATAACGTATGGAGTGAGTAATACAAAGGACTCTCTCTACATATAGAACTTGTAACAAAAATAAGTTGATCTTCTCAGACAAACAGAAAACAAGGGAGAGTGGTTAGTATCTTCCAGATGTCCTCATTGGTTGTTTTCATAGTATAGTCCACTGTTGTACCAGGGTATTTGAATTACTTTTCAGTAAGAGAACCCAGGTTTTGCAGGTGGGATAAAGTGCACTGCAGCACTGCTCCCAGCCTTCTGCACTCTGTTTCCCAGTAGGACTATATAGCCGGGGCTCACTGCAGGTTGAACAGGCGGTGATACAGATCCAAGACCTCAGGTAGCTTGTGCACCTTCCCACAGCATTCTGCCACGCTCCCCAGGTGTTACCGGGAAGGAGCTTGCCAAGTTGACAGCGTAGTGAATATACCTGCAGACACGCTTAGACAATAGGGAACCAGTACTACCCGGGAAAGTGACCCATTTTTTATGAACTCTTCCTGAAAAGTGAAGCATTGCTTGTAGGAGTAGCAGAGCTGTAAGGAAGTAGCACTTAGGATGACTACCGCACCCTGTGACTTTCCATTCGGGAAATTACATGTTGTCTGTGATGGAGGGACGTAGTGGGAGGCGGCAGCAGCTGGAGCTGTATTTTCTCAGCTGTGCATCTGACAGCTGCGATTGGATACAGTTCAGAGACAGAAAGCATATGCTGTCACTCAGGGCTTTTAACATCAAGTATTTTTTACTGGGTTCATTATCTCTTCACAAAATGAAACGCGATGGCTAGAAATGCCCTAACCACAATGAAACATGAGTCTCAGCAAAGGTCACACAGAGCCCAGGTCCAGCTTTTCCCTGCGACAGCAATGTGGCTGCCTCCTTTGCACTGTCGCTTGCCTTGCTCATTTACACCTGGGGCAACAGGGACTGCCCTATGACTTGCTACACAGTCGCCTTCAGAGGTGGTTCCACAAGTAATTAAACTACATGGATCTGTTCAAAAGTTATGTGTTCTTCATTACTATAGATATTAGCAATGAACCATTGGGCTCATGTGAAGTTGAATACAATTAAGAAGAGCTACATATTGGTAGTTCTTTTTCCATCTATTAGAAAACCCTGTTAGCAGAGTCCATTAATAATGTCCCACATAATATTCATTATAGTTGCAACCTTTCTACCTTCTGAAAGCTGTTAATGCATCTAGCAATATTTTAGGAAACTGCATGCTGTAAATACATACTCTATACTTTTGTAATTGAATTCATAGATCGAATACTAGATTTTTTATTTTAGGTTTACATTTTTAGTTACATAAATTAATTTTGAGCTAAGCCTGTGTGTTATGATTTAATTGCTTCACAACAATGATAAAAGGTAGTCATGACCTATATCACTAAATTTTGCACGTAATAATTACATTGAAAAGCCTGTTAATTTTCTAAGAAATTACTTTAGTTTCTTTGCCAAGAAGAGTTTGTTACATCAGAAGCAAAAAAAGGAATTAATGTAATGTAATTTTCCTAAGAATTCAAAAGACTGAATTGGAACTGAAGGCTGATGCAAAACTCTAACCTTTTTGACATTTATTTGAATGAAGCCCATATAAATGCCAAATATCTGCCAACACCATTTTCATATTTCAGGCAACTGCTTCTTTTACAATTTTCAGAGAGGGATGGAGAAGTAAGACATTTTTTGAATTACAGCAATGATAGGAAATGAAGTATCTCCCTCCAAACTCACAGGGGTTGAAGAGAGAAAAATAGAAGAATTATCCCTAGAGTAATCTTGTTTAAAAACAAGAACTTATTTGGCAACTGAAATTCCTGATTAAAAGTGAATCAACTAATCCTTACTCTTTTGTAAAACAGAAAATTATTTCTAATTTGAATATTTACCTTATATAGAAGCTGAGGACAAACTTGCTCAGTGGTACAGAGAAGACATATTGAATACAGAACAACACTCAGAACTGTATATAGTCCACAAGCCTGGAAACACTTTTGGATCAGGAAAACACCTCAAATAATCTTTTTTCTCCAGAATGTCAATAACACTTCACCGCAACAAAGAAGAGTAATTACATATGTGGTCAAGAAAATCTATCTGATAAATCTTCTGAGACGAGGCAGAAGCTATGTGCAAAATGAAGGTTAAAGTTTTCAAAACCACAGTATTTAACCAGCAGCTTGCTAATCAATGCGAAACTATGAAAACATTGTGATGCAAATATACTTACTACCTAATCCTGTACTTTCCCAAACATATTCTCTTATTCACCTTTGTCATTCCAAAGTCAATAAAACAAATTACTTTCAGTGAGAATTTTGGGCTTATCTAGTATATAAACTCAAGACAGTTTAGGTTAAAACCAATCCACTTGGATTGGTAATTCTGAAAGTAATTCTGAAACTATTCCAATTCAGTACCTGAAGTCAGACACCAAAATAAGTATCTATTTGTGTCTTTTGCCATGGAATGTGTCTTCATAATGATCACACAGTGTACTATACGATAAAGATGAAAATTAGTCTCCGGGGTAGCAATAAAATCTCATTTTGTATTATGATAGCATTTCTATTAATCAAAGGACAGAAACATCCCTAGAGGGGGCACTGTAGGCCACAATTTCTAGTTTTACACAAAGTTACATATAGCAATTAAAATACTATGCTTAAGATAAAACAACATTTTATGCTACTTCTGGAATGCAAATGTATGTTATTCAACTGCTTCTTACTTCCTTTCTAAGCTCCCACTGTTCTGTTATACAACAGATGTGTCAAACAAATAATTTAAAAAGTATTTTTATATTTTTATGTGATACATTTTCAGCTCATTTTTACCTTGTATAGATGGGTAGCCTGCACTGCAATTTAATAGTATGTGGAAAGGACAGTATTAATTAGGAACTGACATGAATGTATTTGGAAACATAAAAGTGAATTTGCATCACTTAACAAAGAATACATATTTCCTATAGATTTCATTTGAATTATTTAACTGCCTTCTGTGCAATCTTTTCTCTACCAATACATGCTAATACTCTAAAATTAATAAAGTTACCATGTTTGCTAAGCAACTACTAAGAGAAAAGAAAATTGCCAAAAGAATGTTAAAAGATTTTAAGTGTTATAACAATGAATGCAAATTGTTACTGATAAGTAATGGCAGATGTCTGAAACTTGCCATAATGTTTACAATTTAGTGTATTGATACAACTGGTTACACCTTGCCTAAAAGTAATTAATTCCCTTTTAAATTAATTGCCTTTGAGTGTTTAGACCATATAGTTTTAATCTTGCTTCTCTTTTTCTCTTGATACTTTAAGGACCTAAATTAAAATTACTGCAACTAATCTCATTTGAAGATCCACTACTTGATAGATAAACCATGGACATGTCTAACAATATCTAAATGATACCATTTGAACTTGTATTTTTATATTTGCACCTAGATAACTGTATGTACAGGGAATGGAGGTCAAAAATCCAGGTTCATTATATTAGGCATGCAGGATTCTTCCTGGAAGGAGCTTATTCCCAGATGTAGCCACAATGGTACAGTATTACAATCTTAAGAATAGTGGTATCAAACACTCACTACACAGGGAAATTGTTTACAGTGTCTAACAACCTTTTAGAAAACAAGAAGACATATTCTCACATGCAGAACAGTGGAAAGGTCAGTGTAGATTTGCTTACCTGTGGTTGACCTGATAGTTGAGGTGATGTTGGAAGATGTCAGCGCGGGTATACATTCATCATCTTGGGAATAACCTGCCTGAATGGCACGCAAGTAACTGTGGCTTCTTGTTCGGAAACATCCAGGGAGGTCAAGGGCATCCATTGCCTGAGCTTCAACTTCACTAAACACTGATTCACACACCGATTCAAATTGCCCATTAACCTCTGCTTCACTCATCTGAATAAACAACAACAATGCATTTGATTTTTGACTTGCTTTTTTGTGATCATCACGGCCTCAACATCTCAAATGGACACCTGTACATTGATGAAGAACTGTTTTAGCAAATAGTTAAAACTTAGTAATCCCTTCTGATCACATTCACATTCAGCTGTTTACATGTATATATTAAGTGCATCACACATGCCATACATTAATTTTACATTTAATATATTTTGGCATAGTCAGATGATTGTAAATACATGATTTAATTGTAACCAACAAGAATACTCTACACTGACAGAAATCCATGATCTGCCAGGACAGGAGAATGGAAACCAAACGTGCTGATATTAGCCTCAAAAGATGAAGGTGGATTGCTTGGGCTCCTCACTTATCAGCAAGCTACTACTCATGTGGACATTTAACCTGTGTGGCAGGTTATCTTCCTCTCACTATAAAGGGGCTCAAGGAAGTATTTAATTCTTGAAGATGTATAAAAGTACAGAGGAGGTGATGCTTCTGAAAGGTTTGAGTAATATTGCATCTAGAGCTGTGTCCAGTGAAGCATGTGAAAAAATAACCATTGTCTGAAACCGAGTGAAAAGCGATCAGATGAGAAAGTAATGCTTGGACCACATTTAGCTGAGAAGAGCCCTAAACCAAACTCACTCCCTCTTTAACTGGGTTAGCCATTCAACTTCCATGGAAAAACCTTTTGTTCAGCAGCATTATTTAAAGTCTGATACTTCTGCCACCAAGCATGCTGAGGAACACTGCCTGCACCCTTACCAGGCCCATCCCTTGGGGTATTTCAGCAGCAGCCTCCAGCTCTTGGGCAGAACCCAGCATCAACCTGCTGACCCTGCCTTGTAGGTTGGGCATGATGCAACACTATACATTTTTAGGCAATTTTCATAATAACAGGGCTCAGGCAGGCAGGCCAGGCTCATGGAACCTCTCAGTAGGGAACTGTGTGTCACAGTTTTGAGGATTAGTGCCTAAATTCTACCTACATTTTTAACAGTTTCACTGAAGTCAGTCCTAACTACCTGTAAATCTATCTGAATAATTTAATATTATGTTTATCCAAAATCAGATAGGAAGTTAACACTGGATAGACAAATGCATGACTTTCTGAAAATATTTTTTTTTAAAAAGAGAGTGCTAAAAATCAGAATCAGTATGAATAATTTTACAAGTTAAATTTATAGCATCACTAAATGGCACATCCAGTTGATATTAATTTTCCTATACAGCTGCTAAGTGCTCCTAGTGCTTTATTCATTATGGAAAGAGAGTCAGTTTAGGATTTTGGTTAAGTAAATGGAAATTTTATACAAAAGTTCTGATGATTATGAATAACTGATATTTTAATTTTGAGTAAGATGTTTTGGCTACTAAAACTCTTCTGAAAGGAATTACATTACCCTTCATAAAATTTGCTTTTAATAAAGGTAAGTAGACTAATGCAATCTTGAAAAGATTTTAAAAAATCTTACTCTGAACTATTTTGCAATATTGTTGATAAGAAAATTTATTATAATTTAGTCCATAAACACTTTAAGTCCTAACCACTTCTTTCAAACTAAGGTAATTGAGAATAGAAAAATAAAAATTAAACTTAAATTAAAAATATAAACCATGGAACTCAGCATCTTTCTTGACTCTTCCCTTTGTCAGGAGTGAAAAAGGAAGGATCCCACAAGAAAAAGATATAAAAAATACCACAAATTATATAAACTGCTATTATATAGGTGGGACAATAATATGATGGTGTCATGGAAAAAGAATAGGAAACAGCAAAGGTTCAGAACTTGATATTTAATACATTTGCTTTGTATAATATCTAATAAATGTATTTATTACTGGTCTGGAAACGCTGAACTGTGAGGTAGGAAGTATGTGGCTGACACAAAGTCGCATAGGTTAGTGAAAACTGAAAAAGTAAGGAACTATATCCAGCAAGTTTAGTTAATCTGCCCAATTGAGCAAACTACCTGCAAATGAAATCTTTTGTGGATATCTTCCAGGTAATGCACATTGGAATGAAGAATTTTAACCACTGCTGAAACCAATTAGTCATTATGGACAGCTCAGTGAACACCTCTGTGCACAGACATGTTCAAAGAGGCAGAATAGTTCTATATGATAATATTTTTAGATGACAGCCAACAGCACTTGCTTTGAATGCAGAATCTGATCATTATGAAACTTTCTCAAAACCGGAGTCTAATAAAAATAGAAAATAACCAAACCAGAATGATAAAAACCAAGGCATGAGAATGATGAGGACAGGTTTCACAAGGGAGTTATAAAAAATAATGAAAGGTTTGGAAAACGGCTGTTTCTAATTTCAACATGTGTTGTGCAAGATTATACTTATAATTACTCCATATAAATTAAGGAATTTGACTGAAGGGCATTAATCACATGACTAGTCCCTCCCAGCTCTCTACAGTCAGTGGATACTAAAGGCATTTCCAGAAGGCTCTCTGCCCGCTCTGGATGTGCATTATCCAGGAAGAAACTGTTTCACTCCATTAACTACAGAGGAAGCTTTAGCTGTTGCTTCAGTCAAAAGCCTCACGTTAGATGAGTTGCATCCAGGTCTGAATAGCCATTCAATACAAATTGAATATGAATGAATATAAAATTGCTTTAAAAAGATTTCTCTTTTAACATAACCATTGTGCATGTATACCCTTAGGTGGCTCACTAAATGGTCAAAGGAGACTTAAGTAACATATCTGAGAAGAGGGCAGGGCCCACCTGTCATGAAACAACACAGGGAAGAAATGTCAGGACCAATAAACATTAGAAACATGGGGAATTTTATGTAAAGCCCTCTGCTAAACAAAACATGCACATACTTCCTAAAGCTGCTTGCACTTCAGGTCTGATTCAGATTTCACTTTAACAGAAGTTAGTATTAACTAGCTGACATAAAACCACCAGGGAGAAAAAATGTATCTTTTCAGAAGAACCCATCCATAGAATAATTGATGGGACTTACTCCTTCCCCCGAAAAGAGTGGGGGGGTTGAGTTTAGAGATTAATCACTGCTCCTTTGGAGCACAATTTTTTCAACCTATATGTTAATCTGGCAATCCACATTTACTGAAATCAGAGTAAGTATTTTTAGAGGATGAGTATTGTAGGAGTGTGCTTCTCATTCTCAGTCGGAATCTTCTTAACATTTAAATATTTAATACAGACTGAAAATGAAACACCCAGTATTTATATTTTTAACAAAAATAAATGGAAAATATTATGTGTGGTAGCGTCCTTTTGTCTCTAATATTTAGCATTTTTCTTGAAATTTTGAGTTACATTCCTTAGAACAGAATTACTTTGACAATGCACATCTTCAACTTGACATAAATTTAAAAAAAACCAAAAAGCCAAACCCATCCACTAGTAAAAACTCTCACATCTGCAGTTAACCTATAAGAAAAGTTATAACAAGAATTTCCCACCTGACTAACACAGCTGGCCTGACTGAGCGTGCTCACTGCTCTCATATAGCTCTGATTCCTTGAGCGAAACTTTGGGGAATTGTAGTTTGCAGAGGGATCCAGGTTGTGACCCCCAGGCACGTCACTTGCAGTTTGAAGGTAGCTCTGACTACAAAGGAAAGAGGAAGAAAAAAGGAAAGGCTGTAAAACTACAGATGGAATCAATTAGGACACTAAAGACAGTAATTTGTATGAGACTCACAAACCCATTCCCCAGGGTCTAAATCTTACTCTAAATAAAGCATCACAGATCTGTTGTAGTTAAACGCCTTAGCACAAGCAGAGAATATATCTGTGGTTCTGCTACCAAGACAATATGAAATTTTAAGTCTTTGCTGTATTTAAACATCATCAATCCTCCTGGCTATTAACATTGAACTTTACTAAAAGACAATGTCTAGGTCAACAGGAACAAGAACCAGAGCTAAAGCACAAAGTAACTAAAACTCTTTCTTCATAGATAAAATCTGCTACTTGTCATCTGGTTTTCATCAGGGTGCTAGGCATCAAGAGATCTTTTATCTTCAAAGGTTGATAGAGTTTTACAAAAGATTAAAATATCCCATGTTCAACTAAAAAAATAAATTAACAGGGTAGTTAGACCAAGTGAACAAAGCTCTAGAAATTGTTTTCTTACAACACATCTCCTCCACAGTTTGGAGGACTGGGAGTTAACACCACATTGGGTGCCTTTTGGTATGCTTTCACACCACGGGTATGCTGGTCTTCATGTTTTGCTTTAAATATATTGATTATCTATCATTCCAGGAAAACAAATAAACCTAAGAAAAGTGCAGTACTTTGCTTTGAACAACAAAAAAATTAAAGTCACAAACATTGTTCACAAGAGTTCACAGAACTCCGTAAATCTAATTTTAGAAGTCATGTGATGCTTTTCTCTAGATATCAGTGCAGAAATGAATTAATGTCCCAGAAAATATTTCATTTTGTGTGGTAAATAGGCAGGTTTTACATTTATTCCTTACAGTAGCTTTAACAAAAACTATTTCTGGGAATGACAGATTTGTGCCCATTAAATGTCTAATATTGGCCATACAGTTACTTCATGATGAACTGGCAGAGTGGTCAGTCCAGCAGTGGTTGTGATGTGTGCTCAGGCTGTTGGGAATTTCCCTGTGAAGGGTAAAGTTTCGTCTCTGGAAGGACCAGACCACTCAGTGAATGAGAAAGCCACAGGTTCAACTCCTACTGTAAGATAAGGTACAAACCAGGATCTTGTTTCTCAGACCATATTTATCAAACACTGAGCATGACCATAGGCTGGTGATTGAGGAAGGACTCAGCGTTCCTCATTAAGTGGACACAACTGAGTTTGGGCTGGATGCAAGCCCTGAGGAGCATTCAGGAGGGAATCCCAGATATTTTATCATGGTTTTGACTAGAAAAGCAAATAGTATAAACATCCATTTCCCTGGGTGGCCATGTCCTTTGATGTCTGACATGTGAGGATCCAGTATTCCCTCACATCATCAGCTGCAAGAGCAGATGGGATTTAGAGACTCTTCCAACCTTACACTTGGGAGATCTGTTCTCAAGCATTTCCATGTGTTCTCCCATCTCAGGGTCAACACAGCCATAGCCTTGCTTCCTTGGTGTATCTGCCAATGGGTGGGCTAGCTGCTCCTCTAAGACAGGCTGTCTTAGACTCACAGAATCATTTAGTTTAGAAAAGACCTCTAAGATCATTAACTGCAACTGTTAACTAAGCACTGCCAAGGCCACCACTAAACCATGTCCCTAAGTTCCACATATACATGTCTTTTAAATACCTCCAGGGATGGTGACTCAACCACTTCCCTGGGCATCCTGTTCCAGTGCCTGATAATCCTTTCAGCAAAGAAATTTTTCCTAATAAATTTTGCTGGAGCATGTCCAAAGAAGAGCAACAGAGCTGTTGAAGCATAAAAAATGAAGGGTTTTGTTTTTTCAGCTTTGTTCGAGGCAGGCATTTTTTTAAATTCTTAAGAAATTTCCCTGGAGAAAAAAAAACAATTTTTTTTCCCTGTCTTTATTCAGTGCCTTCTATGGAATATCTTTTTAACCTCATGAGAGAGGTAAACTATGTAGAAACTATAACTGCTAAAACTGAAATGAAAATGTATGAGATTATTGTAGGCATGTGCTCAGAAGTTAATTAAGTCATCACAGTCAAAGTGATTCTACGATTAAGACAGCTGTCTGATAGTGGGTATAATTAAGTTTCAGATGATAAAAACAAGAATTGTAGCAGCAGTTTTTTCTTCCCATAGGTAGGAAGACAAATATAATAGATTAGGTGAGGTGCTGTAGAACCTCGCTATCTACATTTAGTTGCTGGATGTAACTAAACTTCCTTTCCTCTATAGGCAGCAGGCTGATGACTGAGACGTGCTTTGACTCATTGTGATTCTTTGCATATGCTTTACTTAATCATGGAATCACAGAATGACTTATGTTGGAAGGGACCTTAAAGGTCACATAGTTCCAATCCCCCTGCCACAGGCAGGGATGCCACCCACTCGACCACATTGCTCAAAGCCCCATCCAACTTGGCCTTGAATCCTGCCAGGGCAGCCTGTTCTAGTGCGTCACCACCCCCACAGTCAAGAACTTCTTCCTAACATCTAAGCTAAACTCGCTTCCTTTAGTTTAAAACCACTTCCCACTTGTCCTATCACTATCTGCCCATGAAAAAAGTCACGCTCTCCTTTTTAAGCCCCCTTTAGGTACCGAAAGGTTGCAAAAAGGTCTCCTTGGAGTCTTCTCTTCTCTAGACTGAACAACCCCAGTACTCTCAGCCTCTCCTCATAGTAGAGGTGCTCCAGGCCCCTGATCATCTTGGTGGCCTCCTGTGAACCTGCTCTAAGAGGTCCGTTTCTTTCTTGTGCTGAAGAATCCTGACCTGGACATACTACTCCAGGTGGGGTCTCACAAGGGCAGAGAGACCTTTAACCTGTCTGGTATTGTCAATAATCTGTTTGGTATCACGACTTTAGTATTTTTCAAAACAGAGGAGTCCCCCCTGGACCTTCTGCTTGTCACCATCAGGTGGCTAAATCTGGGATTCTGAGTTCATAAACAGTGTGCGAAAGAGACATTTGAGATTTCATTAAAATATGAGGCACATTAAGAAAAGATAGAAGGAATATAATTAAATTATAAATTTTTAATTACTGTATGAACTACGTTAAAAATAATTAATATAAACTGATTCCTAGTAACTGTCTCCTTTGCTAAGTAATGATCAACAACCTAGTATTTAATTAATCACATTCTGGTTCCTTGTGAGATATTGCTATCATTAAATACAATCAACAATTTCTACAGCTATCATTTCTTAGGGAAAGAAACCCAGTATTCCACAGTACTTCTAAGCAGCTGAGTTTCGATGAATAAGTTTGGATATTACCTGATAGTTAATTAATTTTTCACTTATCAGAGGAGATTAATTGATTCATGGAACTGAAGCAAAATAAAAGAAATGTTACACATATTAGGCTGTAAAAGCAATTTTACATTCATTTGATTAATACTTAGAAAGAAAAACTAATAATTCCTTTTTGTCAGAAAAATTTCAAAGATAGAGTCTCAAAGTTATCTTCTAGGATAAATCTGTCAATGCAGGTGAAAATTATGACCTTGCTATATATGTGACCCAGAACTAAAATGCCAGAGTTATATAGAAAAGTTGCTCTCAATGTTAGAAAACGCAATCAACATCTGATCTTGGTAAATGTTGACTATTTAATGACATCCACTCTGTCTAAAAGCTTAGGAACAAAATTCTTGACCTTCGTTTCCAAAACATCAAAGCTCTTTTGCTTTGACAAAAGAAAATAATTTTCTTTTATGCTTTATAGCAGCATGGAGGATTTTATATCTCAGCTGATCACTGAAGAAGGGCAAGGCAAGCATGTGCAAATGAGATGGTTTGACAGGTCATCTCCAGGACCACTAAACAAATATACCCATTAACATCAAGGAGGTGACTCTAAAATTTGGTACTATGGAAAAGGAGGAAGAGAGTGAGACTAATAGGAAAAATTACATTGCTATGTCAGCTCTCTTCCCATTTGCTTTTCCAACTAGACAAGATTTTAGGGAGAGATCTTCTTTAAAAGCTTTTTTGCCCTTGAGGGTTGCTTTCCATTTTCCATTGGCTTTGGAGGAAGTTCAGGGCAGCTAGGAAGAGGTCTTAAATTTAATGAGAAGTATTCTTAGTTGAAAGCAAGGCTCAAAGCCTAGAGAAGTTTTTGGGGAAAAGGCAGTTCCACGTAATGACCTTGCAGCTCTTTAGGACCTAAAAGTGAAGCTTTAGGGCTCCCAGTGAAGACAGCTAAACTTGCAACAGCACTTTCAGCACTCAGCAGGTTGCCTGAGTGTGCTCAGGGAGGACACAATACTGTATTATAACCACATAAAGTGAGATATAGCATGACACCTGGGACAGTATGTCTGATCGCTTGTCTGATAGCATAGCTGGGATAACATGTCACCCAGCTGTGGAGTGAATGGCAGTGAGGTTAGGCTGCATATTTCAACAACAAAAAATAGATAAAGAATAAGGGAAGAAGCAGCAGTGAGGCAGTGCTGAGCACAAGGGGAGAAGCCCACTAACTTCTTCCTACAAATTCGAATTCCCAAGCAGTAATACTTGACAGCCCAGAGAACTCTAGGGGAAGCATGGAGCATATAACTCCTGAGAAAGGGATCTCTGTCACACTGCTTTTTTTTTCTGTCTGTAATATTTTCTAGTAAGTGATTGACATAATAATTTGTCATAATCTTAATACCTTTGCTTAAAAAAATATGATCCTGATGCCATCAAGGCAGCAAATGTCATACACTTGCCAAGGTCATTCCTTGATCTACTCACATTCAAAGCAGTGATCAGTCCCCACAGCACCTCTTCTCTTGTCAAATGTTCAGCCACCAGTGCACCCTGGGTCAAGGAGGTACCAAAAGTGAAATAAAATCTTCCTAGGGCTCTAAAAGTTTCAGCAAGAAGGTCACCTTCTGACTCTGAGTGGGTCTATCAGGTTTATTCATGGAGCATCCAATACAAAGAAAGTCCATTTTCCATCAAATTAATTTTTTGAATCGTCATATTCTAAAATCATACCTTTTTATTTTCATGATCATGCCTGCATTTGTCCAAAAAATCTGAGACTGAATGGGAACATTAAAGAAAGTACAATCACTTCCGTTTAAATCAGTATATGCAATTCAGAAGTATCTTTCTGGAACAAAAAGATAAAATTTGTAAAAGAATTCATTTTAGGTGCCTAAAAGGGAGGTGCATTAGGATTATCAAGGTAGCGGCAGTTATCAAAACCTATTTTATTGAGAGATTTGCATTTCAATGGATATTCATTTCTCTATCTGGATCTATCTTAACTATGTCTTTTTAGATACATGAAATAACTCATCGACCAGAATCTAATGATTAAGCTTAGCTAGCAATGCCATTGTACAGCAGCTGCGAGTCACAGCGTATCTCTGTGGAGCCCTGCTGGAGTCAATAGAGCTCTGCAAAGGGGCCCAGATGTGCCTCCATACAGCCCATTGGAGAACTCAGAGTGTAGACATTAAGTCTGATTCTCCCTTTGAAATAGCACAATCAGTCGGGTTCTTAGAAAAACTGGAAGTGCACATTAATGTCATGAATTTCTCTGTAGCAAAGAATTTCATTCCTAATATTTGCCAGTCTGAAGCTTCTCTTTGATCATTGATAGATATGAGAATATGGGCCAAATTAAATTGTTAACATGCTTATATATTTCATCATTGACCCATACCTTTTAAAAAAAACGTTCTTGAAAGATATTGAACATTTGATTTATTACACAAATATGCTAGGGAAGAGGTGGAGACTGCTGTTTCCATCCTTATGAAATGCCTACTAATCAGCGGTTGGAGAGAACCCTTATCATCAGTAAGTGTTTAGAGACTTGGTACAACATGAACCAGAAGAGAATGAGACAAAATCATCAGAATAGTTAAACAGTCTGGTGGTTTGATCACTCTTGCAAAGATAGAGAGGATGTGGGCTCAACCAAGCCTGTATTCCAAATCACTCAAAATGTTCATGTAATAAAAAAGTATGACGTGGGAAATCTAAACTCAGAGCTCTTGTTTGTAAAAGGTGACAGATTTGCACATACAGCTAATCTATAGCTAATATGAAAAGTCTTGTTTTAATATCCTATTCTGAGCTTGCCCTGGAGAGTAAGCAACAAACTGGTCAGCATCAACAAAATTCAGGCAGATGCTATGGCAAAAACCTGGCATTTAAAGCATCCTGCAGCAGTTCAGCAAATGGATCTAAGGATCCATGCAGAACTCAAATATTTGATATATGTTCCTAAATCCATTTATGAAATTGAAATATTCATAATTTTCGTCAGGAAGCTATGTCACTTTTTTTTTCTTTTTTGCTTTTAGGACATATTCATGTACACATGCAAAAAGTCATAATTGGACAGAACAAATATAGATTACAGACTATCAGGACTCAGTAAAGCATCTGAGCATGAGCTTAATTTAAACACACATGTAAGTCCATTAAAGTCAATACGTCTAAAGCAAATAAGTGACCTTCTTATGCTGAAGTCAAAGATATTAATAAGACTACGCAATATCTGGAGAAAAATTGAGTAGAATTGGGAAAAGTTAAAATATATATAATATTTCTGCTTTTTTAACCAAAAGCATCTTAATTTTCAAATCCTTGCCTCAAGAAGTGTTTCTGCACACATGCTTTTGATCCTTCTCAAATTAAAAGTAAAGCTAACATATCTGTTGGAAGCAGAAATGAATGAGCACCAGAAACATATTTTCTTTTGGATGTCAGTACTTGTGCTTGTGAGATTGGCCTAAATCTTACTGCATTTTCACCACAATCCATCACATAATTGCATCTTTCTGAGAGAAGACTGCTTTAGTCCTGAAAAGACTCTGCATTTTGTTTAGAGCCTTAGAATCCCCTTTCCATCCCTAATCCAGGGTAATGCATTTTATCCCTACAATGTAAAGCTGGTATTTACTACAGTGAGGCAGGAGATCTGGGCTCAATGACTCCCTGGGTTTCAAACTATGCTACTTCTCAGAGAACAAGATGCCTAACACCGCTTAAGACCATTTCCTATTATTCTGCAAAGGAAGAAAGCATGGGGATGTCTTCTGACCCCATAAAAGATGCTTCCTAGGTAACGAGATGCCCTTCATCAGCATTCCCTCTTAACCCTGTGGACTAATCTAACCCAGATCTTATTGACTGCAGCAGAGAACACTATCACTGTGCCAGTGGCCCTCTGATTGCATTATTAGTTGATAAGACTTTGTAATTAGCCCTCAAACTCTCCTCAGTAAATCTCCAATTTCACCCCTCAGAGACTCTGAGTAGATGCTACTACACTATAGGGCCTCAGAAAGCTACTAATGAAGTGTGTAATGAGGCTTTTTAGAGTCAGAAGATTGAGGGGAAAAAAACCTAAAGATAAATAAAAAGCATATAAAAGATGAAGGTTTCTTTTCTAGTGATTTTCCTCATCTCTTCTATTGAAAATATTTCTCAGGAATAGCTTCAAAACCATTCCTAATTAAAATGTAGAAGAAGAGTTAATGCTAAAATGAAGTTTACCTTAAAAATTAGAAAAAGGCTTGCATCACTGGTGCGCAGCAACGGATAATATTGAAATTGGACATTAATTTTTCTAGCAAGGAAACTGTGCTTTAACTCTCAATCTGTGACTTTTTTTGCAGCACACCCACTCCCCCACCTGTGCACACTTAACCACAGCCTTCTCTGTTTGCACTTACCAAGTGGTATGTCTCTAAGAGAAATACCCACAAATTTGTTTATCAAATAATAATGGTGTCTACACTGTCATGGGCCAAAACGGGTAAAGACAGAGGGTTGGTCTGATGCACCTCTTCCAACATTCTTGCTCACCTTTCACTTTCTCATATTGTAAGGATGTTACGGTTAGCACAAACGGTTGCAAATGGAAAGTTTGGTTTTTTTTTAATGGAGATTTTCCACATGTCTTAGAGGAGTCTGTGCTGTTCCATGATTCCTGCTGAACCAAGGGGTCTGGCAGCTAAGTGCTGTCAGATCTTCCTGTTACAGTCTAATTCCCTTGCTGTGTGCTTTGGCAGCGTTTTTGTTGCCATAATAGAGTCTGCAGAACAGAAGATGTGGACGTGCCTCGGATAACAGTCCACATAAGTGTAAGTTAGCACGGCCACTGAAAGATGCAATCTCTCACTCTGAAAAGGGGGAGTCAATGAAAGGTCATTCTTTTGATCTGGTTTACCAAAAACCCAGAAGATATGTCAACCATTTCATGTCTTACTTAGGCTTATTAACTTAAAATAAAATGTTTTGTGTTGAGATACCAGAGTGTGAATAAGATACTAGACTGTGGCTGAAATATGGACATGCATTGTGATCTTCAGCTATGGACTGAAATAACATAAAACACAAAGACATTAAACATCTGAGGGAGGCACAGGTGCTCTCTCTGTTACTGCGACTCAGACTTTGAGACATTACTCCATACAGGGGCCAAAACCTGGCAGAGGGTTAAGTGGAGAACACAGTCAAGACAAACCAAAGTATCAATGGTACTGTACTGTGGTAGTTCCCCAAATAATTTATGCTATAGCAGATTTCCTGCCTAATTAATACACTACATTTTTGTATTACCTATCTGCTCGCATGTCTGCCCACCCATCAGCTTAAGGTGTCTGGACTACCAGCTGACACAGAACAGTCTGCCATTAGAGGTTCGCAGAACAGAAGTATGCATTGCTGTCACTGAATTTATTTTATTGTAGCTTAACCTATTTCATCTTCATGTTTGCAGCATCTAGTTTCCTGTGAGTCATAATGGAAAACTGCAGCACAGCACGGTTATTCATTTGTGTGAGTGATACCAGTATGATCTTCAAATAGAGTGTATTTACTTTGGGCTAAATGCTATTGCTATCCCTTTTGACTAAATGGTTAAACGGTTTTCAGAGTCCTTCGCAACACTTCAAAAAGGAGATACTGAAAATGGAATTTGCTATTTCTATAGTGTTATCCTGTTCATTTACATAATCGGTATATTAAGTATTCTTTTCCTGAAAATGAGAAGCATCAAATAACCAGAATATTATCTTTAGTCATAGAATTGTTTTCCTATTGCAGAGTCCCAAATTCTTGGTTTCTTTTCAGCTTTGTTTTCTGGATCCCAGTGTCTCTGAGGATTCCATCTCAGCTTTGCTTGGTTTTGTCATAAATACAGAAAAAAAAGACATTTACAACATTAGAAGCATACTCAAATCATGTGGGTCAGTCTCTCTTCCAGGATTGCACAAAACTTATTTAGGACAGACATTACCTTTGTTTCAGCTATCAGTTCCATAATCTGTTTGGTTGTTTCAACCTTTACTGTAAATGAAAACACCTAGCAGCATACGACCTACCTTCTACAAGCTACCTGTGCAAACTGCCTTCCAACACAGTTTAACTTCATCCTCAGTAGCATCACAGCACAGCAGAAAACAATGGACTGAATACAAGGGGCTAGCATTTCACCTCTAGAAGACTACGTATACTATTTGTTCATAGTATACCAAAACTGACATCAGAAAGATTTTGTATGTCTAATCATAGTGCAAAATAAAAAAAAAAAATTAAAAATTAAAAAAAACCCCAACAACCAAACAAAAATATTTCCCCTGGACTAGTGGGAGCCAAGATAATTTCCACATTAAATAGGACTGCTGGCACCATTTCAAGAAAGCAAAAAGTAGAAAGGAAGCAGATTCAGGTAGTGTCCTGTCTCCACTGCCAAGCCTTATTGCATTAATTTCACTGAAATGCAATTTCATAATAATACCAATAAATTACACTGGTCTTCAGCTTGATGTTACAGGACTAAGTAGTCCAACACACTATTTAGTTTTTTGAAACAGCATTCATAAAAAAAAGAATTGAAATGCATTTATCTTCAGTGAATAATCTACATATTTAGGCACGTTTAATTTTTGAAAAATCCAGAAAAAACTGAACCCCTTATGCTATAGCTATACTCAGAAATATGCCATGTCCATTACCTGACCCTTTGGCCAACTGACCTGTATGGTTAAGCTTTCTCATCCTACAGAGAGGGTGGCTGCATCCCACAGAGTTAATCCCTGGAACATGCCTGGGCACTATCCAGAGGTGGGCCATGTGTCCTAGGCTGGAAGCAGGCTGGTGATCATGCTGGCTGTGCTAGCCTAGTTTGACAGAGGTGGTGATCATATGGCAGTAGTTGGGTGTATGACCTGTTTCTGTCAGCTGTATAAAACCAGCAGTGGCAGACTCTGCACTTCTTTTTTTTCACTCAGAGTAAAATATACTCCTTTCCGAAAGCAACTTAAAAAAATTATTTCAGAATTTTAATTCTTGTATTATATCAGTTACATTTACCTATTTGTATGTTAGTTTTTCAGATAAAAATATGCACATTTATTGTTTATAAACGTTTAATGTTCAATTTGCTGAATCTTCGAGCAACACAAACCAACAAAGTTGCACTTACTTTTGTCTAAGCAGAAACAGAATCTAAATGGGAAAAAAAAAATCTTGCAAAGATGCCTGATAAAACTCAAAGGAGAAAGTCGCACACATGTCAAACATCTGTTGAAGGTTAAGTGAAGGCTGTTCTAATTTTGTTTTATCCTATTCAGGATAGTGATAGAAAACTAGGTTTATTCATATGAAATCTATCTACATTTGTTTTGCAGCCAATGCATGTTTTTATATTGCCAAAACTATCAATATTCATCTTTTATTTCAGGTTTACTGATGGTCTGTCTGGCAGATCCCAGTTCTGAGCTACTCTGCCACCCAAGTGAAGGACTAAGAGAATTAAAACCCCATTTTATTTCTGTGCACTAGCTCCCTCCATCTGGGTAAACAAGCTAAAAAGCCAGATAATGCAGCTGACATCTTGAATTATGTAATTTCTCATAACACATGCCAGAAATGCTATTCAGCCCTGCTATACATGCAGGAATGCTGTTCAAAGCCCTGGCTTCTGGCTCAGTAGCATGATCAGTGGTACTCAGCATGCAATGGGGATTACTGAGCCATGTTGGAGGAGCAAGGAAGGCTCTGTAGCCATTATCCATTGCTACATCCTTCACAGAAATCTGCCAGACAGAGAAGGTAACCACAGTGACAGGAAGACAGAAATATACGGGAGGAGATGGGTTGTGGTGAAAACCCAGGTTTAGGATCAGCACTTTGTATTTCTATGAGACAAGAAATTTTCTGTCTGCTTTAGGATTGCTGAAATTTGCAGATTTTTTTCAAGAAAAAAATACAAGAACAAGAACAGTTGTCACATTTCTGCTTGAAGTTCACTGGGAAAACCCATGTATGTTAGGCTGGTAGGTTCAAGGTGCTGTCCTTCTGTTTAAGGAAAAACTGAGGACTTAAAAAATATCTGTCAGTAGCAGACTGGCTCCTCAATTATTCCCAGTGCAGTGATAGTGACAAATTCTCAACAGAGCCCCTAATAATATTTCATAGTATTACAAAAAGCTTCCTCCTTTTCTGGTTGTGGTTAATGGTAACTATGCCATGAAATCCTTCAGGGTCATGAACAGGCATAGCTGTCAACCCCAGTACATGCATCAACATTGCACCCCTCTTTTAATCTATTATATTTTGAGTGGTGTATTTGCAACACATGGAAAACTGACAGAAGATGCAACATTTGGTATTGACCCATGAATAACCATCCGCCTTCAGGATTCAACAGATCAGGAATACTTTTTCCTTGAAATATATTTCTTGCTTGAATACATGTGTTTAATTGCTGTCTGGACCTGTTTGTAAGCTGTAGAGATCCAGGGTAGGAACCAAGACCTGCTCACTGGAAAATTTGTGCTGCTACTCAGATTCCCTTGTGGGTGGTCCAAGCAAATCTGAAAACAAAGAGCAGCATAGAATGTATCTGGAAAGTTAGAACGGTCTCTGGGAAAAGATTTTTGTTGTACTAGAACAGATAAGATATACCCTTCAAAACTGGGATGGCTGCAACTAAACTGTCTCTGGGAATGATACCTGCCCTACACCAATGCCCAGAACACAGCCAGGCAGTGGCGGGGACAGTGCTAATAGACACAGGGGACATGTTTGCCACGGACCACTCCAAAACCTTCTCAGTGTCCGTGGTCAGGTTTCTGTACTCAGACCAGTAGTACTTTTGTTACAGGCCAGGTTTCCTCATCAGATAAAATATTCTAATGAATCCTGCAGATTCATATTCAGAATTTGTCTCGGTGGCCTAAACATAGGTCTCTGGCCCCCTTTGAGAGGCCACAAGGTATTTTAGTTGCCAATCAAGAGCAGAGACTTGTATTTAGTTGCCAATCTAGAGCAGAGATCTGTATATCTTGTTTCATGATGTCTCAGAAATCTTACAGCAGCTCATGGTACAGGTGCCTTTGGTTTTGTACCCGAATTAAGCCTACAGATATGTTGACCAAGCTATATGATAAATAAAGTTGTAAACTCTTCTCTTCAATAATAGCAAAAGTTGGTGGTTTTTTTGCAGATTGCAAGATAAATAATTCAATTTAATTAACCCCAAAGGATTTTTACCTAAGGCTTTTGTTTTGTTTTGTTTTATTTTATTTTATGAAAAGGCATATACTATATAGTATACTATACATGGTATTACCTACAGAACAACAAAAACCCTTTGGTTAAAGGTTTCACTCTTAATTTCTTCAGTTTATGACCCAGACAAAAAGATCAATTTTCTAAATCATGGAAATGCCTAGTTACATTAATAGAAGCTACAGATTTTAAATCAGGCTACTACTTTGAAACTCTCCTCATAAATATACTTACATTTTACTTATAAAATGATATATTGAAAGGATAAAAAAGATATAAAAACAAAGATCTATTGGAAAACATATAAAGCTACATATTTCCCTACAGTTTTAAGATTTGCTTTAGCTATTTAATAGGCTATATTGTAGGTAGTATGCATGAAAAATAACCCTGTCAAACAAAGTCCTCTACAATGTGTTTAAATCAGTATGATACAGTATAGCTGATACATAAAGCGTTGTACTGATAAAGAAGGTATAAGATGCCAAATACATGGTACAATACTATTATATTTTGTACAGAATAGAGTGTATTTTCTGTTTCAGAGAAAGCAATGAAATAACAAAGACTTATAGAACAATCCTAGGGAAGAAAAGTTCAGAATTTTGAAGTTTTGACAAAAATGTGTATGTATTTCCTTCAGTAAACATAACAGTTTTATTTCATGGATGGAGGAAGATGGCAGTTTTTCATCCAGTAATCACAAGAAATTGCAGCTAATTTAAAATGAAGCCACGCAAGTTACCTTTTTAAGTACAGATCATTTTTTATGAGGGATGCTGACCACTGCCAGTAAAACCCAAAGGAAAATTACCCAAGTCATAACAGCTTTCAGAAAGGTGTATAACATGGTATAGCAAAGCTTACTTTGGATGATCTCCCAGTGGTCGTTGTCCAATGGATTTTAATAATGACTCTGGTCGAACCGTTAATTTTGGTGATGTCTTAGGGCTAGTATCAGAGTCTCCACTTTCTTCATCTCCCATGGCCTTAATATAGCTCCCACTTCTCATTCTTCTGCAGGGGATCTCTTCATCTTTCCCACCAGCCGGGTATCCTCCCCATTCATCCTGAGGTACCTAATAGAGACCATAAAACACATGTATGGAATCTGCTTTATTCTTTTAATATATTTAAGTACTTCCTTCATTTTTTTCATTTTAAAGAGACAAGTAATAAATTTTTTATTCTTCAGAAACAGATCACTTATAAAGAAATTTCTAAGGTCCCTAGATGATTTGACCATTTAATTCTGACTTGAAAGTTGGAAATTTTCAGTTTATAAAAGTTGGAAGCCAAGGAACAACCAAGTCATGGATTGCGAGCTGAGATGCAATATCTATTTGCAGACATGCTCTAAATTGCAGGAAGAAGCTTGGCTTAACCTCTTAAAAGTTTGCATGCAGATTCTCAGCTGATAACAGTAAGTTGATCAGGTGTCTCAGATCTAAAACTCATTGAAAGCTGAGCACTTCAGAGTTTATTACCAATGTTCCTTATATGGGGCTTTGGAGGCCTTTCAGGAAGGTGAAAGTCATATTTAAGCTAAACTAAACTGTGATCTTGTCATAAATGGATAGGATTGTGATTTAGGGCAAACTTCTGTGGGGAAAAAACAAAAGCGGTAATTTGTCTTTTTTCTTATTTAGAAACTGCAAAATAGTTCATAGAGATTGTAATGTACCAGTAATGCAACCAGTTAATCAATACATGTAATTGCAGCTGCTTTTATGCACCTGAGGTGGTTTTTCCAAATAGTAAGATTGGTAGTCAGATAATCCACACCTGGTGGATGGATATGTCTCAGTTCACCATAGAAGTGAACAAGAGTGGATTTTCCAATCCAAAATGAAATAAGCCTTGTTTTAAGACTCATAGATAAACTCAACATGCCTGTCTTTGCCAGTATCACTTTCTTTTTTTTGTTTGGTTGTTTTTTTGGTTTGTTTTTTTGTTTGTTTGTTTGTTTTTGTTTTTCCTTTTTGTTTGTTTGGTTTTTGTTTTTGTTTTTGTTGTTTTGTTTTGGTGGTTTTTTTGTTTTTTTGTTTAATCTTCCAAGGTGCTGAGTCCTTTGGTTCTAATCCAGAAACACACTTGAGCATTTACTTAACTTAAAGGATATAAGCAATTCTCTAAAATACATTATAAGGACTCACGGTTAAAAAGAAGGATGTGACAATCAGTGGACCAGGGTTGATGCACTTGTCAGCATCAAATCCTTTATCAACATAATGACTTCATATATATTAAGCAGTATAATGGTATTATTTACTATTATACTATAGATCTGAAATTCCAGTTAAATATATATTTAGGAGTTTCTGTAAAGCAGGATGTTAATAAAGATGTTTAAGTCAAACATATTTGAGACTTTAGAGTCTCTAGACAGAGTTCACTGCAGAGCTGAAGCAAATGCTCCAATTGGTTTCAGCAGTCTTGTAGATTGGATTTAAATAACTAACATGATCTGCCTGTCATCTTTACTGCCCTTTTGAGATAAATGAATTAGCCACACATACCAGGTGAATAGATCTGGTGCTTTGAGTCCCAAAAAGGATTAAGGGGTAAACTAAGTTTTAAAAGGGAGTGAACAAGTAAAAATAGAGATGTTAAATTAAAGAAACAAGCTCAGGACAGAAAAAAAAGACAGAAAATGAAGTCAGATAAGAAAAGATGAAATAGATTGCACAGATCAGAAAAAAGTGAGAGATAAATATCAGAGAAAAACATTATGAGTCATATTCTTATACAACGTACTAGGACAGAGTGTGAATCTAAATGAAGTATGGGTTAGATCATGCAAGGAAACAAACTTTTCACATTATTCAGCTTTGCATGGCGATTGGAAAGGGAACATCAAAAATATTGCCAAACTTGAAGCCTGCAAATGTCATACATCATTTTCATTTCTTTTCTAGGACCTAGTGTTGCCCGTAAACAAAGACACAAACCAACAAAGTGCCGGTTCATGGGTGCTTTATTCGGGGCCCCGGGAACCTGCGGGCTAACGCCCCAAGTCAGGATTCCGACGACCCTCGTTCTCAGTTCAGCTTTTATACACAAACAAGTTTACATGTATTCTCACGGCTAAAACAATTACAGTTTCTATAGCAAACCAGGTGCAGTAGTTTATAACAATTAACAATCACCTACTCTAATCATAAATCTGCTTAAGTTGTCTTACCCCCCCCTAGAAACTGTTTAACAGACCCTTACCACATCTAAGGTACAAATCGTTACGTACATGCTTGACTAAATCTTTTGATTATTGTTTCTACTTCTTCAGTACATTCTATTCCCATGAACAAGGCTGCTGCTTAACTCACTACTGTAAAGTGTTGCTTTCTAGGCCTACCCTCTTACTTAAGCCTTAGCCATTCTACTACTAAATTTAAACTGCTTTGCAACACTAGTATGTATGAAATTAATATTTCAGGAAGGTTTTTTGAGATTATAGGAGACCTAAAAGGTTTTTACGTGTAGTTGCAGTAGTCATACTGAGTCTCCTAAAATGCAAAGAATAAATATATTTTCTTAAGCGTTTTTAAATCTACAACTGGCAATACAACTAACTGCAAAAGTCTGAATTAGAGAGCTATCTTATTAGTTGATATCAAACAAACATACTCTCTTTTAATTATTCTTTATGGCTAAAAGCAAAATCCAAAAGTTGAAAAAGCATTTATTGTCATCCACATAGGACAACTACAAGATATACTGTGCAATTTTCAGCACTAAAGCTGAATTATCATGTTCAGTCTTACTATTCACTTTTTTTCAAACAACTCAAAACTTTTTCATAGCATAATTATTTTGGCTTGAAACTTTTCCCTTCATTTTACCTCAAAGATAATTAAATAGAAAGTTTAAAAATACATGGATCAATAACCTTTTACTCAAATGCAGAAAATTATTACTTTCTCAACTTTATTTTGTCTGAAATTCCATGTTCAAATAACTAGATAAGGACTGCATTTAAATGAGTAAATACAGGCGTATTTATTGATTGAAGTTGAAATCTTACTTTAAAAGATAGGAATGACTGATTTTTTACATTAAAGTATCTAAAAAGTTAAGCTTCTTCACTGTGATAAGGACAAATCTTACAGTTATATGCCTTACTGTTTCTGTTGATTACATTTCTTTTGCTTTCTGTATTCAAAAGTTAAATGAATTCACATAAAAGCTAAAGACCAAAGCTAAAAACTGAAGAAGGCCTGCTCCATTTGTGCTTGTGATGTACTCGTGATACACACATAGGCACCGAGAAAACTTTTCTAATCCGATCGACTTGTTGGCTATCATAGAAGCCTGTATGGTTGCAAAAACATTGTTTGCAACTAAAATATGTGGTTTGTTTGATTGGTTGGTTTTTTTCCCTTCAGCCACTCAAAGGAGAACAATATTATGAACATAGGGAAAATGCTTCTGGAACCTAGTGAACAAGTTTGACAATGTCTTCTCTTAGAAGGTTTCATGCAGAGTTTTGGAGAACAGTCGGAGTCTTTTTGCCATATTCGAAAGCCAACAGAAGGGCACTTGACATTGCTTTTTCCTCATGGACTGAGAATAGAAGCAAAACATGAGTCCCAGTTCAGCCTCGTTCTTCATTTACTTGAGCTGATAGGTTAAGTACTTGGAAAAGTCTTTCCAAATCCAGGCCATCTCAGACCCAATAAAAATAGTTTTAAAGAAAAGCAGAAGCATTATACTAGTGCAGGAAAGATTTTTATTTTGCAATATTAACAAAAATGTTTAACATCGTGTAATGAGGGTCATTGAATATACATCTTCCAAAATATGGAAAGGCTTTGCAGCTTTGAAGAAATGCTTTCTTACAACAGTTACCAGCCCCTGAAATTCCCATCTGTAGGGTTTGCAGCTGCTGATTTGGAATAATTACTCTAATTATCGACTTGTGTACAGTGATGAGTGCTGATATTTATAATGCCTAAAAAGGCCTTCCTTCTGTTCTAGATGTTAACATGAATCCTTATATATGTGGTTTCTACTCAGGGAGGAGTTAGCCTGCATATTACCATATGAATTTCCTTTTGCAAGAACAACGAGCTGACAAGGTCTGGTTGTTGATATGGTTATAAAAATTACAGAGAACGATGAGTCTCTTCCATAAATTTCATGGACTGTTGCTGTGAGGAGCACCAAACTCAGAAAATTCGAGATCTTTCAATTGTTCTGCTACTGATTCATTCTGGTAGCGTACATTAGTCACCTAGGGCCAATTTTATTAAAGCACCTGGTACCTAACTCTTACTATGTGTTATGGAGCTGCTCTGAGAGTGAACTTCAGAACCTGAGGTAGGACTCTAAATTCCCCATAAAGACATTTAACAGAGTTAGCTCCTTCAGAGTAGCATCCAAAAGGTCCCTTTTGTTAGCAATCAAAATGTAGAGCATGAAGAAAAATCTCAAATGCTGCTCCTTTCTTGTGTTTATCGTATCTGATTACAGGCAGCAGAAAGGCCCTTCTGTTATTTCCCATTCACAGACTAAAATCATCTTCCAAAGAAAGAGTTCAGATTTTTTTTTTCTAAGTACAGCAGCCTTATTCTTTCTTTCCATGATGAAACAGCTGTGGAAGTGGGAGACATTGCTAACCTTCTAATCAATAATGTTTTGAGAGCTCAGGAAGAAGATTTAGGGCTGATAAATAAACTGCTATACTCTTTTGTCACTCATGGTCTTTTCATGAAGAACTCATAGATTGTCTGGGGACGACTGGTTAGAAGGCAGGGACTTCATGCACATAAAAGGGTGTGACACAGCTTCATGATCCAAGCACTTACCTGAAAGGAGGGAGCTTAGTTATAGCCCCTAGGTCAAACTCGCATGAGTTTTATGTAAAAGGATGTTCGGATAAAACTTGTAGAGCATCTTAACAAAGAAACAAGTAGCTTTGCTTCAAACTGATGTACCTCCTGCTGCTCAGAATGCAGTCTGGGGAACTGAGAAGATGGGATTTGACCTTGTACAGGCTAAGAAAGAAACTGAACTGTCATCTCACAGTGGGTATTCTAGAAATTTCATTACTATAAAACCAAATTTCCTTGCTTTAGAAGAAATGTCACTATCTTTGTTCTTTGTTAGAAGTTCATGTTTTAAAATATCCCTTACTACTAATTTTTGGCTAAATACCTAATGAGTCACATGACCTGTTAAAGGCCACGAAAGTGATAATTTCTGAATTTTGTTCTACATCTTATTTATATCTCCCTTTTATAGAAACGGTACACATTTGTATTAGCGTAGTTCTCCTTTATCTTCTTTTATTATTTCATATATTTTACACTGTGTTTTAATTTGATTAAAGTGGAACAGGTTGCCCAGGGAAGTGGTTGAGTCACCATCCCTGGAGTTATTTAGAGATCCCTGCATGTACTTATCTATACCACACGTAGATTAGGAGCTTAGAGACATGGTTTAGTGGTGGACTTGCCAGTGCTGGGTTAACTGTTGGACTCAGTGATCTTAAAGGTCATTTCCAACCTAAACGATTCTATGTTTCTATCCTTCCTCTTGGGTGTACTGATTGTGCTCAGACAAGACCTGTCAGAAGAGGATTTTGAACCTCTGACTGGACTTCAGCAGTAAGTTTGTCCCCTGATTCTCAGAAAGCATAGATTCTGTCCATAAGCATGTGAGACACCACATTATTATAGTAATTACTGGGTTGGAACCAGTTCAAGTGTGTGCAGGAAGGGGGGAGGGCTCATGGAGCCCACATGGCAGCCCTGGCACTCACATGGTAGGTCTGCAGCCTCATGAGGCAGCCCCATAGGCTGGTAGCACCTGTCAGTCAAAAGGGCAGCCTGGGAACACACCAGTGTTAGCATGTGCTAAGTCAGTGCTTCGTGGAATGCTTTGTCTTGGTTGTATGTTACCCCTTTTAAGGTTTTGCCAAGATTCCTATTTCCTCCCTTCTTATCAGTAAAAATATCTCCTGAGAAAAAGTGTGTAGCTTTTTCTTCTTTGCATTATCTCAAGGTATTAAAGGACCTAGGGCTCTGCAAAAATTTGGTGGCCGAATTTTTGGAGTCTTGTATTTTTTTTAAAGTAATACTCTCAGTTGAGCTTGCGGTTCTGTGGCTGGGGTCTTACAAAGCAACAGCATGCTGTCAGGGCAAACAGGGATGGATTCACCAAAACTCCAGAACAAACTACAAGTCATAGAATCAGTGAGGTTGGAAGAGACTCTGAAGTTCTCTAGTCTGGCCTTCTGCTCAAAGCATGGTCAGGTACAGCAGGTTGCCCAGGACAACTACAAAGATGGTGAAGGGTTAGAGACCGCAATGAGGTCTCAGTCTCCCCTTGAACAAGCCAAGTGACCTCAGCCGCTCCTCATACGACTTCCCCGTGAAGTGGAAGGGGCAGATACCAATCTCTCTGGTGACCAGTGACAGGGCCTGAGGGAATGGCATGAAGTTGTGTTAGGGGAGGTTTAGGTTAGATATAAGGAAAAGGTTTTTCACCCAGAGGGTGTTTGAGCCCTGGAACAGGCTCCCCAGGCAAGTGGTCATGACACCACACCTGAGTTCAAGAAGCATTTGGACAATGCTTTCAGGCACACGGTGGGATTCTTGGGGCTGTCCTGTGCAGGGTCAGGAGTTGGACTTTGATAATACTCGGGGGTCCTTCCAGCTCAGGATATTCTATGATAATATGACTGCGTCCACCTGGGTTTTGAACATTTCCAAAGATGGAGACTCCACAGCCTCTCTAGGCAACCTGTTCCAGTGTTTGGCTACATTCAGGGGGGAAAAGTTCTTCCTTATACCTATCTGACCAGAGACAGGTAATCTAGGTTCCCCAGAACTAGTTCTAGCAGTGTGAATACGTGACCTTGTATCTAAGCAATACTAATGACAAAACTGGAAGAAACAATGAAATATTAATTCTTCTGGACTTTGACCCCTCTCAACTTGATTTCTTTTAAATTTATTTCTGTTTAGGATTTAGATAAAGCAGTCAAACTGGCAACAGCAACTGACATTTCAAGACAGATCCGTTCCTCTTGTTCCACCCACTTCTATGGCATTTGCTCCCAGCTCCCAGAGTTTTAAAGGTGTTCCACTACTAAACTGCTGATCTGCTTAAAACCTGGCATATCACTTTACTATCTAAAATGAAGCACTTCTAAATATATGACTTCAGCTGAGGGACATGACTATCACTTCTTCATATTTCTCATTCCAAAGGTTAAAGTGAGGATTACCTACCTCATAGGAGTCCTGTGAATTTAATTAGCATGCAGATGTAAAATGCTCTGAAATATTCATTATGACCTAAATCTTATTTTAGTAATATAAATTTCATATTTTACTAGAAGCACAAGATGTCTGTGCATGAAATTAGACTATAGATGATGTGAAGAAAGATAAGATATGAAACAGTATGTAAGAGAGACAAAATTTTTGTAATTTTATGCTTTCTCAGCCTGGTCAAGAAGATGAGGCAGAAAAAAAAAAAAAAGGACACAATCTGAAATGCAGGTAAGAGGTTTCCTCTTAAATCATGTTTTCTTCAAGGAGCCACAGAAAAATAGCCTTTGTGCACAGCTGCAAGTAGATGAAAGTAAATGACAATCTTGGAAGGCAGACAGAGATGATTTTTTGTAATGGTAGAAACTTTCCTTGATATTACAGTGGGAGGTGGGAGCTGGACCTCCTGTGTTTTCAAAAATTTTTCTGAAGAAGGAACACAACCAATTACAAGAATTTTCTTCTGAAGTTAATGACACTAAGACATTCCTCTGTTTCCTGTCTGTGGACTTTAGACCCTATTGGTCTGGCTTTTTGCCAGTGCAGTATCTGAAAAGAGAAGTTTGTTTCCTCAGTAGCTAACCTTGTGCCTAAAACTCACCACCATTCTCACTGCACACTTGTTTCTTCTGTGTTTTTTTTTTTTTAATGTGATGATTCATTGTTCAAAGAACATGAATTATACAATGAAGCCACTCAAAAAATCTCTGCAAAACATGCCAGGGACTCCTCCTCGCCACTAAAAATGCCAACCTTCATAATTAGCTTTAATTTTCACATGCCACACTCTACTCTTTGAACTCCTTGGCAGCTCAGAAGCAAAACAAGTTCTTGCAGCATTCCCAAAAGTCTGTTGCCATTGACAATCAAGGCAGGAGCTAATTTGAGAAAACAAGAGTCATCTTTACCTTGCCATTCTCTCCAGGCTTTGCTACGAACAGCCATAGTATTACAGGAAGAAGAAGGAAAATCACATAGGCCCCAAACAATATATGCTTTACATTGCATAGAAAACAACTTGACTTCAGGAATTTGGGAGTCGGTAACAGACTGGACAACCATGCAGATCACAGAACAGAAACATAATATTCCAGTTGGGAGATGTTTGGATAGGCAAATCATTTTCAGGATTATTTACTGTATGATTTTAGTTTCTCATGTGTAGTTCCAAGCAAAGATGCTCTAAGCGATCCTTGATGGAAAGAAGATTTCTGTCCAGTGTACTCAGGATTGCTTAGTCACCACTTCTGTATTTTCTACAGAACTGTGTTCTTTTCACTTAAATAGTGCTTTATAACTCATCTCTCAACACTGATGAATTTAAAAAAAAACCCAAAAAAACAGCAGTATGTTTCCTAACTGGTTCTCCAGAAATCATGTGAATTGGAATTTGAGGATGGATAAACACTGTAATTAGCGTTGTGAGGACTCTGTAGCTTTGTTTATACTGCTTGGATGAAAGTGGGCCAAATTCCCAACTCATCACTGTGCTCATATTGATGGCATAGATCCTTGTAGTTGTCACCTGCAAATTTGCTGCTATGTTTCTGTGTCTTTCTGGGACCCTCAGGACTCTGTGCTGTTTTGACATGGTAGAGCAAGGTACAGTCAGATGGAGGTCATGGGCTTGTCTTTAAGCCTGGAGCTCACTGAGATCTTGTGCCAGAACTTTGATGTGAGGTTGGGCTGAAAGGAGAGCTTGGCCTGTTCTTAAATAAGAACCTGTTCATAGTCTTTCAGTCTAAGACTCAAAACCAGTAGGGTTTCACCCAAGAAACCTGGGTTCCAGTGGCTGCATATTTCCTTCGCTAGGTGACCCAGGATGCTGCTTTGTGGTCAGCTCAAGCCACTTCAAAATTACATTACCATCAACTTCAGTGGGGTAGGTTTTCCTTAAGCAATATGCAGCTCTTCAAGCAATGCTAGCAATGGTCAAGAGACTTGGAGCGCTTCCTGGAAAATTACCCTAACAACAGTAATAAAGATAAGTAAAGGTAAATGTTCAGCTGAACTGGTGAACTGGCCCAACCTGCTGTCCTGCTGCATGACCATAAGTACCAGGGAGAGAGAGGGATGCAAATCAGTGTGGTGACTATGCCAGGGCTGTGCACACTTCAGTAAATGCAGACCCACCGTCTTGCCTGGAAGTCAGCTGCCCTGCAGCACTCCATACCCATGCTGTGGAGCAACCTTTGCCCCCAAAACAGTGGGGCTACCACGAACATTCCCTGGTCTTTGCTAAGTCCTGAACCAATAGTACTGAGGTAAACACTGGCTGGCTTGGATGGAAACAATGCCTGAGACAGGCTGAGCCACATAACAGTATTGAGGATCAGGATGCAGTGCCAAGGAGACTATCCTGACATGATGCAGTTTCACAGCATAAGGTAGCAACTGTTTAAATAATGGAAGTCCATAGAAACAACAAAGTTCACAACCTGGAACTTTGTATGCTTGCCACAGAACGTATTTTTTCTGCCAATTAATTTGCCATAGTCATGCACCCAGAGTTTGTTTTCCTATGTCTTTGCCTTTTGGGGCTAGCTCATAGGTGCATTTTCCTTTAAATCTTTCCCTATAAATTGAATTAATTGCAAATTCTGCTAAAACCAAGCATCAAAAGGTTAAAGACATAAATCAGATTGCAGCTCGTCTCTCACTACAGATAAAGGGGAGCCAGGAATATACCTGCCAGCTGGGATGCCTGACTGATAGGCAGCAGACAAGGCTGAGGGGACTACCAAATGAGCAACTGAAGCTAACTAGAAGTTTTTCTGAGTGGGGCAAGACCCCACAGATCATTCAAGGTCTCAGAAATATAAAGTAAGAGACAAAAATGCAGCATACCCAGGGCTGACTCAGAAAGTGGCCTGTAAATAGTGTTTTATTTAATGTAAGCAGTTAATTATATCACCTTTTCTTTTTCTTGTTTTCTATTTTTTATAGGTCTACTACTGAAAAAAACAGTGCATGTCTTTTAAAATTAAATAATTTTAAAGGCTGTAATATATATATATATTTGCCTTTCATCCATTTTTCTGATTTTAACTAATGATTAACAGTTTTGCATAGTTAACTCCAGAGGACTGTAATTAATTAGCTTCCAGAGCACAATGAGTATTTTTTTTCTGTCTAGCTACTATGTAACACTTAACTACAATCACACTTTTCAAAAGATGTTTCCCTACCAGAAGTACCAGGAACCTTGTCCATATAGACAATCAGCCATGTAAATACATCTGCAATTCCAGTTTAAAAAACAACCTTTAAGCACAGCATTGTAAGATGGCCAAAACCATATGGCAAGGAAAAAACACAAACAAACCAACGCAGTATTTGTGAATACTTCATCATTTTTTTACAGTCACCTCCTTGCAGGAAAAATGGCATGGACTGCTCAGGAGATGAGCTGAGTCTGCCCTAGGCAGCAAGCCTGTGGTCTAGCAGAGTGTGCAGTCATTACAGCCTCGAGTGCATGTTCCTGGCAGTCTTGTTTGACAGATGCAACTAGCCTGAGTGTATAAAATAATAAGTTACTCTTGCCTGAAAATTCTTCAGAACCAGTGACACCTTTGAGTAACAACTGCAAAGGTCAGCCTTCAGCTTCAGTGAAGTGAACATTGAAAAACAATTTGGCGATACATTACTAATGTTATAAAGGAGGACAATTCTCCCTGATTAAAGGGCAGTGGGATCATGGCCTCCTTTTTCTACTCCTAGCTTTGACATTTCCACAGTAATAGGGACTTGTTTTGACAGCTTTAAGAAAATATTAACTCTGAAATCTTTCTATACTTTTTTGGAAAAAAGTTTCAGCAATTCATTTCATCCGGTATAAGGATTCTAGACTACATGGGCATGGAAGCAGGGTACTGTTGTATCACTGATTAACACAATTCAAGACACCAGCAATTTGAGACTGATGTTTGGTCAGAGCTTTACTCATTGATTGAATGTATTTTTTTAATTATTATTTTGTTCCTTTTTTTTTTCCCTTGGAAGGAGTATTTAAGAAATATTATGGGATTTGTGACACAAAGCCATCAGCATTCTGTAAATACAGGGAAGTGTATTTACAGCTTTATTGCTCCTTTTAATTTAATGTTCCACAACATTTTTCAGGTTGACATTAACACTGTGAATGGACTGTGGGACATTACCTGTCCCATCATTTCCCTTACTGTCTGGGCATTTTATGTCTCTCTTGCACATCCTCACTCCTGATCAGGAGGGCACAGGGGTAGCTGAGACATCCTCAGGTGCTGTAATGAGCTGTAGAAAACAAAACGGTACAGCATGTGTCCATGCTGATTCAGGATGCAGACTACCCTGCTACCCTACTGTCTATACTAGCTTTTCCTGCTGTGGAAACAACACAGTTAGTTCTGGTGGTGGCTGGTCATAAATCATTGTGAAGGCAGCGTGGGTGATAGTCATTTGGATGAGAGTATCAAAAATCTGCTAGCTCTGTCTAACTCCACATCATGCACTCATTGGTAGAGTATTGGATGCAGCTTCTATAGTTCATATATGGGGTTTATGTCAAGAAAACAGATACAATCTAGTTTCACAAAGATGAAGTGCTGAAAAAAGTACACTGAGTTCAAATCCATCCATCCTTGCAAAGCAGAGAGTGAAAAGCAGTAGTGTGCCTCACAAGGGCAACAGTCTCATTTTTGGGAATCTGTCCTGTCCCCAGGAGAGTTTCTGGAAAAATGTAACTGAGGACTAAAGGCCAGTTTATCAATTAGCTCTTCCTCAAAGCTTTTCTCCATGTAGGCATAGCTTAAACCAGCAAAGACCCTTGTTGAAACTGCTGCTTTTTTCTTTTCCTTTTTTAAAGAAACCAACTCTGCTTTTCTTTCATTCTGTAGAGTACACAGCTGACATTATTACCCACATGCTTAGCAGTGCCTTTGCTGTAATGGATGACGCTAGTACTTAAATGCACTAGGAAGACAGGAGTGGGCTGAAGCCATTTTTAGAACAACATGCTATTTCTTTTTTTGGTGCTGACTCATTCACTGTACCTTGTGGTATGTTTACCCCGATTTCTTGCTGCTTCACAAGCTGTTGAATGGGTGAGGAAGGAATATTAATCAGTGACACATAGCATTGTGCTCCAGAACTACAGTGATGGTGAGTGCTAGGCTCTTGCCTAACTTTTGGCTTTATTGAAGGAATTACTTTTCTTTGACTAGCATTTACAGTTATTTTAGTCCTGGAAACTGGAAGTGACACTTTTGTATTCATCATTTTAACACAGCTATCTAGTTCATATCCATTTTTTTCTGTTAAAAATCTTTGCTCCTTGCTAGTGCTCACATCAGAGTGGAATTAATCAAAGTCATTGCACTGTACACGTGTGGAAGCTAATTAGCCAAAACAGCTGATGAAGATAGAAGAGATCTCACAGCTCATTTATTTTTTCTTAAAATATTTTATATTAAAATTAAAATGACAAGGAAAACAGCAGCAGCAACTATAGCTAAAACTATATAAAAGTGCACTTTACTGCACACATGATCTACTTGGGCTATTTTGCCTGCTGAGTTAGATGACAGAAATGTTTGGTACCCAGAAAAGCTCAATTTGTCTGCATTCAAAATGGAAATTAAAGGCCTGTGCATAATAACTGTTGCTAATCATTCACAAGATATAATCTGATAAATGCTGTTAGTATACAGTTACAAATGGTTGCCCTCTGTTCCTGAGGTGCTAGTTGACCGTCTGGTTGACATTACAGCCCCCCCCCCCCAAATTGGCTTCCCACTCTTCCCCTGTCTCTTCTCTCTGCACATTCCCACCACCTCCACTGTAGCAGGAGCGATGAAAATCTGATCTGAATTTGAGAAAAATAATCATTATTTTACAGAGCTTTATTTCAGCTAATTTAGTTCTCCTAAACCATCCACTTTAGGATTAGATGACCATCCGTGCTGGAAGAAGGCATGTTGACTGAATCACCTCTGACTTACATCAGCACACACCCAGTCCAAGGAGATCCCCCAGAGCCAAGGACTGTGTGTGAAGGAGAAGGGAATGTGAAACCCTAAAACAGGAGCCAGAGATGAAGCTTGGAGATGTACCAGGTTAAAGAAATACTTGCTTCCAACTCTAGGACATGACTGAAGCATATAATGTGCAGACACCTTCAAAACCTCTTCTCTCGTCTCCTATTTCCAGGAATTTGAGAATTTGTTAGCAGCTTCCTTCTTAGAAAGAAAATTCCTTTATTCATTCTTCAGAGTTTCAATTCGAAGGAAAAAGCAGCTCATTAATTATGGTGGAAGACAAAATGGAAGCCCAGAAACATATGGCAGAAAACAAAGTCTCAAGCACAGGCCTAAGACACTGCATAGTCTTCCAGTTTGGGATTCTGCATGTCAAAACTCTCCAAGGGAAAACACAAGTAGCAATATTTTGTACAGGTATTGGGAAAAAATAATAATAAGAAAACCAGTAGATAGGAAAATGAGTTGGCTACTGTGAATTCTCACATAACTAGGTAGCAGAACAAAACTAATATATATATTATAAATTGATAATATTAATATATAAACATACAAAATTAATCTTTATTATTCTATGTTTATGTATTCATATATAAGATCATTGAAGGACTATAATTTCACAGATTTACTTTAAAAAGAATTAAAAATACATAGCTGACATCAGTCAAGAGAAATGTCTTTTAATATCATGTGCTGTAATACTTTAAACACAGACACCCTGTGAAGGGCCTTGGGGTCTTATGCTAATCCATTCACTTGTGCACCTCAGGGAAATCTGCTGCTGCATAATCAACTTCATAATCCCTTGAATTCTCATTGCCATGAACCCTGAAGTGAGGCAGTAAACTCTTTTGGAGAGGGATCCTGACATGTTTCTCTACCTTTCTTAGTTTCTCAACCTAATGATTATTTTTATCCAATCATTATTCAGTGATGCTTCTTGCACTGCCATAAGAAAAGTTAAATATGCCTCCTCAGATTTGCAGATAGAGCAACTGAAGTGTGCAGTGATTAACAAATTACATTTCCTGGGTCAGAGAGAAAGTTCATGGAAGAGCTAATAATGGGACATATCTCTGGTTTTAATGATTACAGTGTGACAACACAGCATCCCTCAAAGTAGAAATTTCAAAACCAGGCATTCAGTTATGACATTGACAGAATGGGGTCCCTTCAATTTGTTTGCTGACCTTGGGCTAGTGAATAAGCCAGCTGCTCACTCTGAAAGATATCTATGCACTGAATGGCATATTCTGACAAGACAGGACACATATTTTATTTTAATATTTTGTAATAAGAATATTCCTTTTATAGAATTCCTTGTATTATTGTTTTGGACAAAAGTATAGATTCCTTACAGTAGTAACTGAGCACTCGAGTCTTTGCAGATTTCCATTATAAGATCCCTATGAATAGGGACTGGGTACTATGCCATTTTTAAAGGGGCTTAAAAACAAAGATCACAAAGACTTTGTGAAGCAAAAATTTAAACTCATATCTCCTAGATTTTAAGCTGGATGAACCTGCCAGTGGATGAACCTTCCTGATTACTGAATGAAAATTCCTTTCTGTAGTCATCCCAATCCATAAAAAGCATAAAAAACCAACTCCCTAAACTTGTCACTGGGCTTGATCTAAAGCTTAGTGATAACTAAGTCAGTTTGTGAACGCAGCGTTGCACATTCACTTCAGAATGCTAATATAAGTCGGGAGTAAGGAGAAGGCCAATGAAAAGTAAAACCTGATGGCTTTTGCAAAGCCAAGTGCGATGTAGAGAGGGGGCAGAAGAAACAATGAAACATGATAGAGAAGGAAAGCACAAAACCCAACAGAGGTGTAGAAGAACCAGAGCCATCAGTGTAGAAGTGTGTAAAGGTAAGGAAAAAGCTAGACATATCTAAACTTCTCTGTAATGTCAGAGCTGTCTGTACACATGGTTTAAGGACACAGACACAAGGAGAAGTGTGCACAAGATGCATTTCCAGTTCTGGCTTGTTCAGTTAGATCAAAAACTTCCAGGGAAGTGCAGTCTGTTTTACACACATGAAAATGTACTTGGATATGATAAAATACCATAGCTGTCAGTCTAGATTGGAATCAGTTTGCATGGTAATGCTATGAGGGCTGCAATTTATTTTACTTTCTCTGCAATGAGAAACTTTCCCTGTTTCAGTAGGGAACATTGATCCTGGACGTCTGCATATGCATTTGAAAAGATCTTGCACTTCAAGTGTGACTCATTTCTATTGGACGCCTATAGCTCTGAGGGGAGAGAGCTCTGCACAGAAGTGCAGTTGTTGTTGCTAATCTGTGTTTGCCAGTTTCTGCAGAGCCCAGAGGAACTGAAAATCTCCAAATACATAAATCTGGAGTACAGATTTCCCCATGTTAATGTGCGAATCAGTTAAGCTCTGGAGAAAGAGAAGCTCCTTAAAAAGCAATAGAAGAGAACACACTCAGAACAATGTGGGCTTTGCAGGCTGTACTTAGTAAAAATTACTAAAGGAATATTTGCATGCTGAATTTTTTCCAGTGACAAAGCTAGCTGAAGAAGTTATCCTCCCAGCTAATCCTTCCTTTCTTTCTGCTCTGCTTCCACTACAGTTCTCTGTGCAATTTCATGTGCTAATGTCACCTGTGATGGGACTGTGCTGGTCCTAGGCCATGTAAATGCTGTAAATGTCTAAAGATAGTATTTTGGAAGCTATTTTTTAAACCTGTGTCACTTTACGATCCAGATCATGGTTCAGCATGATAAATAGCTATGTTAGCATAACTTTGGGGTGGGAAATGGCATTAAGCAGAAGGTATAAAAATTTAAATGTAGGAGAAAGTGGAAGCTTCTTGGTTGATGCTAGAGAAAACAAATGTGCAGAACACACAAAAAACAGTGTGAGGGCCAGGCCCAAACTATCTGTCTCCCTGAGGCACCCATGTAACTTTTAACAAGGATGTTGTTATAGTATGGTCTCAAGAGAGGGTCGTTCAATATGATCTTGGGTGACCCAATCACTAAAAGCAAATATGTGAGTGATCATCATCACAACAAAGTAATTGGGTACACCAGTAAATCCATTTTTCTGTTACTTACAGAAACATGGAGACAGGGAATAAAAGAACGCAAAAATAGGATTCCACGCAGCCTGCTTTTAAAATCGCTCATTCACAGATGTATTTGAAACAATTTTTCTAGGCCTCAGACTGCTGGGAGAACTCCTCCTTTTTAGTGTGATATATGGATTTTATCAAGGTGTTCAATGTGAACTGCAGAGATGAAAACACAATCACTGACCTGAAACTAATTTATATCACACTGGTTTTATAGTTTTAAATCTGTGCTCTATAAACAAAGACAAAAGCTAGAAATTTCTCACTTTCATGCAATATCTGCATTACATGAGCCATACAGAAATTCTCTGAGAGCTACGCAGATAGATGTTGTATTTTTTACTATGATTATGGCATGTACTGTGATGCTCTTTTCATTACAAATCTTAAGAAAATCTTCCTCTTACCTGAAGGTAATGGCACGGCCTCAAAGAAGGTTTGATTTCCTGATGAACCAGAGGCTTATCTAAGTTCAGTGATGATTTGCGATAAGCTTCTTTAGCCTGGCTTACTGTAAGCGTTGACCAAGAACTCCTTTTCATATATTTACTATCAGGGGTCATTGGTAGCCCTTCACAAGCCGAACACTTCACATCATTGTTACTTTTGGAAGTCTTCAATGAGAGATCCCCAAAATGCCCCTGGAGTGCCTCAGGATAACAATGGGATATATGATCTGCATGGTGCCTATTTACCACACTAGGGGTTCTGTAAGTGCTATCACTGTCCAAATTATCATCAGAGCTCCACCAGCTACTCATTCCAGATTTATGCTTGCTTTCTGGTTTTCGCTCCTTGCTTTTACTCCTTTTGCTATGCTTGGAATGGTGCCCATGATGATGATCGTCCCCTCGACTGTCTCCCTTTGTTCCATTAACATTGCCCTTGGATGATCCTTCCAGAGAATGCGATTTAGTAAAAAGTTTCTGGACGGAATGAACAAGATGGCGTATTCTTCCCGGGCTCTCACTGCGTTGTTCCGCAGCTGTTGAGGTCCTCTGGTACTGTAAAGTGTGAAACCCATCCCGGTGAAGAGGAAGTTGTTTCTCAAATTGGTCCAAAAGATTTGCAGGAATACGGTTAATCTTAGGGTTACCGTGAGACATGGTGCAGTCGTCTCTCGAGTCGTAATGTGAGCTGTAGTGCATTCTGGGGAAAGTGCTACTTGACATGTGATCGCCCATTACCATGGGCATCATCATGCACTCAGAATGAATGGAGCTGCGTGGAGAGCAACGATGGTGATCCAGCGGGCAACTCTCCGTGGGGCTGAGAAGATACGACTGCCTTGGCTCCTGCCCATGGTGGATATGGTCGTGGGTGTGTTCACAATCTTCAGGGGATGCTAAGCCACAAGTATGAGCTGAACATAACTGTGGTTGATTGCGACTACCAGATAATCCTTTCATATTCCTCGCAGCAGGAGAGTATCTTTCTTCATTGAAGTGCTGAGAAGGTGACCATGAGTACTGCTGGTCTGTCATGGGAACATATAAAACCTGTGTTATGTGTCTGATTAAAAGATTAACTTGAAAAATCCAAGTATATTGAAAAACTAAACATTTTTTCTCTATTAGTGAGATGGAAAGTCTCACCATTCCTGAAATTTCATTCACCATTTTAAAACTTGTTAAAATTTTTCACTATGAGCAAATTATGGGGTGAATGCAGCCTCTTTCCTGTAGTTCTAAATGTTATGAAGTTATTAATTGTGTAAATTTACTCAAGTTAAATAGATATATTCAGATATTTAATTTATTCTTTGATATTTACAAATCATATGTCAAGCTTTGTGGCTAGTCATTTGAGTTACATGGGTCCAGTTTCTATTTCGTTGGTTTCACAGCTGGATATCTTAATTTAAATGTATTCTTTCTCCATGGAACCATTTTTGCATTATAAATTAACTACATTTTCTTAAATAAATCTCATCTTCATGATCCCAAGTTCATTCTTCATAAATATAAATAATAAACAGCAAAGAGAAAGAAGAAAATGAACATGCTGAAATGAAGCTATAGTTTATATCACTAAACAGTTTATGAATAAGCATTTCATACTGTTTGAACATCCATTATCCTTAGTCCAGAAGTACTATTGCTATTCCCATACATTTAGAGTATTCTCTATTAGGCAGTTTTCCCCTTTTTATTATCAAACTACAAAATATTTATTTAATGACTTTAAATTATCCCTGATAAAACAAATATATTTTGGTACAAGCTACAGGGTTTTATGTACTTGATTATTTGTTCCTATGAATCATGTGCTCCAAGTTGTGTTTATTATACAAGCAAAGCATGATTGCTAAATAAGAGTAGCTTGTAAGCAAAGATTTTGATACTTAAGCTTTTGATTTCTTCTCTTATGCAATTTCTCACAGCTGTCAAATGCTACAAGAAAAAAATTTTTAAAAGCCCAGAAATACTTCAATTTGATTTTCTCATTCACTTTCCCTCTTCAATTTCAACTTATTTCAGAAACATTTCAAAAGTAGACAAAGATATAGGATGCAAGATAATCCTTCAGAGGATCAGAGAAATGTGTGTTAACACAATGCACTTAGCACAGCCTTTCTGCAAATTTACTCTAAAAATCTAAATCATCTCACACAGGTGCTTGATACAAGGAAGTTGAAGGCCTCAACCAGAATGGAACCCAGATGATATCTATTAACTGGACATTGAAAACCAGCCTGTAGAGATAACACAGCAGATGAAAGCACTTTGAGGGGTTTCTAAGCATATGATAAAGCTCTCCTAAATCATATTGCCACTGCTGGTGAAAACTCCATGCCTGGATATGTTCATGAGACAGATCAATACCCATATCTCTCTAATTTTACTCAACTAATACGTGTTATATCATGATATTCTCAGTACAGAACGCAATTTGTCGGCAAGTCTTTAGCATCAGAAATCTCATAACCTAAATGCTCTATATTTCCTCTCACGGGAGATGCTTTGATAATTTTATTACACCCTAATTTCAAGAGAGCTCCAGATAATGCTTTAAAATGAATGCAGCATTAAACTAATAAACAGTAAAGCATTCTTCAGCCTAGGCACAATCTGAAGCCAAAGATGGATTTAAGGGTCCGAATGTCACCTCCAGACTTCATCATGGCATGAAAATGGTGGGTATGTGCATATATCCTTTTCTACTTCTATTTTGTTTTCATGTCAGTTTCTTTTACTTAGTTCTTGGCTATTATCACATTAAAATAAAAACTTATTACTGATTACTCAGTCTGTTGTACTATTTAGGTTATAATACCTGCATAAATGTAGTTACAAAAAGGTAATATAACTGTTTCTCTGAAATGATGTAATTTTGATTATATACAGACAAAGTAGTAAATTATAACAGTGCAGTGGGATTCACCTACAAAAGTCCTGTAATTAGTGGTACTTAACCCAGGATATTACCAAACACTATCAGAGGAATAATAATGGACCATGTGTTGAACTTAGTCAGTACTTCCCATAAAGGGTTCCCACAGCACCTGACAGAGATTACTGCATTAGCTTTTACAATCCCATGAGATTAGATAGACAGAAGAAATTTTTTACAGTGAGGGTAGTAAAACACTGGAAGAGGTTGATCTAGTTAAAGATGTCCCTGCCCATGACAGGGAGGTTGGACTAGATGACCTTTAAAGGTCCCTTCCAATCTAAACTACTGGATTGGAATATACTGTTCTCCTTATAAAGAAAAGGAAATTGGAATACAGGCAACATTTTCCAAAGTTCTTATGGATTTCCTGATCTTAATGTTCACAGAGGTATGAGCCAGAAGGAGGTGGAAGGAAGCTCTTCTGTCAAACTGACAGCACAACAAGAGTCAATCCCAAGCCTTTTTGTCACAATCTTGCACATCCGTGAATGAAGGTAACTTGCACTACACCTCAGTGATGCATTTAGACAAAAAAAGGAAGGGCATGGCAGAGATCCAGAATGAAAGAAAGAGAATAAGAACTCATTTAAATGAGTTCCCTAGCACAGAATTGCTAGTCCCTAGTGATTTCTTTAGACCTCACACAGCATCAAACATAGCCCAGAAGGCTTCAAACCTTTTCATCCTGTTAAATCCCTAGGAATATGAAACACGATGATTTGATTGCATTGCAATGCATAATGTAACAACAGCTCTTCCATCCCTCATTACTCCTTGTGACTCCAGCTCAGTGCGAACATAGAAAAATACAATTTTCTGCAGGTTGCTTTCACCACCATATAGCATTTTATGTGCTTCATGGAATGTCTGAATTCTTTTTGATTGAAACACAGGAGCTACAAAATGCTATACGCATTTAATAAGCTTAATCAAAATAATTAAAACATTAATTAAAAAGGTGACATTTATCAGAAGTAATTGTCCCTTCTTAAATCTGTCATAGAGAGTAACTAAAAGTAGATAAAGTCCCAAATAACTTAAATGTGTATCATCTAAATTTATCACTTCAGTTATGTTCAAACTCCACTTAGGACACCAAACCTGCTCACTGTCCTAGGCACTATTACTTTTTCTTACAAACCTTTCGAAAATCTTCAAAAATTGAGATATAATATAGAATTTGTGCTTTGCACTATTCAGTCAACTTTGTTCAGGAGACCTGTTTCAGGGCATTTGAGCTGCTGCTGAATGAAGTACTGCGTGGTACCAGACCAGTGTAATTGCCCATGTGTTAGCTTTTAGCCAGCCAACATTGTGTTGGCTTAAAATTCAACTAAGTTAACATGTTTTTCTAGCATTTGCAAAGGGCTAAAAGTGTGTATATGGTCAATGCCCACAGCTCAGGCGATTAATAAAATTTCATCAAGCTACAACAAAGCTGTTTTTTTTTTCAATCCTTTAAAAAGAAATACAATATTTTAGTATAGCAAAATAGTTCCAGATTTATTCGGTAATGACAGATTGGCTTGAAATTTTAGTCTATATTTTTGAAGATTTTTTTTTTTTTAAACAGTTCCTATGTTTGCTATGGGCAATCATTCTAAAAATATAAAAGTGGCATCATCAGAACCAAGGAGCAAAGGGAGACAGAAGAACAAATAAACATAACCCAAAGTAGACAAAGAGATAAAGGAATAGGAACAGAGAAAAATATATTATATGTGAGCATAGGAATGGCTTTTTTTAGGTTTCATCAGAGCAAAATGGAATCTTTCAATTGACTTCAATGGATAGTCCGACAATACCTAAAGACTGGGGGCAGGGGGCGGACCTAGAACAAGACACAGGCTGTTATGTCAGAGAATCTAGTAATTCCAAAACCCTGAAAATCCCTTAAAGCTCTTCTTTTTCAGAGACAACTCTACAGATATAAGTCAACTTTTAACCTCGACAGATGGAAGGATTTCTGTATCCCTTCCTATCTATTTCAACTCTTTCCCTGCTACGCCATGTCCTGTCCTGCTTTTTCCCCCCCGTTTTCAGTTCTGGGCTTTCTGGTGCTAAAAGAGTTGCTCTCTTGCTCCAAGCTGAAGCTGGTTTGCCACTCCTTAGGGTCTGGTCACAATTTTTAGAGCATTCAGGCTTCTTTCTTGTGCTAGTCAGTATCAGGAAGAGAGGTTCAAGGACCAAGAATAATGTTTGAAATAATGAATTAGAATTACTATGAATGTTCTAAGGCAAAAATGCTAAAAAACTCCAAGTAATGGGAAATAAGAGCTGTGCATTTCTAGAGTTCCTGGAACACTGCTCTTGGCTAAAGAGAATCAATATAAAACCACTGAAAGTTTTCTGATATTCAAAAGAAGTGCATGTCTCTACAAATCTTTTTGTGTGTTGTATATTGAAAGCCAGCTTTCAGAGCATAATAATGGCTTCTGGAACTAATAAATGATGTCTGATTTTTCCTTTATTTATTTAATGTCTTGCAAAGCACTTATCTTTCTATTGAGAAATTAATTTAAATTGCTTTAACCTTATAAGCCCCTTGGTAAATGGCTTTTCCATCTGAAACATCTGTGCTATTTTCACTGGAGAAGAAACAGCTCTTTTGCATAGTGTAACCAGAAAAATGCATTGCTGAAAAGAGATACCTAATCTAGCTTTCAAAAAGAGCTGCTAGACAAAACCAGACTGCTGCATGTTGCCGTTTCACACAGTTTTATCAGTGTTGTGACGCATTATGAAAAATATATACTCAGTCTCACCTAAAATTAATAAAACCCTGAAAAAATGGGTACATTAATCAAATAAGTAGATACTAAATATCTACTTATAATGGATAATTAAAATGTTTTAACTGGAAAATTGTCTGCCCAAGGTCTTCATTAAGTAGTACTAGATGAACACTGTTTCCTCATTAACTGATTATATTATTTTTCTCTGTTTTATTCTAACCTTGAAAATAAATATTTATAGGGATTGAGAAGAGTGCTAATCTGCCAAATGCAAGTAAGAAATTCTGGAAATGCCTTAAACTTCTGTTATGGTCTCATGAGATTTCCAGCCTATTTATGTAGCACAACACCTTGTACAAAATTTACATAAAATTGCAAAGATTGAGTGACTGACTGTAACTTCCAGCTTTAGAAGATGACTTGTATATTCCGTGATGTGTGTGTACTGTATGCAGTGCATTGACCTTTCTGTGGATTCCCACCTAAGGAATTCAGGCTGCTTACTTGAAATACTAAACTTTGAGGGGTAGCATGCCCTCAAAGAAAAGTAATATTGGCTCTCATAAGACTGTTGCAACAAGGTATTTTTTGCACCCAGTCTCCCTGCACGGTCAAAAGGAAGAAGTAAGTGGTTTTGAGGACCTAAAGCCAAACATCAAACTGCCTAAGGCTTCAAACAAACACATGGGCTGTATGTGGATGCCTGGTTTGTTCTGACACTTATGCCTGAAAAATAAATACTTCTGTCTTCAGAATCCCGAGCAGTCCGCGCGGCAGGCACGTATGGTTCTGTTCAGATGATGAGACTAAACAGAGCTAGAGGATGTGTCCAGTCCATATAGTTAAACTGTTGCCTTATAGTTTCATACTATGTAAATAGGACTCTTCCATCTGATACACAGATATGATTTCCCAAAGACTGTTACAAATGCACGGTCTGTATGTGGTTTTATTTTGAATTGTGAGAAACTGGCATGATTCTTCTTAAGCCTGAAGTACATGTCCAAAAAGCGTCAGATGAATACCACCCCTCATGTACATATTTGTGTCTGCTGACTAGCCAAAAACTGTGGCTGACAAGCTCCAGTGGAGAAACCTATATCACAAATATATAAATTTAGGTGATTTGAGGCACCTGGTATGCTGCTAAACGATGGAAAATGTTTTGCCAGCCCAAGCTAATTCAGTAGAACCACATGATGAATAATGACCAAGGGTAAGATGGTTTTTATAACTCCTATATTAGATAAAAATGGACATTAAAATTCTATTCTTAAAACAGCCCCAGAGTCCTGGACATATCAAATTGCAGCAAAGTCAGACAACTCAAAGGCAGAAGTAAGGAGCACATGGAGTGCTCCAATTTATTCAATACAGTCAGTTTTGAGCACTGTTACGCAGGTGTCTTGCAGGTGTCGCAAATATTTGATGCTACCCAATCATATTGTTCAGCAAAACAGTTCTCCAACTTCAACTCCATCCACCTTTCAAATAAAGTTTAGTAGACTGGCAATCCAACATCCCAAGGGATTAATTTCTGAGATAAATAAGTGTGATAAGGGAAAAGGGTATGTAGTAAAAGGAATGCAGAAAAACAGCTGATGAGCAAGAATGGAATCTTTGGGGGGACTGGGTGGCTGGTGTGGGTATTGATCTTCAGGGGACACATAGCACAATATACCAGGATGAGGAAAAGGACAGAGAGCTATGATCACTGGGGAAAGCTGTGACCAGGAACATGTTAAAGCCAGGTTACAAAACATGCCTAGCATGGAGAACAGGGTGTGCTATATGTGGAAAAGGAGAAATTTGGGAACAGTATTTGAGGAACGAAGATATCTAACATCTTCTGGGTGGAAGAATAGGCACTTGGACTGCATGAAAAGGATGAGAGGCACAATATTGTGCCCATGCCACGACAAAGGATAGGACAGAAATTCATGACAGGCAATATGGGATTTGCAAGAAGCTCCAGGATATGGAGTTGAGCAACACAGGGAGTCTTCAGGATGGTGCAAAACTTAATTTCAATTGGTTTGAAGTGTATGATGTCTTGGTATTGACTGGTATGTAGCACACAGACCTTCACAGTGCTTTTTAAGTTTGAAGTTCATTGCCACTATTTACCTTTTCAACAGTGTTATAACACAGGTAAGTCCACAAAATGATTTCCAACTAATATTTTTTCACAGAATCTGTATGATCAGCAGAGTTGTGAAAAAATTATAATGTATCATGATAAGATTGACCTAAAATAATCAACATGTAAGTTTATTTTCTGGAAAAATACAGCCATATGGAGTTAACCAGGGCTTCAATATGTGAGTATCATTGAACAACTGTTTTTAATGCTTCCAAATACAGACCAGAAAAGCTAGCCCAACGCTACTAACCTTCTTTTGTTCCTTATTGTGCCTGGCTTTATGGACTTCTTTTCCTAAAGGAGAAAATTTTGCTGCTTGCAGTTATTAAGTCAGCAGACAATCAGTTTCCCTTGGTGTCATAAAACTGCCACTATTTTCTCAGCAATAAAAGAAAGCCAAAGTATTGCATGGTACAGCTCAAAGGTGTACACAGGAATCTACAAACCACTCTGGAAGTACAAGGGAAATCCTTGTCACGTTGATGGCAGTGACAAGTCTCCCATTAACTTCACAGGACCAGGATTAGTTCTAAACATTTGCTGAGAAAAGTTCTTGCTTAGTTGACCTACAACACCTGTGTTACTTGAAGTAGATCATCTCTAATCAGGGCTGTATTTTGCAGAATGCACAATTTGTGCTGGACTAGAATAAATGTGTTAGAAACCTGGAAGGCTCCCCAGCTAGGAAGATGATGGAATGGAAGGGTAAAACTGGCTCTGCTGAAATACCACCATTGATAGCAAAATGGCCAAGATTTAATCCCCAGGATCGAAACCACTTGAACCAACTATTCAGTTGAACAGAATCACCACATCTCCAGGGCTTCTTTTCTAATAAGAAATACTTATTGTTGATTCTTAAATGAAAATCAAACAAAAGAAATAATGCTTATATTTATGATCTTCTCCCTTGAATTTTTTTCTTAGGGTTTCTGGAATGGTTCTGAATTTGTCCTTTTTACGATGATATATCATGGAGGAAGTTTTCCATCCTTTGCAATACTAAGGGACCTGAGATAACTAATGGTCCTAATAAAAATATTTACCATATATTCCTTCTAAATAGTCATTTATTATTTCTTTAAAACATGAATTTTAAAGATTTTGCTTATTTTACAGAGTGCTCTTCTGGGAAAGAAATAATCTATGAATTAATGCTCAAAAGCATTGATTATTGTCACAGAATGTATGACTGTTTATTTGAAAATACCTCAAAATCACCTTTACGTTTTTAACATTCAATACAATTTTTAAATTGTCAGAACTAAAGGAAATTATTTGATTTTCTGTTTGTTTCAGCATCCGTTCTTTGCAGCCTTTTGATTCACCAAAAATTTTAGAGTTTTAGCCTTGGTCTGACCCAAAAAATTATATTTTTTTGCTTTTTGGAGTTCATCATTATCTGCTCAGCTGTACACCCTTGGCAATGCCTCTCGCTGTTTCATCATTTTATGGTGAACTTTTCTGTTCAGTTCAACCCACTGAGATGGAGGAGGACTCATCCTGATTTTCCTATGGGGTGCAGGAAGAAATAGCAGCCTGGTGACAAGTTCCCTTTTAAACCTGTTGCCATAGTAACAGGCAGACAGTCTTCCTCTTTCCATAACCTCCAGATTGGGAATTTTTCAAATCAGGGTGCTGTCTCTTTTCTGCCTGGCTGAGCTCTGTTTTGGATCTGTGACAAACATTACAAACATTAATTGCCTTTTCCCACATCCATTAGCACCCAGATTTTTCATGTGGCAGTGAAGCATCAAACTGTGACCCCTGCTCCTGGCACAAGGTGATGGTGTAAGTACCCCCACTCTGAGCAAATTTTAGACAGGTCATCTTAATACCCTGCTACCTCTTTGGTTTTTTTATGAAGAGAAACTACATTGTAAAAAGATGGAAAATACATACGAAGTTGCACAATGAAAGGTGACAACTGAACTCGCCATCGAAAACTGGGATCATATAAGCAATATTTGCTGGTGTTTATCCTGCTGCACTGCTTACTCTAGTGCAAATCCCCTGAAGAAGACAGACAGAATCAACGGCCTATGTGCCCAGTACTGTGAGAAGAAGCTCTTGTCATTTACCTCTGTGCTGGAAGTATTTCCACCAGCCTGGTTGAGCCAATAAATGGTCTCACTCCTGATAGAGCCTAAGCAACCTATAATGAATGTGGAAGTAGAGAATGGTAATTTTTTTTATGGGGAAATGGAGAGCACATCATTTAAGCTGCTCATCATGGGAAAGCATTTAAAAGGCTGCACATTTTATCCTGTTGAAAAGGGACAATACAGTGAAGACACTCATTGAGGAAGGCAGGTGCAACAAAGCAGTCACGAGTCAGTCTCTCATCTCTGTTGCAGCCATTGTGCTCTTTATGGGAAAGTAAATGTTGCATGTCAGGGATGCACCCAGGTGTTACAGAGGTCAGCAGGGCACGAGGGAGAGAAAAATGTCCCTCCTTTAATAATATCCCATGTGTGAAATAATTTATAACAGAAATATTTGTTTATGAATGCGTAACCCTGTTTGTATTCTGTAGTAGAAATGAATGAATAATTCATAACAAATATCCTCTTTGATTAATCTTGCATCCTTACAAATATCTTCCTGTTTGTGAATTGACCTTGAGCCTAATGGGATTTTTGCAGAGTTATCTGACATTATGAGGTATTTAATTTTTAGAAATAGCTTCTAGTCTGCAGATTGTTAGCAAGCATTTGTTGCCAACATCTTATAATTAAAATGCAGGACAGTTAGCATGTTTTTATATGATGCTTAGTCCATATGATATGATTTTGTACTGTGACTGAAAGTAATTCACAGAATAAGCTCTGAAGCATAATTAAAAGGAATTTAAAGTTCAAAATTTATTTTCTGAAAAACATTTTGTATTATTTCATTAACATTTTCTGTGATCATCTCATCAGTATGCTTCTACACTGCAGTTTCTGGGTACTGAAAAAGAAAGGATATGAAGTGCAATTATTTAGAGATATGATGGAATAACAGTAATAAAAAAGGCTATTTTTTTGCAGTATCTATTCATCTAGTCACAATAAGCAAATAATAGGGTGACAATGAATCATAATGGGTCACCTCATGTTTAAAATGTCTTGCAGGTTTAAAAGACTTTTATATTGCCATACCAAACCACCTGGCTACATATTTTTATTACATGACAGAAAGATAGCCCTGTGGTTAGAGGATTAGCTTGGGAAATCTGCAGTTAGGTTTTCCTGTCCAGCCATGAATTCTTTGTATGGTTCAGGATATGGCCATGCAATGCTATGCCAGTTGCCATGAAGAGGCTTAAGCTTGCCTCACTGGGTTGCAGTTAACCTTTGTGGATATATTGTAGACTCCCTACTTTAGTTCCCCATAGCAAAAGAATAAAAGTAACTTCTGTACCTCTGAGGATTAGTGTCAGAAACCAGGGATATATTCAGTCTCTGGGATAATGCCCATCTAAGAATTTAGAATAGAGTGTTTGGTATTGTGCCTGTTAATTACAGGTATGAGTGTCACTGTTGCAATTTACTCCATGTGGCCAAGCCCTGCTTCTGACTGAAGTCCCACCAACTCCAATCAAAGTCTACACATATTTAACCATCCCTGAATGCTCTGGGGATAGGTCGATTGAGTCATGAATGTGCCGCAGAAGAGAGCCAAGAGCTCACTGACACCCCCTTCTCTGTCCTTGGGAAAATTGCCTGTCGTGCCTGGTACATGAAGCTAAAACCCTTGAAAACTGTGAAGTGTTCAGACACTGACTACACTGAGTAAAGCTGGATAATCTGTTAGAAGGAGAGACAGACTGAAAAGTCAGGCCTTTATTTATGCTTTTATTTCAAGAACGGTTATATCCTTTCTTCCTTTCAACACATACGGTCATAATGTCATGATCATACAATCAACAGTGATTGAATAATCATGAGTTACTGTCTGACACTTGAACCTTACCAATTAATCAAAAGCCCGACTGCATCAACTGTGAAATAAAAATACATTTTTGGTAACCTGCCCTTAAACTCCTTTAGAGTTTACTTTGCATTTGGGGCAGGTTAAGAGCATTATTAGTAACTGCAACCTGGTTTACAGGTTTCAGTCTTTTTCTTAACATCAACTCAATATCCATTCCTGAAGAGAAAACAGTAATTTACTGAAACAAAAAGCCTTTAGTGCAAGTTCTCTTTCTTTGCCTGACATTCAAAGTGGCTATGCATAAAACTTATGTAAAATAAATGTTTTCCTTACCTATAAAAAGGAGTTAGTTTTTCAATAATCTATTTTTTCCTCTTTACTCTGTGCATGTTACCTGTTAAAATCTATATTTAAAGAGAAGTTCACCCCATCTTCCCCGTTTACTTTTCTTTAACTATTTGAATGCCATTCAAACATGGTATTTTTTCTGTCTCTTGTTAAGATTGCACTGTTTGCTTTTAACACACAAAGCAAAATGTTGCCTTATCCTTTACAGGCCTAAAGTAAATAAGACAGTGAGAAATTTCTAGATAGCATAGAAAAGAGTAGTTTTATAAAATGTTTATTTTCTAATACACTAACATTTTTCAGATAATATAAACACCAGCTAGATGAAAGCTAGGAATTAGAAGAACTTCAGTTTTCATGACTTACAGTGAGCTGCATGAGATCATGCATGTCAGATCTCTTGCTCTGCTACCTTTATGTAGGGATAAGTAGTTTCGGAAGAATTTGTGACAAAACGCTAGAACTTGATTTTGCTTAGGAAGACTGTAAAATGCCTTCTCAAAGGGGTTAGATATCTGTTGTCTTCCTTCTGCATTTCAGAGAAAGTTGCAGGGAGAAGCTGTGAGCAAGCTCTCTCTCTCCCTGGTATGCAGAGATGTAACATGCAGACATGTACAAGGCTCCTTGGGCCAGGGAGGGTGGGGGAGAAGAGACAGAAGATACAAAAAGCCTTGGAGAAGGTGGGGCATTGCCTTTTTTCCCTGGGGGCCTGGTGTGTGCAGCATGATTAGGAAGTGGTCCTTGCATCTGAAATAAACCTTTTTTAATCCTTCCACTGCCTTGGCATTCTTGGGAAGAATATCTGCGTATAGTTTATCTTATACTTAATCAGGTTGCTGATTTGAGATATTACTAGTGAAAAGAATTGAAATTTTTGGTGTGTGAATCTTGTAACAATAATACCTATCGCCCTGAACTCTGTTGACAAATAAATGTTAATGGAAAAGCTATAAAATATTGTTTTCAAGAACAGATTATGAACACTCAGGTAAGCTTTTTTTGAAGGAATCCATTGCATTTCTGCCTGTTTTATCTAATGAGTTCTTTCGTAGAATCAATGGTATAAAAGAGTTGAGATCAGTCCCATCCCTTGATACCTTTTTCCAATTAAGGCAGTGGATCATTTTATTAATAATATTATTTAATGACTATTCAGCATTTTCACTCTGGTGAGATACTGTGCAAACATTAATTAATCCCCACCAAAGCCCTAAAATCTCACTAGGAAATACTAAACCCATTTTACAAATAAAGGCCTGGAGTCAGAAATTCTTCAGTTCCAGAGAGATCATAACTTGAAGCTCCTTGGGACAATGAGAGTTTAGAATAATGAATTGCCCTGCAGTTACAACTACCTTAAAGAACATCATCTTGACTCTGCTCTGACTTGGGAAACTATTTCACTTCGCCGGGAAAGCCCTTTCTGTGTTTTCTTGTGGAATGAAGGTCTCTAGCAGTCCTTCAGATTGAGGCTGTTCATACAAAATAATGAAGTAGTCATTGGGTTATGTATATACAGAAAGAGAGCAAGTCCATTTCCATTGCTCAGTGATTACAGTATTCATCCAGAATCAGATTTCTCTTCAATGAATATTTAACTTCATACTTGTGCAACAAAAAGTGGAGACTGAGAAATATCTAATAGTTTGCAGTTTTTTCACTAATGTTATATTCAGTTAATGGATTTGAACTCAAATCTTCAAGTGACAGAACACAATACTGGAGGAAAGACAGAAGGAGAGACAGACATATCCTATCCATTGGTAGAGGAGTAATACACTAGCACAGCTATAACTACAGAGCTTGTCTACACAGAATTTAACTTACTATCCAACAACTTTTAGAAAAGTCTTATCAATTTCAGTGATTTTCTCTAGGGGAAATGGGACATCATATGTTTTTACTACTGGTATCCAGTGTGAGACACTGAAATGGTTAATTTAATCCACGTGTTTTGGCCACCTACAGTTTGATAGTTAAGTCAGAAGGACAGGATTGTCTTCTGAAAATATTAAAGCCACTCACCTCTTTCTATGAATGATCTAGAGATCTTTGGTACTTAGTTTCAGAGAATTCCAATAGGGACACATAATTGAGGAGCAAAGATAGATTGTTCCTTGCCCTTGTTTTTGGCATGGTTTTTTTCAGTCCTTTTGCCATAAATAGCTGAAATTTTTTGAAAGCAGCTTAATTTATTTGTAGTCTGGCTGTGATTTTATGTTTTTGGCTTTCCTGTTTCTCCTTTCTGACTAATCCCCATCTTCTTCTTAGTTAGGGTGCTGTATGATTGATCAGTTAGCACATATCTTTGTGTCAATCTTTATGGCCTATTTTATGAGGGCCCTTGCTCCTACAGACACCTGACATTTAATACTGTTGACTTATATATCATTTATTCTGGCTTCAGAAATCCTGCAGTTCTTTCTCAACCAAACGGGAAGGAGAACAATTTTGACATACTTCTAGGGTATGATTTATCTCACTCTACACTAAGCTTCTTAAGTAGGCCAAACCTGCTATGTCCTGGAAAAGTCTATCACTCTTCATTGATTCTAAAGGAACTCCAGAGATCTACAGTTTAGACATCTACTACTGAATTACTTTCCAGCTCTTAGATGAGATTCTAACCCATCTGAACTCCTTTCTGTGTGCTACGAAATGGGACAGCAGGACGAAAAACCTCCAAATATCCAAGAAGGCTAAGATATTTGCTTATTTCATGACTCCTCCATAGGATCCACTTGTGAGATTCCTAGGAAGCCTCATGTTTAACCATATCTTCCTGCTTACACTGTTTTGATTAAGGCAGAAACTGCCTGAAGGTTCTTCAGTCTCTTCTTAACATCTCCTTCTGTCCGACCTTTGGGTCTGGACTTACCTGTAGCTTTTTTTCACTTGTTTTTGAATATTAAGTCCAATACAGATATTTTTACACTGAACATTTATGGAACTCCCTGATTTGAGTGTAACCGAGTGACAACACTACTTGTTTTAGAAAATCCTGTTCTAAGAGATTGTTCAAACATAATGACAACCCCTGCCTAAATTCATGCTCCTTGTTCAAACTGCTTGCGTACTTTTCCTTAATATAGCAACTATGATTTATCTTCCTAGCAATGTGCAACAATACAGTCAGGAAGAGAGCTTACAGTATTCTTGTCAACTACAACAATATCCTAATAACACAAAATAAACTGTTGCAATGTATTAACGTAAGCATATGCACAAAAAGAGAAAAATTATACTGACTTCTGAAATGTAAGTAAGCTCACACTGAATAAAGGGAGCTTTAACTAGCAAACACACAGAAATCACTTTCCATATTTCTCTTCCAAAAAAATCCACATAAAGTAATTGCACAAAAATCAAAATTTTGATGGATTTCACATAAACCAGTGAGAATCTGAATATGAAAACACAGGAACAGAAACACAATTTTGCACAATCTAAATGTATAAAACTGAAGCCAGTGGGATATTTTACTACTAGCTTTGTAAGACAGAAGTATCAAGATTTCACTTGTGGACTTTAAGATTTTCTGATTTCTCCTTGCTTTAGTTACTTTTTCAAATTGAAAAGGTAACATTGAAAACTCCGTCTGCAATTAGTATGTTTTCTAAGGGGTAAAACAAAGAGAAAAAGACAAAGAAGTAAGGTTGGTAATTCTTCTTTTGAATTCTTGATTGCGTGGGTGTTACCCAAAGCTGATGTTTTTTTGCTTTCCATTCTCTAACCTTATAGAGCAGGAGAGAAATTCCCAGAAGGATTTTACTGAGAGGTTTTTGGCCACTCTCACTGACACCACGTGGTGCCATGCCTGCTGTGGGCTCTGTGGCTGAAGGGAGGCTGTACCGCAGAGCAGCCTCCTGCTGCCTCACCCCGCGGCTGCGCCCAGCCTCTGGATGCTCAAGTAGTACCAGTTATCTGAGAGATGGTATCTGTACCTAGCTCCTCCTCTGGCGTCCCTGGAAAACTGAAGCCCGACTTGAGCAGATCGCCACCCTCTTCTTCTGAAAAGACAGAAACAAAGTAGCTATTTAATACCTCTGATATTTTTCTATATCCAGACATAAACTCTCCACTAGTTTTTAAATCCACTCAGTGATATCTATTACCATTCAGTATCTCAGATAACGTGAAGCTGATGAGGTGCTATTATCTGCAGTATCTATCCCTCTTTGCCAGTTGTTCTAGTGCTCATCAATTATTATTATTAATTTTTTAATTTTGCCAGACATTTTCAAATCACTAGTGTCATAATATTAATAAATGTCTTTTTTTATAAGATCTTTTACATTGTTCTTTTCAACTTTTCTCAGTTGCATTGAGTTCTACTGGCTTTTAAGCTTCATGTATTTATTCCAGAAGAATCCTTATTGTCAGTCCTTCCAGTTGCACCTTTAGCACTTTCCACTTATGATTCTCAGGCCACTTTTATTACCTTTTATACACAATCAGTTCAATTCTGCCATTGTGAAGTCTGACAGTGATGTGATGGTGACTTTCTTCTATCAGTAACGTTTTCTTTTGTGCCAGACATCACTTCTGTAATTCTGGAGATGTACTTAAATGCAGGTGATATGTATATTCTGCATGAATGCAGAAACCACTTAAATGGCTTGAGTGCAGCTCTGAGCTACCCTGCTTATACCTCTTTCAGAGTTGCAGTTTGTTGCCTCTGCATTGCCCTCCTGTCATGCTGGAATACAAACTAACTTTGCATCAGGCACTTAGTTTAGATATTTCTATAACAGAGCTGCATATGGAAAATTGGGTCAGTAACACTTCTGTAAATTGCAAGACTGGTTTAAGAATATATAGATTAAGATACAAAATATCACAGTAACGTTTCATGTATTTACCCAATACTATATTTTTAATGAGTTTTATGTTTTTTCCCCATTGTGGAAACTATTGAGTATATACAGCCTTTTACTTTACTCTTTTTTTCCCATCTGTGTGTGTTACAAGCACAGATCCCTGAGAAGAGCTATGGAGCACTCCATAGCCTCTCGCTGTAAGTTCAACCACCAGCTCTTCACAGAAAGATAAAATCAGGTATTGCAGACCATAGTTTTTGCACAACTGATGACTGATGACTTCTAAATAACTTGCATCAGTTCTTGTTATCATACCCTCAGGCAGACATTCACGAAAGTTTGAACCAACTCAGACTTTTCTTAAGAGTACCTCAATTTCTCTATCAGACAAGCTGAGTTTTTTTTGTGCAGCTTACAATAGACACACTGTTTTTTCCATTTCAATGCTCCATTTAACAAACACATACATTTTATATATTTCTTGGTCTTGGTTACACTTTTTATTTGTACTTTGATTTTTTTCCCCAATTAACTCACAGGAAGCAAAATGAGTTAATGTACTCATATGGATCTCTCAAGCAATTACTCTGAGATTTTAACAATTCCTGAGGTTAAGAATATATAATTGATAACAATGGGTAATATAGCATAGAGAATTAGTCCCAAGGATGTTAAGAGTGTTGAATAGGCTGAGCTGTCAAATAAACATCTTGTTTATAAACTCAATTGTTAAATAAACTCACTCTGCTAAAATACAGCCTTCAAGAGATCTCAGTAAGTGACAGATAAAAAGTCATACACAATTTTTAAAATGACTGGCACATGAATTTAAATTAAACTTCATTTGGGAAGGTAATGGACATCTCTAATTAAATAAAAGCACAAATTAGGCAGTTCCCATGGAGACCTTGCTCACATGATTCGCCTATATTGTATAACTCATAAGCCTGTCCTCTAATGTGGCTGCACAGGAGTAAGGAATAAGGAATTAAATAAAAGCTATAACAAAAATATTCTAAAGGATTGTTTACATTCTTGTAAATGACTAGGAGATCTTATGCTAACTTCAGTAGATGTTAGATGTTAATAAATATTGAAAATATTGAAACAATAGTGTTGTATTTTTGAAAAGCTATAAATTTATTCCAAAGGTCTATCATGCACATATATTCAGAAACAATTACAGAATTTATGCATAACATTATTTCTCCCTTGCAAGAAATTAGCATTCTATAACAAGCTCTGCCCAAAAGTAGACTAAAATGTTAGGAGTAGGCTAAACAAAACTAAACATTTGTGGGTCTGAAGAGTTGGAGAAAAAAAAAAGAAGAAAATAAATTCCTTTTCAAAATTAAAGGGAAAGGTCATGCAATGGGATCCACAAGTCAGATTCTGACTTTGCTTTAAACATTCCTGTGCAAATTTGGACAATACAATTAATCTCTTTCTGTCTCAATTTTACAGTAGAATTAGGATTAAAATTAATTTCTTTCTTGTAGATATCCTATATGAATACATTTGTTAGTGTCAGTGAGCCTTTTGTCTAGAAGAGTCTATAGAGTGCACAAAGAGATAGAATTTCCTTCCTGCAGAAAAGCTGTATTCTGTTTTGAATAGGGTCAATTGAAATATTTCAAAGGAACTTAGAATTCCTTTGTGATTTCCTTAAGTTTATGAATCTGTATGAGGGATATGAGCAGCTCTTAGCGATTAGTTTACTTCCTAAGCATGAGGACTTCTTATTTCTTTATATTTTATGACTATACCTATTCACAGCACTATTTCATTATTTATATTGTCTTTTAAAAAGGCTACTGTCAGTTCCTTCAGTCCTTGAAGACATTAAATTTTTGTATTCTTCACTTACGAGGCATAATTAATCTAGAGTCTCAGTGGCTCTTGCAGTATTACAAAGATAATCTTCATATGAGGTTGAACTGTACTTCAAACTTGTATTATTCCTTCAGAAACAGATATATATGGTCTTTGTTTATTCAGTTTAAATTTCTCCTAGAAATTATATTTTTTATTATTGACCACAGAAATGAAAAGCATGTCCTTCATTCATGAGCACAGCAGCAACCTTCATATGTCATAGTAATGAAGTCATGTAGATTATCACAGAATTATGGCACATTCTGAAATTCACGTGTCATAGAACGAGTGCATTTATTTTATGTCATTCACCTTCTCTATCTCATAAATTCACAGTATCTCAGCTTGCCCTTTGCTACCTACTAGTAGAACATTCTACACTAGTGGACATAGAAGGAAATGGTACTCTTAGCATGGAATGCTTCAATGGGCAATGAATTGCAAACGAAGACGAGATTATGAAAATAGGATGATTTACGATAAAAGTTTTTAAGCAATGTATGGAATACACAGATCACAGACAAGGAACACGTCTCAATATACAAACTACTGCATCACAGACTAGTCTAAACAGAAAGCAAGAACCTTCCTCTGAAACTGAAACTAAAAAATAGTGGGAAAAGTCTCAAAAGGGCTCAAAATAGTGACAAAAAATGAAAGGCTCTAAAAGTGCAGACATGTCGGCTTCCATGAAAGCTGAATGTACAGTAAAATGATGCTGTGATCTGCATAAGTAGGAGAGCACAAACTGTCATTTACATGTAGTATCTCATTTTCTTTTTTAAAAAAGTGATATATCTGTCATGCATTCCAGTGCAACACTGCACAGATGACACTCAAAACTGTGATAGGAACCTTTCACAGCTGAAGTTCTCCAGACTTAGGCTTGGAAACGTCAGGAGACGTTGCTGAGCTGGAACCAGCTTGACAGATCCAGACGGCTCATTCAGCCCTGAAGCTACTACATGCACAGTGGGAAATGACACAGGCCAGCACCCAAGATCAAGCTGGCATGGCACAGCTTTTGTCCTCAGAACAGGCTGAATGTCTGTGTGCCCTGGCTTGTGCTGTTCCATACCCTGCTAAGGAGACATTATCTAGGGAAGCACCGGTTGGTATGGGCCAAATCTGGGCAAAGGTGTGCTCTGTGGCAGGGATGAATAATCACTTTGCCCATCCTTCAAATTTTATCATCTCAATTTTAACCTGTCAATCTACTATCTGACATGACATATCAGTTTAAATTCTGTTTCTTCACCTGCAAAGTCTTGCACCAAGATATGCCTTTATGTTGGCCCTCATTTTTTATGCATTCATTCTATCCTTAATAACCAGGCATGCTGTTTCCATCTCTTAACTGTACTTCTTCCACAACCTATCCATCCACAAAATAGGTCCCATTCTCAGTGGACTTGTTGCTCACATACTTTAAAACGTTCACATCAGCAAGACTTACAATCAATTATCTGCCTTCTCCATCACAATATAAAAGCAAGACTGACTAGAACTGATACGGAACTTCTCAGTTCAATGGAATTTAATTTATTTATTATTAACCCACACTGGACCACACACCAACTTTTTTTCTATATGTACATTTCTTTCAGCCTGCAAGCTCCCTGTGGTAGTTGTATTTTAGTTTTGTCTTATAGTGTCTGCTATATTGTCTGACAACAGATGAAATAAAACATGGGCCTTAAAATATATGAATTAAGCTGCAATTTCATTTGATCATATAATTACAGATCATAGAATGTGTACAGAGTATGAATACAGGCCACTCACCATATCACTCCATGATATGAGAAAACAAAATCACTGCTCCCAGACTAGACATACTTAGAGATCTAGAAGAGATATCTCCTGTACCTCAAAGTCCACTAGGTTACTATGCAATTAAAGCATTTCTTGCAGGTGGCCTTTGACCCTAGCCAAAGATATCCCCAGTCTATTCTGGTTATGTCATGATAACAGACATAATTGTCATGAAGCTGGTCCTGACCTAAGGGAAATGACCAAATGCCTGCATGGCTGCGACCTGTTATGGATCCCTAACCCCTCCTGGGAGACAGCTAATTGGATTGGTTCAGACCTTCCTCAAGCAGCCAAAATCACTTCTGGCAAACCTATAAATTTCCTCGTCTAATCCTCAAAAGGTTACATCTAATCAATATTATAACATCTATATAGTAAATTAGACATGGTGAAGGCTCCTTCTCTCGTGAGACCAACTGTTGTGGTCTAGCCATATCTTCAAGAACAGGTTGGCTTCATCCAAACTGTGATGAGGAATGGTCTTTTGCCCATGCTAATCCCCTGGGAATTATTTGGGACAGTGAAAATTAGTTGGCCAAGCTTAAAACTAAGACAGGAACCTCGCTGACCACTATTACAAATAATCAAATTCCTATTTGTTGCACCTTTTTTCTGGCACTGTTTAATTTACTACAGAGTCATAGTGCTGTCTACTCTCTTATATGATTCTGAATCATGGGTCATTTACCGCCACCACCTGTGTCTTCTAGAACACTTCCATCAACACTGTCTCCGTACAATCCTAAACATCCACTGGTCCACTGTATGTGACCAATACATCTGTTCTAGAACAAGCAGCAGGCACAAGTATTGAGGCCGTGTTGATGAGAACGCAGCTGTGATGGGCAGGGCACGTCTCAAGGATGAAGGACCACCTCCTCCCTAAGATCTTGCTTTATGGTGAACTTGCCACTGGCTGCTGCAAGAGAGGAGCCCCAAAGAGAAGATACAAGGACTCCCTGAAACAACATCTCAGCCTTGGCCATATTGATCATCATAACTGGTCTACTCTGGCCTCCAGTCAGGAGGTCTGGAGACACACCATCTATAACACTGCTGATGCTTTTGAGAACGCACGCAGGATGACTCTTGAGGAGAAAAGACAACACAGAAAGATTCGTGCCTTGCCAAATATACCACCTAAGGAGTCTTTCTGCTGTGTCTATCTCGTATTGGCCTTTTAGCCACCAACGCGCTTGTAACAAACGTGGGTAGTGCCCTTCCCAAATCTTCATTCGCAAAGCCCAGCCATGACATGACAGACGTAGGCCAGGTGGCAGTATTGTCAATATGATATTCTCATGCATTGTTCTGATAGCATGTGAGAAGCAACAAATACACAGCCGGGTAGGGAAAACTCTGATTGAAATAAATATTAAAGATGATAGTATCAGATTTAAGGTTATCGAGGTTTTCTTTGCAAGAGGCCTGTGCAAAAATATTAACAGTAAGAGGAAGTCATTGTTTAATTAAGTTGCTTTTGCTTTTCTCATCACAGACTCTCTTTTTTTGTTCTTGCTTTTCTCACACACACACAGACATACAGACACACAGGTGTTGCTGATGAGTCCAGCAAAGATCTGCTCATCCTGGTATGCTGGCTCCAGCACTGGCCCAAAATGGATGTTGCTGGAAACAGGGCAAATATGTAGATTGCCTACAATACTTTTCCAGCTTCCCGCAATCAGCACTTAAGGGACTTCCTGAGACAGAAATTTAGTCTAGACCATAATTTTTAATAGTCATCAATGGATCTATCCTCTATGGATTTATCTAATCTTCTCTGAGCCCATTTATACTGATAGCCTCTACTGCATCCTGTGCCAGTGCACCTCACAATTTAATTATGCTTTATTTGAAAAAGAATTTCCTTTTTGTTTGTTTATCAAGATGCCTGATAATTAAATTAGGTGCCTCTATTCCTTGGTTGTGAAAAATAATGGATCACTGAACCCTATGCACTATGTCTATATAATTTATAATTGTGTAGTCATCTACCATATCCCTTCCTTATTCCTTCCTTTTCCAAACCAAGGAAGCAATCTGTTTAGTATTTTATTGTGGCAAAGCTGTTCTAAATCTTTCATCATCCTTCTCACTCTTCTCTGTAAATTTTTGTTACTCTGCTATGCCACTTTCAGACACAGAGGCCAGAAGTTCAATTGGCTTTACAGTATGGCTTTTTCCTGTGGTATGATGTGGTTCTCTGCTTTTTTCTTCTATTTTATTTTTTAATATTTTCATCTGCCCTTTCATAACTTAGAGAATTCATTAGTCATATTAAATTGTGCCCAAGAGAGATAATTTGTTTCGCTTTCCAAACACAAACATATTTTTCTTATATATTACACTAATAAATATTGAAGAATCCCTAGGTTACTACCAAGACTAATAAACCCAACAACCCTCCCCACCCCTTGAAGAGCAGGACTAAGGAATTTCTGATCTCTTGCTTTCATTCACCCTGTCCACTTTTTTACAGCATAGTTTCAGACAGCAGGACTACGAAACCAGGCATCAGCTGTCAGAGGGAGTAGCCAGGCACACAGCCCAATAAATCGGGGACAAGGAGATGACTGTGTCCCTCACGTACTGTCTTGGAAAAAGAATAAAATAAAGTATATTGCAGGGGACCACTGAAGCTGTCAGGGATCATATTGGTCTCTGCACAGTAACTCCTGCATCCCAGCTGTTGGCAGATGCAAATTATCCACAAAACACGGGTTGCCTTAGCACTACTGTGGTGATCACCCTGAAAGGCATTGGTTCCCCACAGAAGCCTTGTCTGAGCCAGCCAGGGACATTTTGCTTCTTGGAAGTCTTTCAGAGGTACCTTATCCTTTTTACCCCAAAGATCTGCAAGTTCCTCTTCCCTGTCCCACTTCAAGCAATAAATGGAAAAATGTGTTAGATAATGCCGTGAAGTCTTAAAGCAGAGTCACTTTTCAGTCATTCTAGAATTTAAATGACTAATTCAGTTAAATAACTCTACCTCTCCATAACAAAATTATCAAGTGACTGCAAGCAAAAAAAGAGTAAGTCAGTGACAAGACATCGTGTTCAGACATGGCTCTCCATGACATGCTTCAAAGAGTCTAAGAAATTTCTAAAAGCCCTTTCTTCCTGCATTTTTCACAGCTGAATGACTGTGTCAAGCCCCTAATTGAGCTATTTACCTTTTATTGCTTTTCAGCATCTGTGAGAGGAATTTCAAACATTCTATATTAAAAAGTAGGAATATTAAAAATATATTCTTATTATTGTGAATCATGATCCTTATTCTACGAACCCAAGACTTCTGGATACCCCAGAAAAACCTTTAGTTTTCAACATATTTCAAATTCATTTTGAAGAAAAGCATTTCTTTAAGACTCTCCTTAAAAATTACTGAGATCTCTAATATTAAACTATGTTTAAAAGAACATGGATTTTTTAACCTTTCCACTTTCGGGCTAAAACTAGATATGCTCACATTGTATTTTACTTTATTTTTTGGCAAAAACCACAACCAGATATACAACAATTATTACTAGTGGTCATGGTATTCTGATTTTACCAATTTGTTTTATGGAGTAAAAAGTCTGAGCAGTGTCCCCATCTTTCAAATGTTCAATAAATAAGATATTTTAACATGACAGAACAACTGCATTTGTTACACTGATCTACCATGGTAGGAGACATTTAGCATGGAAACCCTTTGACCCCAATGCGATGTGAGGGCAAAGCCAGCAATTCCACTAAAAATGGAAATTAGCTTTAGTAGCTGCAGTCTTGAATCTCCCCCAATAAGGCCATTTGACATTAGATGATGAAGTTCTATATAACTGGAAACATGATGCCTATGGGTTTCATTCCTACACAAGTCAATTTGTGAGGATCTCAGTGAGGATTTCTGCGAACACCTAAATGCTGGGGTGGTACGATTGACAGCTGGTAGGGTTTCTTATTTAGCAAATACGATTATTTAATGTATAATATGTCGCTTCCTTTTGGTGATTTAAGCAATATGAAATGCAGTACCTAATAAATGAACCATTTTTCTCTCTCAAAAATAGCAATAACCACAACAAGGTTTCTTCCTAGAAAGAATCATACCGTAGCAGGCAAAGAGTGATGGATCAGGATGCCTCCTTTCTTTGCCCTGTTTTCGTCATCCTGTGGATGGTGCTGAAGTTATGCTCAGATTCATCCCTCAAATGTAATGCATTTTCCAGTGATTGGTCATTAGTTCCCCTCCCTTCCCCCTCCCATGCAATCGCAAAGCAAGACTTGCTCTCTCATCTGCTTCCTTTCATCTTTCTCATCTTTCCCTTGTCTCATATCCTTCTCTTTTCCATCTCCTTCATAGATCTGCTTTATTTTTCTTCTTATTCCTTTTAACCCTCACTCACCAGTCTTTCCTTTCTCTTTTTTCCTCCTCTTCTTCCAGCCTATTGAGGTGCAAGTAATATATCACAGGTTGAAGCTCACCTGAGGATTTTGTGCATGCATGTCTACTCCCAACTAGATGCTCTACTGAAGTATTTAAACCACAAGGTCTTTGAGAAGGACTGCAAATAACTGGAAAGACCAAATAAACTTTTCGCCCTTCCCACAGCAATTTTCAACTATAAATTATAAAAGTACACATTAGAAATAACTTAAAATTAATAAAATTGTTAAGGGAGAATCAAAAGTGAAAGAAACATCTATATTTTCAAATTAATTTCATGCAGTTTTGGTCTTTTTCACAAGTTAAAAGAGATCTGAAGCAGCACATGTTCAAGCTAGAAAAATGAAACTTCTAAAAATGTAAAAATAGGATGCTTCTACACTTAAAAACCTCTTTTTTCCCCTGCATTTTTACTTTAAGAAGGAATTTGCTTTGAACTGACCCATAAACAGCCTCAGTTTCAGGAAGGTTGTGCTTTACAAAGGAAAGGTTTCTGCCAACTACCTCACCACGGAGAGCTTTCCTACTAATGCATTTGTTTAGCACTCTGCACAGTGGGTGCAACCCTCTTCGGGTTCTCTCTGGTTGCTCTAAAAACTGTGTAATATATAGCAGATATTTCTGTGATTGCTTAGGATACACAGCCTCAGTGACTCATTACATTTTAAAACCAGTTACAGTGGGGCTGAGGTGGACCTTTCTGTTTGTTGGTTGCGACATTCAACTACAACCTGTGCAGCTGCTGGGTTATTTGGATTTTCCCTCTGACGCAAGCAGAAATGAAGTTGAGGGAGAATCAATTCTGTGTGTGGCCACTGAAATCGGAAAGCAAAATTATAAGCTGTGTATTGTGGGGTGAACAGAATGAATATTTAGGATGCTGCAAAAGGTGTACAGATGCTTGGCCAGTTCCTAATCCTCAAGTTTGCTAGACTGATCTCCCCAGAAGAGATTAAATTTTCATTTCGTTTCTCAAGGATAGGTTTTTCACTGAAGCATCTGGGACCCTGTGCACCCTTGTCTTCTACTGTTAATGGGGAGAAGTGGGCAGCTCTAGACTGATCACTGTCCAGGCCATGTGTCCAGGGACTAAGGGAAGTGCTGGGTTGCCAGGTTCTTCACTTCAGGGCCTAAAGCAAAATGACAATAAGCCAGACTGTCAAGATTACTTAAAAAGGAACTGAGAAACTGAATACAAATATTTGCTCTCAGCAAGGATGGAATTTGTTCAGGTCACCTTGCTAGCTGCAGTTATGTTTGTAGCTGCTACACTGGGAGGGGAACAACCTAAGTTCTTCCACCTTAAGTGCTGCTAATCTTCCTTGAGCCACAAAGTAGAATACTTTCCAGACCTTGTTCACTACAAGAACTTCTCACTGAGGTTTGTATGTGGGCAAATACCCATGCAGAGCCCAGGTCATTGACATTATGCAAATGGACTCTTTCTTCTCCTGTATCTGCAACACACTAAAGGTGCTTTGGACAGATGTTGGCCCGGCCTTTTCCTGCCCTGGCAACAATCTGTGATCAGGAATACATCCAGCTTGTTCTTTGGAAGAACTCACACAGCTGAAAAAATCAACAAAAAAAGGGTTTAATAATATTAGCTTAGATGCTTGATCAGATTTGGATGGTTTAATGTGCTTAAGAATATCAGCTCTGCTGGTGTAACTATCCATCTGCCTGGGGGTAAAAGTACCTGGACTTAGATCATATGTGCCAACAGTATAACGGTGTAAATAAGTTCAGTTACCAAGGCTCAGCTGACACAAGGTGACTTACTAAACTTCTGCAACACAGTGGTGTGGCAGGGCCTTCATTTTGATCTGGCAATCACAGACACAAAATATATAGAAAGCTAACATACCATTTAATTTACATCTGTGCAGTTTCAGTACCTTGAAAACAGTATCTTTCAATTGCAATCCATTTTTTTCACCATCTGACTCTAGTAACTGTTTAGGACATCCATAAACATTTGCTGGGATGTTACATATAGTTCCGTTATTTCAACCATGGCTGCATTATCAGCAGAAGAAAGAGAAAGGCTTGTGTAAGGGTCTTCAAAGCTCACATTACAAATGGAAAACAAATGATTACTGTTGGTGTCATTTTGCTTCTCCATATCTTTGTTTATTCAAGCCCATAAACAGGGTCATAAATAGGGTCATCAGAAAGACCAGAAGCTGCAAATGGAATATTGAGATTTTAATTTCTGATGCAATGTTCGAATCAAGCCCAGACTGGTAGTGACAAACTCCTTGGCTGAAAATGAATTACCGAATTCTGTCAATTCCCACAGAAGAGGTGTCCATCAAGACAAAACTTTCATCTCTCCTTTGTTGTTTCAGAATGAAAGGGCAAGGGGAATAAAATAACCTGTCAACTTTTCACCCCATCAGAGTCAAGTCATGTCAGCAAGACAGTACTGGGAATCTTTCCTCCACATGCCCATTATTCACCCATGCAACTGGATATAGTTTCTAGGCTGTCATTCTGGTATCTCTTAAGAACATTTGCGAGTGTTTCAGAGTGCAAAGCTGGTTTTGTTCTATAGAAATCCATGAGTAAGGCCTCCACAATTTTAGCAATTTGGTTTCTCAGTAATGGGATTTAAAATGAATTTAAATCAGTGCTTAATTTCTGCTCTTTCGGGACAATGGCAGTGATTAGTAGTAATGTTTGACTTCCACTTCCATTTTTTTAATGCAGCTGTAATGCTGTCTGCATTTGGCTGCTGCTTTAATGATTACTAATGACTTTATTTTGAAAGTAATATAACTTTTTGTATTCATTCTCTGGCCTCTGAGCAAAAAGCTAATTTGAGTTGAATTATGCAGTCTGTTCATAAAAGACCTTCCATTGGTTAAATTTTATTTGGAGTCAGTCCAAAGGAAAATGGCAAAGGCACTGAATACACACCATGCATTTACAGGTGGCAGGAAGAAAATGACTGTGTGAAAAGGGCAGCTAAAAGCAAATAAGCAAAAAGACACCATCCTGACAGGCAGCATATATCAATGACTTTCTAGTCATCAGTTTCCAGTACTGAAAGCATTTAATGGGTTAAAGTTGACTGCTACACCCTCAGTTCTTATATGTGGAATCATCTCCCATCACATCAGTGCAGATAATCGCCTATGGTAGCACTGATGGCTACATGTATTGTACTCATTACTGCAGTCTCTTATTTAAAAGGCAACATGTAAGCATGCCTTATTTATGCATCCCATCCTTTTGGATTTCCTGAGGAGCGTTTTCATGACTTACTCCTTGATGGGTAAGTACATTTGTGGGGAAGAGGGTTATTGTTGGGGGTTTTGTTGGTGTTGTTTTTCCTCCTCTTTTTTTTTTCATTTTTTTTCCTATTTTAAGAAAATATAAACTCATTGAGACCTAAATTTATTTGCAGGAATGTTTCTGCTTTGATGAAGGTTTCCTCTTCCAGTAAAAGAGAAATGTAAATCTGCCTTGGAAGAACTTGCTAATTTTGACAATGATTCAGCATAGGAGAATCAGCTGTCAGCTGTTACTTTATCTGGGTCAGGTTTGGGGTTAGAAACCAAGTCCCTCACTTTGATCAAACATTCAAAGTATCTTGATGTTCTGGCCTTGTTCTTGTCTAGTTTGGGGGGGGGGTTTGGAGCTATTTAAATTAATTTAAATGGTTAAACATTTGTTAAGACAGAGGGAGGATGATTCACCATGCCAAAAGTCAAATAATGTCAAGTAGAATAAAAAAAGCAGAAAAATGTGTTTGAGTTTCTCATATTGCCACTAGTGGTCATATGCCTCTTAACCCATTCAGTAGAAAAAAAAAAAAAATGGAAAAAGCAAACAGAAAAGTTTCAGCTTCTGCTGGGACTGGCTGGGATGAAGCTTGCTTTCTTCATGTCAGCCTGCACAGAGGAGGAGGAGGAAGGAGGGATGTTTGTGGTTATGGCATTTGTCTTCCCAAGTCATCGCTATGGGTACTGAGTCCCTTCTTTCCAGTGAGTGGCTGCACACTTGCCTTGTGATGGGAAGTAGTGGATGAATTCCTCTGTTTTCTTTGGTGCCATGTACACCTGTTACTTCCTTTATCAACTGTCATTATCTTGGTCCATAAATCTTCTCACGTTCCTTCTGTTTTCTCTCTGTCCCGTAGGAAAGGGAGTGAGCAAGCAGCTGTGGGGTGTTTTGGCTGCTTGCTGGGAATCAGGCCACTACCTAGTTTTGTTGCAGTCATGAAAACCTGCAATCCTTACAAGTTCTGTGATATTGAAAAAGCGTTTTCCGTTCAAATGTTCAGTCCACAGAATAAGACCTGTTTGAGTGTCCTCCACACTTACTTTGAAATTACCATCATTTGCATCACCAATCATCATTGGACTCAATGGACAGTTGGACTTGGTGATCTTACAGCCTTAACAATTCCACAAAAGCTCATTCCACAAAAGGGAGGGAGAAGGATTTTTTCTCCACAAAACTTCATGTAAAGTTTTCTGATTTATGGATAAAAAGGGAATTATCAGTGACTAAAATTTGACACCTTTGAAAGAAATAGAACATGACATATTTTCGTGTAGTGCTTTCACTGGTACAAAAAGATACAATATTATGCTCAAATCCCCCCTCCACCACCCTGAATTTTACTACATCACTGAGATAGTGAAGGTAGGGCCTCCTACGCTATCAAGCTCACTCCAGTAGTTTTCCATCTCTCACATGTTGCGTGTGCTTACATCCATCTTCAGCCCTCTGTTCTCACACACATACCCAGACTTGCTCAAGATCATATGCCTTTCTATTAGGAATGATTACAGCACATGTAACTTTAATCTGATTAGAAATACCAGTTGCTAAGCAATAGCAACTTAGGCTTCAGCCACCAAGAATACCAAGAATCCTGGTTAAACCTTCACGGAAGCCTGAACAAAGGCAGCTTTGTTGCCATCAGTACTGGAGCTAACTACATCAACCAATCTGCTGAACTAATTAATGGAAATCACACTTGATGGCAGGATACATACGTCCATGGATAATGTTATCCACGACAGCATGACAGGGATTGCTTCACCATTCATTAAGTTATGCTACTGGTGCTGTGCACACATGAAACCAGTAGACCCAGGATGTTCTAAAATATTCACAGTTGTTTTCATTTGTTTGGACTCTGTTGGCAACATCTCTCTTCTTCTCAAAATTCCAATTAAAAGTTGTAAATAACAAGAAAAACTTCATTGAAGAACTCCCAGACACAGAACTAATACCATATCTGTAAATCATTGCTCAATCTGTGTGTTGTATTAATTTCTCCTCTTATTTGCTCATTTTGAGGTTATAGATTATCAATACTAGTTGCATAAATTTACAGCACCTCTATATGTATGCATTGATCAGGGCATGGTTTCCTGGTGCTACAATGCTAGATTTCATGTATAAGTAACGAAAGAAGTATTTAATACTAGACTTACTCTACTGGTTACTGCTAGTAATTTGATAGCATTGGTATTTCTAATACTTAGTAGAAGAATTGTTATTATTGAAAATAGCTTATGAAGTAAGTGCACAATCTGGGACAGCAAGGCTGTCAAATGAAAGTTAGGACACCTTGATGTAACCTAGAAATGCTTGCAGTCATAGAATTTTTCACCCTAGTCTTTTTTTGGTTTGTTTTCTTTTTTTTTTAATAAAAACTAATGGCTCCAATGATAGGAAATGGTATTAGAAAAGTTAATAAAACCAATAAAGAAACAAATATTTGGGCACCATAAGTAGGATGATACATGCATAGGTGATGATTCATGTAACTGGCGAGTAAATATTGTGACAATATACACATAAGAACTTCTGGAAATGAACTCACTAACCTACTATTAATATTAAATAAATGGACATGCTAATGCAGTGGCATTTAGGACTGCACTGTCTATATATATTGAATCCAAAAGCCATCATTAATTGGCATATATATTTATTTCCATTTACAAGAATCAGATTTCCCCTGGAGATTCATCTAAAATTAAACAGAACATGTGAAAATAAGAATAAAAGTAATTTCAATGTTTCAGTCTGTAATTTATAAAAAGTGCCATAAATTTTTTTATTCTGTGGTTTTTATTATGTCATGTGTTGTAAACTCTGTGGAAGACTATCTGTGAAACTTCTACAAGCAGCCACTGATGCTTCCTTCAGTTGTTTCTACTCTTCTCGCCTTTCTTCTTTCCATTTGACCATAATTAGGAGGAACATGATACATGTATAGAAAGGAAAACATCAGGCTGAAAAATAAAACTACCTTACATCACGATTCATCAGATTATCAGATATAAATTTTACAGATATAGTGGTAGAAACCTATTGCCTTCTTGCCAGGTGCAAACTCAAAAAATCTTTACCCAGCATACTAAGCAGGAGCATCACGTTTAAAACATATTACCAGAATCCTTCCTGTCTGAAATGTTTAAAATGTTGCACTGTAGGTTATACATTACACTGTTACTGTCTCTATCATCTTAAGAGTCTTTCTCACAACTACCGTATTTTTTTCTGTCCTTCCCACTACTAGTCCAAACATTTTTAGCCAACAATATATTTCTCCTATTGTTGGTAAATCACATTAATAGATTCTATATTTTGCTCAATCTTCTCCATTTTCCATGGACATGAAGGAAAAAAAAAAGGGGAGTAATCTCTCAGAAGATATTTGGAAGGATCTTTCATCATCCTGATTACATGTCCAGACTACTTTCATTGCTGAGATTTCACTTCATGTACCACTTCCTTAGCTTCCTTCTTAGATTTTTAAAAAATATCTATTGTTTTTCTTATGGCTCCAGATTATTCTTGGTGGTTTCTATAGGAAGACAATTTTTTTTCAATATGTGCCCATAACTGACATCTACATTAAATAATAGGCCCTATAATAGCCTTGTATGTCTAAAGCTTGGTTTTTGTTAGTATTTCAAAGCTATCAATTGTCTGCTGAGAAAAGCAACAGGCATTCTGACTTTGTATTTATGCTGTGCCTTAATTGTCTTATTAAATTGTAAGTAATTAACATTCCCTGGCATTTAAACATATGAGCATATGAGGAAAAAGACAGCTCATGAGCAGATGAAAAAGAAATAGTTCATACCAATAAAGCACTTTCAAAAAGCCAAGTCCTCATGGCAAAACCAAGAGGAATCTTTTTAACACCAGTGCTGATCAGAAAATAGGCAGCATTTTCTGGCTCCTGTTCCCTGGAGTCAAGATGTTTTATGAAGATATTTTGATCTCAACAAAGCTTCACCAGAATTCAGCAACAAATTCATCTTCTCTTGGGTCCTTTCCTCTGTTCTTTAGGAGTGCGGCTGTAGCCCAGAGACAGAGCAAAGCAGTGTTTGGAGCTCTAAGACAGACTTGGAACAGGAAATACCCGATCTGGTAGAATTTTTCTAGCTGAAAAATTTAAAATTTGGAGGGGTTTATATTGAACTAGAATTAAAAAGAATTAAAATATCCTTCATGAAGTGAACTGTAATGCCTAGATAGATTTTACTTGTGTAAAAAATGTATTGTGTCAGAAAAAGGAAAAAAACTGCAACTTCTGAAAAAAAATAAATCAGAGTTTGTCTGAAAGGAAACGGAAAAGTGTATTCGTAGAAAAAGAAGGTGGAGAATAATGCTGAATACAAGTAAGGATGTCTTTTAAAAGGAACTAGTATAAGTCTAAGAACCAAAGAAGTTTTAACATTTCCTTAGCTATTAACAGAATCTGATGACTGGTAACTCAGTGCTTATGTGAGACATCAGTTTACCTCTTTACTCTAAATAATAATATCACTGTACCACAGAAGAATGTGGTGCAGTCTATCTCCTTCACCAGGGTAAAGAACTAAATACAGATGGACACTAAGGTACATGGGACATGAAAGAAGTACATGTAACTGAACCTAATCTGATCTAAGGGACACAGGGTCTTTCTGTGTTTCATTTTATTTATCTAGATGACTACTTAAAGACTAGATATCAACCTTACCTCTTAGTTATTAAAAGTCTAACTGAAGACAATTGGAAGGACTTTCCAACTCAAAATCAGTTAAATCTGATAAAAAATCTGAAAGTTAAAAAGTAACTTTTAAAAACTTGCAGGGAATTGGTTTTTTTTCCCCCATTAGTTTTAAGTTTCAGGTATCTTTTAGTATCAACATTGTAACTGGCACACAAAAACCCCACGTTTGGCCAAAATGAACCTGTCATATTTTTCATTTGGCAACAGCTTCTCCTTGCTGAATTAATGTGAATTTTGGTGACTCTGTGTGGGTTCCAAAGTTCTAACACTTGCTTTTTGTTTTTCTGCTTTCAATCATTCGCAATAAAAATAGAATTTAGTTTACTACATGGCTGGAGTCCTGAGACCTCTGTATTCAGATATGCCAAATGTCTTGCTTTTTCTACGCAAAGCCAACTTTGTGAGAAAAACAAAACAAGCCTTGAAGCCAGCTTTTAAAAATTTAAACTTTGCTTAAATTGTTTTCCAAGTAACTAAGTCCATAAAAAAGTACATTAGGGAGATAATATTCTGCATTAGAAATGACTCACTGACAAATAATAATCTTTGCTATTGCTGCTTTCTTAGATCTCAGAGTAGGTTTCAGAATACCCTTAATCTGAGTCACTACTTACTTAGAGCCTACTTCTGTTATAACAAATTTTTTACATCCGACTTTCCATCACTGTGCATCAAAATTAAAATGTAAATGAGATTAAATGTGCTCAATTCACAGACCTTTTTTATTAATTTCCCTTTTTCATTTCTTCATTTTAGTGCTCTGTTTTCCTTACTGTTCTAGCATTCTTATTGATAACTCTTCTTCATGATTCATGCAGACTGCACTGTACTAAAAAAACCTGGAACTTGTCTTTTGCTTTCTGACCGCCTTTTGACCAGCTTCTGCTTTCCTTTTCTGATGATGGCATATTTGCAGTGCACACCATCTCCATTCTCTCTCTTCTATTTGGAGAGTGATATGTTTGTAACAGGGAGATGATTTTCTACATTTGTCTTGTTTTGTGCAAAAAGGACCAGATGCCAGACTTGAGGCGTTAGCTCTTTGTGGATAAAAGTAACATGAACAAGTCAAACTACAAGGCCTTAAAGGAAAAATAAAATAAAAAAAAAAGGTTAATCATACCCTGTAAGGTATAGAAATATGCAAAGGGAAACCCAAGAGAAGGAGAACATTGCTTTAATTGCTAGAAAAGAAACTCATGATAAAAGATCTCTTCCTTCATGAAGAGGTTCTTTCATTCCTAAAACCAAATATGAGTTGATGACAATGACCAAATGCAAAGAAAGGATGGACAGCAGTCAAACACAGCACTGACTGAAAGACTGAAATGCTTAAAAAACTTGGAGGCTCAAGTTATGTATGGCTGAGCAACTAGAAAGCTGCAAAAGATATTTTCCAGGTTTTTTCCTAGCCATCTCAGGCTGCAGAGAGGTCACATAAAAGTTTCAGAAAAAGTTTTAACTTTTATCAGGTAGGAATGAGGGGAAGATTCACACAATTTTTAAAAGGAAAACACCTGTTACAATTAATCAGAGAGTGGAAAAAGCTACATAATTCCCTTTGCAAAGATCTCACTTTCACAGAAAGGCATTTGAGAATGCGGAAAAAGCACATCTAAAGTGTGGAAGAATTAATGAAAGGAAAAACAATAAGTAGAAATTGTGAAATATTGCTCTTGCAGGTGAATGTCAATGGAACTAAGGGTCTGAATAGCAATAGGATGCAGTTTGCTGAAATAAATGAAGAGTCTGCAGGGCAAGGTTAAGAATAAAGTAGTATTTTTACGTCAGCTATTCTCTGAAGATCTGTGCTGTCCTTTCTGTGCTAGACCATAATGGAAAATTTGACCTTTCAACATCCTTTTCCCTAAATTTCTTGTGATAAATATTTCATTTAATACACAAAACTGAATTCAATATTCTATTCTCAATTTACAAGAGACAAGGTAATACCACTGGCCATGCTTTCCAGTGCATGTCAAGGCTCTCATGCCCTGGCCTTTCAAAATGAGATGAATTAAAATTCACAACTGCAGTTACATTTCTGAGGGAAAAAAAAAAGAAAAAAGAAAAAAGAGAAAAGAATGGTGAAGTGGCAACATCTGGGCAAATGAGGGAAGGCTGTGAATACGGAACTTATTGGTTTTGCTGCTGGTTTGATTTGGAACCTTGAGTAAGTGACAGTCTTTCTGACTCAGCTACTCAATCTCTGTAGCACGAAATACAGCTATACTCTTCAGACATATAAGTTTCTATTTCTGAGTTTATTCAGGTCTTCCTTGACAAAGTGGCTGCAATAGGTCCACTGAAAGCAGTGCTGAGATGAAGTGGAATGGAGTGGGATGGAATGTGCAACGCTCATGGAAGGGTTGTGTGTCCGTCCACCTGTTCGCCATTGCTGGACAGCTCCCACGGCAGCAGCTGCTCCCACACACTGAGACAGTTCATGCCCTTACACCTCCCCTGATCTCCGTTTGCCCCTCTCCAGCTTGCAGTCTCATAAATATAATAATTTCAAATATGAAGGTTATAAAATACCAAGCAACTGCTAGTTACAAACTGGCTTAATTTTCATGTCCTAGATCCTAAAGCGTCCATTCTAAGCATCCTAGCATACTGTGACAGCTCATTCAAAATGATTAGGGAAATTCATAATACAGAATTTTATTTCACCAAAATGTTGCAATTTATAGACCAGAATAGCTAGATGGAGAATCTCAAACATGCACGGAGATGCTCCCAGTAATGACATTGCAACATAAAGACTAGATTCAGCACACAGATGCCAAAATCTGTTGGTAGGTGCAACGCTTCAGCAACACTTGGAGGAAAAGGTAACATGCAAAGCAAAGAAAAGAATGAAACAAGGAAAACAACCTACTTTTCTTCTAAATTGAAGTAATTTCAAGAGAAGCTGGTAACATAAGTATTAAGAAAACATTGCTATTCACCTAATCCATATTTTATTACAAAAGCTAGTGGTTTTCCTTGGACTAGGCTGTTTGAATAGGACCATTTGAGTTTTATTGGTTTTTTATCTGCTGTCATAATTTGTTTGCACTGAAGTTGATGATGAGAGAGATTTCCAGCACACTTTAAACTAACTGTAAAAACAATGAAAAGAAATATGACTTGAGAATGTATTCAAATACAACATCAAAATATACTCATTACCTCTGAAAGTCAGTAGGCATGGCACTGTAGAATAACAATCTCATATCTCACTGTCCTGTGAGAGAGATTTTGGGGGGGGTGAAAAATGGGCAAACATAAATTTATTGAGTTATCTTCAATTTCCATGTAATAATCACTCACATTTAGACTGTATTTAACATTATTACATATGCTTTTGTTAATCCTACACTACGCTACCATCCTGCTCAAGGTGATGTCTAAATTCTGTTTCTATGGCACCATTCACCTTCCCATGCCACTTGTTCTGTGTGCATTACTAGAAAATCCTGAGAAATGTTGCATCATTGTACCAATAAGTGAGTTATCATAAGCTGTGGAAGATAGGTGGAAACAAAACAATATGAACATCTTTTCTTGATTTCTTGGATTGATGTTTGTGGATTTTTTTCTTCATCTGAAACCAAACTGCTTTATTTTATTCACAGCACTGTAACACTTTTCCAGTCCAGCTGGATCATGCTGGATTCAAAGGAAACACCTGCAAGATATATAGATGAAGTACTACCTACAAGCTATAAGTACACTAATAAATTAAACAATGCCCAGGAACATCCCCAGGCTTGGATGTGTAGTCAGATATGGGGATAAATTGTTAGATTGGTCGGCTGCGTGTTTTTTGTCTGAGCCTCTAGAAAAAAAACCCAATGTCCTAAAGTGTTGCCAGCAGTGGTGTGGGATCAGAATGCTGCAGGGAGATGAACAGATCTCCGCCATTTCTAATGGATACTTGCTATGCTTGCATCCATGTGCACATGCAAGTTTTGGAGGCTGACACATTTACTAAGAAAAGTGTCATGCCACATGGTTTCATTGCCCAGCACTATTCCTGGGAGTGTTTCTGCATAGATGTAGATACAATATCTACCCTATGCTGGAATGTTAAGAGCAGCAACAGCTCTTACAGCCATGATGTATTAAGGCAAAAAATTCCTAAACATCTGGCTACAGTTTGTTATTCTTTGGTTAAGAAATGATAGGTGAGATTTAATTCACCCATAATAACTACACACTTAATGAAGGCATCTACATGTGCCCTAGGCATCTGAGCTGCCACATACTTCAGGATTCATTCAATACAGTCAAATGGAATCTGTACTGTGAGTTGAGGCCCCAGTGACGAGACCTTCACAGATTATCATGGGAACTTAGACATCTAGTTTGCCTGTAGACACATATATTTGACATTTCAATCCTGAATTAAGTTTTGTCCAAGACATTTGTGCTTGCCAGCATTACCTAAGGTCATTCTAAACATATCGACAGGAAAAGAACAGAGTAATTTTCTTGATTTCAAAATTATAAGTGAAGCTAAAGAACTGAATGATAAATCAAGAAACTACAGTTTTAATTTGTACATGCAATCTTATTCCTTCTTCTTTGCTCTAGCATATTGGCTAACTTTAAGGCCAGGTAGCTTTGGGTGCATAGGTCAGCTGAGCGGTGTCTCTCATTTAAAACTGGGATTGGAGCATATTCCAGCTCCTATTGATGTACAGGAACAAGACCTTGGGGAAAGCAAGTCCCTCTAGCATGCAGATGGATGGAGTATCCAACAGAGAGCTGGGAAGCACTAAAAATACTTGGTGGATACATTCAATGTGTCTCATTCTCTTCTTTCATTTTTCTTGAGGATGGAAACTCTGGTTTCTATTTTTCATCTCTTTTATCTCAAATTCCTTCCTCATAACTAGGACAGTAACTTGAACAACACAGAACTCATTTATTGGCAGTGACCAAGAAGAATTTGGAGTTCTTCCCTTTCCTCTTTCTGAATTTCCATAGTCCTTCTTTCTACCCTATCCACATCTTCTCAAGACTTCTTATTTGGGGAAATTTATTTCTGATGCATCATTTTATTTAATACATGATAATTGCATCATGGGTTTTGTAAACAATCCTAAAACTGAGTAAATTTAGATTGGTTGACTATGTTTTAACTCTTACGGTTAGGAACTACTCCTGTTGGAGATACCAAAGCCCAAGTTATTCATATTATACAAGTGCTGTTTTTAAAATACCAAAATGTAATGACTTTCATAATAAATAGTATTTTAATTTCAATGTGTGAGAGCTAGCTACTTATTAATATTAAACTGCTGAAATGATCTTAGACAGTATTTCTTTGATGACTATCACCTGAAGCATTTAAAATATTTGTATATAAGCATGTATTTCATCAGTAAAACCATCTGACTTCATATTTTTAACAAAAGCCTAACTTACATTGACTTATTTTTATTTCTCTCGAATAAGAAGTTAATTTATTGCCCAAATGATTCTGTAATTTCTAAAATGATATTATTACAAGTGTCTGACTGTGACTGGGCAAATAGTGGCATACTGACCTATTTGTAATACTTTTCAAATATATTGTAATGTGTGATCTCTACAGGCTATGTAGCAATAAAAATGGCAAAAAGAATAAAACATTCCCAGTGCACACTCTTCCAGTTACTCTACCAGTAAATGGGTTGAGGGTTAGCATATTCATAAATGTATATATTTTATGCAATTTAGTGACAGGAGTGCACAATTATGACACCAACAGTTTTCTTCATAATACATTCGCCTTCAGCAATTTATGCTTCCTATAATGAGAAATCTGGCTATTTTATTACATTTGGCACAAAGCACTTAGCTAATAGTCAGAGACTGGAGAACAACATAAGATAAATTACCATTAATGGTGGAGCTTTTTCCCACTACACTTATAAGAACTCAACTGTACTACAGCTGTTGCCAAACTATTGCTAAAGAAATGAAGTAGTTCTCTCTCTCTCCTCCCAACCTTCATTTATGAGATTTTCTTTTTTACTTGTTAGCAAAAAGAACGTTTTGGCTTGTGAAAAACATTAACATGGAGCTAAAGGCAATCTGTACTACACTTCATACTGTTTCAAAATTCATCCACTAATTCCTTCTTTTGGTTTTCCTTCTTACATTTTCTTCTCTAATAGAAATATAAGATTGAAAGCTGCAAAGATGAAAAGGGTCTCAGAAACTTTCTGTGTATTAGTCTCCTCTTCTGCAGGCATTAAGTCCTATCTGCTTCCTCTCTGTGCATGACTGTGTATACACTTGTATTACTCTCGTGAAGTTCACATATTTGTGCATAATTGACTATGAATTGATTCTGAGAAGAAATATGGTTCACATCTTTGTTCTGGCACTAACACAGATGTGAGATACCAGAATTTAAGCAATCATTTTGACAAATAATAGTTCCTATTTCAAACTTAGGGAATTCTCTTTCACGGTTAGATTTACAAGGGGATCTAGATTCTCAAAGCTGGTCTGACTACATACATATATAAATCCACCTCTCTATCTAAGCAGGATCTAATCATATTTCTGCTTAAGTAAGAGTCCAAGGATTTAGATCTCAGATCTGCACTAATGTTCCCTCAGGATCTAACATTTTGTCACTAATTTTGTTCATCTCGAACATACTGTACTAGGCAGGGAGTAGAAAATTCCCTCCGGAGACACAAGGTAGGCATTTTTTCACCTATTTAATTTACTCCCTCAAACTCTGTTTCTAATGTTTTGCACTGAGTAGCCCTCTCAAGATATCTCTAAAATGTCCTATCTTAATACTTAAATGCACTAAATATTAGCCATCAATTATTTTTCAGTTAACCAAGAAATAAATAATGATTATAATAATAGCTCTCTCTAGTATATACCTCTCGTCATCACTACATATCAGATTTCTTGATGGAATAGTTGGTAGTTGGTGTCACTATTCATAATTTATGAATTGGGAAACAGTGAAGTCATGTTTTGTTGCCAGAAGTCATGTCACAGGCTACATTAATAACTAGGTCTCCTGAATCCCTGGTTAATGCAGTATTCAGATAAGCTATGAACACAAAAGAACCATTAAAGACAGAAACAATGAGTCGGTTGCTCTTCACAGACTAATAAACAGTCTCTAGTTATTTCTCTGTTTCAACAGACAAATCACACCAAAGGATTTATTGTTGCTCTTTTATGCCAAGTGGAAACCTGAGATTTGGTATGCTTTCCATGGAGATGAAAAAGAACCAGAGGAAAACTCAGCTAATGTAATTTGGTGTTCCAAAGTCCTTTCACATCCATTCTGAGACACACAGTATTCAGGCTTTTATAGGAAAACCAGAGTAAACAGTTGGACTCAAGAAGAGTCTGTGTCTCACTTCCATTTCCACCAGACAATTTGGCTCATTTAGTGTCTGAATAGTTATTTATAAGCAGACATGTGTTCACTTGTCCATTCTGCGTAGCTTATGTTTGTAAGATATGAAAAGCAATTAGCATGGTGATGAGTCTGAGCTAATAAGGCTCTGGCAAGGGAAGCTGTATTAGCTTAGGGTCAGCATGCTGTTAGACACATTCGAGTAGCTTTCATTTGCCCTGGAGCAGGACAGAACAACCTTGGGTCTATCTAGACAATAGTGTTTCAGACCCAGAACCAAAATTGGCTCCCTAAACTTCCCACAAAGTTTCTGATTACATTGCAATCAGCAATAGTTCCTCCAAGCTGGTGTTTCCAGATGTTTTGCTGCTGCAAAACACTAAGCACAGGGTACAAATAAAGAGGTGTATTGACTAAGTCCCACAAAGCTGTAGTCTACAATAGTTGGTCTGCAACCAGCACTTACAAAACTAGTTAAAAGTGGCTCAAGATGTGTCTGTGATTTGCAGAGACATTAGAGCAGTATAGATATATAAAGTAAGCCTCATTCTGAGCATTTATTATCTCGATACAGCATCCAAATGGCTACTTCAATGTGTCACTTCGAATTTTGATAAGATGATTAGTCTTAGCTGGATACTTCAAAGAGTAACTGCTTTGAAGTGATTTTGAGCTTTTGTACATATCTCTGTAAAACACCCATTACAGTGATTTCCAGGAACCATATGAGGATAACACACATAAACTATGTCTTGAAGTGTCAAATCTACCTTTGGACATAAAAATACAGCTCTTTCTGAAGTCAATGAGTTTCATATGGCCCTCACACTAATAAAAGGAAAAGTTTCCACATCTTGAGCCTGCTATTACATGCATCTCAAAAGCTCCATAAGCTCCACCCTAATTATGTTATCTATTTTGTGTTCCCCCAAGAAATTATGTTAGAAAAACTCTCAAGAATTATGCTATAGCACAGAGCTGTCACAGCCAGCCTGTAAAATGTACAGCCTAAATAAGCCTAAATGGTACAGCTTTCTAAAATGTCTGTATTAAGAATGACATATGTACTTGATTATGTGTACAGAAGTACCATATAGCTATGACCTGAAACAAGGAAGTCGCATGTTTGAATAGCCCTCACTGGTAATGGGATGACATTCAAGCACTGTCTTCAGCTGTTTTCTCTGCTTTTCCCAGCAGGCTGCCACTTTACCCAAGTCTACAGGAGTCCAACAAAGAAGAAGAGACCTTGACTGACTCTAAGTGCAGCAGTTCATCCAGCAGAGAGCATCTCTCGTACAAGGCATGGTTAGAAGAGCAACGTTTTGAGCACCGCTCAGTGTTTGCCTATAGAAAATGGGCCACAGAGAAACTGCAGCCTTGAAGGTGTTCCTTTAAATTGGAAAAAAAATTCCCAAGTAGCTACCAGACAATAGCATCAGTAAAATGATATTGTTGACTACTCTCCTCCTGACATTTTTTTTTACCTTTTGACCTCCCCTTGTCCCAGTGATATACAGACGTATTTACACTCCCTTAATAAATTCAATTGACTAAATCCACCAAATTTTGCATATTCAGTAGGAAAAAAAAGACCTAAAATTGTTTCTGAAAATTAATCAGGATGTCTAGCTAGCCAGCTTCTTCTTCTTCATAAATAATACTTTTTAAAGTATTTAAAGCTTGGGTCTTAATCTTCATTGGGGCAAAAATCAGAATTCAAAAATTTTCATGAGGAAGTTGACATGTAGACACTGTTATTAAAGAACAGCTAAAAGGCAAATGGTGAGATGTCCTGCTTGGTGTCTATACGCTGCTTGCCTTAATGCAGGGACGTGACTCTACATCTCTCAATGACAGCTGAGTACCCTAAACAGCAGGTTAATGTTATTTTCTCTTTAGTTGGAGCTGTTTCATCTTGTTTAAATAATTAAGTATTCAGTGACCCCTGAAGAGCGTGTTTCTCTAATCCAGTGACTAGGACATTCACTTGGCAAATTGACCTGCTGATCTGATAAGAAAGTATTCTGCAAAGACATTTATAGTCAATTTATTCCTAACTAAAAAGGAGAGAGTTGGTTTTTTCCTCATCCTTTCATTAATTCTCTCAATAGTCACTTATCTCCTGATTGAGCACTGGTTGATGTTTGTCACAGTGCTGGTAAGTTAGCAATTCTCTAAGCAGCACATTTGCAAAGTGTAAGAAAATGCTTGTATAATATGAAACGGGCTTAACATTTTATATATAACATAAAATGGATTTAAAACAATCACTTCTGAAAATGCTTTTATTTTTAGGTTTGGAAATGGGCTAAGGAAGCGTGCATATATATATATATATATAGGTGCAAAATGCACACTTAATACACTTATGTACACTTGCTTGGTGTACACTTATAAAGTCCGAATATAAAGTTTCCATCTCTCATATAGTATCAAGTACCAAAAAACTAATATGGATGAGTATGTAGAACGCTTTAGCAGAGAAACCTATTAGACTCCATATGGTGGAGTTGAGGGTCATGAACTTTGTTCTTTGACACTGCATGAGGCACTACTGTATCTAATTCCACTATGAACTTTATTAAGAAGGAACAGTATCAGAAACACCATAGGAATCACATCTCTGCAGTGAGACAAGAAGTTTTCTAGAGGACTCCCAACCTATTCCTACAGAAATCAGTGCTCTGAATGTAAAGCAAGTCTGGCCCTTTCAGCAGCTTGGTCTTCCAGTCATGCTTGAATGTCTCTGCTCAAAGTACAAAACTGTAAAAAAGCATAGCCCATGCTTATGCATCTTGACGTCTACCTGTTTCCAACATATTTATCTGGAAATTTGTAAAGTGGATTGGGGTAGGTGTGTAAATACTGTTCCTATTTCCTCCATGGGGTTTGAATATTAGAACACTTGGAACTGGACAAAGCCTTCCCACCTGGCCTCCCATCAGGCAGCACCCGGCCATGTTTTGGGGCCCTTTCTCGAGGACATTTTTAATGAGAGAACATTGTCCTCAGAGGGGACAGTTTAGCCACTTACTATGTTCGGGGACTTGCGTTACTTGTTGCCACAACCTGCTTTGCTGCCTGGCTGTTGTGGCTCGTTTTCAAGTGCAGCTCCATATGTGTTTGGGAAGAACTGCTGCAGTGCCCTGATACTGATGGCTCTGGAAATACCCAGGGGCAGCCTGTCCTTTCTCCTGCCCTGCCTCCTGCCACCAGAGTTGCAGTGGGGCAAGGCTGTTGCATGAGGCCAGTGCAGGGAAGAAGAGTCTGTATCATCCCAGCTTTAGTTCTCCCATCTTCCGTCCCCCCTGCCACAGTGAGGAGAAACTAGAATCTACTACAGAACATACTGAAACAAAGTTAAAAATGCAGCCCTAAACAGTCTATACAAAGACCGTGCCTGACAGCCTGGGCGGATTTTATGTGCCTCTCCCTATTATTTTTCCCTGTGCTGGCTGCTGTCTTATTTTCCAATGTGCAGTTGTTCAGGAAGCGGCACAAAGCTCAAGCGATGCAGTGGTTGCCATGGAGAGAAGCTCGAGTTTGCACTTTATTCATTTTATTTATTTCTGAATGGCAGCCTGCTGCAGTACGTAAAATCTGCATAGCTTGCTAGTACACTGGATGCCACAAACCTGGGGCTGTATTTAAGGATAATCTGTATTTGGAAAAGCACAGTAAAAAGCTGAACCTCATTTGCAGCTGATTTCATTTCTTATTTGGGATTGGATTTCCCTGGAGACTTGTGTCAGAAATGTCCACTGAAGTAGAATTAACACTTACCTCAATTACATAACATTTTATATCAGTGTTCTAAAATAGGCAATTTCAATAAGACTTTTAGGAGTAAGTGTAGCATGGTCTTTCATTCTTTTTTATTTGCATGGCAACTAGAATCACACAGAACCCTTCCTGCCTCCATGAAAAGGACATAATTTGCAGAGTAACATTTACAATTAATTAGCACTGAAAGATGCTACTAAAATTTATCGTTCAGCATTACAGTAAATCCTATCATGCTGAAGTGACACAGGAGAAACATAACATTCTTTTTAGACTCACTCCATCTAATGATGCCAAAGCAGTGCACAATTGCTAATTACAAATCATGTATGGGATAAAGAATCTGTTTGTCCCTCTTTCACCCCCTCCCCCCAAGTTTTGAAGCTTTTACAATAGTCATTGTTTGGAACTAAATACTAGAGGAAGATCCAGTCTGTATTTGTACCACTGTCATTAAAAAAAGTGGATATAAAGATAAAGCAATTTTTAAAAAAATTATAGACTATGAGTGAGCTGAGGATGTGGACATGGGAGGCAAGCCTTGACTGCCTCGATATTATAATTTTTACCTTATATAGAAAATGAGTATAACTTTTCTATATCCATTCCTTCATAAAAATAAGTTAACTTATTTACAGAAATACAGTATAGTGGGTGTAATTAGGGATCTTAAAACTCTGCTTGTGTCATTTGTCAGACTCAAGGACTGTATCTTATCCAGTGCTGTGTGCATTCCCTGCTGCCTGGGGAAACAGACATTCAAACCAGCCATAGAAACTCTGCAGGATGAGCACTATGTCTTTATTCTTATTTCTCGCCCCCCATCCCCATCATATACTGCCAAGTTCCTTTGACAGTGCTATCTTTTAATTGGTTTGGCAGGTATTATACAGTTAGTCATATGCACGGATGATTAAATAAGCCAGTTCATATATGTATTTAAATCCACATCTAAGGAACTATATTAAATTTTGTTCTTCTCTATGGGATGAAATAGAGGAAAAACCAAAGGATAAAATAGTAGGAAAAGATCCTTACTTATAAAGGGATGGAAATGAATAGATTGGTTCTGACTGGTGACTCTGTACTATGAGAGTTATTTAATGTCCACACACTTGAACTGAATTACAGAACTAATTTCCAAGTAATACCTTTCATTAGCAGAATGTATGCATTTTCTTTATGTCAAAGAAGTAATATCAAGCCTTCATCTTTACCTAAGAAGGTCATGTGGCCTGTTGCCCTTGCATGGGAGAGCAGGCCAATAATTCAACACTAGAAGAGTTAACATTGAACTTTCCATAAATTTGCATAGGAGTCTTACAGGACTGGAGTAAGCATATATCAGAGAAAAGCCCCTGAAGGAGTTAGTCAACAAAAGGGTAGTTGTAATCATATTGGAGACTGCAAATGGCTTTCCCTGTAGAAGTTGCTATAGCAGGTGACATAGCTTAAAAAATCATCAGTATACTCGAACAGACCTATTTTTAAGTTGATTTTTCCCCCCCTCTATCCCCAGTACCAGAGTGGCATCCACCTGGACCTTCAGAAATAGACTGTCTTGATGAAGCTTGTGCTGTTACAGACCAGCAACTTGAAAAGGGTTAATACATTAGCCACTCCACTCAAGAAATGAACAGGAGGAAAAAATGCAACTCCTTAGAGACCAATCTGTCCTCTGGGCAAAACATTCGTATCGTTCATTAAGAAAAACAGAGTATGCTTCTTAGAGGATGACAGACAGAAAAAAATCCCGAATATCAATATTTATTTGCTAAACTAACCTGAGTTCTTTGAAAGGGTGACCAAGCTGATAGAAAGGTGATGAAAGCAATCTATCTGGATTTCACCCAGGCATTTGATAAGCTGTCACATCAGAAACTAGTGGGGAAATGATAGGACAGGAACAAGTAATACATTGACATTGATTAAAAGCTGTCTGTCATCCCAAACCAGAAACTGTTAAGTAATTAAGTAACTAGTTAAAAGTTGGAGAGGCAGAGGTCTTGACACTGGCATGTCTCAACATCTGGGTTCATCCTGACATTCTTTTACTATATTTTACAAATGATTTCTTAGTATTTATTTCAAAGGAATAAAATAAAGTAGCTGAAGGAGGAGGACTTGTAACTTTTATGATTGCTACTGCAATGCAGAAAAGTATCTAATTCCACATATGTATATATTTTCTTCATGGATTTTTATTTAATAGCATTATTCTTCCCTACAAAGACATTAGAAAAAGTCAGCAAAAAAATAAAAAACAGATTATAGAAATTTATTTCTATGACTTGAGATCTGGACACGATGCACAAAACACTCAGGAGGACAAACCGTAAATTCTCTTTCATGGGAGTAAATGGAAAACCCATATACTGAGTTTTTTATATGGGGAAAACCCATGTACACACAAATAGATTTGTTTCCTGGTCCCTACTCAAAGGCATCCTAAACTGAAGCCCAAGTAGTGGGGAACCTCTGGCATTTCTGGAGAACCAGCTGAAATTCGAAGTGTAACACAAAATGAAAATAACAAAAATTCAGGAAAAACTTGGGATTTGTTCCAACTTGAAACAGAAAGAAATTAAGTAAAGAAGTATGAGACTCCTCTAACTAAAGGACGTGATTCTACAAAATCTCTTTCACTTTTCTCTCTTTGTATATCATTCTCCATTTAATTCTGTGCAATTGCACAGAATTAATATCTTCAATTTACATACATATCTTCAATTTACATATCTTCAATTTACATACAGACTTCAAGTAAAATGGGAAATATAAAAAGATTAAAGTGTTCATGACAGTTTAAAGCAAAGAAGTGCACTTGCCTAAAACAAACATATTCACTTTTCCCTATCTTATTATTAATAATACATGTATAAAGCATATTAAGAACTACAAAACACAAACATGTCACACTTCTTTCTCTACAGCAGTGTTCAAAGTAACTGATAGCTCATGAATAACAGTTTCAAAAGCTGTATGTGGATACACTTCCAAATACTTAAGCAGTACAAAGAACTTTAATCTCAAACTGATGGGTTTACAGAGGTATTATTTAAACATGAAAGTCTAATCAATATCCTAGAAGAGCCATGTACAAGGTATTTTTTTAATATACCTTTGTGCAACTGAAAAGACGTTGGACCTGAAAATTATATATTTCATGTTTGTGATACTGAAATTTTCAAATTGGGCCTAGCTCAATATACAGAAGTCATTAGATTATGAAAAATCTGATTTTTCTCCCCCGCCTTACTTTTTCGCCCATAGAATACAAAATGATTCTCTACCAGAGTCATATGGAGGTACTGCAATCTAAACATATTATCAGCTGTGACAGAAATGCTATTTCTGTTGAATAACAAAGGAATGCTGTGACAACCCTGTCAACTTTTGGCAGGTAATGGTACCGATTCTATTCCTTGGGTGTTTTGCACTACTGTGGTTCAGCTTGCCTTTTCTGACTGGCAGCAGGGCGGAAGGAGAGAGGCAGCTCTTTCTTGTGGCCATGTATGTAGTGGGTTGGCTTTTGGGTTGGCCTTCCTTAGCAACGGGGGTCAGAAATCTAAGGAAGTATTCCATATCATCCTTTAGCGTAACACAACATATAAATAAGGCAGAGATAAGAGAGCTCGCTCTCTTCTCTCTTCCAGTGGCTGAAGGTGACAGGTCTCTCCTCAGACAGTCTTTGCTTGTATAGGTCAGGGCCTGCCTGCTTGGACCTGCTGTTATCTCCGGTCCCTCCGGGAGGCGTGGGGGAGTTGGTTGGTGCTTCGCACGGTTCTGCTGTCTCGTTCAGGGAAGTATTTAATTCAATTTTTGTATTTATTCACTAACTTTCTATTAATGAGTATATTTGGAGGATATTTGTTTTTAGGGTTTTTTTATCCCTGTTTCCCCCCTCCCTTTTCCTTTTTTTTCCCTGGGAGCTCCCTATCATGTGTACAATTTATTCAAATTGTATATACAATTGTAAATATATGTGAATATATATTTTTGATATAATTCCATTTAGTTTGTTTTTTTTTCCCTTGCTTGAGAGAGCAGGAGGGGGGAGGAGACAGCTTGGACTCGGCAAGAGAGCCAGACCAAACTTACACAATGTAGTACCCTCATCGTCGGTTTGTGCCAGTCCTGACTGTTAGCCAAGCTTTTGCATGTACGTGACCCTAAATTCCCTCAACATCAAACTCAGTGTAGTTACAATGACCTATATTTAATGCAGAGTTTCTCCAAGAAAGCAGTACCTTGCATCATCCCTGAAACATGACAGTGCTTCTCAGTGGGAACAACTTCAAACAATGAAGAAAGAATAACTGCAACTTTCGAAAAATCCAGGTAGTAGCAGAAACAAAGTAGATTATATTAGGCCTGATTGTTCTGTGTGTACTTATCAAAGTGTGCAAACAAGTAACCTGTAAGTAGTATCAATATGAAACAGATCTGAGTTATTTAGCTTGATTTTTGGTGCAGAAAGCTGAGTGGAGTTGACCAAGTCAATACAAGGATTAATCTCAAATTATTACAAAAGTTCTTTCAGAGAAATTACTCTTTTAACTTTTCACTTGGGTGCTTCACCTTCCTGTACAAAGTGTACTAGGAGTCTCATTGCTAATGGAAGGCTTTATGAAAGACAATGAAAAGTAAAAAAGTAAAAAAAAGCCTAAGCACCTAGTAAATTTCAGGTACTTTTATCTTAAATAATGTGCATCTGTTTGACAAAAAGGTGGATGAATCATTTTAGTACCAGGGCTCTTTCAATGTTTTAAATATGTGACTCAAAACTTCCAGAACCATCTCTAATCCCATATTACTTGAAGACTTTCAAACTCCTAGGTGAAGGCATACAAGCATAGATTTTTTATAATGTAGATAACAAGATTTTTGAAGATTCTTTATGAAAGAGATTATCACATAGGGCTGACATTTGCTGTGAGCAAGTTTCTAATTTGATGGGAAAAGAAAAAGCATCTCCAAAAACAACTAAGTTAACCACAAGGCAAAATTGTTGTTCTTGAATATTTCTCAAAGCACCAGAGTTTATCATTGTGTGCATGTATTTATAAATCTTTGGTGTTTTTCACTATAATATGTCAGTACTAATACAACATCTACTCTGTCTCCACTAAGAGATGGGTGGATGTTTCAGAACAAGGACCTATATCTACCTTGATACTTTTAATGCATTTTAAATACCCCATGTGCTTCCAAAATTCTTTTGAGAATCTTGCTTGAGATCCTGGCCTAAAACATTACTGCCTCACCCCCATCTGAATTCTCTATGTGATGAGCAGTACATGAACATTTGTAGTGAAATCTTGTAAATTTAATAAAATGTTACAGGTTATGGTTTAAACAACAGTTATTCATACTTAAGATGCTTCCTTAACACTCTTTGCTGCTGTTCTCACCAGTGCCTCAGTAATGTAAGTACATTTGTTTAACATGAACTTGGGAGTTCACTGAGTCTCATTTAAAACCTAGAAACATTTATGGGACTATTTTCATTCATTTCAGCTTTCTTGGGATCAGATCTGTAGAATTTAGCCATATAGTGATGCTGCTTCTAGAAATAATCACTTATCAGCCCATCTGGAACAGTACTCAAACACAAAATAAGATAATATCTGTATCTGAAATATTCAATTCCAAAGACACTTTGCATTCAAGTGGAAACAGCTGCATAGCCAGAAACATCCAAGTATACTGACTAAATACTAATCGTGTACTGGAAGCATACCGTTTTCAGTGAGAATAACATGAATGCAATTCATTAATATTCATGATTACCACATGTATTATTAGTATAATTAACCTCATTCATATATCCATAGGCATGGATTTGGATAGGTGGACTACCCATTCTTATGGTGAGTGCAAAATCAGCTGGACAGCTGGGTTTGCAGTGTTGTGATGACTGATAAAAACCTTGGCCACTGGCTGGATACTAGTGGCATCTCCACATATAAAACTGGGGTCAGTTGTTTAACACCATTAATGTCTGGAGGAGGTGATGGAGTCCATCATCAGCAACAGTATCAGTTTAGGGGGAAAGGTCAGCAAGACAGCTGTTAGTACTGCAATTCAGCAGAACCTGACTGGCTAGAGAAAGAGGCTAATAATAAACTCGTGGTGTGCAAGATAAATGCCAAGTCCTGTCTCTGGCATATAATAGCCTCTTGCCTCAGTTGAGCTGGTGGTCAGATGATTCCAAGGCAGCTTTGCAGAAAAGGAGTTGGGATTCCTGGTGGATAACAAGGTGAATGTGACTTAATGGGGCACCCTTGAAGGCTGTCAAATATTGGACAAAGTTTCCTAGAAAGGCTGCAGATATCTCTGTCCTTGGAGATGTTCAAAATTGACTCTACAGGGCCTTGAGAAACTCCAGGTCAGCATTGCTTTGACTGGGACCTGGACTAGATGTTCTGCAGAGCTCCCTTACAATTTGTATTATTTTGTGTTTCTAGATTTTAGCAATCTCTATTAAAAGATGGAAGACTACACATTTACACTGATTGCAAAAGTATTAGCTCTCTTGCATATTACATCCACCTATCTCCATCTTTTATGAGTGAATAGAGTTGTACTTGAGTATTCTTTTGTAGCATCATATCCTGTTCAATTTTCACTACAGCATATTTGTCATCCTTAAAGCAAAAAATAATTTTGCAAGTCTGACACTGCAACAATGAAAGTACAGCATGCTCATAAGCCAGATATTTTCTAGCTAAGAAGATATTTGCTAGCATCTGTTTTACACGACTTAGTGACTACCTTCTGACAGACATAGCGCACCATTTGTAGTATATGCTCTTTGCTCAGTATATTTAATAAACAGATTGCCTTCTGTTCATTTGATAATGCAAATTTACTTGTCTCAAAAAATGAATTTGTATACCCCAAGAAAGTATAACCTTCTAGAATTTGACTTAGTTTATAAAACAGCATTTTTTTGACAGTACCATGCAATTAAAGGGCACATTATTGAGTGTACATGGGCACCCAAAACATGAAAATTCCACTGCTAATTGGCCTGTTTTCCAGTGTACCTCTCCATGACACTCTGCTTACCATGTTTTTCTGAAAACTTCTTTTTAGGATCCCATAGATTTTTATTACTTGCAGACTAAACGTGTGGCTGTGCTTTAGTTAACTTGAAGCCTGCAAAGAAAAATTAGAGACTCTACTGTGTTGTAGCTTGGAGGCAGTAAAGTTATTTGCTATGGAGATATAATATGTGCTTGTGTTCATGTCACAGAATCTGTATAAATATCAAGCTTGTACTCTCCTGTATATTGACAATTTTCTGGCTCTGCAGGTTATTCCGTCAGTCACTAAGTTCTGGGTATCATCTTTCCTGCACTTCCTATGGTTTCCCTTTACTTTGTCTCCTTTTGTCTTTCTGATTTACAACAGAAAACAACAAATGAACATAAGCTATTATATGAAAGAATGTTGTCCTGGTTTTGTTGATAGTTGTTGTTGTAGTTTCACCATAACTCATTCTAATTGTCCTTCATGCAATTAAAATAAAATTTATTTTAAAAGAGAGGGAGTTTCAATACTTTCTAGGAAGTGATGATCCTTTAATACCAGTATGTACTGATTTAATATAGTAACAACACCCAGCAATTGAATTTCAGACACTATGTGTATTCAAATAAAATGAATAAAAATAAACACCAGCTTTTTCTCCTAAGTCACAGAATTGAAAACAGCCATTCCCTGAAGCACTGCTACTGAAGCTCTCTACTACTGGACCATTTGCTGAAGCTCCTCATTCTCTGAGCTCTCCTACTCTGGATGACAGTTTTTCTTTAGTAAAACTCTACATTAAAAGGCAAATAAAGTGAGCTTTAATTCAGCTGCTTTTCCTTGATTCTGAGGAATTATAATGTCTCTGCTGAGAAATCAAGTGAGATTAAATTTCACACAATCGTATTGATAATCATTCTTCAACGGCCTTCTTTATCTCAATCAGATTTCAAAGGTGCAATAGCAAGAAAGTGATGGTTCTGGACATTCTAAATAGGATATATTTTACTGTGCAGATTTTAAAAGTTGATGGAACATTAGGGTTAGTTTATTTGAAATACAGAGTTCTGAATTTCTCTCTTTAGAGAGTTTATTTTTACCACACCAGTCATTCAAATACATCTCATTCACCTGCTGATGGTACCTAAGGCAACACAATTTAATTGAGATCATAACTTTCCCTCTGAGCATGTCCAAATTCTGAGGCACATAAATACTCCAAAGACAAAAATAACTGAACACATTTAAACATTCCGTTTCTATGGATACAAATAAAAGTAAAATGTCTAATGTGAGTTCTTATTCAGCCTGATGCCTTACAGATTAGAAGCACTTCATTAAGCCTTAGAGACAGATATTATTCCATAAATAAATACATAAAATAATAAAAAAGAACCATCCAAAATCCCACATCCTCTGTTTCTGATATGCAATTGTGTATTCTAGTTGTATAAGGATTACCACTGGCAGACAGTTCCTGCTTTCCCATTCCCACCCCACATTACAACCTTATTGATAGACTTGAGATATAGTTTGTGTCATTTTCAAAAGAAAAATTTTTCTGTTGAAACATGAGAAAACTCAAAGCTCAGGACTTTGAGGCTTCTGGCCTTCACTCCAAGTGCTTAGAGAATAACAGCTACAGAGTTAACTGCTACAGATGCCTGATGCTGCTAGGTCAAAGTAATGAATGTTACATGGCTGACCTTTTAAGCCAAGATCAGCAAAAAAAGACCTGAAAAGCACAGTAGCATGATTAGAGATGTAGAAGTACTCGTGAGATTTCTCTCAGGCAGTTAGACACAGAGCCTAGTTTTTAAAAGTGTATTTTAAATGGCACTCTATTCAGTCTTAAAGATCATATTCGAAGAGGTGTTGTTCACAATTATCATCATCTTTAATGCTGTTTTCTGAATCCTGTGCTTCTGCAAGCCTTATTAATTAGCTTAATGTCTGAGTAAGCTCTTTCTTCTCACAAACTGCAGGTAAAATACAACATGAGATTGTCAGCACTGACGGTTTCTGTAAAGCTTTTTGCTAAAGCACAAGCTTCAATGATTATTCCTCAGCCAAATTCCATGCAATAGCCATGAAAGTCATCATTAGCACAGCACTGGGCTTCAACTCAGTTCCTGGTAGGGCTTTATTAGCTCCATACTGTATCACATTAAATATGGCTGCAAGGTTTTTTGGTCTGAATCTTGCTCACAAATGACCAGCTCAGAGCCTGAGCAGAACGACTAAAAATATAGAAACCTAGAAGAGCCATAAATTACAGCAGGGGGGCCAGCTTTGACCACCTTAAGTTGACCTAACTCACTTGTTTTTTATACTGTTAAACCTGTTTATCCACCAAAGTATCTGCCAAATGTTTTATGTTAGTAGAGACCACGTATCTACTTTGCTAAAATTTATTAGGCACTGTCTTTGTGCCTGAAAAGGACAAAACAGCTGCATAAAGCTGGGTTCAATGGATAGAAGTTCCATTGCCTGCTGAACCAACTAATTCCAGTGCAGACACAGGCAGGAGCAGCACCACAAGTGTTCCCAAGTGGAGGCTAAGGGCAGTGAGATCCCTCACACCTGCCTTGGGCAGCTGCAAGGTCTGTGCCTGGTCACTCCCTGCTCGTGTGGCTTGGAGCCAACATGAGTTGCTCCCCCCAAGTCCTCTTTCAGTTTTCCCGTGCTTGCTATCAACACTGTGTTCTTTTCAGCCTCCTTTACTGGCAATAATTGTCCCTAACAACACTTCAGACACTGGATTCTCACTTATCAGTGCCTGTATTTTTGCAGTTGAGGGTTTGTTATGATGCAGACCCACCCAAAGAAATTCTATACATACCACCCCTTTCTTTATGTCTATAGATGCCTACCCATGGCACTGTGTTATGGAGATTTACCACTCCAGTAAACATTAATTTAGGGATCTCTCATCTCCATTTTCCACAGTATCATTAGTATTAGTTGTCTAAAACTGCCATTTCACTACATATTCTCAAAGTCTTATTAATATATGCTTTATTTGTTCTTCTGGCATAGAATTTTAAGAAGATCTGACTTGTGCAATCAGGTTGTTCATTGGTCTGGCAGTTTGCAGATACCCCACCAATTAACTGAACTCAAGGGTTGATTTTAAAAAGGAATAAGAATTACTAGAGACAAGTTGTGAAAATCAGAAAATGAGTAGAGAAATGCACAATAGTGACTCCACTAAGGCAGAAGCCAAGTGCCCAAATGGCACATGGGTATTAGGTGGGCAGTGCTCACACAGTTGAAGGGTAGCAACATTACTACTGTATGGGCTGTTACATGGGACAGTACAGGAACACTGGGAAGGGAGGGATGAAAAGTCAGACAATGAACACAGTTCATGGGACATTAGACTTCAGTATCTCCATTTGCCTAAATAGGAACTTATTTTGTGCATTTTATCATGCTCATCAGTTATCCTGATTAATTAAGACTTGACTGTATACTTAATACCTTATCAATTCTTATGAAGAGTAGTTGATGGAAAAATCATTTTACTTATCATTCACAAAGACCCCAAAAATTTATGTTACTTGGCTAGAATTCCACCAAAATACTTCCAAGTACTTTAGACGCCTGAACTTACCTTCCATGCTTATTTGGCTCAACAGGAGTAAGACTCAACTGCCTAAATGAATCCTAGCAAACACTGTTGATAGTCAATGTGGAGATAAAGTGCTATTGGGGAATAGGCTGCTATTCATCCAATCTTAAAACAGATATCTTCAATAGGTCTGATGAACCATATCATGAAAGAATTTGCTTCTCTCCATTTACTGTAGAGTCTGGGGTAACTAGCTTTAATATAGACTCCTACAGTGTAGTACAGTGTATCTTAGATTCAAGTCGGATGAATGTTACCTCAGGAATTCAAATGTAGAATCAGATACTTAATGTACAAAAAAATCATGTCAAGGATTCAACAGTGAAATTCTTCAAAAGGAAGAACAAAACAAAATAGGCAAATCTCATTTAACCCCAGCTGACTACCCCCTCCAGAATTAAACTCAGAGATTAATTTTTTTTTTTCCAAAACTTCTTGTTCTGTATCTCCAATGCAGTAAAACAGATAGGCTGAACAGTTAGGCTAATATTAGAGACAGACACACTAATCACTACTTGGAAGGGATCTTCCCTGCTATCTCCTCTTCCAAATGCACTTTTTCTGTGAGGCCCAAATTTGGCAGCTGATAGCACAAACTTCCACAGTGGTCTGTGGCATACTGCAAAGAAATAGCCATAGCCCTGCTTTCCCCAGTCCTTTGCACCTCCTGTAACTGAACCTTGTCAGTTTTAGCCCAGTCCATTCTGCCTCAATCGAACACGCAGAATACTTGTCTATGATTTAACAAGAGTTAAAATTATCTTTTAGGAAAAAAGCAGTGAAACTGCAAAGCAAAACAAATATGACAACCAGTTCTAAATGGTAGCTACTAACAATAATATTCTTCAGTACCTATGCTGAGTATTTCCTACCCTGAACCCTGCCAGGAGGTGACTCATACATGTAGAGACACAAACTCACACAGGGAAACCTTACACCACAATGCCTAATGAGTCTATGAACCCCTGCACTGATTCACCACCTGATACACTCCACTGCACACCTCTGCAACCTGGTCCAGAGATTATCCGGACCTGAAGATGCTCAGTGTGGGCTGAGCTTTGCTATTGCTGAGTAACTTCAAGCTTGGAGGCCAGGGCACAAAAGGTGGGAAGGCCACTGCCCTCCCCTTTCTCACACCCACATGGGTGCAGGTTGTGGAGAAGCCCACATTCAGATCTGCAAATGCAGAAGTGAGAGCTTCCAGCATCCACAGTCTTGCCGCAGGCTGTACATCTCCACTGCCTAACATATGGAAATCAGCTTCCAGAGCTGACCTACTTGCTCCAAGGGAGGCCCTGTGAAGTCAGTCCCCCAGCTATGCTTGTACTTACTTCCATGCCAAAGTCTGGTAATGCAAACTCAGGCAAATCAGCAGTGCAATTTTTAGGGATTTTGAACTTAGTGTCAGGGTTTGAGAGCAATAAGAGTTGCCTTAACAATCCAGAAGAAAGCTGTACTAAGGCTGGTTTGGAGTGTCTATAGATTCATAAAACTTTTATTTTTCCTACTTTTTTAGAAATATTATGAAAACAGTTGAAGACAGTGATAGCTTATACTTCTATCTTGTCCTAACATGCCCAAAGCCTTATCTAGTATTCTTTGCATATCCAGCACTGATGGGAAAATAGGTTAGACTTCAGCTATATAACTATGAAAAAAAATCTCAAATACCCCAAACACCTCTATTTCAAGAAAATATAATTTGCTGTCTTGTGCAAATTGACTAAGATTTTGGTATCCACTTGAGAGAGCTTCTGCTCACAAAATATGCTTTTTTCTCAATAAATAAAAGAGATGACTTCAAAAGCCATAAAACATTTGAAACATTCACATCATCTCATCCCTAATTCTTATTGCAGACACTCCTCCTATTGCATAACATGTGTTGGAGAGGTTTGCAAAAGTTTATGCAAACTGTACGCAATATTTTAAAGATTAAGCACTAAAATACAGAGGAAGAGGTCAAGAAAACAGACAAGCTATGATATTAAACAGCAAAATAAGAACACTCTACATAACTTTTTAGAGTTTATGAGGAGTGAATAGTGTAACATCCATTCAAAGCATGACTTTCAGTAATATAATTAAAAATGTGTGACAGTCTACAAACAGAGCTATAATCCACCTTGACAGATGTTAGTGCATCAAGCAAATCCTGACCTGGGAGTCCTGCCACTTTCTTAATTGGAACAGTAACTGGGTTTGCCTGAAAGAGTGAAATGTATTCCTCATCCTAAATTGTACCAATGGATAACGGAAAAATCAGACAGAGCAGAAAGACTGCAGAAACAACTGGAAAATAAATGCAGTTGAAGACAAGTTTCTGTTGACAAAACTTAATTGAAAGGAATCAGATCATGCAAGGAAAGTTGTTTATGAGGCCACATAAGAAGGGCTGTAAAGCTCTTATTTTAAAAATATGTCAGTATTCTGAGCTAGAAAGGCATGACAATAATGTACACCAAGGGAGGAACTGCCCCCCAGTTCTGTGCAGGCTCTGACAGGGAAAACTCAGCTATCTGATGGCTACAGAAGAAACAAGTGCAATAGTTCCAATGAGATAATATCTCTGTACAAGTGCATACTTACTCAGGATTATATCTATATGGACTCTATTTACATGTTGTGCTGGTTTTGGCAGGACTAGAGTTGATTTTTGTCACAGTAGCTGGTATGGGGCTACGTTTTGGATTTGTGCTGAAAACAGTGCTGATAATACAAGGATATTTTCATTGTTGTTGATCAGTGCTCGCACAAAATCAAGGGTTTTTCCGCTCCTCACCCTAACCCAGCAGCAAGAAGGCTGGGGGTGCACAAGGAGTTGGGAGGGGACAACAGCTGGGATAGCTGATCCCAGCCGACCCAAAGGATATCCCACAGCACATGGTGTCACGCTCAGCATAAAAAGCTGTGGGAAGACGGAGGAATGGGGGTGACGTTCGGAGTGATGGTGTTCATCTTCATGAATCACTGCTACCCTGCTTTCTTGGAGACAGCTGAATGACGTGGTGAATGAATTCTTTGCTTTGCTTTTGGGTGCAGCTTTTGCTTTACGTATTAAACTGCCTTAATCTCAACCCACAAGTTTTCTCACTTTTATGCTTTCAATTTTCTCCCCTTGGAGGGGAGTGAGCAAGCGGTTGCACAGGGCTGTGCTGCTAGTTAGGATTAAACCATGACACAAGTAAATAAAATGGGCCTGGGCCATTACATTGGCCTTGAGGCAGACTGACACTACACAGGTCTTGCTTGGCCCACTGAAATCCTTCATCCCCTCTTCCACTTCCACAAATATGATACCTGCATCAAAACTGTCTTTTGGGAAGGATTCATGGCCAACCTTAGTTCTTGAAACATACCCAGGCACACACACAGGGAGTGTGCTGGCACTTAACTATGTGGATGGCCACATGCCAGCAAAGAGACTCAGACTCCAGCTCACTTCAGTTTACTGGGGCAGATGCAGCCACAAGCACTGGATAGTACAGTTCACTGAACTGGTACAGCTGAGATTCAGACCAGATGTGTAAAAAAGGGACCTAGTCCTACAATAGGAGAGGTTGGATAATTATAGACATGGAGGAAAGGAAGGTTTGATCAAAGAAAAGTGACAGGAAAAACATTTTTTATTACTACTTATCTTTCCCTCTGGTACTGTAACAAAGATCCTAGCAATGATGCACAAAATGCATGATGGCACATTGTGCAAGTCTTGTGTTAGTGGATACCTTGATTGCCCAAGGAATGCAATTGCTCTGTGATTTCTTTGACATTAAGACAGTACAGCACCTCCATACTCAGAAAAAATTGCTTTCATCTCATAATATTTATCTACTTACTTGGATCAAAAGTTTAACATAAATATAGTGTTCCAGGGAAATTATCTTCTGCTTGGTTTGCTTCTGGTCTCTCTGTTTATTTAGCAACTACATAATTTGATAAAATAATGGGGAAAATATGAGTTTCAAATTCCAATTTGTCATTTCAAGGCAAATATAACACTTAAGTAAGTGGGTGCATCTTGTGTGGTGTGGAAAGTGTTACAAGAATGTAAGTAATTCTCTGCAGGAAGAAAACAAATTTTGGCTGGATTCAGTGAGAATGTCTTATAAGATGTAGCAGGAAATGAGGTTTTGGACAAAACTCGTGAGGGCTTGGGCTACACTTTTGAAGCCTATTCTAATTTTGATTTTTTTGGGCTCATCATGGCTAGGCTTCTCAACCGAAGATTTGGGAAAGGCTCTATCCACATTTGTTACAAGCACGCTGGTGGCTAATAAGGCCAACGCGAGATAAACAAGTACGATTGCAAAAGGTACAGCAGAAGGACTCCTTAGGTGGTATATTCTGCAAGGCACGATTCTTTCTGTGTTGTCTTTTCTCCTCAAGAGTGATCCTGCGTGCGTCCTCAAAAGCATCAGCTGCGTTATAGATGGTGTGTCTCCAGACCTCCCGACTGGAGGCCAGAGTAGACCAGTTATGTTGATCAATATGGCCAAGGCTGAGATATTGCTTCAGGGAGTCCTTGTGTTTTTGGGCTACACCTCAACTTAAATCAAAAAATGACATAAAGGTGATACTAAAAGAAGGTAGAATAAACAATGTTTGCTTTGAATGATTTGCATTTTCCTGTAACTATATATATTCAAATCATCCACAATGGAGATATAAATCATATTTAAAGGTTGAGATCTTCCTGATTATGTTGCAACTCAAAAATTGCCCAGTTAATGATGATGAAAGATATTTCTATGGAATGGTGTATTATTTCAGCATTTGCTCTTGGGGATTACTGCACAATATTTTCACTAAAGCAAAGCAAAAACCTGAGGGTGGATGAAGTATAAACATTGCTCCATTACAGTAAGAAGTCATAAGTATTGTAGTTTGAGCGCTTACATAAAAATTTGTGAGCTACCATTTCCATAGCAACAGGCAACATAATTTAGCTAAGATAGCTGCTTTCCATTCTAGGCACTTCATTGTCATTGCAATTTACAAAACACAGAAATACGTCTTCTAAGACCCTAACACAGTAAAGAAGCAAAACACTGGAAATGCTGAGGAAGACACAGCTTTTATTTCAGATGCAGGACAATAAAGTGCTTCTTTCTCTTCTCATCTGTATTTCATGGGATTCTCTACCATCCTCAACCCACCATATACTAATTTAGTTCTCCTTATGGTGCAGGAGATCCAGTGAAAGACACCTGAAGCTGGTCTGTCTCTGTGTTAGTCTGATTCTTTCTGGAATGTGCAGAAGCAGCATCTTCACTGGCAGATTCCCTCTTTCTCTCTTTCTTTCCCTCAGTTACCAGAATAAGATTCATTTCAATGCACGGAGTCAGCACAACATATCTGGGGCACCTGTTAAATCTCATATTGAGCCTACACACAGTTACTAATTTAACACACTGCTGACACACTCCCATAGTCGTAATACTTTTGCTTCCCCAACAGTCCTGTGATTTTTTTTTTTATTAATCTGAATCACTTTAAAGTGCTTTTTAAAAACATCTGGCTCTGTAGTTTTAAATTTAAAAAAAAGAAGTCTAGGAAAAAATTTTAAAATGGGAACTTACAGAAACACCAGAACTAATATTCTCACTAAAGTTACCTTGAAATTTCACACTTGAGTAGCTGCAGTCTAAATGGAAAGATCAGGGGGAGCACCATCAATTTCTGTCTACTGGAAGTATAGGATTGCAGCCTGCAATCTTTGCCTTGCAAAGAATAATGTCTTATACCATTTTCTCAGTGAGGCTGGAAGAATTCCTTCTGAAGGAGAGATCTGATTGATGTCAGCAAGTGAATCATCCCCCGTCCATGGGAAATGGATGCTTTTGAAAGCAAGCTGTACTGGTCACTGCATTAGATAGACTCTGTAATGAAGTGATGTCTGTCTCTGAAGTTGTCCCGAGCTGAGCCCCTGACAGGAACCCTAAGGCACTCACCTCTTCACAGATTTTCCTTACTATAGAAATATGCAAAAGGCAAAAACATTAAGCTTTTAACTTCATCGCTGAGAATTAATTATGCATGATATTAGGATGCAGATAATTTATCTGACTTCTAGGTTTTTTTCCCATTTTGGCAAGTTGAACAGTAGATCAAAGACAGGAAGTGATACAGGCAGCTGGAAAAGTAGCTGGGAGTACAAACATTTGTCCTGTGGGTACATAACGTGAAAATTTCACTGGAGTAATTCAGGGATCAAGTGTAAGATACAATAAATGCCACTTATGAACTCCACCTAAAAAATATATAAAACATAAACATGGCGGCTAGCTTCTTTTTTCCAACTACAATGCAATGCATGCCTTTTTACAGACAAAGATCCTATGGCACAGAAGAATAATCCTCTACTTCTACATCCATCCAAACAAATACACAGAACCTGAATATTATTACATTTAGACAAACCAAGTATGCATGATCCAGCACTGTGATGAAGGTTTAAGTGTTCAGTTGATACGAAAAAAAAAAAGCATTACACCTACCAGAGTAATTATTACAACAGTATTTTTATCCTGTAGTTGAACATACGCAATAAATGAGCATTAGGTTAAGCTACTGAAATAGTTCATGAGCCTTTATTATTGTACAGGACCAATTCTGCAAGTCCCTCTTACAGATTTCATCACAGCAATGGCTAGTTCTTGACCTGTGATGCAGGCTGAGTGTGCCTGCTGAGGTAACAAGAATACTGACTAGCCTGTTTCTGAGGGAATTGATTCAGTGCTAAACAGCAGGACTATAAAAAGTCATCTCCATACTAACTAGCAGTGCCTAGTCTTGCATTAAAATCAAACACATAACATACACAAGTCACTGATCTTGATAGGTAAGTTTTACACTACCACATCCATAATTTATTGTTACAGGAATCATAATCATACTTAGTCAGAGACAAATATGGAAAACACCAGCTACTATCATCTCTGATCATCATGATCACTTCTTTGGCTGAGATCTGAAGCAGGAAACAGTTCTAGAACTATGTAAAAAATAAAATTTAAATTATATCGACAAGTTTATTTTGAAATAGTAAAGACTGCTTATGGCATTTTAGCTTTGAGAATGTCATTTAATATTTTCATAAGAATATGTTTATATAGCAGTATGATTTATTCCTGTTAAAAATCTTGTAACAGCAAAGAAATATTTGACTCGTGGTCTATGCAATACATTAAACCACTGTGCAGAATTTGTTGGCTTATAGAGAATTATCTAAACATCTATTCTCCTTGGGATAGTTTTTGTGATTCACAGCTGAGACTTCTCATTTCAAGAGAAGCAAAAATGTTTCAAAAATATAATTATAAATTTAAAAATATTATGAGGTGATATTACTTTATCAAAGATTATTTTCTCTAAAATTATACTTTAAAAATGAGATCTACAATATAAATTATTATTTTAAAATCTTCCTTGTTGCATACAGCAAATAACTAAAATACATTAAAAAGTGCCGCTTGATCACTTAATTGGCCACTGAGGATCATAATGGTCATGATTCATATTGTGGCCTTTAAAACACATATATATAATAAAATAGAATATATACTATATAAAAATAGAAAAATATTTACTACTATGAACTACTTATTTTGTAAAATATTTTAAGTACAACCTTCAGGTGCTACAAGCCAGCCTAAATATAACTAAGGAGTAACACTGGACAGTACATAATCACAGTAAATAGAAACCTCATCAATTTAGTATTTCATATTTGTCTATTTCAAGTAGCTACTACCTGCAAATTTAAAAGTGTTTTTGATATTTAGCTGTCAAAAAAGTCTACATTTAATCCATATCATCAAAAAGAGGAAATTAAAGGAGACAGGTTTTAAATGAGGAGTTAAAGTTTGCAAGAAGTCAAGGTTTAACATCAACACGGTTGTCCTCTTTTCAATTTAAAATCTAAATTATCCTCCTTACATATTTGTCTTTGGCTATAATTCCAATTTGATATCTTTCTTCATATGAGTTCTTGTGGTCTACTGCATTTGTTTAAAACATCTGAATATATTTCTTTTAGGAGACTTAACATTTCAGAGTCTTCATTTGACCTGTTTCCCTTAATATTATGAAGTGCTGGGGCTATTTAAGATGTTCTGCATCATAATAGGTTCCCAACAATTTCCAGCAGCAGCACAGTCTAAACACAGAGCAAGAATAGTTGAATGACTGTTTAGAAAAATTGCTGTCTTAATAGAACATTGGGGAACATTTGAGAAACCCAATATCACAAATACTGTAGCCCTTGCTGCTCTCAAATAATCATATTTCAGATATTTTTAAAAAGAAATGTTTAATTAAAGAAGAATCAAGCCATCACTTCATGTATTTGCAAATCAGAGATACACCATGTAGCTCTACAGTATCTAGTAGAGTCCCAATATTTTTTTTTATTATTTATTTAAATTCCTTTTAATTCTGCTTGGTGGTAATGAAAGAGGTATATAATTACTCTAACTCATCCTGTACCCCTAACATGAAGTACCCCAGAGCACTCAAACCCAACAATTAATACATATCAAAAGAATGAATTAAAAGCATAACTAAAAATTAATCATTAACTTGACATTAAACAAGACCAAGAATTGTGCAGAACTCATTGTGATTTTGTATAACTCATGTTCTATAAACGAGTAGGAAATTATTAGTAGTACCTGCTGTACCTCTGTACCAAGAGGTCTTTATATAGTTCTTGTTGAACAACTATAAATCATAGTGAAGAACCGAAGAAATGAGATCAAGTAGTCCTAAAGAGTTAAATAAACTCATGAGGCAAAGCATCAGCATTATATGTCTCTGTGAGACTCCTAATTTCAAAGAAGGAGTATATAGCTCATTCACTTCTGAAATTACCTCATTTTCAAGAAAACTTTGTATCCCTTTCATTTTCCCTTTTTCATATAGTTAAGTGGAAAATAAACAAGTGAAACTGAGGGTACAGAAATAAACATTTGAACACATGAATGGTATGACATTCACACAACTGTCACGTTCCTGCACGATTAGTAATTTTCATCTGTTTTCCCTTCTTTGTAACTCTATGACTGAGTCTGCACTCTGGAGCAGGGACACACCATCCTGTGCATACCCCAGCTGAGCTTCCCCAAAACACATGCTGTCTGTATCCCGATACCAGGAAAGGTTTGTTCAGTTATGTGCAATCCTCATTGCTTAATACCCATAAGAGGCAGGCTCCAGAGCAACCCAGATTGGAAACATATGAGCTGTTTTGGACTGGGAGCCTGAAGGAGCTCAGAAATAAAAAAAGAAATAAATTTCAATCAATTTGAAATAATCTTTTTGTATCCCCCAGTGCAAATTCACATAGCAGACTTCACGTTGGTATATAATGCTTGGTTTTCTACCTGCAGGTTCATCTGGAAAACTGGTATTTTGAACAGCAAGACTATGAACGGTTAAATTCCAATCAAGACTAAAGGCAACAGAAGCATAGGGTACACATAAGCTTTCTCTTCATGGTTTTTACTTGAGACAAAAAAGTCAAAACAAATACAGAACTGTAAGAACTAACAGAACTAAGAGAGTTAGGAAGTTGGATAAGACCTATACTAGATGAAGTATAATAAATGAAAGACAGCTCATTTTTAGTTTATGATTCTGTCCATTCAATTTTACCTAAGCTCAAAGGGACCTTAATTGTGAGTGACCTTTACAGTATTGTATTGTTTACTAGCTCATCATATTCCACCCTCTTATGGTTTGATGGTTTTCATTTTATGTGTTGTGGGGGTTTTTTTATTATTTTTATTTTTTGTTTGTCTGTCTTTTTTGTTTTGTTTTTGTTTGTTTGTTTGTTTGTTTTAATCAAGCTTGTATTCAGCCTAAGCTGAAAGATCTTGCTCTTTTTGAGCATCAAAAAGAATGTTACTAAACTTCAGCATAAAGGTTAGGAAAAAACCCCACAACATTTTGCCAGACTCAATTCACTGGGCAAGCATTTTCCTAGATAAAATCAAGATGATAGCTAGCCAAAAACATCTGTGAAGTTATATTTTCTCCAAATTTGTTCTTTAAAAATCTGTCAGCTTGAATCAAATACATTGTACGTTGATATTCCGTTGTTGATACTCTTGTACTAAATTCCAGTCAGTGTTATTTGTTCTAATCCATCCATTTTTCATTAATATTCTACCAGCCTTACACATGCATTGCACAAAGGCAGAGAAAAAGGATAAGACTTTCTGTACTTCTGACTCAATACGACCATAAGTGCAAATAATATGGCTGAGAAGACACTTGCAGATAAACTTCTGTTTCAATTACAACACCCCAGTACTTGTGTAGGGAATGAAATGTCCATTTAAGTTTTTGACCCAGCAGATCTGTGAAAAAGAAAGTGCCCAGTTCAGTAGGCCATTAACTAACCCATGAAATTATGTTCATTATACAAAGTGTTATTTCTTCTGGAAAATGAGTAGGTCACTAACCTATCACCTTATGGCATACTTATCAGACACACCTAGGAATTAGAATGGATATTTTGTGTTCACATTTGATTAGCGTTTGAGGCCCTCTTTCTAGAGAAACACTTCCCACAGGAATGCACATGCCAAATTCCTACCACAGCTTGAGCTATTATACAAAGACCTGAGAATGCTCATTCCACTTACCTCTATCTTAGGTTTATTGACAGTGCTGAAGACAACAGTCTTTTCCCTAGACTATTAAATGACTTTCAGAAATAAAAAAACCCTAACATTTTGAAGTTGAAATCTAGCATTATATTGCCCACAATGAAGAACTGTTTGAATAAATAAACAGACACAGCTTTGTACCTGAGGTATTTCATAAAACCTCAAGCCTCTTTAGATGAATTGCAACAAAACAGCATTCATCATTAACAAAATGAAAAACAAAGTCTGTGGAGTTTAGGTATCTCGTGGTTGTAGTACAGAACAGAGAAAACACTGCACTCTAAAGCAGAACTAAAAGAGGCAGAAGGTGCATTTGGATTACCTACTGTAGACTCCTAACTCAGGTGGCACCTAATTAATATGGATGTGATTCAGAACAGGAATTCACAAGTGTGCTTCACAGCCACTGGAAATCAAAGCAGTCAACTGCTGTTAACTACCTCCTCTGTGCTAAAGGTACATTCCTGATCTTCTAAGTGAGTTCATAAAAGATATTAGGTATAGGCCTGTAGTCTGAGGGATGCATTTGAATGGGCTTTGAAGTGTCTATCTTTTTTTAATCCCGCTCCTTAAAAACACATCCTGGCTAATTCTCCTTCTTTTTTGGAATAATGATCACCCAAAACTCAGTGCCCACTTTGGTACGACCAGATTGAAAACAGATAGATTTCATGTGCTGTCATAAGAGCATTCCCTTCCACCTCAAACCTCATGTTAGCCACATCAAACTGGGGAAAAAACGTTCCTTCCTATTCTATGAGTTATATTTTGGGATCACCATTTTGTTTGTTTGACACAGACAAACACTGTAACTTGAACTGGAGCTAAATCCTTAAAAAGGGAGAATGAAAAAGGTGGTGCTATGTACAAATAAGAAAGTACTTTATTTCTATATACAGCATGAAATTCTACATGAATATATTCTCATAGCTTTTGAAAAAAAGGAAGAGTTCCTAGGACAGCTGTTAGAAAACCAGTCTTACAGTGTGAGCCTTAAAGAGTAAAACATATCAAATTTACCAGAACAAAAGTTGAAAGGTACCTTGACTACTGTAGATAAATTTTTAGTAGTCATAGGCGTGATAAAAGTGACAGTCTGTGGAAGAGGCCAGGTTTGCAGATCAAGGCAATAAGTTCATCAGGCTGAGTGGCACAGCCAGAATACAGCCACCGGTTTCTGTGCACAGAGGCCTTTCAACAGGACATGGCAAAGAGTTTTTCATAGACACTTGTTCAGAAAACAGATGTAAAAGGGAGAATTTTCAGTCTTGCTGACAAAGGCATAGCAAAAGGAAGACTGGCAGCTGAAATTAGACAAATTCAATCTTTCCATAACATTGCAATTTCCTAGCACTAAGGGTAATTAAATATTGGAATGGCTTACCAGGGGAGCTGGTGGACTCGCCATTGCTTGGAGCTTTAGGACGAGATTAGATATCATTGTAAAAGAGATGCTTTAATCCAGCTTCTGGAAGTTCTCAACATGCCCATAACACTTGCAGCTCTGCATTAAGACAATGACTATAATCAAATCTCATACTTTCAGCTGATCAACTGCAAGGGTTATAAAGAATTTCTTTTTCCTTTCACATAAAAACCAGACAGATACTTGGGTGTGGTTTACGTTCTGATCTGTCTCTGTAGTAGCAAAGATTGTCCACATTTACAGAAAACACAGGAGCAGCTGATGCAGTGGCCAGTGGTGATAGGGAAAGTACTTTTTCTTAGCCTGAAATTCACCAAGCAGTCATACCCAAATGGGAGCTCACATGAATTTGAAGTCATCCAGATGGATGCAAACAACCTCTGCCCTGGAACCTGTGTGATTAGGTCAGTGCAGAACCAGGTTTGATTTGTCTGCCCTGCTGAGGACCTGGCAGTAGCACCCATGCAGCATTTCACTGACGCAGCTACAGAGCACTGGCCAAGGGTCAAATGAAAAACTATTGGATCACCACACCCTTAGAGGTATCATTAATGCATCTTGCTAGATAAGGTCAAAGGCTGTGCTTTTCCCAAGGTGAGATAAATAGAAATCTCAAATGAGTTTGTTTTGTGTTTGCTCAGTGAAACAAATCACCTGTTAACACACTTAGAATCATTTTGACATATCTAATTAAGTAATTGCTATTAAAGATGCATGAGTAACACCTTGATCTTCTCTGTCTCCTGAAAGTTAAGATACTTTAGCGTAACTAGAGTAATCATGTTAGCACACAGGTATCAGGATGAATTTAGTGTTGTGTTTTCCAACTTAAGTAGATACATAAGCATCCCTTTTGGTGTTTAGTTTAGCTACATCTGGAATTATACAATCTGCACTATTTTAGCAGACTACTATAATGACTTAATTATTAAATGTAAGTCAAGCTGAAGGCAAGACAGAACATTCTGCTGCTTTTACACTTGTGTGAAAAGAGTATGTCTCGACTCTGTCAAATAAAGCATAAAATGAGAAATGGTTGTTCTAGTGATTTCTATGAGCTGCACAGCAGCATGTTCATACCGTGAGTCTCCAAATATGAAAGTCCACGTTTTTGGGCTTTTATGCTTATTGACTACCTATATTGTTCTCCTACATCCCTTTGACAGTTAGTTAAATTCAAAGATATTTCTGTCTCTGCTAAATAACAGGTCATTGGATGGATTTGTGCACAGTTCCACCTGGAATGTAATGCAGGCATGTAATTGACCTGTCCTGCAATTTGGGAAATTTTCCGTGCAGAATAAGGATGATTTCTCTTTGCCATAATTCTGAAGCATACATACTCTGTTGTCAGTACTGGTCATTACCATTATGTTAAGATTGTCATATTTCAAAGTAAGATGGGACACACAGTGACAGCACCATCTAGTAACACAAAATATTCATGCAAAACAAAAAGCAGACTCAACCTTTAAAAATGAGAGGGGAAAAAAAAAAAAAGATGTACTGATACTGTTTGTCTCAATGTCTATTTTGGTGACACATGCATATATTTGACATCAGTCATAAAGGTCATATTTACAAGATGGTCCTATTAAGCATGGGTAGCCTTACTCAAACCAAAACAAAATACTCAGAATAAGGGTCTCCTCATCTGCAATGAAAATGGCAAAATCTGCATTTACACTCTTCTGACTTCTCAAACAGACATCACTTGGTGTGCTGCTGTATCTGAATGCAAATAACTCTGACAGACTCTGTACCCAGATCTGCTCCACACTGCACACAAATTTCATTATAATGAACTTCTAACCTTTTATTATCATTTGTTCTCTTGTAATTCTTACAGTATACCTAGTGCCTACAGTAAAAGAATGCTTGGAAAACCTTGAATAAATCTACTGTCCCCTAATTTTTAAAGAATACTCTTTAAACAAAAACTGAAGGAGGAATATTATATTATGTAATAGACACATTAGAAGCCAATGACATAATAAATAGTAATATTGTTCTAATGATAAATATCATCACAAATTTGGACTAAATCTCTTTGGGATACAAAAATTATGCCTTAATTTTCACAACCTGTTCAACTGAAGGATTATTGAAGAAACTTTTGAGTATAGAAAGATATCTGCAGCAGAGAATTACCTTACTTCACAGTGCTCATTTATATTCCTTCTGTGCCAAAATCTCTACCCAAGTAACACAGAAGTCCACATGATCACTTAGCATCAAATTCTCTGCTCTTATATTTCTGCTAAAAAATTTCCAACTCAAAATGTTTGAATTGTAAAGTAATTATAGTTGTAAAATTCTAAAATTTTTATTTGAGTGGATTGCTGTTAAAATTATGTTCCACACAGCATAAAAAAAGTATTTGTATAGTAGAATCCAGAGAATTAGCATAATTATGTTCTCATTTGTTCTAGATTTTCTATTGAAAATTATGTTCTTACTATTAAAAACCTGTTTCCTATGCATTTCTAGTAATAAAACTGGAAACTCACTCTTATATTTATTGAATCTTTGCTTTCCTTAAACACCAACAGGTGGGTTTTTTCCTTCGTTACAGAATCACATGCAAGTTTGAATAACTTAAAATCCTTTCATTACAACTTGTTGGTTTGAAATACTGCTTTTTCTCCCCCTTGATTTGTTTAACATTAAATATACTGTAGTTAACATTTTAAGCAAATTTTCAATTCTATTCTTTAAACTGATGCATGTAATAGCTACTCATTCTTCATTTATCTGAAATCTAAAAAACTTTAATAGTACAATTTTGACATTTAAAAAAAACGCTGTCAGAAGCACACCAAAATAATTTGTCACACCCCTCCCCCCCCCAACTCAATAAACTCAATATAGAACAAACAAATAACATAATCTAATCTAACTGTCCACTTTACCTGGAAATGCATGCCCTGTTAGAGAATCCAAATCTGAAATTAAAACAGTGAAAAGATAGTCTTTAACACTAATTTAATATTAGAAAGCACAAAAAATCAAAAGCCAAGCTGGCATCAAATATCACATTTTCACAAACATCAAATTTTAATCATATATATAGAAAAGCAAAAATAAAACACTTAGAATTACATTATGAAGGTTTTCCTCTCCGTAGTCTTGTAAAAATGTAAAATAAGATCTAAAGATGAAAGCTTTGAACACTATGGGAAGCTAAATGATTTCATTGTTTAAGACAGACATATCACAATTAAATAGGAATTTTACAATACCTTTTAAATGAACCTCTGATTAAGAAACTCATATCTTAAGTATAAACATTTGTTCTGCCCTTGTACATAGAAACAATAATTAGAAATGTGCAGAATTCTTTTTAGATTGTACCCTTTTAAAAAGAAGACTTCCTTTCTTGATCATAACAAATAACAGACCTAATTTTGCCTGGTTTAGTGTTTACTCTTTCATTTGTCTTTTAAATCTATCTTTTTTTATAAAAGGAAGAGAGCTAGAAGTATTCCTGCTGACACTGTAAAGCATAAATGAGGGCTTCACTGGTCAACTCCCATCTTAAGAGAGAGCAGGAAGGTGTATCAGTGATGGAGCATCAGAATGACCCCTCCCCGATGTGCATTGGGACTAGAATGCAGAATTTCATCTTTGAAGTGCTTTGCCTTTTGGAAATTACATGTTCTTAACAGAGACTAATTTAGCAACTTTGAGGAGTTACACTCAGAGATTCACTTGTAAATATATAGCCAGAAGAGCAGTTGACTCTCATAAAATACAGTCACAATACCAGCTGACATTGCTGTTGCATTACCAAAGTATAAGGCTAATTCTCAGACATATATGGCCAAAACTCCCACCTTCTTAGATAGTGTTCTGTCACACAAGGCAGTGACGTGAGAACATTTGGAAAACAAGCCCTGTTGCTAGAAGCAGTCCACCAGTTCTCAATCAGCTCACCAGATTTGTGTGTGAAATCCTCAGACTGTTCTTCCTCCCATTATCTGACAAGTGGGATGGCAGTAGCTACACTATCTTGGAAATGCACAACTTTGTGGCTGACCAATCTACCCTAACATGCGTGTACCCGTGAGTTTTCTTGGCATTTTAAGGAACTGAATGTATTTATGAGCAGCGCCTGGAAAAAACTTTTAGTATTGTTTTTAAATTACTTTATCTTTTAAAAAAAATTGTTTTCTGACTGCAACAGTCAACAGATGCAAGATTCTAGGTCAATGGTTAGGATACAGAAATTCTGAACTTGTAATACGGTAACTGATTCTAAAAAATATTGTGAAAGTATTTACCAATTAACTCCTGGAACTGCAGTAGGAACTGCTCCTACTGAAAGACAGGAGGAAAGTGTGTTTTGCTTTAATAATTTATAACTGTTTAAGTGAGATAAATTTCCCGAGGACTGAGAACATGCTTAGTTTTGCAAATGAACATAGGAAAAAAACAACCTAAAATGTGATAAACGCACTAGAGAGAATTGCTTTCTGAAATCTAAGTTGCTGAACACAATGCATTACCTAACAATTCCAGTATGCGGGGTCTCAAGGTTTAACATACCAAACTTCATCATAATGTACAGTAGAAATTAGAAACAATCTGAGCATCTTTCCTTTCAGAGCATGAGAGACAGAAGAATGTTTTGTTGCCCCCTAGAAGCCCGTAAAAAGCACACCAAAACCAGATTATGAATAAATGGAGTATCTAGCTAGGCAGTGACTGCTCCCTGAAAGCAAAGAGATTGGATGCAACAACCATGCAAATCGGAATCAACACAAGAAAACATCTAATACTTAAATAGCACAAACTGTTGTCACTGTGCACATCCTGTGGCACATCCTACCACAGCAGGAAGGTGTTCCAAAACATCGTTCTATGTCATTTTCTTAATGAAAGTATCCTGATGCAAAACTCTAAGATCCAAGAAAAAGAACAGAAGAGGAAAAAAATTCTCTTCTTCCTATAGCAGTAAAAAAAATCTACTTAGACACCGGGATTAAAAAAAAACAAAACCAACCAGAACAAACTACACCAGAAAAGTGGGATTTGCATCTGAAAAATTCATGTACCTATTGTAACTTGCAGCAGAAATTACTATTAAAAATGCTATTCTGAAAGCAATGTAGATAAGTTAATGAAAATTAATTAGGCTCTTGTCCCAGCATAAAACAACACTACATGTAATACTTTGTGTTAAGTTGATGATATAAATTGTGGATGTGCTTATTTTCTTACAAGTCGATGTCCACTAAGTGAAAACAAGGTAGTTTGTCACCCGAGCACGTGTCCTGTGTGAATTGTTAAATAAAATCAGACCTACTTTGCTAGCTGAAGAGTTTATGGTATATTGAACCCACAAATCATGATGCACATGCCCCAATTCCATCATTACACTTCACAAAGAGTGATATGAGCTGACACTGCATAGGCAGGCAATGTAAAGTTTCCCATATAAAGATAAAGTGTGCAACTTTTGCTGGTAGACTTCAACACGTGCAATTACTTCAGTTATAATGGAATGAAACCTTTGCTGTGTCTGAAACAACTCTAGTCTTCAGTCTCTGCCATAAGATTTCTTTTACTCTCCTATGGACTCCAAAGGCAGTAGAAAAATCATCATTTCCTGTTATTGTTAAGAAGATTTCTCAGTTTATTTGACTGATTTTCAATTAAGTAAGCTTGAAGAGGTGGAATACAATTTTCCTCCATTCCATTTATTTAGTGGATTGCTCTGATTTGTTACTATTCATTTTTGTTTTCACACATATGACTTTCTAAGCAAAGAGCAGGAATCTGAAATTAAAATGGAGTACCTAAAAGTGACACACATTTTCATCCCCTTGTTAGGGCAACATAGTTAGCGTGTCTACAGAAGCAGTTAGCAATGAATTATATTCATGCAATCCAGACTTAATTCATACTATAAGTCATTGATTTTAAGTAATAAAACCAGTGATTTGAGGATAAAGCTGACTTCAAGATGTAATGCATAGAAAGATTTTTCAAAAAACGGAAAGAGTAGGTACTTCTCAGTAGGCAGTATCTTTCTTTGGTATGCCATAGTCATTTCATTAGCTCAATGCAAAACAGACACTGGAGATGGTACAAGATTTTTATGCCACTAAGCTAAGTATTTTTTCCTAGAGTTGATTAGCAAAGATGTAGTCCTGTCTATATCTTGCCTCCAAGGCCCTGTTCCTTCTATTTCAAAAACAGTGTTCACTGCACAATCCGGTGCTCAACCTTTGACTTCCACTCTCACGGTATTCCTTGTGCTGTGCTTACAGTAAAACAGCTGTATAGCTGTCACTGATATGTATTCACAGAATACCAATGCCAAAAAACAGAAGGGATGATTTTTACAGTGCATAAGAAAACATATCTAAGGTGCAGAGCACATTTAAGTCATTTAACATTAAAGGCTCTCCACAGCATTGGCAGCAAGATGATGAAATACCAAACCACCTCTTGAAGGTGGTACCTGCTTAGAAAGGTTAGGAGAAGCTAAATGAATGCTCTTTCGAAGATACAAGATTTTGTCCTGCTTCTAAGTGTTTTAATAGATATTGACAGCAGGAAATGAGTGTCTCTGCTTGGTAAACTTTCACAGTTAGACTCAATTGTATTTCACTATAAGCCCATAAATGAGCAGCACAACTGAGGAGCCATTGTGGACGTGCACAACATCTGGACCACGAATTCTACAAAGCTGAAGTCTTCAAACAAGAGGAGTGAAGTCCCACTGCTCATAATATTTCAGTATGAAGGGAGAGAAATAAAAAGGCTAGTTGCAAAGAAAAGAGTGAAGAGTAACATACAGCTGCAGAGGCTGAAGAAGAAAGATGACTTGCATTAACCAGAAGTTGCAACTGTAGCTTTGACAATCAGGTCAGTGAAAAGTATTGGCATGCAACTCTTATAATTGGATTTGGACTGTGAGTTTGGCTGCACCAAGATCTGGGGGTTAATTTGGTACTAACCAAACATACAGCCAGAATTTAAACTGGAAGTAGGTGAGCAATTCTTTGCATTAGCCTCTAGATGGGAAGAATTTCCTTCAGCTTTGGAAATGGTGTGTCTTATTCACTAAAAAGCTGGTTTTCCAATAGAGGTAACTCTTGTATGGTCCTGTTGCTTCAACTTGGGTCTGCACTATTTGTTGTTATCTGAAATAAAACTGTTTTCAGGCTCTCTCTCTTATTTTCATTGATATATTATGGCACTCATTTGCCACCAATCCTTTAAACAGCACAATTATCATTTTAATGGAAAAGTAAACCTTTTCTTTGAGAATTTCCCCAATGAGAAGCAAAAAAAAAAAAAAAGAGTTACCATAAAGGTTGCAATAAGGAATTCATAATAGTGCAGTCACCATCTTACAAACCCACTGCTCTCTTGTGCTGCTGTTTGGAATTAATTTTTACTCTTGGAGATAATCAAAGAAAAAAAATCGAGTGGACATTTAGTTATGAAGATTAACAATACAACACTCCAAAACCTATTTATTGCTATGATTCAACTTGATACCATCAATTTATGGATAAAAATTTGCATCATATCGAGACAGTAGATCACACTTATGCCACTAACCAGGGGTTCATTTCAGCAGCTTTCTTTTCTGTGATATCATTAAGAATTGGATTCAAACTTACTTTTCTTCAGTGGAGGTGTTTTCCTGTGAGCTGTGTGCCTGAGCTTCCATTAGCTCCAATGAAGAAGTAGTAGAAATTGAGTCAATTAATTACATTGAAAAGTAGAAATTAAACTTGGTCAGATGAATAGTTAGAACAGCTCTTTCCACTGACAAGATCTCTAATAACTATAGTGTGAGCTTAGACACCTACATACCTACATAACCTGTAATGTAGGTAATTGGAGCTGAATCTCACCACAAGAATCTTTCAGGAAAATAATGTACATATATGGATGTGGATCTGAGACAGCCACAAGAATAAAATGGGAATGATTTAGACATGGATTTAGACTATTTTGCAATTGGTAAATTTGATGGCCTTAGATCTCTAAAATGGCTAGTTAAAATAAGTACTAGACAAAAATAAACTTAGTCCTGCCAGTCTCTAGTACAAAAACTCACTGATTATTTTTTCTACTCTCTAAAAATCACATGTTAACTATACAGGATGATTGTTGCAGCTTTATATTTTGCCTTCTGATTTATGTTATTTCAGTAAGAACTTGGAGAATGGCTACAAAATTAAATACAAAAAGATCCATCTGAACACCAAGAAACACCTTTTTTTAATTGTGAGAGTGACTGAGTGCTGGCACAGTGCCCAGGGAGACTGGAGAGTTTCCTTCCCCAGAGGTAAATAAAAGCCATCTGGATGCAGTCCTGGAACACCCTGCTGTGGGTGGCCCTGCTTGAGCAAGGGGCTTGGACCAGATGACCTCCAGGGGTTCCTTTCAATCTCAACCATGCTGTGATTCTGTGAGATAGTACCAATTGTTGAAAGAACCTGAGGGCCACATACAGCTTCATTGTTGACAGAGCAGGAGAAAGAAATGCATTTTTCCTGATGAGAGGAATGAATTGTGGAAGATAGATCACAAAAAATACTGAGTAGGGGAGCTTTAATAATAGGGAAGCTTTCATTAATAGAACCCATCTGTTATCATTAATAACTGCTAACCATTCACACTGCCCATTCAAGTCTTTGTTCACACACTCTTGCACTTGCACACTCCGGGTTACCCACCACTGCACAACCAGGAGGCCAACACCAGCTGTCTGCACAGAGGCTGTGGGGCCATAACAGCACACAGGGGCTCTTAGGTGGACATCCAGGAAGTCCTTCAAAGGGTCCTTCACTTAATCACTTATATATACAATCCTGCAGCCTGACCACATGTGGCAGTAGCACCCTCTGGAATGTGGTCCCGTTCACACGACTGGTTGTTGCTGCTAGTCCTGGCAGGTGGTCAGGTTTGGTCAGCTTTTGGTACCCCAAGTTTCTTAGCTCTTGCAGAGACTGCCAGACTGTCAGTCTCAAGGAGCTTATCAGTGCCTGGGAGACTGCTGCATGCTGTTCTCTGCAGCCTACTGTATTCTCATAACTTTTTCCACCCACACACCTAGATACCCACAGAAATCACTCACACAAGATCACAAGGTACTTTTATGCAATGCAGCCTTGGAGAATGGCTACAAAATTAAATACAAAAGGATCCATCCGAACAGCAGGAAACACCTTTTTTCAATTATGAGAGTGACTGAGCACTGGCACAGTGCCCAGGGAGATCACACCTGCTATGTGATATGCTTTAGCAAAAGAAGCTGGGGGAGACCTAAAATCCTGCTATCCAGATGCAAATTTATCCTTACATAGAAGTTGTGGATTACTGTGAACAACTACAAGGACTGGTAATACTACCAAACACACATTACTAAAGATGCTATTCAAAATAACACAATAAGGAAAGAAAATAAGCTTCCAGCTTTACTTAAGTGTCCTATTAAAACAAAAAGTTCTCTTCCCATACAGTTAACTCTTTGGCATCCCCTTTCCTTGGATAGGAAATATTAATTAAATGTGTTGTCCTTAGTTTCCTTAGAATAATTCAACAGAATCGTGGAATGGGTAAGATTGAAAGGGACCACTGGAGGTCATTTAGCCCAACCCCGCTGCCCAAGCAAGGTCATCCTTGAGCACGTTACTCAGGACTGTGTTCAGATGTCTTTTGAATATCTCTAGAGAAGGAGACTCCACAACCTTTCTGGACAATCTGTTCCAGTGCGTGGTCATCCACAGAGAAAACTAATTCTTCCTCTCTTTCACATAAAACTTCCTGTATTCCACTTTCTGCCTGTTGCCTCTCATCTTAATTAGCCTGGCTCCGTTCTCTCAACACCCTCTCTGCAGACATTTAAATACTTTGATAAGGTCCCCTCTCAGCTGTCTCTTCTCCAGGCTAACACATGCCCAGCTCCCTTCAGCCTTTCCTCGTACAAGAGATGCTCCAGTCCTTTAGTCATCTTCGTAGCCCTTTGCTGGACTCACTCCAGGAGCCAAATGTCTTTCTTGTACTGAGGAGCAAGAAATTCAATGTCTGTGTTCCTAAAGCTGTATTTCATAGGGCTTCTGAGTTAAAATGTCATCACCATCTATAGAGAATAAAAGTTCATGTTACCTATATATACATAGTTTAAATTACATAAAAAATATTTGAGATATTGAACAGGGATGATTGAAAACATAACCTATAGGTGTAATTTGACTTGGTTGAGATCTTCTAGTAGGTTCATAGTGGGTAACATTTCAGAGAAGAAAAAAATGGGATCTACTGGCCCTGGTCAGCTAAACTGGACCATAGTCTGCTTCTCTTCCTCCACATATGTTGTTCTCATTTCTTTTCTCTGTCTCACTTTAAAAAACTAAGCTAAAACAACCACCAATGAAAAATAGAAACTCCAAAAGTGGTTTCCTTCCATTTTGAAAGCCATCATTAATCCATTTTCTTCTGCTGCTGATCTCAAGCAATCTGCCTGCTTCATGCTTCCTAGTATAATCATGGCATCAGGACTGGTTTATCCAAACTCAATGCAGAGGTTTTAAATAGCATCTTAAAATATATTGTAGAACCTACAGCTGCATACAGCCATCTCAAGATCAGAACATTAATGCTTTCCAAAGCAGCTCTCATCAGGAAACTTAAAAGTACGTTATGGATGAAATCCCAGTCCCAGTTTCCTGCAGTGATAGCTGCTGCACTAACAGCAGCAGCAGCAGCACCCACTCTACTTGAATGCAGAGACTTTATTTAGGCAGCATTCACTAGCACTTTGATAGCTGTGATGGAGGACATCTATCATCAGAGGTAGGTGCACTGTAATTTGGAACCCCGTGCAGTTCATCACAGCTTTACTGCCTCATATTGAGCCAGGATTTCCCAGAGGACTAACACAGGCGTGCTGTCCTCACCACATGTAACAATCCAAACACTTTCAGGAAGGCACATTGTATCTATAGGCACACTGTAACTGTGAGTGCGACAGCTCACAATTGTGTACCTATGTGTATTTATTTAAAACAAGCACACAAATGAAAAAGTTTCTCAGAAAGATCAGGACAAACATTACTCATACTTTCCCCAGTGACTTCCGCTTGGGTAACTGGCTTAGCCATGAAAGAGGTGAAAGAATCTCTTTTACCTAATGTACTTTAGTGTCTTAGTATGTCCACAAACATTTTTAAGCTCAGAAGCACATTTAAAATGATGTATAGATGATCACTGAGCAACCACAACCTTAAAAACATAAAATCATTTAGGTTGGAAAAGACCCTTAATATCATCGAGTTCAACCATTAACCCACCACTGCCAAGTCACTAAACCATGTCCCTAAGTGCCACAACTACATCTCTTGTGCTCCAGACCCTTCACCAGTTTCACTGCCCTGCTCTGGACACACTCCAGCACCTCAATGGCTTTCTTGTAATTAGGGACCCAAAACTGGACACAGGATTCCAGTGCGGTCCCCCCAGGTATTGAATACAGTGGGGAGATCACTGCCTTGGTTCTGCTGGCCAGACTATTTCTGATACAAGCTAGGGTGACATTGGCTTTCTTGGCCACCTGGGCACACTGCTGGCTCATATTCAGCTGCTGTCAACCAGCACTCTCAGGTCCTTTCTGCTGGGCAGCTTTCCAGCCATTCTGCCCCAAACGTGTAGCGCTGCCTGGGGTTGTTGTGACCAAAGGACAGGCCCTGGCACTTGGCCTTGTAGAACCTCTCACACTTGGCCTCAGCCCACAGAATTGAGGATGTCTAAGTTGTGTAGCATGTCACCAACCATTTCCCCTCAAATTATGGGGGCTTCATGCCACCCCCCAACCCTGTCTTCCAGCTCAGGAGGCTGGTACCCAGAGAACAACTGGTCATACTGTTAGACACTGAGGCAAAGAAGGTATTAAGTACCTCAGCCTTTTCCTCATCCTTTTTTACTGTTTTTCCCTACATCTCATAAAGAGTGGAGATTCTCCTTTGCCTCCTTTTTGTTGCTGATGTATTTCTAGAAACATTTTTATTTTCTTTTACGGCAGCAGCCAGATTAAGTTCTAGTTGGGCTTTGGTCCTTCTACTTTTCTCCCTTCTTAACCTCATGCATGACATCCTTATAGTCCTCCTGAGTTGCTTGCCTCTTCTCCCTAAAATCATAAAATTTCCATTTTTTTTCTGAGTTCCAGGAAAAGCTCTCTGTTCAGCCAGGTCAGTCTTTTTCCCCACCAGCTCATCTTACAACACATCTGGATGGCCAGACATGTACAACTTTCTAGCTCATTTTTTTCAAAGGATGCTTGTAAATTTATTTCAGCCTAGGCAGACCTAAAGCCTGCATATATCCAGGATCTTGGAGCAGTGGTTAGTACAGCAGTGTTCTTGAACTAATAACCTAAAGCCCTAACTTTGAGCCAGAGCTGATTTCTGTCCTCAAAAGACAAGTATAATTCTTTCCCATTTGTCTGAGAAAGACCATATAGAAAGAACAGTTTCCAAATTAAGGAGGTGGCTAACACAGACAGCCACGAGCTGTTTATTCAACCTCAGAAATTGTTATTTGTTGGTAGAGTTTCCATACTTGACAGCAAATAGATGTCAGAGTTTTGAGAGTCTGCTTGAATCCTATCTGTACATTTAATCACATTATCTCCCCATATGAAATATTAAAACTTCAATTACTTTTGCATTATTGTGAAAAATATGCAACTCATAACTCAAGAAGCAACAACATAATACACATCATGATGTGATGACATCATGATTCTCAGCAATATGAAGCTATCAAATTTTCCAGACCAGAAAACCATAAAATAGATAAGTAAAAATATGCTAAATAAAATTCATGTTTATGTAATGTTGAGATATTTGTGAAATAGTCTGATGAAATCCTGGAAGTAGGCTCTGGGCAAATGAGGAGTCTCAAACAGAAATTCAATAATACTCCACCAAAACAAACAAAAAAAACCAAAAAAAACCAAACAACCAAAAAACCCCAAAGATCAAACAAACAAACAAAAAACTAAAACTAAATCAACCAACCAAACAAAACCAACCAAAACCAAACTAAAAAGCCTCGCTCCACCAAAATCACCCAAACCCCAGGGGAAAACAAAAAACCATGAACTTCAAAATAATATATCTGCTCAGTTTTATTGCGGCTCTTTTCTAAATCTGCTTTTTTCACCGAAAAGGCAAGAAATCCTATGAAATTCAACTGTTCCACTTTATGCCACTAATTATGTCAAATACTATGACATGTCTTTCAGAAGCTGCTTCTTAAGTGCTATCAAATTCTTTCACTTTATCTCATTCTTTCTCTTCTACTGGAAATGCCTCTTCTCTCACACTGTCCCTGTTTTTTAGTAACTTTGCTTTTTCCCTGAAAATTATAGAAATATAAGCTCTTGAATCAGCTGACATTTCTAAACAAAAGATAATATTCTCTCATTTTCCAATCAGCATCAGCTTCCCTTCCCCTAACTCACGTGAGATTGCTTTCACGGTTGTGCTCAGCTTGATCTGGTCTTTGATATATCGATTCATTGTCTTCTGTTCACCAAGAGAAAGTATTTTTTCATATTCATTTTCCTGTCATTTTTCCTTGTATCAGATAAAACCAAGCCCTTATTATTAAGCAATCTTTCAAGCCTTTCATGCCTTGCCTGGTTTCAGAAAGACTAAATAACTATATTTATATGTTGACACGTAAAGTACCAAGTCGAGGTTTATATGACAAAGCTGATTCAGTGACTTACTAAATATTAGGACAATTCTGGTTATACTAAACAAGCTGAGTCTTCTAAGTACTTTAGATCCGGAAAGCTAGTGGGGATGAAAAAAAACCAAAACACCCCCAAAAAAGAAACATCTGCTTAAGTAGCTGTGGCTTAGTCCCAGCCAGCAATCACACACCACACAGCCACTTGCTCACAACTCCTCACCCTGGTGGGATAGGTTAGAGAATCAGAAAAAGGTGAAACCTATAGGGTGAGATAGGATCAGTTTAATGACTGAAATAAAGTAAAACATAATAATAATAGTAATGAAAGGGAGAGGAATAAAATCCAAGAAAGACAAGTGATGTACAACGCAACTGTACCTGCTGACCAACGCAGTGATTGGTCCTTCCCAGACAGTTCCCCCCAGCTTATACACATTCTATGGTCTGGAATATCCCTTTGGCCAGTTTGGGTCACCTGTCCTGGCCATGCTCCCTCTCAGATTTTTGTGCGCCTGCTTGCTGGCAGAGCATGGGACATTGGAAAGTCCTTAACTTAGGGTAAGCACTATTAGCAACAACTGAAATATCAGTGTCTTATCAACATTATTGACATACAAAGTGCAAAACACAGCACTGTGCTAGTTACTGAGAAGAAAATTTAACTCTATCCCAGTTGAAACTTGGACAGTATCAACCTTGATTCCATATAATTTATGCCATGACCAGGTCCTACATTTTCCAGTACATTTCAGTTAACCATCACCACTCTTCCCATCCCTTAATAGATGTATCTACACACACACACACCCCTACACACACATCATTCCCTTAGTTTATGGACCATCGCTAAAAAAGTCCATTTAGTTCATTTAGTCCATGCCTTTGGACTCCATCTGCTACAGTTCTTCATCAGGGCAGGAAAAATAGAGTATGGTGTTGGATTCTTGCATACTGGAGTCAGTTGATTGTCCCTCTCCTCCACCTGTCTGGAGGCAGCATTACTCTAGTACTGCTAACAAGAATCTCCACTTCTTCTAAAAATGTATTACAATTCCTTTCCATAGGATCAGAAGTATAGGGCTCTGGTAGATACCGGTGCACAGTGTACCCTAATGCCATCAAGTTATAAAGAGGCAGAACCCATTTTTATTTCTGGAGTGACAGGAGCTAATCATATTGGAGGCTGAAATAAGTCTAACTGGGAGTGAGTGGCAAAAGCACTCCTATGTGACTAGCCCACAGACTCTGTGCATCCATGATGAGCTGCTGTTCCTGTCTCATCCACTGAATAATGGCCAACTTCTGAAGTTTTAACTTAGGAAAGTTGTCAATGTTTTCAGTGATAAATGCTAGAGTTCTATAGAAATGACCGCAAGACTCCCTTTGATTTCATAGAGGTAAGAATTGCACTGAGTTCAGAAGGAAAAGACCATGAAACAGAAGAAGGGAAAAGTTTGTGATAATGTAATTAATTAAAATCTCTATGCACAAGGGAATGAAGTAAAGGTTGAATTGGCTTTTGCCTACAGGCATTTCCAGATTTGATTGCTTCACTTCATTGGTCTAGCAGTCTTTCAGCACAGTTTTGTGCTTTCAACATTGTTCATATGTAATATAACCAGAAGAAAAAAGTTATTTCATGATATAACTTTTGGAGTCCGTGGAATTACTCCAGTACAGAGTATGACTCATATTTTTGATTTTAAATATTCAACTATTAGATGAAATAACAACTATTTATTCATAACCTAAATCCTAGGTATGACTCTCTTGAACTTTATTGTAAAATGCATGAATGTACAGGTAAAAAAGAGTGAACAGGTCAGTTACCATCTCTAAAACCAGGATATATATCTATAAGCTACAAGTTAATTCTGGGCCCTGGCATGCCAATAGGGAAGCAGCCAAATTGTTGTGGGTCTCTTTCCTTTTGACCAACTTGACCAACTTCGGTCAACTCTCTTTCCAAAGAAAATGCACTGAAATTGCTTTGTTCTCTGGGATAGATTCAGTCTTGAAAAATGAGGAGTTTCAAATGGAACGAAAGGAATTATTAGAACATTTAAAAAATAACTGTATTTGAAGGCCAAGTTCTGGTCTGCAGTATGCAATTTCTAAACGACAAAGACTTCCTTTCATATTTTAGCCTATCTACATATTATATGATCTGGAGTTTAACAAAATCTCTAACAATAGGAAGGTTGTATTAATTTACTTTTTTTTTAAAGCAGCTTTGATATGGAATTAGATCTGCCTCCAAAATTAGGTGGTTGAACTTCGTAAAAACAACATTTCCTCATCTGTGTATATTATGAAAATGAACCTTGACTCGACATTAATATTGATATCATGAGAGCCATAAAAAAAACCCCTTCAAAACTCCCCAAACCCTCAAATTGAAAATACTAGAGGTAATTCATAAATAAAATAAAATAAAATAATTCATGTAATTTAGAGAACTCAAAAAACCCTCCTGTAACATATGTTCTATTTGCAATTTTAATTTACTTTGGTAGCACTGCTTCACCAGTTTATTTTAGGGCAGGCCTTTCAGGAACTTTGTTTATAATATGTATTAAAAAAAGGCAAAAAAATGAAAAAAGCAATAAAAGTAGTCCAAACAACTTTTGATTCTTGCCTCGTTGTTATAACTAGCATTTAACCTGGACCAACTGAATCTTGTGGGAGGATGTGTTATGAAAATAATAAGACATATAATTTTTACTATTGTTGTTCAGAGAGTAAGACCCAATTGTGTTCAGGTACTTCTTATCAGTGAGAAAAGGGAGCTGTTTTCTGTGTCCTACAAAGCTTGCAGTGATTTATTTGTTAGAAGAACTATTTCACTGACATAAAGTGGAGAGGATAATATCTATCTTCCACGTTTTTTAGCTTAATTGCCTTACTGCAACTGAATGTGACACACAGTGTAAGAAAGATTAATTATGAGAGAAAACTGAAGTCAGCAGCCTCAGGCAAGACAGTTTCTTAGAATTGGCTTTATAATCTCAGAAGAGATACTATTAACCTTAAATTAATTTGGATTTTTTACATTTTTTCTTTCTTTTCTGATACAGCACTACAAAACTTGCTTTTCAAGTCCTTCTGTATTCTGAGAAAAAAATTACACTTTTCTAATTCCTGGATAGATTTTAAATGAATTTAAGCAATATTTCACTCAAGCTCATTGTCAAGATTTTGCTAACATTGAAAAGTTTTTAAATGTGATTGAAGGTATCACAATCATATCCACCCTAAGTTTCGTCAGTAGGTTCAGCTCTGTACTAAGACAAACAACCAGAATGCGTTCCAAGCCACTAGAACAGCAATGGTGAAGTATATTTTGCTTCCATCCCTAGAGGTCCCAAGGGTATGAACGGTCTGTCCTCGCACTTCTCTTTACATTGCAGTTCTACTGCACCTCTTCCCCATGAGATCTTGGTCTCCTCCTCTCTTCCTCACACATTATAAATATAAAATATACTTCTTTTCTCATCAAAGAGATATTGGACACTGACAACTCACCAGGTCTCCTCTTCAAGTCTTTGCTTTGCAGGCAGTTACCCCCAGAGAGCAGTAGGATGTTACAGAAATGCGAATGGCAGGTGAGTTAAACCAATGGAGCAATGGCTTCTGATGCACAGCACTGTCTGCTTCACCAGGATTTTACTCCAAGTTCTGTGTCAGTTCTCTTCTGTCCCTAGATTCAGCTACAGGATATGCATGTGCCCTAACTGTCTTGCTCATAAGGTTTCCCAATTTTTAACAATGTCCTCAATATTGGGTATGTACCTTTGGGTGGAAGGGACTCCATTATCAATACCATTTCATTGACATGGCTGTTGAAGGACAATCACATCACTCTTCTTCCAAAGTGCTAGTTGTATGCATTTTAGTTCCCAGTTAAACCGTGGATTCTAACCCACAAGGACCAGCTGCCAGCAGTGCAAGCACTACTGCCTCTGATTATATACAGAGGTCAAGTGTATAAATGGATCTTTCCATCTGTGTTGATGTGGATTCTACATCTGATGTGCTTTCTCCTCAGAGAACAGAAAGAATAATCAGAAATTGCAAAACAGAGAGCCCCCAACCATCCTGATTACTTGCCATGGGATTCACTTCATTTAAGTCATTATTTTATTACAGTTTCCTTTAGACACAAGATCTGAAAAACTCATATCAAAAACTCAAAAATGCTGAGAGGTTGTGCAAATATTCTGTCAAACTTTATCTCTGAGCAATACACTTCATTTTTCTTTTAAATGTTCTCTCCGATTGTCAGAAACTGAAATGGTTGATGATTTATGCATTCTAGGAGACTTTTGCAGGCTTTTGACTATTGACACATAGGTGTGAAGTCCTGAAAAGGCAAGAACTGACCTTGGGCTATTGACACATCTGATGGGCAATCAGGACCCGCCCTCCCTCTGCTAAACTTGAAAGGCGGGAACCAGGCGAAACACAAAAAGACACAGCACAATGTGCCTCTGGTGGACTAAGCCCAAAAAAGGAAAAACAACCCCTCATGCCAGGGAGGCGCCAGAGCATGCTGAGGGTATATAAACTGACTGGTGACTTTGAGAATTTGGGAGTTCTCCTTCTCCCCCACCGCCTGCGAATCAAGACCATCGCTCTCAAGCATCGCTGGATCCAGTGGGCGGTGACTATGTCCATCTCTTTTATACTCTCAGCTTCTCTTTTCCCTTACTCTCATCCTGGTTTTCCTCTCCCCTAAACAGTTTCTCCCCCCCCCAAAAGGGGTTCTTTTCTTTTCTCTTACTCTCCCTGGCTCTTATCCTGCCTTTCTCTCCCCTATGCATTTTTCTCCTCCCCAGAAAGGTTATGACAGCACCCAAAAGTGTTAGCTTACCTATTGATTATGACAGCACCCAAAAATGTTAACTTACCTGTTGATTCAAAACTGTTAAAATAAATCTTATATATTTTCATACACCGATTATTTAGTGTCGCTTCGCTTTAATCCACCCCAAAGGAATTTTTGATAAAACCTGGGTTACCCCCCCCCCTCTTTTCCTGGGGCGGGTCGTAACACCGATAATCTTAAATCATATTGGCCAAAGGAAAAACTAAAATCAGTAATGTATAAAATACTATAAAAAGGTGGAATCACATCAATCTCCATTAGTATAATGATATATACTGTATCAAACCCTAACTATGAGGGCAGTTTTCACAATGACATCTGATAATTTGGTGCATAGTACTTTACTTAAGGTAGGTGCTGGAATTAAAAATAGCTTAAAAAAATAAAATTGAAATTTTGTATTACATTCAGCAATACTCAGATTCTAAGAGTTCTCAGAATCTCAAGGAAAAAATAAATAATTTTCTATACAAATACATAGGAAAGGTTGGCCTTTATAGATTTTTGCTGCACATTAAAGTTCTCCTTTGTAATACAATGTATAGAAGCAACAATTAGAGATGCAGGACAGCCAAATCAAGGGTTTCAGAAGCATTGGCCTATTCCCAGCTCTACTACTGCTCTGCTGAGTAACTTCAGGAAATTCCCTTAATAATCATGTCTGCATGTAGCCTATGAAAAATTAGCTATTTAGTATATGCTGTTTGTTTAGTATCCTTCTATAACCAACAGAGAAAAAACACATTCCCAGGCGGTGATTTATGCCACCTGAAGACAGGTCTGAAAATAATTAGACTAGTGCATGCACTCAACTCTGGAAAACTTGTGGAACAACTGCTTATAGCACATTCCTAAGCAGATGGAGAGCAAAAAAAGAGTTAGTTACAGACCATTTTTCCTTTTAGTTCAAGGATTTATTTTTTTTTAATGACTTTCTATAAATGGCTTTCCACCAAGTATCTTCATTGTGGTCTGGCTGAGCAGAGCCCAGGGTAACCAGAGAGAGGTACCTGGAGCAGCAGGCTCCCACATTACTTCTATGCAGAAGCATACTCCTCCTTGGTAGCTGTGGCTTGTAGGACAAGTGGGAACATTTACTTCACAAATTCTATTAAATTATCTCATATCTTGTGGAGAATGGACTAGGTATTAAGAGGTTACAAAGGGAAAACAGAGCTTAAACCTTTAAAGGGAAGGGGCAAGGAACAGAGGATGACTAGTCACAAAGCTGTAGTAATTAGAAATCCTGGAGAAATGAAAAATTTTGGAATAAGTAATGATATATAAGCACTTGGCACAGCATAAGGAAAGGAGTGGTAGGCCACATTTTGTCTATCTAGAACTGAATGTCTAATTTCTTTTTGCATAAGAATAGAAAGTCATATGTGAGGAGGAGCTTTAGGTGCCTCTTGCACTGACTTTCTTGTCTTTTGACACTGGTCCACACGACAAAGTCAGCAATGTCACAGACAATGTGAGGTACATGTTCTAGATGTCCAACCATCAGTCCAGCACCACCATAATCACCCCTAAACCATATCCCCAAGGGCCACATCCCTACACCTTTTGAACACTTCCAGAGATGGTGACTCCATCTCCTTGCTGGGCAACTTATTCCAATGCCTAATCACTCTTTCAGTGATTTTTTTTTTCTAATATCTAATCTGTACCTCCCCTGGTGTAACTTAAGTCCATTTCCTTATGTTAAATGGGGTGTCCACATTTAATATGGATGAATAGGCAATCAGTTTGTCTCTTTCTCACCAGATGGGACAGGATGTCATTAGGACAGCCACGTTGCTGGGACAGCATGAGGACAGGCTTACAATTTTCTTGTAAAACTAAAGGAATCTCTTAAAGAAAAAAAATAAATAAAGTAGGATTGGATTCAGTAAGGACACTGAACTCAGGAGGGAAGAACTAATTCAAAGACACCAGCTAGAGGACCAATTGTCATGTGTCTGTTCTACACAGAAACTGTCCACTGCTACATTTAGCACACTTTAAATACGAGTAGGCAATAGCATGCTATCTCTGGATAGAAATAAACATGATAGTGGAACATAAAACCAAGAGCAGAAGCTACAAGGTATGGAAAGTCATTCTCTTTTCACATGCAGTATAGGTTAGGGCCTCAGCTGTGTGTGCAGATTTGACAGAAGAGAGAGGAGAGACTGACCAGAACTCTGGAATACAACCTATGAGAAAAGACTGAAAAAGTATTTGCTTATAAGTCTAACAGAGATAAGACCAACAGGGTACAATATCAATCTTCAGGTGCATGAAAGGTTGTTGCTAAAGGGAAGGAATAATCCATTTCTACTTTCATACGCAAAAAAAATAAGGAGCTTATTCTGAAACAGGGAAGGCTCAGGTCAAACATTAGCTGAACTTTCTAACAAAGATAGTGAAGCAGAGGAACAGACCTGCTGGGGATATTATGGTCTTTTCATTGTTGGAAGCATTGAAAACAAGGTTACACCAAACATTTGTTCAGCATCACCAGTCCTGCAGGAGATAGACCGGCTGTTCTGTGCAGTTCTTTTCTTGCCCTATTTTCTTCTTAAAGCTTATGTTCTGTTTATTACAGGGATCTACTGGTAATACTGTGAATTAATATTAGATCAGTCCTTGTCAGTCAGTCAATGGTAGGTCTATGTATTTTCTACTTTGTCAACATAAAAAGAATCTTAATGCAATACAAATAGCTTAAAAATAAAAGTAAATTCAAAAGGTTTCTTAAAGCTCACCTAAAGGAATATTTAATGATATTTAATGGAATAAATATTCACACAGTTCCTGTGCCAATTCAGATTAGATCAAACTGAAAGAAATGAGTGAAAGAGGAAAATTGAACATTACAACTAAGAGCAATATGCTCTTAGTATATTCCTAAATATACTAAAATACTAAATACTAGATGAATTACTAAATTCATAATACTAAAAATACTAAATACTAAAATACTAAACTGAACTAAAAAACTTTGAAAAGCTAAATTTGAATCAGAAGTTGTGAATATTATAATATATTCATAATAAGACAACCTAGGATTGTCCTAGAAATGTCAGTGTATGGATTACAGAAATGGAAACATAGTATGACTTCAAATTCCAGCATCTGGTCTCCAGACTGTCTTCTGAACTTTCCTAAAAAAAATCTGTTCAACTGTGACAGACAATGTATATTTTACTTATCTATTTATTTCTACTACATTTTTTTTGATAGTCTGTGGTTGGACAGTCAAGAGAAAGCCCTAGTTTGCCTTCTCCTAGTGGCTGCACTCTCCTTTGGGTGAAGTGTGTGGAGGAAGGGCAGAGCTGATCCTCTCCAGAGGAGTGCAGAAATGTGTTCTGTGAGAGAGAGGTCTCAAGCATGGGGGCCAGAGGCAGTAGGCAGGTGGGGTGAGGGCAACAAACAAAGCCAATGGCACAAGTCAGCATGCCTGTTTCCTACTTCTCAAGAAGGGACTGAATGCATCTTGATGCAGTGCAGCAGCAACTAAGAGGTTCCTGGGCTGGGAGAAAGATGGGAAGAAAGGATCCCTGCCACCTGCAAGGAAATGAAAGCTGGGTGGAAATCAGTGGACATTTATTTTAACCCAGTCATTTTGACATTTTTCCATTTTCAAGTGTTGTCTGCTCTACCATCTGCTCAAAGAAAGCTGGTTTTAGAACGTGAAGGCCCTCCTGAGGTGCTATCAAAGGTGCAGAGCAGGTAATGAGGTACAGAGCAAGACTCAGAATTTATCCCTATTTCCAGTAGATTTTGGCATAACTTTCTTATGAAAAATTGCTTAAAGAATGCCAAGACTGTGCATACCTAGGTAGAACAACTGTTTTGCATCAGTAAATTTCTCTACATGAAAGTGTAGAGCAAAAGAGATTTGGCCTTTGAAAATATTGCTGTGGTCAGTGTCCTTCTATTCAAAATTCTATTCCTAAACTACATTTTGTTTCAGGTTTTGTGATTTATATATATTCTTGATTTTACATATTTTGTTTCTACTATAACTATGCTCCCTCCGTGCAAACAAAGATTTTATGTTATCAGTTATGTGGTATATTCTTTATGGAAGTTCTGGGATTGCCTACAGGCCCTAGATTTACAGGTTAAAGAATTATATATTGGCAGCTTGGTTACCGCATAAAATAGGGTTCTTAGCTGGTTAACAAAATAAAGTGTGGTAACAACTCTAACAATATAAGCTTTCAATACTGTGTTTGGAGGCCAGGTTTGCAGACCATGTAACTTGACGGAGACTTCAGAAGTCAGTAGAGCTCTCACAATAACCTGGTCTTATGTATTTATACATAAACTGTTCATATATAAGAGCCCTTCAAACTCTCAAACATTTGTGGAAAGGAAACGATACTTCAGAATTTTTGAGATAAGAATTTCACTGAAAAACACTTTTCCATGCCATACAGTTATAGACTTCTCACATTAACAAGAATTTGCAAGGACATGACTGACACTTGAATCCTCTAACACCAGGAAGAGGTTAGGTTGTAAGCAAAAGCAGAAGTAAAGTCTGGGTTATCTTCTACTGCAACCAAAGCAAGTATGAAAACAGTTGTGAGACAAGCAAAACAAGGAGAGCCTTTCCATTAAAAAATGTCAATGCCAGCAGAGCTCAAAGAACACGTAGAAATTTGGGCTACACAAGGTAAAGATTTCTTAATATACAATAAAGCCCAGTACTGGTTGAGTAATAAGAAAGAATAGAACTAGCCGTATTTCTTCCAGAATAAATCACCCTAAGGTAGTAAGGTTCATCTGATGACATGAAGTTTCTCACAGCCACTTTCAAGGTTTACTGTCGATATTAATTTTAATTTAGCACTTAAGTAACTTTACAATTCTTTCCCCCGGCTAAAATCTGAACAATTGGGTATCTCTGAAGAACACAGAAAAATGACTGAGTTAAAACAGATATTTATTGTAATTTAACTCGATGGTATTTCTAGTGTCTTCTATCAATAATCACAGTAAAAATATCAATATTTTTAATGGATTTCATATTTTTAACCTATAAGTAAAAATAACATTTTATTAATATTTGCCCTCTGTTTGATACAAGTAATTACAGAAAGGTTCTACCAGGTTGTGGCAGTACTGTAGAAACTTTGAAATCATTCTAAGCAAATTGAGATGAGAAATGAAAACTGAGAATCCAAAGGAAGTGTAAGCAGATATTTAAATCCCTCTTATAAACTTGATAACCTTATGTAGCAGAGTAATAAAGGTAAAAAAAAATAAAAAAAGAAAGAAAATGGAAAATTGAGGAAATTATAGGAATAATTGGATATTACTAGGCATGATATAAACTCCCTAGAAGGGAAAAGAACATGCAATAGATATTTTTCTAGATGGAGTGGGGGAGAGTATATTTTTTCTCCACCAGGTATCCTATTCAGTGCAGCAGGATACGAATTTAAAACAACTGTTGCTCTGACAAAGCAGAACAACTCAAAGGTCCAGAAGCAACACTCTATAGGTTCAACAAAAACATCATGAAGTTTATCACTCTTATAAAGCAAAAATGAAATCTGTTTTTTTTTTCTCCCACTGATGTTTTGTGTGTTATGAACTTGCACTGTGAAGAGGCTGCGTCCTTCTGGGAAATATTTGCAAGAGAGCACAGAAAGCCAGTGTAGCTGCCATAACTGGTGTTGCTGAAAAAAAACACAGCCATAATAACAATAAAAGCAGTAATGTATTTTCCTTTTAGTTACCCCACTGCAAAGCCTTACAAAGGTGCAACAGATCCTGAGAAATGTGTAAGAAAACTGAACCGGTCCTGCCACTTTGTCACAAAATGGGAAAGTACACAGTACCTGTCAAAAGACATGGTAAATTAAATCATCCATTAGCTTCTGCCTGATCCACCACTTGCCAAGGATCTTGCAAGCAAACATTCAAATATTGAATAACAAAGAAAAGGACAAGAGCGAGGTCTTTTGATGTGCAAGGTATTTTTGCTACCAAATTTTAATAAAGCCTTTGACAATTTATATTACTACAGGTAATTTCAGTTTAAATCAAGAGATTTCAAAGTAAATGCATATAAAGCACTAATCCATCAAAATGAGGTCAAAGAGGATAAGAACTCTACAAATGCAATTTTAAATTACTAATTAGAACTATTGCAGCTGTTCTTTTTGCTAACCATTAAACTATAAAGATATGAAGACAATGAAAGGAGAATGACCTTCTATATGTCAAAGAATATTGCTGAAGGCATCTGCAGCTAATGGGTCTGTGCTTGCTTGTGCAGAAAGAGTAAATAGGTTTATTAGCTTACTCAGCTGGAAAATGCTTAGCAGCTACTGGTCATCTGATAACAAATTTAATTCATACTTCATTTAGCTACAAAAGGAACCGATTTTTTATGCTGCTATTCAAATGTCCTGAAACATAATCTGTACCCGGAGGGGGTAAGACAGACTCATGAACCCTAGAACAAAATGTTTTCTACTTATTCTGTCCTAGTTTGGATCCTGTACCACTGCATGTCAGTCTCTTAACATTTCAGCATTGATTTCTTAGAAAAATATTAGTTCCAGTAGCTAGAGATAACAAATGGAAAATCTGAAAGCTTCTTGAAATCTGTATCAGCCTTGTTGCCACTACATAGATTCCCTAATTGCAAGATGTGTTTAAGAAATGTATTTTTAAAAAGTGTATTTTGTAAAAATTTTCATATCACAATTTTACTCTCAAAACACATCTGGGGTTTTATTTGGATCAGATTCTTCTGCTATGCATAAACAACTGTTCTTGTGTTAACTGTCTTGTACTAGATGTGAAATTGAGAAGGGGTCATACCTACAAATATTTGCCTGCAGCTGCCTCGGTGAACCCTTCCCAGTCACTGATCTTCTGGGAGTTTTTCCCACTCACTAGGGAAAGAACTACAGCTAGTATTTGCAAGAAATGGGAAATGAACATTCAGGTCAAGGTAGAAAACACTCTCTACTCAGAACTTCCTAGGAAATCAGTCACAATATCAGTACTACAAGTTCACCTGTGTTGTTTTGCTCCCTATAGAAACCCAGTCAATGGCAAAGACCAAACTGGAGACACTTTGGATAACACAGATCAAATATAACCACACTATCAAGCTGCAACAAAATATCTGTATAAGGGAGGCAACTAAAATGTATACACAAATAGTATGATAGCACAGTCCAGCACATATTTGTCATACAAAGAAGGAAGGGAGAGGAAAAAAAAATATGATTATACCCTTACTGAAGCCATGACTTATTTTATTTTACTCAGATTTTTTTTCAAACATTCATTTTAAGCCAGGTATCATTCCCTCTCATTCAGTGGTATCGTAAAAATTCACTGTTCACTCAAGTAATAAGTCTGTCTGTTACTATTTATTTCTTATATAGTCTTTTCATTGTCAACAACAATTCATAGAACAGGTATTAAAAATAGAACTACATTTGCTAAATTTCTGGAATAAAATAATTAATTCTGTGACCTGAATTATTGTTAGTATTTGTAGTCGCCTAGTATTCTGTAAGCTGAACAGTCATTATTGTACCTGTGAAACCCGTCAGAAAATTTCCTGTTCTTAAAACACAGAAATGAAAATCAAGTTTGTTGAAGGAAACTGCTGTTGCTAATAACCAGAATTTTTAGGATAGATTTATGTCTTCTTTATCATAACTTTAAAACAATTGAAGGAAAGTCCTTACATTTCCTTTGAGAATGTGAAAAACATCACACTGATAAATTAAGCTGAGAAGTTTGATTAAAATCCCTGTTCGGCATTACATCTCCAGATTTGTACAGTGTTGAAACATGACATATGTTTCAACACACTGAAGTGTGAGTACTTTAGACAGGTTATGAAGGTGTGAACGCCACTATCACAGCCATATTTCCCTTGGTTAAGTCAGTTAACCCACATATCATGGTCACTTAGGGTGCTCTTCACTCTTCACTCAAAAACTGGCATGTTGCTTTTCTATGACAGTGTTCTGTTTACACATTAAATGGATGCATGCATGAGTATTTTCTTTATAAACTGTTACAGTAATAACTGTAAAGAAGAATTTAAATGCTCAGACTACAGCAGTGTCTTTCATATGCTTTTAGAGATGTCTTGAGGTTCAGGGACGTTTTGTGAGCAGACTGCTAGATTTAAACACCCATATGAAAAACACAGTTTATATGTGAATCACGTACTGCAGTAGAAAAAGCTCATCAGATTTTTAAAAGGGATTGTATTTTTGTAGAAGAATGCATTATTCTTAAAATATCAGCTGAGGACAGTAATAAATATACCCTATATGCACACCTTGCTGCAGCTACACACAGCCTGAAGTCGGTCAATACTCTTGAGCTGTTTTTCCTATTAACTATCTGTAAGTAAATAGCTTCCCACCTGAGGGAACTATAGGTTAGAAGAAAGAGCAGATTCTGAGGGGTGAATAAACCTTAGATTTATTGAAACAGGACTGCTGTGCTTATTGTAAAAATATCTTTCTGCTGGGTTAGAAGTTAAAGCTTTTTGTATGCAGCGTTGTGCAGGTGTAGTGTAAGGAAAAGTCACTCTTAAAAGCAGCATTACTTTGTAAGACATCAGAGGGAAAACATTAGAGAAATCACGAAGAATCAGCAATGAGTTAGAAGTTTCCATTACCTAGTGGAAACCTCGTCTCTTACAACCTCTGCTAAGGTAACGAAAAGTTAGATGTAAAATGCGTACAAGCTCATGGAGGAGGGATGAATGAGGCAGAAATTCAAGCAGTGAAGAGGTGAGAAAATAAAAGAAAAGAGAAGGAGAAACTTCTCTGAACATGATGAAAAGGGGAAAAGGAGAAGAACAAGCCAGCCAAAGAAAGAAGAAAGGTCATGACAAATTCTGTTTATTTTCTCTCGGAAAAAAAAACCAGCAAGACTTTGTGAAAAGAGAGAGGTGAAGCTTTCAGAAGTAATTCAACAGAATAAAGGTTACTGGAACTGTGGGTATGGCATTCATTTGTGCTGAAGACGTAGAGCTACTGCATTCACATGCATTTGATCATAAAAGTTGGTAAAGTAATAAAATCTTTTTCTTGCTGTACCCTGCTCTTTTATCCTACCTAGAAATGTGTTTGCCTAAGATATTCTTTTCTGGTTTGTCACCTTTTGGTTTATATATCCTGGAAAATATTTTTGGGGTTTTTCTTTTTATTTTGCCACCACCATCACCCCCCATCACCTTAAAAGCCTGAAGAAGTAGAAAATAAAACTGATGTGGGTGTTTCACATCTTATACATGAGCTGAGCATGCAGTGGTCCTTTTTAACTCCTCCACATGTTCTCTAAATAAACTTTACAGAAAGAAGAATTAGGGGAACAAAACAGCTGAGTAACTATGGTAGGAGAGCTACTATCAGTAACAATTTGGTTTTCTGGAGTTTTTAATAGATAATAGTAAAAGATAAAACCTAAAAATATTCTATGTAGTTTGCTTGTTTTAGTTTAGTTTCTTCCCTGGTATCAGAGTATTAATATTTTAGTCTGATATGAGTATGTATTTGTGGACTCAAAGAATTTAATCTTTCTGTGAGGCTAAACACTGAGGAGCAATAATAACTACTAACTAAATATTTGCAATATTTTATTAATCAGAGGACTGTATTTTTGCAAAAGAACAAATCCTGTCTCCTAAAAAAAAATAAATGGAAACCAAAACCCTGGGTATTTTATCTTTGGCACTCTGCATTTATCTACCACTACAATGAACCGTATGATTCTGAACATTTCAGCTCTTCTTAAAAAACATAAACTAGAAAACAAACGCAAGATATTTTACCTTTGGCACAGTGTATTTATTAACCAATAGTCTGAATTTTTGGGGGGAGTTTCTTAATGGTAGTTGGGCACTGGAACAGACTGTCCAGGGAAGTGGTCACAGCAACGAGCCTGACAGAGTTCAAGAAGCATTTAGACAATGCTATGGGGCATTTGGTGTGACTCCTGGGGATGGTCTTGTGCAGGGCTAAGGGCTGGACATTATGACCATTGTGGCTCCATTCCAACTCAGCATATTGTGTGATTCTGTGGTTCTGTTGAGTGTTTCATCACATGATAACTTTTTCCTTGTGGCAAAACTATTTCCTGTCTCCATGAAAATTTCTGAAGTCCAATGCATTTCATATCAACATGCTGATGAGTTATAAAGCCATTGTTCAAAAAAATGGCCCATGAAAACAAACAGGCAAAAAATCTCAGCGATTTCAATACAGTGAGTTTGTTTTCAGTCAATGAGAATCTTTTTTCTTTGTTGCCATAAGAACATAAGACTCCTGATCAGGTAATACTCAGTCAGCTTGGACTCAATATTTTAAACAGTATCTCACACAACCTTCAAAACACTAAAAATTGAACTAAAACCCAAGTGCCACTTTTCTCCTGAGGATGAAAAAGTTATGGAAATAAAACCATGCAATAATACCATAAAGACAGAAACTTCCAGAGTATAACAGACAGTCACAACTGGTTAGACAAATGAACACTGAAAGTTGTAAAACAACATCCTGGGGTTTTATCAACAAATAACATTAGGCTTGACTAATTTCACAAGTTCTGTTCTGCTAATATATGCCACCAATTTTCGCCAAACTGAAAAGAATGTTAAAGGAAAACACTTCATATTTATGAATGTTTTAGCTATCAAAGAAGTAGCAAGTACAGAGAATCAGTAATGTCTTATATAGCAGAACTTTTTAAAGATGGACACTGAAAACATACTAATGACAAAGGCATCATTTAAAAATCTGGGTATGGTTAATCCAGTATATACTGTATCAGAGAAAAGGATCCACAGAGCTGTGTCTGATGTTACTTTGCCATATCCTGTAAGAGTAGCTTCCTTTCGTTTAAAAAGAATTTGTTAGTTGAACAACACTTGGAGTCAGAATATAAATGTGCAAATGTGAAGGTTTTAGAAGTCTATATGGTATCTTATGTATTCATATCTAAAAAATACTGTTCTCTGAATGTAATATAAATATTAAGAATATTGTCAATACCAGTTCTTACTATGACTACAGTAACATGGTCACATTTTTAAGTACACAATAAAACCTGCTGTATTTCTGCCCATAACTATTGATTCATGCTATATATTGCCCCTTGAATTACTGATTCAAGGGTTATTGATGTCTACTACCAATTCTAAATGCAGAAAATCAAAATGGTTTTATGTTATAATCAAAGGTAATGCCCTGTTCATGGTGTGATAACACTTAAGATTCAGGACAGACTGGTTATATTGTCTCATGAGTAACACAAGGAGTTTAGGAAATTGTCAGGGAAAAGCATCCACTGATGTTTGGAGGCTGTCTTGGTACTTTCTCTGCACTAACAATTAATGTTAGCTCTGTTACAAATTTTCTTGCTTGTGTCAGAGATAGAGAAAACTACAAAAATATATTTTTAAAATACTACTATACCTATTGTGGGTCCCTTCCTTACTGAGCAAGCGCAGGATTATAGCAGGTGCCCTTGAGAGCTAAAGAACAATATGACAACAAAAGCCTTAAAAGACAAGCACAGCATGGTATTAGAGAGCCTGAGGGTATGAATACAAATGGCCAATTAATGGTCATGAATGGAATACAACTCTATGGACTAGGATGAACCTATTTTAGGACATAACAGAGGACAAGGAATATATATTCAATACTATAACATAAATATATGGAAAATACAATGGAATTAACAAGAAGGGTTGCACACAACAGCCTGTGCAAAAATGGGAGCAGAGGAAGAAGAGGGAGGAAGAATGGATGGAGCTGTGCACCCGATTAGTGCCAGGGGGTGTTCCACCCCCCTTGTCAGAGAAGGCAATGCTGCCATTTCACTACTCCAACTCAGTAATTGTACCTCAAGTGTTAATTTTTGCTGTGTAGCTGGATTAAGCAAATGAGAATTTGGAAGAGCAGTGTGTGTGTCCAAGTGTTTTCTGCTTTGATTTTCCCACATGACAAAGTGGCACTAAGACACATTAAAGTGGATGCAACAGGTGAATAATGTTACTTATGGAGTCTATTTGTACATGACCTTCCTACCACTCCAAATCATGATATCTGCATCATAATTATTAAATCATACCTGTTTGACACCTACATCCTCAGTGAAAAGGCATGGAGATGTTCGTAACTGCAAATGAGGATTAGGACAATACCTGAGCCAGAACAATTCTTTAAAGCTTTGCAAAAATCCCATCAGTGACTAGAAAGGGATTATTTTACTGTGAAAGTAACACAACTAATTTACTTGTTTTTGTCAAATGTTAAGTTTGCAACTGGGCTTTTGTGGATTATTCACAATGTTTGTCTTTTGGTATTCACACTCCCTAAACTGGAAAACAGAAAGAAAACCCCTACTCTTAGCTTTGGGGAGATCATCTCTATTTCTTGATAGTATCCAAGCCATAGTTAAACAAGCTGTCCAATGTGGGCATTTAGAAGTTTAATGTCCTGAGAAGACTTCTGTATGTTTTCAGGCTAGAGTTATTATAAATTCAATGTATACAACACAGCAACATTTGCTGTAGCATATCAGCAATATTCTTTGGTGCTTATCTGTATTGTCAAATAGCTACGGGTCAATGTTTCTGGTTTTTCTGAAAACACTCTCAAAAAAACATGAGTAGAAAATGAGAAACAAATTTAATGAGCAGATTTCTCCCCCATCCTTTAAAAAAAAAAACAGGTCAAGACAAAACACCAAAGATGGCATTATAGTATGCCATCCTGAAACAATACATTGATCTATAACATCTCTGCAAACAAGAGTCTGTCATTTTACTCTCAATTAACACATACTGTTTCAGGGTCATTTTTTTTTGTTACACAAGCAAATGCAGTTTTCTGGATCATCTAGCTGTGCACTGACCAGCTAAATATGTGGGAGAAAAAAAACCAACGAAAAAACAAAAGAGAACTTAGGAAGATTTTTAAGGATCTTAATTTTACAGGTCTTCCTTCACAAGTTTTTAATCCTAATTTATATAGAGAACATTTCACAAACTAGTAAGAATTGTTAATTACTAGTAAAACCTTGTGTTGAAATCTCTTCTGTAAAAGAATGGGTGGTTGAGAAATGAAAAATGTCATGTTAAAAAGTGGTACTAAAACCCCTCTTCAAAAGCACATTGCTATAAGCCAGAGTGTAGCTATGAACGTTCGTCCAAAAATCAACATTGATAATTTTTGTATACAAATGCGGTCTTGGTATATTTTTATAATTAAGAGCTATCACAAAAATACCCAAACCCAAAAATAATACATAAATAAAAATAAAATTAAATAAAGATTGCTAAGGTTCTGAGATGTAACATGGACAAATAACTAGACCAGGTGCTCTTATTAACACTGACTTTCATATTATTATGAACATAGGTTTTTTGCTTTCAGTAAGCATGTTTCATTGGTACTCTACAGAAAAACACAAGTGACTAACCTGATCACACATAAACAAATTTTGTTACGTTTCCCTTTTTAAAGCAGTACAGAACAATTCCTGTATCAGGTATCAGTAACATGTCTCCTTTTTCACTTACATTTATGTCTCTGAGAAACGTCTGTTGTGGCAAGGAAAAAGAATGACCCTCAGCGTTCATATTTGAGTTCCCTCTGGCCTTGTTCAGGGCACTGGTGCAGAACAGACTCTTATTCCATGTTTTTATGTAGGACTCTTTTTCAAGTCTTGAGTGCCTTAGACAAAGCTGCGAGGATTTAGAGATCTGCACCAGTGACACCAGGTTAAAGATGTGAAGAGAAGGTTTCCTGCCCTCATATGGGCCTTCGATTATTATCATCCATTATTGATTTTTCAGGTAGGCAGCAATGAAGTTGCAACAAGAAATCTGAGGGCAATCAAGAGATCTCAGGGCCTTGGGATGACTTGTTAAGGGATCACGAGCACAACCAACGTTCTCCCCTGTCCTTCCAGTTGCTGGGAATGATAGAGAAAGAAAAAGGAAGAGCCAGCAGCTCAATACCTGGCTCCAAGCCTGGTATTGCCAGCAGAATTTAGAGGTTTTTGATCATGTGATTACACAACACTGAGTCTGCTGGCAACAGACAGGGTACACTTGTCTCAAAAGGGAAAAAGGATTTTTGCAAAGGAGTTTCCAGGGCTTACTGAAGGAGCTTTAAAGTAGATTTGAAGGAGGAAGGGAATAAAACCAGGATCACTAGAGAAAAGCCAAAGGGTAGCACGCCAATGTTTAAGGGACAGTGAGCTGGAGAGGTCATTCAGTCTGCTGCCTCAGTGGAGGTATGGGATGGAGATCCATGCAGGATCTAAGACACAAGTTTATTGATGTGTTAGCGACCATGGAAGTGCCTGAGAATGGTCATGTAGGAATTAGAGCTTCTCCCCAAAAAAAGACATCGGGTGAAGTGCATCTATACCAATGCACCTTGGGATCAGCCCAAAGTTACTCAGGGAGCTGGTGGAAGAGCTCACTTAACCATTTGCCATCATTTGCCAGCAGTCCTGATTATCTGGGGAGGAGAGGTCCCAGATGACTGGAAGTTAGCAAATGTGACTCCCATCTACAAGAAAGGCAGGTTTGTTAAAGGCAGGTCCTGCTTGACCAAGCCAATCTACTTTTACAAAAAAGTGACCTGCTTACTCAATGAGGAAAAGGCTGTGGATGTTGTCTCCCTGGACTTCAGTAAAGCCTTTGGCACCATTTCCCATGGTATTCTCTTGGAGTAATTGGAGCCCATGGCTTGGATGGTGAATGAGTAAAAACTGGCTGGATGGCAGAGCCTAGAGTGCTGGTGAATGGAGCTACATCCAGCTGGCGGTCAGTCATGAATGGTGTTTCCCAGAGCTCAGTGTTGGGGTCAATTCTGTTTCATATATTTATCAACAGTCTGGACAAGAGGATCCGGTGAACTCTCGGACAGTTTGCAGATCACACCAAGTTTGGTGGGAGTGTTGATCTGCTGGAGGGTAGGAAGGCCCCTACAGAGGGATCTGGACTCACTGGGTCAATGGGCTGAGGTCAATTGTATGACATTCAACATGGCCAGTGCCAGGTCTTGCCTTTGTCACAACAACCCCAAGCAGAGCTACAGGCTTGCGGAAGAGAGGCTGGAAAGTTGCTCAGAGGAAAAGGACCTGGGGTTGCTCGTCAACAGCTGGTTGAACATGAGCCAGCAGTGTGCCCAGGTGGCCAAGAAGGCCAATGGCATCCTGGTTTGTATTAGAAATAGTCTGGCCAGCAGGACTAGGGAAAGTGATTGTCCCCCTTGCTCAGCACTGGTGGGACTGCACTTGGAATCCTGTGTCCAGTTTTGGGACCCTCATCACAACAAAGACATTGAGGTGCTGGAGCAGGTCCAGAGAAGGGCAACAGAGTTGGTGAAGGGTCTGGAGCATAAGTCTGATGAAAAGCTGCTGAAGGAGCTGAGGTTGTTTAGCCTGGAGAAAAGGAGGCGCAGATGGAACCTTGTTGCTCTCTACAACTACCTGAAACAAGGTTTTAGGGAGCAGAGGGGGCTGCTCTCATCTTCCAAGTAACAAGCAATAGGGCATGAGCAAACAGCCTCATGTTGTGTCAGGGGAGGTTTAGATTGGATATCAGGAAAACTTGCTTCATGGTAAGGGTTGTACAGCATTGGAACAGGCTACCCAGGGAAGTGGTTGAGTCACCATCCCTAGAGTATTTAAAAGAGGTGTAGTAGATGTGGCACTTAAGGGCATGGTTTAGTGGTGGACTTGGCAGTGCTGTCTTAACAGTTGGCCTTGATGATCCTAAAGTTCTTTACCAACATAAATGATTCTATGATTCTATACCAGTGAGTCTGTCTTCTGGAAAGACATAGTGATTTTTAGTCATCCTGATGCATCCAATTCCATGGTGTCTAAAACTGTGTATTGGCTCCAGTGGCATAGGCATAGGTGGATGCTTCTGGGGACTGCTTTTTTCAACTAGATGGCTGTTTTCAAGGTATTTTTACTATGTAACACAGGTCCTTAGCCCACTTCCTGCAGTAACAGGGAAAGCTTTACTCTAAGTGATGACATTATAGTCAATAATGAGAAGGATGTGTCGTTAGTAATATACCAGAGTTTTATGGTGAAAAAAGTAAAATAAAATGACAATGAATGTTGCTGGCCATCTGAAAAACAAGTATTAGTTTCCAGTAGAACCATGTTAAAAAATTATCTGTTATGTCATTTTAATACCGAATTTTCCCTTATCTTTCCTTCTGAACAGTGGGCTAATGGAAATGAATACAGTTTGCTAAGTGTCCTGAAAAGCAATAAGGTGAGTAAAGACATCAAAAAAGGAGGAAAAAACCTTAGGCAGTAGTCACTGTGGGAAAAAAAAAAAAAAAAAGAAAAAAGGGAAGATAAGGAAGATTTTCTCTTTTCCCTGCCCAAATATGTAAAGGCTTCCTTGGATTTCAGTGATGCATGTGAGAAACCAGTAATTTGGACTTAATGGAATTCATATTCTGCAGAGGAAAAAAGATCTTTTGTATACATGAGAATTAGGTAGAAAAGTAGAATGCTGCTCATGATTTTTTGATTAATCCATATTACAGGAAGACTGCTACCACTCTACTAATTTGAATTTTTGTACTTCTTTATTTCTGTAACACATGGTAGCAAAACCAACAACAAAATGCATTGTTTCTCCTTCTTCTATTTCCTTTTCTCAAATGTCTAAGGGTAAATTTAAACATACAGAACTCAAAAAGCTCCTTATCTGAAAAACAAAACAAATGAACAAATTTTCATTTCACTAAAAACAGTTCTTAATTTATATTAAGGATTTTTTGTCAACATTTCTGATTTGTGTCAGTTACAGTAATTGCACCTTCAGCTGGTAGGTCCTTAAATGAGGAAATCACATAGTCCACCACATCAAGTGTTTGACTGAAGGAATGAAAAATGACAGGCTGTCATCACATCTCTTTATTATTATTATTTTAATGCAAAATCGTCAGCTGCACTCACAAACAAAATTCATTGCTGGGTAACATGAAGAAGGCACAGCTTGTGAACAGTTTAATAGGAACATTTGGTGATCATTCATTTTGCCATTTAAAGTAATGGGAATTTTGCCACTGAGTTCAATGAAGCAAGACCAGATCCTATACAGTGCCCTCATAATTATACTTACATAATTTGAAATTTCAGTGATAGCAAAGAACATAGCATGATCAAATTGGTTTAACATAGATAGAAATGTGAAGTTCCTTCTCTTGGTCTCCTAGAACTTCTGCTAATGAAATATAACTGTACTTCTCTATGTAACTACGGATACCTAAAAATCGTGAATTTATATATTATATTTCAGAGTACTCAAAAGATATTTTTTTCAGAATGGTATTACCTGAGGTGTAACACTAGATTTCCAGAATTCAGTGCTATTTCTTTACAAGGTCTGACTTACTTTCTCCTAAGGATTAAAATCAGATTTAAGAACTGGATCACTGGTGTTCCAAGGTATAGTGCTGTCTGTACAAGATCTTGTAAAAATCATGGCATACACAATATGCACGAGAATTTCCTAATGGTCACAAAGATGTGGAGGTTGATTACACCATTTTACAGAAGTTGTTACAGTGGCCACTCAGTCATGCGTGTATGGTTGGCCAGTATTTCTCTGCTTCCAAAAGTTAGATTTTTCACTATCATCAATCTCTTTTTTCATATCATCCAAGTATTACCATTGCTAACTTCACTCTCTCTTTTGCCTGTGTTCCTCCACTTATACCCTTATTGTTTTCTTCTTCACTCCTGCTTCACACTCAGTTGTTCCTGTGAGTCTGCAAGGCACCACAGTTATTTGATATGTTTTGGGTCCTATACATGGGGCAGTATAGTAGCTAATTGCTGTTAAGTAAGCACCAGAGAGTAGTGCAAGTTTCTAGGAGAAATGTCTGCTGCCACAATAGGCAAGACATCAAGATTGCAAGGTTGTCACAAGCCACCTCATAAGGTAGGTGAGATAAGAGGAGCGAGCAGAACATTCCACCAAGTTTTGTAAGTTTTGTATCCTCTTTTTTGAGTCCCATGTAGATTAGACCACAGCTAACAAACCAGTTTATTCACTAATCTGCTTACTACTTCACAGATATAAAGAAGTATGAATAAGGAGAACTACAGGGAAATGCAGAACTGATATTCACTTTTTGGAGTAAAATGTATTTGTACACATAGATCAAAACACTTTTACAAAATAATACCTTAGTTAAACAAACCACAGTAGCTGGGAGCTCAAAAGTGAGTGAAGTTAAGTTACTGGGACTATATGACTGCTGTGTCTTCAAGAGTTTTTAAATCTGCACTATTTCAATTAAATTAATTCAAGATAAAAGTACATTTTCCAAGTTGGATGACTGAAAGGGGGTTTTTTGAGCCACAGGTTAAATTAAGGGAAGGAAACTGAAGGTACATTTCTGGATGCCGTTTTAACTGATGCGAGCCAGTTTTGGGTTCTTGCATTTAGCATGTCCCTTTCTTCCTCAATTTAATAAAATGATCATATTATTCTTTCAGAAATATCACTGAAAGCATAGTATTGTCTGGACCCACTAATTTGTTTCCTGTGCTAAGAAGATCAGTTTGTTCTTTTCTGGTTTATGGTTATTCCCTAAAATATTCTAAAGCTTCTTTTATGACTGTCTGGCACATGGGTTGGGGCAATCCCAAGCACAAATACAAGCTGAGAGGAGAATGGATTGATAGCAGCCCTGAGGAGAAAGACTTGGGAGCATTGGTTAATAAGAAACTCGACAATATGCACTTGCAGCCCAGAAAACCAATCGTATCTTGGGCTGCAGCAAAAGCAGCATGGTCAGCAGGGCAGGGGTTGTTTAGCCTGGAGAAGAGAAGGTTCCAGGGGACATTAGAGCAGCCTTCCAGTACCTAGAGGGCCTAAAAGAAAGCTGGAGAGGGACTTTTCACAAGGGCATGTAGTGATAGGACAGAGGGGTAGGTTTATATATATATGTATATATATTATGAATTAATTCTTTATTGTGACGGTGGTGAGCGTGCAGAAAAGTTGTGGATGCCCCATCTCTGGAAGTGTTCAAGATCATGCTGGATGGGAACCCGAGCAACCTGGTCTAGTGGAAGTGTCCCTGCCTATGGCAGAGGGGTTGGAAGTAGATGATCTTTAAGGTCCCTTCCAACACAAATCATGCTATGATTCTGTGAAAGTTTTGCCTTTTTTCTGCTACATCAAAAATAATGAGTTAAAATGCATTTCAAAAATAAAATTAACTATTTAAATATTTAGTTCTTTATTCCTTAGATAGTTCGTGATGTGATAATTCCAGCAAAAAGAATGGTACTCAATTAGAAGCAAACAAAAACTTCATAATTTAGAGGTACGTCTTAAATAATGCTCATTTCCAGCTGCAAAGACCTGGTCAGTATTACTGTGCTAGGAATGGGAAGTCATAAGGAACTCATCTTTCATGAAATATTTCAGTCAAATTAATGTGAGCAGAGCAGATGTCTCAGAAGATCAATAATATCCCCTTGATAGTCACTAACATATGCCAAAACATAACATCTGAAAGACAATGAGGAAGAAAAAGACAATAAGCACCTGTTACACTAACCCAGTTTTATGTTTAAGGTGACATAAAGCAGTTCAAGCTGAATACAAACCATCCAACAGAAAATGCTTATATTCTGCTTAGACCTTTATTTTTGATTTAGTGGAAGAAAATTGAAAGACCACGACTGGGCTGTGTGGAAGGCAAGGGTTCAATAGTAAGGAGAAAAATAATATAATAATATAATAACCTGATTTTAAGGGTTCCAAACCATTAGTATACTCAAGAATGGATTCAACTCCTGTTGATGTGAGATTCTGTCAGTTAAATTATTCCAAGGTCCTGATTCTGCTGCTTTTAAATGAATTTTTCCTTTATTCCTCAAACTTATTATTTGTTAATATGAGGGAAAAATGGAAGAACCTACCTTAAAAATAAGTAGTAGAGTCATAGGGAAACTCATTCCTTGAAAGAAATATAAGCATGAACAATGGCCATTGATAAAAGGAATCTATAAGAGTGACTTGCTAAAGGAAGAATTACAATTTTCCCACCAGTGTCGATCATGGATACTACCTAATATCTCAGCATCACCAACATTGACAACTCCATCTGGTTAACCATACGAGGCTTGTCAAAACTGTTCAACTGAAACAAAAGTTCTCAGCATTCACTATTGGTCATTTAGTTTTAGCAAAACATTCTTATCTTTATAACTTCATTTTCAAAACCAAAAATCACAGTGCAGATTTGCCTGCTTGGAATTTAAGCCCCCAGTTTCTGAAGAAAAGAGGTTTTATGCTAATTACAATGCACCTCGGTGTCTATCAAGCTGAAAACAAATGAAAATCATGCACACTCCTTCTGAGAGAGTGAAATGTTAAGAGTTAATGGTTCAAACAATCGACCATTTGCAAAAGCAGCCTGGTGCTGTGCGGGGGTTTTCACCCCTCAACTGAAGTGAGGGAGGGAGGGAGGTTTTGGATGTATGGTGGTGAAATCTCTGATCTGCATAAGAACAGCCCAGGTGCAGAGGGGGTGCCCATCCACCATGGGAGGATGACTAAAACAAACTGACCTTTATTTAGCAACAAGCTGGGTTTTGAGACAGATAAGGGAAAAGGCTGATAAGAGCAGATTCTGCTAGGTGGGATAATGCTTTTTATCATGCCAGTGTCCTCCCTTACACAACTAGTTCAGATGTAAGACTCCCCCCTCTTTCCCCTGGGGGACATATCGGGACATTCACAGTTAGGCCTGAAGGTATTCATCCCTTCTGAGAATGCATAACTGGCTGAACTATGTTGGTGTGAGAAACAGATCATGTCTTAGAAGGGGTCAAAAACCAAAGACCCCTGAAGAGGCCCAAGACTCATTTCTGGGGCCTTCCACCAGAAGACTACACATGATCCACAGTGTTACATCAGACAGTGTAAAGTTACCCCCCTGGTACCTGGGCATTTCCACCTGAACTCTGTTTTGTGGGCTTCTCTCACCCACTTTTTTTGTCAACCTCTTTCTCTATAATGATCCATGAAGAAATATTAACAACTTATTTGGTGTATAATTCAGTTGTGATCAAATCTTTGAACATACGCTTTAATAGTCACAGGATAATAGAAAAATGGGGCTTGGGGGAACCACGGGAGGTCATATAGTTTATCTAATTAGCCCCCAGGTAAGACAAATGATAACTACATTGCTTCCAAGAGCTAATTGACCAGTTCTTAAAAACCTCCAGTGGTGGAGGTTCCATCATTTACAAAAAGAGCTATGATAGTTCTTCAATGCTTTTGCCATTTTAAAGGGTTTTTCAATAATGAAATAGGTCAAACTTTCCAGAGCTGTAATCCATTTATTCCAGACTATCTCCACTGGACCACATAGTTCTTGAAGTACAACGCCTCAAACAGCAGTTTTCTAGATGGCTAGTCTACCAGAGGCCACATTCCTGATTACTTCACACGTCTTTCGGGCTGTACTTTAGCTTTGTGCTTGCTTTTTTTCATAGCACTGTGGGCTTATGTTCAGCTTTTCCTGAAAAACTGCTACCAAAGCAGCTGTCATCATTTTGTATCACTGCAGTAAATAATTCCTGCTTTATGTTTTCACATGCACTGCCACTTTGTCATTACCATTTTGAATTCTGATCCCATCCTCCAGCATATGAGCTCTCTCCCAGTTTTGGATCATCTCAAGATACAATAAACATACTCTATTCCATCATCTAGATTGTTCATAAAAGTATACTAGGGAGTGTACAAATACAAGATATATGACAGCTAGTGCTTTGCTCCTCTGCTTTATTTGACTTTTTGCTCTAGAATTTTTCTGAGGATTGATGTTAACTGACAACAGTTGCCAGATTGTTCTCTTTGTACTGTTTACAGTCAAGCAGTGTGATTGTCTTTTTCCAACTCTCTTGATATCTTGTCTCCTTCTGCACGATCTCAAACACAACAGCCAAGAGTTTCAGATGCAGACATACGTAGGAGAGTAGCAAAGTTCATGCCATGAAACTGCATAGAGGAGTTGTACTGCTTACACAGCAGAAAACCCTGGGCTATGCCAAAGTGGTATAATGCCATGTATTTGTTGCAAAACTAATCACCAGAGAAGATCAAAATTGTTTAAATAAAAGGGGAAAGATTTGTACTCCAGCTGGCAGCCACACAGGACACATGCTACAATTGGGACATCACCTACCACAAAACACAGACTGAGCAACGATGATGAAGAATCATATTTGCTAAAAATAATGTTAATAATCACTGTAGAAGCCTGGACAGTAAGGATTTAATGTGTTGCTATACCTCAAACACCAATGGTCATTCAAGTGGGCAAGTTAGGACAGGATGTGTAAGGAAAGAGGCACAGAGGTAGGGCCAACTTCCCAGTTCACCATGTGGTCCATGGTGACTGCACAACATAAAGAGTAGTGCAAACAAAGGAATGGAGTCAACAGGGGGGCATGAACAGCTGACTGACTGAGGATAAATCCAATAGAGGAGGATTAAGACCACCAAAGACCCTCAAAATTTCCAATCCATTTCCAGAAAGGTCCAGAAGAACAGACTGTATATGCTCACTCATTTACATGACAAGCAAGAAACCTAATCCCACGGTGGGGAAAACTCATCTATTAAAAGGTACCCCCAACAAAGATTATTCTTTGGAATAATAATAAGGGTGGACTCTAGAAAAATAATTTAAAAAATAAACAAATTTTGAGGTAAGGGCTGTGTACAGCTGGCAAAAAATAGCCCATTAGTCCTCAACATCAAGGTGAAAAAAATCCACTGACCAAAACCTAGCAATCCACCACAAAACAGAGAATCTATAAGAGACTTGTTAACAGCACACAAGAGCAGTTTTGCAGCTCATAAACTCACTAGGGACCCAGTATAGATGTATAGAAAAATACTAGGTCTAGAAATGTCAGAACAATTAATCAGGGAATTGCCACTCAGCTATCCCTGCCAGCAATATTACTGTGTGTCATTACAAGACAATTCACAAATCACTACATTAGCTCTCCTAGTAAACTAGAAAGAGCTATGTGAAATACTTTGCTGAAAACTGGTATTTAATGAATATATACAAAATTATCTCAGTAATGTTAATGATCTTTTAATTCTGTTTAATGATGTTATATCAAAATATACCTATAATTAAAAAAGTAAGCCATAAATCCTAGAAATTATTCACTGGATCCTGGACAGAAAGATTCCTCAAGCAAAAAAGTCTAGATTTCATTTTGTTTAAAAATCTTTAATTTTAAATAATCTTTGAATTTTGTTTATATATAACTATATTTTTTAAAAAATTACCTCTATTAATCAGAGTCATCCTTTTCAGCAGTAAAGTACCTAATATCAGTTCAGATACATCCATGAAACCCCTTCTTTCTGCCCTCGACGTGACTGCATTTAGAGTGACAGCTAAAATTTAGCATGAAGTCCTTCATCCACTTAAGTCCCTGACAAAACATGTAATGACACACTCCAGCTGGATTTTCACATCTTAGCTCTTCTTATCATTCTTACATCAGAGTAAATTTGCAGCTTTATTTTTAAACTTCCTTACAAAGGTAGCTAACCAGAGTTTTACTGTGTTGATACCACTAGTGGAATGATAAATGAGGTAAAAAGCAAAAGTTTATGAATCAGATACTATAAAGTAGTATACTCCCTGAACACTGACATCTGACTGCTACGCAAACAGCACAGAAATGTGACCTTGTTGAAGCAATCTTTAACAAATGAGAGTTCTTAGCTATTCAGGATACACGTAGTGCCTTACAAACATATTGTAAAACTATATTCAAAGGCATTTGATTTTTTTTTCAGCCTCTCTCTCAAGTATTTACTTTTTATCTGCAACTCTTCAGTTCTTGGAATGTACCCCACAATATCATTTGCTGTTTATTAAAGGGTTCACCTTTCATTTTAAAAATAAGCAGTATTTTTTTCCCCAGCAATTTTCTAGGTCCTACCATATTTCACTATCATGTCTTTTATCTTTTGTTTTATAATTGGAAATGGGAACACAAAAAGAAAACTTTGAAAATACATGTCAGTGTAGGATGCTGCTGATGGAATGCTGGGATGTTTTATCAATCTTTATTAATAGGAATGGTTTGATTTTTATTTGATGTCCTTCTGTGCTGGGGACTGCACAGGCAGAAACTACAAGGCAATTTATCCTTTAGAATTTATTTCCTCCTGTTGGTTGGATTGCAATTGTGATTGTAAAACAGTGAGCAAAGATAAGAGAAAAGTGATTACAAGAGTGATTACCTAATTTAATTTTGAGCCTGCAAAGTTTGTTTTAGGTAGGATATGTGAAAAAGTTATCACAAGCTGCAAGTACTGCAATACTGCAAGCTGCAGTATTTTAACAATTTACTAATGGCTCACTGATTACATAATTTAAATGTTACCTTATTTTTTTGGGTTTTTGTACCCCATTTCATTACTTCTTCAGTCTGTCACGACAGGCAAACAACAAGAGTAATCTATAACACCCCATAAACTGCACAGACACTTGGAGAATGTCACACTGGTAAGTCAAGGTCTTGATGAATGGCCAGCTCATCAGTGATAAGAGCCTTGTCTAGTGCAGCACTCCCATACCACAACAGAGAAAAAAACCCAGCAAGGTAGCCAGACTGTTTTTGAAACCTCTTCAGACTGGGAAGTAGTAGAATGAAAAACCTGCAAAATATTATAGTGTTTGCAATGTCAGAATCTGCTATAACTGAGGTTGTAAAGTAGTTTTCAATCTAGTTTTCATATCCTCATTTTAAAATCATTAACCCTCTAGACTTGACATTTTCTTTGGTGAAAAACATATTTGTTGATAATATGTATTTGCAAATATACTTTCTACTGTTATGAATTCCAAAAGAAAGAATTTTAAGTCTTTGTTCTACCAAGGACTTTAGTGCAGGTGTCCCAGCAATGCTGTGATTTTGTCAGCCTCCCTGTTGCACAACTTTGATCGCTTGTGCAAAAGGTAAAGAATTTTTCAAAATAGACATTTGAGCCAATTGCAAAAGTCCTATTGCCTTTAGCAGGACCAGAACTTCACTCAAACTTTGAAGGTTAAGAGTGATACACTGGTGATCTTTAGAGAGGAGTATATCCTTCATCAAGTTTGCAATACAAGGGTTTTTTCCAGTAAAAATTGGGAGTGTCTGAGTGCTGTATTGAGCATATAAAATACATGCTTGGAAGAAAAGGTAATTGTGGTTAAGGTAGAGCACATTAACCAGAGTAGGTCCTTTTCTTTTACAGTCTCACCTTTAGTCTTTTAGTTATTGGTTCAAACTCTTTCCAGGATTTCTTTCCTTCTTGAAATGAGGCAGAATTAAAATGACCTAAGGTCTCAAAAGCTGCTTAAAAACTTAACCCCTCTAAAGCCTCATGCATTTTACATTATATGAAATATTAGCCTGCCTTACATTAGTTTAAAAATAAATAAATAAAAGTAACACAAATTTGGCAGCTAAGTAGCCAAGAGAGGGTTAGCATAGTTTATTAATATCTTGCGTTGAATGTCATATATCAGGAGACAGGTTAATAGTCTGAAATCCAGACTCTTTGGAGTTTTCATATCTGAATAAGTTTTATGACTTTTCAAAAGACTAAGAAATACGAGGGAAAGTGACATTGGCTGCATGTAAATTGAATTGTGACCACACACACTACATAATACCCTCCGAGCTCCTGATCTCTAAAGTCATAAAGAACAGAGATTTGGCCAAAGCATTCTTTGGTTTGTTACCATGTCACAAACCTAGGTGTTCTTGCCCTGGAAACCAGCTTGAAAGTTTGAGTTAGCTATGGGAGACTTTTTCACATTGTCTGTACAATTTTTCTCTGGAAAGTGAAGAAAAGTTCTTTTGGGGATGTTAGGAGGTGTTTCCTTACAACAGCAATGAGGTTATTTTCATTTGAGAGGTAAACAGTCACTCAAGCACAGCATACTTTCTCCACAGCCCACAGGCTCTTTATCTGCTTCTGCAGCTCATTTATTTTCCACAATACTTTGGACAAACTTTAAATAAGTTTTTTATGGAAATGTTTGTGAAAGTTTAAAGTTGGATCATATATTTACAGTTTTCCCTGCTGCTAACAACAAATGTCATAGCATTTGACTTCTTTGTGCTGTTTACATGGGTGATGGGGTCTTCTAGGAATCAATCATACATCTCTATGGGAAAGAAAATAGAGAACGATTGGAAGTCAGGGCACAAAAATCATGGGATTGTTTCCAGTTGTTGTATTTCTTCAGACACCTTCAGACACTTCAGAGAGAAGTGTGAAGTGAACACGGAGAGATCAAACTTAGAGCATCTGATACAACTTCCAGGCATGTGATTTGCAGACCAGAAGAAATACAGATGAATGATTCACAACATTTATGGCTATGAACAATTACTGTTAATATAAAGAGAAAGATTAAGTAACACACGTGATGACGTCACACCTGAGTGACGTCACTCACAAGCAGAGGACCATTCTGTTTTCTGTTTTGACAGGCTTGTTGTACCAGTGAATGGTATTGATCTTTTCCTACATAGATTTAATCAGCATACATACAAATACAAAAACTAAGTTCAAATTAACCTGGTCATGCTGTAAATAAATGACAGCCACTATGAACACTACTGCCTCCTTCACCTCAAGTATTTTCTCTTACTCATCACCTTCCAACATTCTGACATTTAAAAAAACCCACAAATTTGTAATATGATTAGTGACAAGCAACTTGGAAATAAATAGTTCACATACAAAAAATAGTAACTGTAGTATCACACTTCATATTTGTTTGGGTTTTTTTTTAGTATTGAAACATTTTCTACACTTATATACCTTAACATGAGTTAAACACTCATTAGTGATATTTATACCTAGTTATTCCTGATAGACTCATGTTGGCATGTTTAAGAATACTGTTACAGAAGCAGTGCTACATTTCAAAACTCTGCAAAGCAGAGAAAAAAAGAAAAAATCAATTAAATATATATATGTTTTTAATGAAAATCCATATTTTAAGGAGACACTTGTGTTACCAGTTTTAAGAGAAATACTCAAGCAAATGATAAAATATAACTGTGCATTGGTCTTACATCTGAACAGCTGATCAGATGATTTAAGGATGGTATCAAATGAATGTTTGTGAACTAAACAGAACATGTGCAGAAGGTTGTGTGATTACAACATTAAACCTGAACATCTTGGAAGCACAGTTTTTGCTTTTTTTTTTTTGCACAAAATGTATTTAAATTCTCACAAAATTCATGATAAATGAGAATCAAATTGTACAGCTCCAACAGTAAAAATCCATCGTTAGACTAAGAAAAAAGGCCTTGCATTGGTCAGCACTTGTTAAACACAAAGATCAATCCTGTTACCAAGAAATTTTCATACTTAAGAGGGTTTATTTGCCTTAACCCTCTGTAAAATAAGTAGCTGATTAATGAAGTTGCAAGATATATTTTTTTCCTGAAATTTGTTAACAAATAAGAGTTTGACGCAGAGAATTTTAACATCTTACTAAGCAAATATAAAAGATGGATGAGAAATCAATAACACTGCACTTGACAATATACAGCTAAAATCAGGTGGTGAGGTTGATGATAAACACCTCATTTAAAGTAAAGATAATGTAACCAAGTGAAATGCTAGGATAACATAAAACTTTTTATCTATACTGATTATCTTTAGATGCATGGGAGGTGCTGATACATCTGAGCTAAATAACAAAGAGGAACAGATTATTCCTGTGTTGGAAAGGTTATTCTTCCGTGAAGAACAACAAGAAAGCATTCTGTAAGAACATAGGCAAGAAAAGAAAGGCCAAGGAGAGTGTACCCACCCCCATAAACAAGAAGGGAGAACTTGTGACCACAGATATGGAGAAAGCTGAGGTACTCAAGGAGTTCTTCACCTCAGCCTTCACTGGTAGTCGGGTTTCCCACTTCTCTCAAGTTCCTAAACTTCCAGGTGGGGGTTGGGGTAATGAAATCCCTCCCACTCTAAGTGAAGACCAGGTTCGTCATCACTTGATGAAACTGAGAAGGCACAAGTCTATGGGGCCTGACAATATGCATTCCAGGTCCTGAGGGAGCTCTCCATCATATTTGAAAAATCATGATGCTCAGATGAAGTTGCCAGTGATTGGAAAAAAAGGAAACATCACTCCTGTTTTTCAAAAAGGGATGAAAGGAAGACCCAGTGAACTATAGATCCATGAGACTCACCTCTGTGCCTGGGAATGGCATGGAGCAGATCTTCACGGAAGGAATGTTAAGACACATACAAGGCAAGGAGGTTTTACTAGAGCAGTTCCTGCATGACCAGTCTGGAGGCCTTCTATGATGGAGCGACTGCAATGGTCAACAAGGAAAGACAGACAGATGTCATCTACCTAGACTTATGTAAGGCCTTTGACAGTCCCACACAACGTGCTTCCTTATCTCCAAACTGGAAAGATCACGGATTTGAAGGGTAGACTGTTTGGTAGATATCAAATTGGTTGGATGGACACAGACAGAGAGCTCTGGTCAATGGCTCTATGATAAGGTAGAGGCTCTGGCAAGTGGTGCCCCTCAGAGATCTGTCTTCGAACCGGCGCTCTTTAATATCTCTATCAATGCCATAGTGAAATTGAGCTCACCCTCAGCAAGATGGCAGATGACACAAAGCTGAGTGGTGCATTTGACGTAACAGAAGGACAGGATGCCATTGAGAGGGACTCACGAGAACCTCATGAGGTTTAACAAGTTCAAGTGCAAGGTGCTGAACTTGCGGTATCCATACATGAGTACAGACAGGGAGAACTCATTGACAGCAGCGCTGTGGAGAAGGATGTGGGGGTTCTGGTGGATGAAAAGCTCGACAGAAGCCAGTGCTGTGCGCTCACAGCCCAGAAAGCCAGCCGTATCATGGGCTGCATCAAAAGCAGTGTGGCCAGCAGGTTGAGAGAGGTGATTCTGCCCCTCTACTCTGCCCTCATAAGACCCCACCTGGAGTACCACATCCAGCTCTGGAGTCCTCAGCACAAGAAAGATGTGGATCTCTTGGAGTGAGTGCAGAGGAGGCCACAAATATGACCAGGGGCCTGCAGCAACCCTCCTATGAAGAGAAGCTGAGAATTGGGATTGTTCAGTCTAGAGAAGAGAAGACTCATTGTGGCCTTCCAGCACTTAAAGGGGCTTATAAAAAAAAAAAGGAGAGGGACTGTTTGTATGGGCAGATAGTGTTAGGATAAGGGGTCTTGTTTTTTAACTAAAAAGAGAAGGAATTTAGATTAGATATTAGGAAGAAATTCTTCACTGTGAGGATGGTGAGACAGCGGAACTGTTTGCCCAGAGAAGTTGTAGACGTCCTACCAATGGAAGTATTGAAGGGCAGGATGGATGGATTGCTTTATGTGACATAGCTGCCTTCGATAGCAGGCCATGGGGCTCCACAGTCCTTTCCAGTCCTTGTCCCCATATCATGGAGTGCAGCACACGCTGCAAGAGAGATGCGGGAAGTCTGGCAGGTGGAGCCATTTCCCCTCTGTTCTCAGCATCTCTGCTGAACCCCAAGCTGACCACTCCAGTAACAACACCCTAGAGTGACCATCTGTAAAAATCTTTGGTTGAACTGGGGCAGGAGGACCAGCTTTTGTCTACGTTGCACTGCAGAACAGTGACGGTAAACCTACATATCCTTAAGCTAATAACAAGAAAAACTAGCAGTGTAGGTGCATAAGTGGGTAATATTTTTAGCATCTGGGCTTATCAAGCACAGTAACTCTTAATTCTCCTCATGTTTCACTGGCACTGGTGTCACACACTCCTAAATTGATGTGTGAGGAAACAAATTATAGAAAAGAACAGCAGGAGGTAGATGTGACATAGTGAAAACAGACAATTTGGAGATGGAAAGAGACTGGGAGTATTCTGCTTGAGAGGCTCTGACATCTGTTTTAGAAGGAAAGGTAAGGAAAACTAGTGTAACTACAACAAAACTTCTTAACAGTCCATTTCATATTTCAGTCTGTCTTAACACTCTTGTTGTGTAATTACATATGAACAATATCACATGTATAGGTCTTCAGCAAGCTGTATGTGTCTTTGAACATATATTTGCATTCATCTATAGATGTTTGGCAAAGTTACAGATAGACTTTCTGTTTAGTACAGTAGAAAGGCACTGACAATCCATATCGAGTTTCCTGATTTCTCTAGGTTAGCTCTAACACACCAGAGCAAAACAAAGCAGCTAACAGGAGCCCTAATTATTCACGTAACTGTCTCTGTGCTCCCTGCTTGAGGAATGAAAAGGAAAATGAGAAATGGTTGTGTTGCAGATGTCTCAGCAAGGGTTCCCTTTTCATATGGGATTTGTACCATGTATTTTTGAGTAGATAACGGTTTGCTTTCCTTCTTTGTTTTTTTCCTGAAGATACCAATATTGGACACCATAACATATGATTGCTTTGATACGATCGTCATAAAAGAGCTGTAATGACAAGAAAATTTCAGCATTCTCCTAGTTTCATATGCTTTTTCTCCTTAGGTTACAAAGGTGAGCTGCATAAAAAAAATTTAGCTGGAGAGAAATAGTGTTTCACTGATCAAATAGATATCTAATATAGACAGTGTGTCTACCTTCATCATCTAGGTTCCCTTTAAAGTCAAAAATGACAAACAGGCAATTCTAAGGCTCAATTTTACCTTATCTTAAAGCTGATGTCAGAGGAGTTACACTCTTACTTCTCTCCGGTGATTACGAAGATTGCCTTGAACCACTCACTTTCATACCAAAATCCAAATTGCAAAACCTCATGTTAAATGAGGTGAATTCCTTCCACCTGCTTCCCCACAGAACACCAGCACACTTATCTACCCTTTGATCAGACCAGAATTTTTAGAGTTATTTTGATATTTTTGAATTTTCTCCATTCATGTGTTTCATACACAAACGTATGAAATGGTTCCAAAGCACGGCAGAACTCATCCTTACACATTCCCTCTTTACCTCTTTTATCCACCATCCACCAGTTTTCCAGACTCTGTCCCTACCAGCTTCTCTTCCTGAATGCTCAGAAATTGCTCATTCTTAATACCAAAAGTTTATCACCTCTGACTTCACTGACTTGTTGCCTACCTCATAATCACATCGAAAGGTAAATCCCATCTATTTACTACACTCGGTCTTTATACTAACCTTTCATTGCTTCAGATTTATGTATTTGTCATCCCATAAAATTGATAAAAGCTCATGTTTTTCTATAAACCAGACTAAAATTCATCTTCATCTGCTTCAGTTTATGAATCTCTGTGTTGAGTATCTTATGATAAAGTTTCCTGTGAAGGATGGTTTGTAAAGTATGGCTTTCTAGAATAGATATTCCTCTCCTGTGAACTAAAGAAATATTTGAGAGACACTATGACTTTCTGCATTAATTCCCAAGTCAGGTGTGAGTGCTGAATACATAGGAACATTTTACAGTAAACATCAAAGATTTTGACAGAAGTTCATCCATGAAATACACAAATAAAACCCCCCAAACGACAAGCAAATAAAACCCTTCTCTTGTTTCTCATAGATGTATTAGCTTTAGATTTCAATCACAGCAGACAGAGAGAACTCAGTACTACAGGGATTTGAGGTAGTACAGCACAAATGTGTACTAACTTATATACGTAAGTAATAATCATACTGTTCCCATTCTACACTGATGTTTCTCTAGCCATATTTATCTCATTGCCTCAGGAACTGCCCTTAATAGCTTGAATATAAAAAAAAAAGCTTTGCTCCACTTTACATTTTCATTTTTTGATATTTCTGTGATACAATATTTTCAGGTTACTAATCTATTTTTGGAAAATACAAATATTTCACAGAATTTGAATATTTAAAGTATAAAAAACCTCCAGATGTCATACTCTCAAACCCGGACTCCTTTGTTCTAGCACTGTTCTCAGTAACTGTTCCTGTTATGAAATAAAACTCATCACTGGATGCATATTGAAAATGTCTATAGTTAACATCAGGATACACATAAGAAGTAGTTAGTTTTCGTGTATGCTTGTGTCTATACTTTCAGCGAACCCTTCCATCCCAAGACAGACATGTTACTTAAGAAAACAGTAAACAGAACAAAATCAAAATAGTTTCTAAACACTCACTTCAGATGAAAGGATAAAAATTTTTAGCTTCTTCAGAAGTTAGAATGACAATTTCATATTATCAAAACTTCTCTCAAATTTACAAGCTTTCATCATTTTTTATATATGGCTACTGTTAAGATTAGAATAGGTGCTCAAGTGTCTTTTTATCTTGAATGTGATACACACACTGTTTGCTTTCCAAGCTTTTCAGCATTAATCCAAATAGATTTTTTTCATGAGTCTCACTTTTAACACTCCAATGAAGTTTGAAAAGACCTGACTGTACCCTACATTCTCTGAGAGCATGGGGATAGCTTTACTGCCATTTCTTCTCCAGGTACCCCAGTCTTTCTTGTGCTCTATGCCAAACTCTGTCAGGGATGCTAACTCTCCTTTGCCCTAAATCAAAACTGAAAGCTCACTTATTTCCCTTCTGGGCTCTCAGTCAATCTGATCAGTAGTAGACACCACAGAATTCAACAAACAAGTCTTTTGTAAAGGGCCTTGAAATGTCATTGCATGATAAGGTGACACAGCTTAAATACAATTTCGATATCAAGAGTTAATCCTGGACATCGAGTGATTCTGCACCCATGGAAAAATGGACTTTATGAGTGTTAAGGAGTCAGAAATTAGGTAGAACACAATGGATTTGCTACTAGATGAAATACCAGACCACTAAAGAAGATGGCAAACCAAACAAGAAAGTAGACTCTTACTTTTGATAGTTCTAATCAACTCTCAATAACTAAAACACTTCTGCAAAATCCTGTCTGTGATAAAAAGTCAGTCTTTAGCACTAGATTTTAGTAAAAATACCAACCCAGAAGTGTACTGACAACATCTTTCTAAGGAGGAAAAAAAGATAACTTTTCCACAAAGCAGGATTATTTACATGTCGTGGACGGCATGGAGCTTTTTCCAGTGTGGTAGACTATTTTATTTTATTAAAGGCTAATTACCACTAACACAAAGAGCCCAGCGAGGACTGGAGGAGCAATGCCAGGCAGAGGAACCCAAACAACCTAATCAGTGAAAAATAGCTCACTGATTTGGCTGCTCCCTAAGTCCAGCAAGGGGAGTGGTTACACCACAGTCCCAGGGTGAAACACCGCATGGTGACTCAGTGACAGAAACACTCTTGCATGGTCATGTTCTGCACTGAAGGGGGTGGTTGTGTTTGAGGATCTGAGATTCATTGTGGGATGAAGGAAAAGAACATTTTTGGAGACTGTATAAAACTTTCAGAGGGGATGTTTTAAAGAAATTGTGGGAAAGAAATTTCAAAGAAATTATGAGAACGTGTGGAATTTATTATGGGGTGTTTAATGGAAGGACCTAAGGTGGAGAAAGGGAGGTACCTAGGTGGCTCAGGAAGGAAGAGGAGTGGCAATATATGGAGTAGATCAGATAAAAAGGTTTAATCAGCTGGAAACAGGCTGGTACAGAATACCTGCCTGACTATGCCCTGTGCTTGATCACCACAGTTTATTCTACGAACACATTTAATCCTATTATATCTACCTTCTGTGGATGCACTTCTGTTCCCACTGGGCACTCGTGAATGCTAGTGAGCATCAAGTTGGACCACCTGGCAAATAGGATGAGAGATCTGAGCACCAGCAACCAGAGCCTTGCTGTGGGTTTCCAAGGCCCCTGTGTCCACGTGTCAGCAACTGGGGAGACCTGGGATCCAGTGGCTAACTTGTTGGCAGACTGAGAGTCTAAGGCTGGCTACTAAAGTGTTCTGTAGTACACAGGTGTGTATATGTACATGTATATATGGATACAAATATATGCATGCATATGAAGAGAGACACATGTGTTTGTGTGTGTATATATATGCACATACACGTATATGCCTACTAGAAATAGGTGCTCAGCCTTGTTGAGCCTGGGGATGCAGAGCCACAGGAACCCCACTGGTTTGGGCTACCAGATTCTGCAACCTCAGGCAGTATCAAAAAGAAATAATCAAAGGTTGTAAACCTAAAAATGTCTGCATTCATGAACATTAACATACACATGTTCAGCATCTGAGTTGCAAAAGAGAAAGATATCAAAAAAAATGGATGGCTTTGAAAAAGGAATCTTTTAGTAAGTGGAGAGGTCACATGCTGAAAGCAATAAAAGGACCAAGCCGGACAGTGTTTATATGGGACTGATGGAAAACGAGGGAGGAAAAAAAAGCAGAAAGATTCAGACAGAAGCAGAACTGTGCAAGGTCTGATGAGGAGAAAAAAAAAGAATGAGAAGAATCTTGACAGCTTTGTGAAAGGTCTGGAGAAACAGAAATGTAAGTCAAGATGCAACACATTTGATATATGAGAGAGATAATACCTTACTTATCTAGAAAGATGAATGCAAAGGTGGAAATAATCAGGCATGATGAGGACAGATGTGGAATTATCTACTGTGATGAGATAGGAGAAAGGAAAAAATATCTGAAAGGGAAAAACATCAATCATGACAGACAAATGGGATTCCCTCAAGGAACATGACCTTGATAGCTAATTCTTTTTAGAGAGATTATAACTACATGGGTTTTTCCACAATTCCTCACTTTGGGTTTCAAATAATCATTTATAAAGACAGATTATCTTAGCACTTGAACTACTTTGCATCAAAGTTTTTGGTAAATTATGCTTTTCCAACATAGTACATACTATTCACAGGTTCTGAAGCCAGTTTCTAGCCTATTCCCATTTGACATATCTTAAATATTTTAAAACATATACAAAAATTCTAGTAAATATTTAAACACAGATATGCCAGTACCTCAGATCTGAAGTACCATACATAAATGTTAACACTTATTTAAATAAAGTAGTCAATTTTGATGAATTGCAAAGCAACTGGTTTACTGCTGAGATTCCAGAAAATTACTGTGTAGCCATTCTGCAGGAGAAGAGTATAAAAGTGGAACACAATGAGAACCTATTACTCATCCTTCCCACACAGTCCAGTAGTAAATGCATTTCTAACATGAAGTTTCATAAGAACTTGTTGTTGGCTCTTCTTCACTGCTTTGTTGGAAGGAGCAGTCAGTTTTACTGGACCTAACTTCTGATCTATGTTTCAGTCTTGCAGAGTATTTCTGACATGGCTATGAGAAGAGGGATATTCAGTCTGTCAGAAGCAACAGACACAATGAACTGTGCTCTCTGAAGCATACCCTTGATACTTTTCCACAGAAAAGTATCCACAGAATTTTGTTCTGAGTTTTTTTGCTATTTTGTGCACAACTACTTACTTGGGTTTACTCTCTTATACAGATCTGAATCATGGGTCATCTACCGCCACCACCCACATCTCCTAGAACACTTCCATCAACGCTACCTCCATACAATCCTAAACATTCACTGGTCAGATTATGTGACCAATACATCTGTTCTAGAACAAGCAGCAGTCACAAGTATTGAGGCCATGTTGCTGAGAACACAGCTGCGCTGGGCAGGGCACGTCTCAAGGATGAAGGACCACCGCCTCCCTAAGATCTTACTTTATGGTGAACTTGCTACCGGCTGCCACAAGAGAGGAGCCCCAAAGAGAAAATACAAGGACTCCCTGAAACAACATCTCAGCCTTGGCCATATTGATCAACATAACTGGTCTACCCTGGCCTCCAACCGAGAGGTCTGGAGACACACCATCTATAACGCTGCTGATGCTTTAGAGAACGCACGCAGGATCACCCTTGAGGAGAAAAGACAACACAGAAAGAATCGTGTCTTGCAGAATACACCATCTAAGGAGTCTTTCTGCTGTGCCTTTTGCAACTGGTCATGCCTATCTCGTATTGGCCTTTTTAGCCACCAACGCACTTGCAACAAACATCGGTAGAGCCCTTCCCAAATCTTCGTTTGCAAAGCCCAGCCATGATGACTTACTTGGGTTTATGTTTGTCCAACACATCATGGTGAGGTTGCTATAGGAGTGTTTCTTGGTTCCACTGTTTCATTTTGGTAGGTTTTCTGTAGTGCTCTTCTCCTAGCTTTCTTTTTGATTATGAATGCGTGATTCCCCACTGGAAAAATAGATGGCAAGGAAAGAGTTCATGCTCCTAATGGAAGTGGTAGAGAGAATCTCATCTTCCTCTACATAGTCCTGTGATCCAGGCAGCTGCAAACTGCTAGCCAATAGCCAAACTTACTAAGCGGATGCAAGCACTACAACAGCTCTCTTTGGAGAGGACAATAAGGGAAGACGTGCCCCTCTGTATTCGGCATTTCCTTTGGAGGAAAGTTTATACGTATTCCCAGGCTAATAAACTGGAGTGTTCAGGCTGAAATATGTGTCCACAGACTGTAGCTGATGCTTGCAGCTCCTACTGAAATATCAGCTGTGTTGTTTCTTTTTTTTTTTCCTTTGGACAACATCTGTTGCTCATAGTGAAAATTAGGACAAGCTGCTTGATATTCTGGAAAGGTGCTAAAAGATACAAATCCACATAAAAAGTAAAAATAAGTCCCCCACTATTTCCATTGAAAACCAGTAGGCAACATTACAATTAATTAGACTTTCAATCACAAACAACCAATAGCTACAAATATGTACTATACACACAGACAAAAATGCATTAAAGAGCATCATTTTCATAAATGAGCCTTTCAATAGTTAGGAAGTGCAAGAATTAAAGTTTCCTGGGGTACTTCAATTTGCTACTCTAGCCTGACTGGCCTTAATTATATGTTTTGATTCTATTTTCCACAGGGTTCTGGCTTCATTCAGAACTCATGATAGTGGGTGCTCACTTAACATGCATCTATACAATATTCTGTTGTCTCAAATGAGCAGTTAAATAATCTCTGTAGTTATTAGCCTCACAGATTATTCAACTCTAGAGAATAAGAGCATTTCACAAACTGATTTATTTTCTTTATGTCCACTTGGATGCATGGACAATTGAGGAATATTCAGAAAAGAATTCAGACAACTAACATTGAATGTCCACTCTGAACTGCCTAGGATCCAAACTTTAAAAGAAATTTGTTTTATGTATCCCATCTAATACTCAAAGCAATCTTCTCAGTGCCCTCTGTCCCACCTGAGTAGGTTCAGCATTTTTCCACAGCAGACCGCACTGCATCAATTTAAATCTCAGTAAAGAGGAAACACTGCATTTGTGACTCTTTGTAGGAAGGATGGTAGAAACACACCATTTAGGAACAGCAAGAGTTTCTGTTTCCCCCAGTGTTTTTTTTCCCAGAGTGATTCAGCAAACCCCCAGTGGTTAGAACACCTTTCCTTCTTTAAGCATTGAAATCACTAACATTATTCTCTCTTTTGAAACTTAGATTACACATTTTCTTTTCTTTGGTAAGGTTACAAGTCAACTACGGTGCATGCACATATAAATATAAATAAGTATAAATAAATAAATAAATAAATTTATATATATATATATATATGTGTGTATATATATCTCACATGTGTAGAGCTAAAGAGGTTCCTAGTCTGTGTAAGCGAAAAGGATTAAGGCTAGTAGAATCAAAACCTTTTGAGTATTTGTTATGAAGAAACATCTGCATGTTGTCTGTCATGTCCAGAGTAAACATTTTCACTTGTGGAAATGAGTAGACTGACTATGTAATCAGAGTAGGGATAGTCACACTTTTTGATTAGATCTCAAAAAAGAATATGAAAGAATAAATTCACACACAATACTGTAGTGATGCTTTATGACTTTATTGCATTTGCAAACAGCATCATGATAAATTTGGAGATATTATACAGTCTTTTAGAATCCATATGACACTATCTGGCAAAAATTCTCAAGTGAAGTGTATTGGTGTCTGCCGCTGAATGATAACATTTTTCCTATAGAGAAGAAACTGTTTCAGCTGACTAAAAATAACTGGTACCCACACTCTGTAGCTTTCAAATTATTTTCTGACTCAAGCAAGTTGCTTCTTGTATTTTAAAGCTTTACTATAATCTGACATGTACATAATTCTACTCTTGAATTCTTCATGAAATCATTTTCTCTTGAGGCAGAACGTTTTCTCTGTCCTAGTAAACAACTGAACTTAGACAAAGATTGTTTCTACCATTACTTTGTGAGACAAATCACAGAATTGCAATATTGACCTGAGTGGTATGAATAATTTTTTAAGGGCAGACATACTTTCATAAGGAGTATGTTTCCTCTAAATTCAGGAAGAAGGAAGAGCCCAGTTTATTCAATGTCATAATAGGAGGTCTGAGAAGAAAGTGAAGATATACAAGGTTTTTGTTTTTATTGATCCAGTGAGCAGCTATGTAAGATTTACATAGAAATTTTGTACAGAATTCAGTAAATATCTAGAGGGAGAAAATTAACTGGAAAAACAGCTATTATAGCTAGTATTTGAATTAATTGGAAGGTTGAGTAAAATAAATATGGGTAATGGACTTCAAAAACCTCAAGTATCTCTTGAAAAGAAAATCTAAGTTGGAGTAAGCAACATAAGGTGGAGATGCTGGAGACAGTAGCTGCAGATAGATAGTTCTATGAATCAGGGCTAATACAGGACAAAGAGCTAGGAGTGACAGAATCATCAGAGGCATTGATGAAGACATCTCCCAGCTGCTGGTTCCTACTGAATTCCAGGTTCTGCAATCGCCAAGAGCTGCCATCTTGCATAAAAAAAAGTTATAACTGATAATGTGATTGACAGCACCTGTCTCCTTCAGAGACAGTACCTTTCAGTTCCTGCTCAGACTTAGCCTTTACCTTTGGAGGGGGGAAAACTGCAATCCAATTAGCTATGCACTCTTGATGCTGTCCTGACCAAAACAACAAGGGCAGAAGAGCTGACTGTCCTTGTGAAAAGCTACAGAAAAGCTCAAACAACTAAAAATTTGTTAATCTAAGTGCCACAGTTTGCTGAAAGCTGAATCTTTTGCTGTTTCTGCTATCATCAGTGCCATGAGATGTTTTTCATCTTTGTGTGTATACTTCAAATTCTGTCTTTTTTTTTCTCAGTCTGAAAAAACAAAGTGGTATATTTAGTAGCTTATTCAAAAAACACATCCTAGTAAGTGCAGAAACACAGCAAGAAACATACAGTTGGAAAATATTCCCATTAGCAAGATTGTACTTTTTATGAAATGCATAAAGACAAATTTTACATATGTGAAGGAATAGAGGAAGAGAAACTAGAAATCTTTCTGGCTGAGCAAGGAACTCTTTAATGATCTGAAAGCAGAAAAGAAATCATAGAAACGCATGGGAGTAGTTTGTGTTCATATGAAAAGAAATAAAAAAGACTAATGTGGAAAAAACAAAAAAGTTCTTATTGGAACAAGGAAGAGAAGGCAACAAAAAGGGTTCATAACTGTATTTGAACAATGAAAACAAAAGATTGTAAAAGAGAACAAGGACCAAATTACAGATTATAAAAAAGAAGGGTAACCTATTCATTGCCTTTTTCCTAAACCTTTACATGAAAGACAAATACTGAAGACTCATTTGACAGAATTAATTTAACAAGCATATTAACATGCACTGACAAAGAAAACATGCTGAAAGAAGATGCAGATCAGTCAAATGTGAGCATTGGAGCAGAGATTGAAAATATTCACTTTGAAGTTTTTAGGAAATTAGCCATTGGAATTCTGAATATGAGTAAGTATTTATCAAGGACCTGTAGAAGAAGTTAAAGAACCCCAAACGAACCAACGAAAACCTTTTAGGGCCAGAGAACCACCTAGTCAAATTAATAACTTTGGATCCCAGTATTAACCACAATATCTACAAGTTCCTGAAGGATCAGATCGTACAAGAACATGTCTACATCTGTCAAAAAGAACTCATGTCAAGCCAATCTACTTTCCTATTACAAGTTAACTGGCGAAAAGGAAATTGCAGATATGATATACCCTGACTTTTGATCACAGATTCTGACACTATTCCACATAATATTCTCATAAACAAGCTAAAGCAGCAAATGTAATCACCATCAGATGGGTTGACAGTCAGCAAATTTCTCAGCAAACAATTACCAATGATTTGCTGTCAAACCAGAAGAGGATTTCAAGGACTAGATTGGGAACAGGAAAGGCTGAGATCTACCAAGTATTTTCACAAGTTCCATTTATAATGGCAAAGACAAGACCAAATTTGATTGTTAGACTAAGGGCATAGTGGTTCTAAGCACATTGGAAGCTGGAATAAAAATTATTTTTAGACTAGAGCACTAAAATTTCAGCAGCTCGTTGGAATTAGTGGAGGCAAGCACAAAGTGTTAAACCTGGCAAACAGCAATCAAACACAGTGAGAATACACAGAGAGCAGATAAACATGCAATAATGGTGCACAATTCAGCACCAGTGAGCTACAAGTAATGTAGTGTCCTCTTTTCCCAAGAACACTTTAAGGAAGATGAAGATAAAATGAAGAAAATTGCAGAGACTAGTAAAAGGGATTAGAAAAATAATAGAATATTTAACTTGCAAGCAAAAATTCCAGTAATCTCTAGTTTGAGTAATAATTAAAGTTGAGAATACTGAGTATGAGACAGTAATATTCTTCCAACATGCAAAAATGTGTTATAAAACAGTGATCAATACCCATTGTAAGGTAGAGAAGAAACCAACGTAATATGCAAAAAAAGTACTATCAACACTGCCTAGTCAAAACTTTTCAACTGTTAGGGTGAAAGAAATTAGGAATATTACTGAATCAGTTATTTGAAAGTTTTTAAATACCAATATATCGCTGGTCCAGCTTGTTTAGGTGTAGTTGATCCTGACAGACCTCAGAGACTGAACTAAATTACTTGATTTTTCTTGATGTCATCTATTTGAATCTGTCATTATTGACTGTTATAAATGGATCAAGTATAAGCAATTAAATATGCCACTTCTAATATCAGATATTTCTAAACTAATAACTGCTGTGAAGCCACCTCAAAGCTTTTAATCTACTTTAATCACTGAGATAAATCCGTTAGAACTGGAGATGCCAACTTAGTAGCTGCAGATTTTCAAATGTTTAAGTAAGAATATATATTTAAACAAATGGACAATTAGTGACAGGGAGGAATATAATGGTAAATTTGTCTTTGAAATGCTGTGCTGACAAGGCTGATACTGGAGGAACTGTTACAGTATCGAATAGACTGTTAAATCCATCATATTAAACTATGAAGGGGTTGCAAATTTCATCTTTGACATTACCTGAGTTTCTGAGATAATTTGGACAACAATTTTATCACAAAGAAGGTACGTGCAAAGATGAATCATGTTGCCCCATATGCTTCCACACCACTTCTGAATAATATGAGTTCTACTTCAGTATCCAGATAGTGTGGACAAGCTGAGATCTTCTGCATGATAATGATTACTCTTAACTATTATTTGGACATCCAGCCTAAGAATTATGCTTTAAATTTTTTTCACGTAAGAACACAGTATATATAACTTAATAAGGGAAAAATTTCTGTTGATCTGGAACCGAGTTCAAAACAACCACCTCAGGCTAAAAAACTGGGATTCCTGTGAGTTTCACTACAGATGTAACATTTCTGCAAAAATAAATGCAGTTTCATTTACCAGAAAACAGTGAAGCTTAAACAAAACAGAGCATGCTGGAAAAAACATGATCCAATGAGAAACTTAGAGAAAAAACTCTAAAATGTCATAAAAAATATAAAATTTGAAAAATACGCAAAGTACTCAAATTTATGCAGAAGTGGATTTAGTGCAGCTACAACCAAAAGGTCACTATTGCTCCCAGAGAAATCATCAGAGACATTTCTTTTAATATATATAAAGTGGGATTTCATTTTTAAATTATGTCCTTCTGAAGATATATTTCTACTCTTAGGGGAGAGGTTACACAAAGACTTTTACCCTGGTTCAAAATTTGCATTAGTACCACAATGCTAGCCCTGCATTTGAGCAGATAAACAAATCACACATCTCTAAGTGCTGAAGAACACCTATAACTTTCAGAGGCAGAGCAGAGTTAGGCTGTTACTGTGCTAGACTGAAAAAAATATAAGAGCTTTACGATTTCTAAAATGGCATTTTGAAGTAGACACAGGTAATCAGAATATCATTCATTGTCTTATTGTTTTCTACTAAAAAGCATTAGTTTTCCGAGAACAAAGTTCCTCTTCTTAACTTTCTGGATTTTTGCATTCCCAGTGAGCTCACTCAGAATTTGGGAACAGACTTTGATAGGCAGTTTTTGGAGTTGACTCTTTGGCAAGCCAATAGAGAACCAAAAAACTCACCCCTTTGGGTATAGCTTGCACATCACCAGGAACTTCTATAGAAACAGTTATTTGTCAAATGAATGTGTTATAAAATGTCAAAATGTCACCTACAATAAACAACATTTTTTTACTTGGAAACTTGATACTCTATCTTGAAATGCCAAAGTCTTTCAGGGGAAAAATATAATAGTACCAGTTTCTGTTTGACCTAATATTTTTGTTTTTATAATAAACTTTGGATTATTTCCATAAAGAGGACAGACGGGTGTAGCCTTTTGCTTTACAAGACACATTCCACATTTCTCTGTGATTTCCTTGTATTAATTTCTCTATATATTGCAAAAAGCCTAGCTCTACCTCTTTTTTTGTAATTAAGGAAGTCACACATTATTATAGCATTGTCAGATAAAAGACAAACAAGAATTTTGCTACATTTGAAGTGGATGTTCATATATATTTACTCCATTGCCTGTTTGGTCTGATCACATCTAATAGCTAAATAAAAATTAAAAATAAAATTTAACATAAAATCAAAGAATATCCTGAACACCACTGTTGTAAATGAGAAAACTACCCTACTTATTTGTGACACTGAGTTAGCGCTTTTGTATCATGGCAGAGAAGAGAAAAGGTATTGATAGCATCTCAGACTGTGCTATATAAACCATCTATCAGGAGTTATTGAATTACACAGAATAGATCTGTTTATCCAATTCAAGCTTAGAACAGTTTGTTCCAATTTAGAAAAAGGTAAAAGGACATGTAAAACCAACTGCAATAGAAAACACATCATACATTGCAAATACACTTTATGAAGTGAAAGAAAGACTCAACAGACCTACTTAGAGAAAGATGTTCAGTTTCATTTAGCCAGAGTACAGAGAAAAAAAAAAGTATCAGATTTTTGTTTTATCTAAAAAAACCCCACCACAATTAAGATACCTCCATAACTACTGATTTTACCAAATACATGAAATTATTCCATTGCTTATCACAACATAAATACAGGTGACAGTCCTAGTAAAAGGTAATTAGCATATCCAATGATCCATGAAGCATATAGCTTTCAATATAGAGTTTAATTACCATAGTCTCACGCTAGGTTGGATATTACGTTGAGATTTACGAGATAAATAAAGGATTATGATCTTGCATCCACTTTCAGCACAAAGATATTTTCTAGACTACTCAGGTAGACTGGGAAACATAAAAGGTCTTCATGATGGTATAGAGTAATTCAATCGTGTTCAGGTTGTAGAGTCAGAGGTCTGTCAGTGTCACTAGCATTGTTAGTGCAATAAGACTTTTTACTTAACAGAGAAACTCTTTTATACCAACAAATTAATCCAAACCATACTGTAGATCCTGTCTAGCAGACTTTGAATCTTACACATCTTCAAAGATGTCTTCACAGAGAAAGACTAATAATATTAAAATGAAATAACCTTGTCTGATTGTGGGAACAAGTTGAGTCAACAGCACCTGCATTCAGTTAATTAGGATCAAAAAGGAGTGTTTTGGCCTTGACTGATGTTTTTGATAAAGAGAGTGATGTGTTGCCAAAGCGAACACCACTTAATGGTCTGCCTGATCTGCATGTTTTTCCCATGGTTGAAAACAGTCAAACATGATGTGAGTGTGAATGTGTGGGATCAACGCACTGGTTCAGGACAATCCTGGGAATTTTGGTTAACTAAAAGACAAACACCAGATGCTGTTTGGGAGACAATATGAATAAAAGGGGAATGCCAGAAAGATCAGCAGACAAATCCTGAAATTGAACTCTGTGTGGTGGCAGCCCCATTTCTTTCAGTGCTCATAATCTCCATAACTGATCTCATGGATTTAGAAACAACTAAATTTACAGTGGAACATATTAATGTAAACTCTAAATTACAAACAAATAATTTCAAAACATATGCTATTTACTTAGATAAATCTAATTTTTTAAGGTCTCAAGAAACTTAAATGACAGCTACTTATCCTACTTGTAAAGTGAAAATAATTTTTTTTCACTGTTACTTTGAATAAACTTTCAGTTGAATTTGCAGATGAAAAAAGAATGGACATGAGAAACTTACTGGAGTGAATTGCTGTGTGCATGTGATAAAATCCCTGTGAAGCTAAATATGATCTAGGCTGACAGCAAAAACACATATAGAAGTATATGAAATACTGTGTGATTTCAATAGTTCGAACTTTTTTTTGTTCTCTGAATTTGCTCCTGTAGTTTCGAATGTCAGAATCTACTGGTGTAGTGGACTTGGAAGCAGCTAGGATTGCATATTGGGGAGCAGATTGCTTAATTCAAAGACTGAAATGGACAGTGAAGCTTAGCAACAAGAATCTTGTGCTTTTGAAATAAATTCTTTCAGCTCCTCTAGAATTACTTTAATTAGCCCTTATATACAAATAGCAAAATAATTGGAAAACATTTAAGAAAAAAGTTATTATTTTCTTACAGATCAAGAATAAATCAAGACAAAGTTTTAGAATCTCAAAATGCAAGTATGTGAACTAAAAAGGTCAGATATCCTTTAATGAAATTTTGTTCATTTACAACGCAAGCAAAAACAGAGCCCAAATAGGGTAGAATTGTTAAAAATTTGACCTTTCATGAGACTACAACCTCTTCTAGTAAAAACAGGTCTCCCTTGTTTTATCTATACATCTAATCACAGTACCTGGATTTCTATAGGCTATATATCACCAGAATGGGATATATAATATACTCTACCTATAAGAAAGCAAAATTTCTTCTTCAGTCACACACATTTCAAAGGTGATTCTCCCCCTCATGAGACCCCACCCGGACTGTGACCCCCAGAAGAAGAACTGTTGGTGTGAGTCCAGACCAGGCCATGAAGATGACCAGAGTACCTCTCCACCTCTGCGAGGAAAGGATGACAGAGTTGGGGTTGTTCAGCCCGGAGAAGACAAGGCTTCGGGGCAACCTGATTGTAGTCTTCCAGTACCTGAAGGGGGACTTTTTACAAGGGCATGGACTGATATGACAAGGGGGAATGGCTTACAACTGAAATAGGGCAGGTTTAGATTAGATATTAGGAAGAAACTCTTTACTGTGAAGGTGGTGAGGCAGTGGCACAGGTTGCCCAGAGAAGCTGTGGACGTTCCATCCCTGGAAGGGTTCAAGGTCAGGTTGGATGGGGCTCTGAGCAATCTGGTATAGTGAAAGGTGCCCCTGCCCATGGCAGTAGGGTTGGAACTAGATGATCTTTAGGGTCCCTTCCAATCATTTTAAGATTCAATGAATATAATAAAAACATTGCTAAAAAAAAAGGCAATAAAAACATAAAAACATTTTAAAACCATAAAAAATAAGTTCATACTTGAATAAATAGAAGAAATAAAAATACTGAACCAAGCTTTCTGAGGATAACCAAGTATTTAAATCATGAATTAAAGTCTTCCTAAATTAAGAAATGAAAATTAAAAACATTAAACACTTTTTAGCGTTTCTGATTAGAGCTTAGAAGCATACTCCAAAGACTTCCATGCCAAAAGAAACATTAATAAAAAGGAGTATTTATGCAGCATCACTTTTTTTTTTTTTCTCAACAGAGTATTATACCAGTTTTAACCACTCTTAGGGTCAGAATAAAGTTTAGTAATGCTTGATTTTCTGGGACTGAATTTACCATAAAAAAAGAGACAAAACTACAGAATTTTTGTAATTTGAACAATACTTTGTATACTAAAAACTGATGAAACACTACAATGAAACACTGATTACAGTAACATTCAAGTGTTTTACTGTTGCATTGATATACTGACTTATCTTTTGCACCTATCAGGGAAAAATAAAAATTTTAAAAAATGGAAACCAAAACCAAAGTTAGATCAGTAATAAAACTAAAATATTTAGCCAAAATACACCTTTGATCTGAAAATGCAGATAAGGACTTCAGATTTGTCAAGATCTTTGTTAACCATATAATGCTTTCTAATAAGTATCTTGTTCTAAATACCATGACACCTACGTTTTTGCATCACAATGGTGACGCAAAAAGGGTATTTCTTAAAAGTGGTTTTCCAGGAACAGAAGAGTTTTAGGTACGTACATATAGTCTTACTCCAAGAACACCTTTCACAAGCTGCATTTCTAGAACAGTTTTGTAACTGGGAATGTTCCAGCAGACACCAAATTCCTTGAGTGTTATGATGGCCTGAACCCTTCTTTTTCCCTCCAAGGCTTTTCCAGGCAACTGCACTTAAAGTTGAAGGAATTCAAGTTTTGCCATTTTCTATCCACTTCTTTTTTTTATGAAGGGCTGTTTGAAGTCTTGAGTACCAACCACAATGTGTTTCAAGAAGAAAACTGAGCGGTTCTGTAACAAGTCTAGCAACAAGCATGCTCCAGGAGTAGCAAAGCACCAAATGCAGTTCCTCTGCTGCTCCTCTGTACTCCTCCTATGCACATGTTATATCCAAATTGCTGTGTTAAGGTCCAAGTATGCCTGTAAGTACTAACCTACCTAATTCTGCTTCCAATACCAAGTGATAGTTCTCTTCACCAGCAATGTATAAGCAAGAAACATTCCCCCTCCAAGCACAAAAATTAGAGCTTTAGGAGTCCCTGTGGCTGCTCCAGAGGCAGAGCCAGGCAATCCAGACAGCATTACGTCTTGACTGTTTGTTGGATCAAAGGATCCAGGCCTTCCAAGAATGCACTTCAAAGAAAACTGGAGAAGTTAGTGAGGGTGGGAGTCATCTGACTAAGAGCTGATAGCTACAGTTTTCTGTGACCTCTGCTTTTACAGTCAGTGAAGATTCATCTCACCTTACAGAGGTCTTTAAAAAACCAGTCAGATGAGCAGAATTGAGGCATGGTATAGGAAAACAGCAGAAGAATGGCAAGGATTATTGCAAACACACTCAAGTGACTTGCAGATAGGGTGTAAAAAACCATATATATCATACTAATAATTCTTTAGTCTTGTGGGCTTGACAAGCAGAACATCTATATTTAGAAAACATAGGCCCTGTGATACTCAGAGGCACCCTATCAAACTTTCCTAAGACTCTTGCTCTGCTGTGGGAAAGACCAAAGCACAGTGGTAAAGAAAGCTTCTGTGAAACCCTGAAAGATGCATGAAAACAGCATCCGCTAGCACAGACCAAGCTCCATGCTGCTGCTGCCCAGGTGCTGCTTTGAGGATCCCCCAGCTGGCAGGGTAATGAAAATAAATTTACTCTTTGCATTTCATCCATGGTTTTGTGTTTGTTCCTGTGTCCTGTCTATGCTGGCACACAGACACTGTTACTGCTCTTTCTTGCTTGTAGTGGGGTAAGGTGTAGGATGTTAGACTATGGCTAAAGGGTGTGAGAAAAACAAATGCCAAACCAAAAACAGAACACATGAGTAATACAGAGGGAAGGAGTAGTAAGAGAATGGCATTGGAAGAAAGGATGAGAATGAGCTTTGGAGGATAGAACTGGAAAGAGAGAGAGGAATAAGGAAAGAAAAAAAAAAGATGAATAAGAAAGCTCCTTTGCTTGGGAAAAAAAAAAGAAAACAAAACAGCAACAACTCAAAACAAAAACACATCCAAAAGGTTAATAAATTATATTTATTCAGGTTCCTAATGGCTTGAATGATTCATATTTTACAGAGTGCTATTGATGCTTTCAGCACTTAAGAATAAAGCTGAGCTTGTTGTGAGAAACACAACTTTTCTCTTCCTTTCCTTTATTTCTTCTTCTTTTTTTTAAATCACTGACTAACGTAGGAGAACACACTTTTCCATTTGTTAACTCTTCCCATCCAAAAGTACTTGGGTAAGAGTGGAAAATACACTGGATTTTTTTAGCCACAGAGCAGGTATTAGTGTTTATATGATGAAGCTACTCCCCTGATTCAAACATAAAAATCTTAACAGCACCAGGAAAAAAATAATCCACAAATAAACAATAACTTTAAGGTTGACCTTCCTGACTGCAGTAGTTTATTTCTTCAGTGACTGAAATAAATTAAATTCCTGTCTGGCTAAAGAAGGTAAAAAAAGGGTTGGTGGTTAAGTCCTAGCAAGGATTCAAAAGGTGGTTTTGAAGGAGAAATTTTAGGTTTCTTGTTGTAATTGAAGAAAGAAGTTGTTCCAGGCATAGAGAGAATGCAATGTGAAAACAGTGCAGAAATTAAAGGTTCTGCAAGGCGGGCAGTCAGTAATGTGCCCAGAGTTCTGGATCGGTGCATTTTAATTAAATCAAAGTAAACAAGCCACAGCAGGGCCAAGTGTGAGCCAAGCTGTAGGCAAGCTTGACATACGAAGTTTGAAGGTGAGTCTGAGGAAGTCTGAAGTTGCTGAAAAAAGAGAAAAGACAGCAAAAGAGAAGAGCTGGGTAATATGCTTGGGGGACAAAGGAGGACTAACTGTAGCTGCAAGATGATGAATAGCCTACAGCAGTGAGAGGTGAAGGGTGTACAGGCTGGAGGAGAGAGAGTATTACTTGTCACTATGTGGCTAAGAGACATAACTCACCCAGGACTCAGGAATGGTGCTCACAGTTTACATGTTTTTCCAATCCTTGACTTTACCCCAGACATGCATACCAAAATACTCTTTTGAATCTTGAAGGTTCATTTATGAGTGTATTGGGTTTGCATGGCCAGGTTTTGGTAGCAGGGTGGCTACAGGGGTGACTTCTGTGAGAAGCTTCCAGAAGCTTCCCCCATGTCCAGCAGACCCAATGCCAGCCGGCTCCAGGGTGGACCTGCTGCTGGCCAAGGTCAAGCCAATCAGGAATGACAGTAATGGCTCTGTGATAACATATTTAAGGGGGAAAAAAAAGGTTATGGCAGATGAAAATTGCAGTCAGAGAAGAGCGGAGTGAGAACATGTGAACAACTCTACAGACACCAAGGTCAGGGCAGAAGGAGAGAGAGGAGATGCTCCAGGTGCTGGAGCTGAGGTTCCCCTGCAGCCCGTGGTGAGGCAGCACAGCAGCCCATGGAGGAGATCCACTCCAGAGGACATGGATGCCTGAAGGAGGCTGTGACCCCATGGGAGGCCCATGCTAGAGCAGGCCTGGCAGGGACCTGCTGACCTGTGGAGAGAGGACCACGCTGGAGCAGGTTTTCCTGGTAGGACCTGCGGTTCTGTGAGGGATCCATGCTGGAGCAACCTGTGCACCAGGACTGCACCCCTTGGAAGAGTGACCCACGTCACAGCAGTTTGTGAAGAACTGTTGCCCATGGGATGGACTCGGATTAGAGAAGTTTGTGAAGAAGTGTCTCCTATGGGAGGGACCCCACAGGAGCAGGGGAAGGACTCCTCTCCCTGAGCAGCAGCAGAAACAACCTGTGATGAACTGAACGCAACCCCCATTCCCTGTCTCCCTACGCTGCTGCTGGGAAAGGAGGCAGAACTTTGGAAGGAGGGAGGGGTGGGAGGAAGGTGTTTTTAAGATTTATTTTAGTTTTCACTATCCTGCTCTGATTCTGTTAGCAATTAATTTAATTAATATCCCCATTTCGAGTCTGTTTTGCCCATGCTGGTAATCAGTGAGTGATGTCTCCAGATCTTTACCTGAACCCATGAACCCTTCATTATATTTTCTGTCCTCTATCCAATTACAGAGGGGAATGATAGAGTGGCTCTGGAGGGTACCAGGCATCCAGCCAGGGGCAATCTCTCACAATGGGTCACTGGCCATATTTTGCATTTTAAAGCAAGTTGGTCCATTTATTTCTTAATCCTGTAATTGGTGAATTGTGGAGCAGCTGAGTAATCAACAGATACTCTAATTTTTGGAAATAAGTTTAGGATTAAGTTTATGAATGTCTGTAGAGATTAGTAACAAAAAAGTTCTTCAGCCTTGTTCCCCAGGAATTCTACAGGCTGGGACTTGTGGTATGGAAAACAATATGATCTAAGAGTATACACAACTTACATAAAATGGAAAACAAATCAAAAATCTTCATCCAGAAGTAACATTGCAGAAGTGATCATCCTGGAGTGTGCCCTTTCCAGAGTACTTGTTTTCCAAAGATTTTTTTCCTTAGATTGACCAATAAATGAATAAATAAAAACCTTGCCAAAAATCTAAGCTAAAATATCACTTGTGAGCAAGTAGCAGAACAGCTGGTCAAAATACTTTTCCCCAGATATTTCACCTTCATTTTACAAGAAAAAGTAAATATTCATATAGCTCAAATTTTCAAGTGATCTAATATTTACAACTGTGACATGTTTTTTGATCTAAAATGAGAATATAATTTTTCCTATTAAAACTGTTAAATCCAAGGCCATTTATCTTATGACTGCTTACACATATGTACACTGATTCACCATGAAATTATACACAAAGCTGCAGGCAGAGAAAAATTTTCTATATATATGGGAAGCAGATTTATTATCAATTGCTAGAATATTCCCAGAATGCCAGGTTTCAAGACATAATTAATTCAATTAATTGTAAAATGGTTTTAGAATTTAGTTACATAGAAGCATTTTGCAGGTCATTAACTGGTTATGTTTCTCACAAAAGAGGTCCTACATTAAATAGTAAATAAATTACATAAAACATATTAGGCTCAAAATTGATTACAATTATAAAAGTGTTCATTTTGAATGCATATATGCTTTTGTTTGAATGTCTTTTTCAAGAAAAACAGGCCTGTGCTGTTTTTGGATCAGCAAAGACACTTGAAAGGAGACTTAATTCTCTGTGTTTACAATGAATGAGTGAACTGCTAGAGGTATCATGGGATATCTGTATATAGAAAATGCACTAGTTTGATAACATAGCATCCTGACTGTCAGTTAATAACAGCAGTAATGTTCTCATGGAAAGTAGGCTTTTAAAATATAGGTTTGCATACAGAAAGTAATCATAAGCAGGTCCCACTTCAGATCATTTTAAGTTATTATTTCAGCTCCGTATTTTTGGTCACTTGAGTATGCAAGTGCAGAACAGCAGAAATGCATACACACACCCTAGAAATTCTCAATATATAGCCCTTAACCCCCTTTTTTTCATGCCATTCAACACTGCTTCATTGTAGTATTCAGCTTTACATTCTTGACAATTAAGGCTGACTTCATAATTACGAGCCTAGATGATGCTTAGTTTTCAACAGGAATTCAATGGTAGGTGGGGCAGCCCTATTGATCTACACAACAAATAACTTCTCTTTTTCCACAGCTGTCAAACAGATATACTTAACAAAAAATGTCAGCATAGGCTTAAGGTGATTATTATCGACATATAATGAAATATTTAAACTTGACTGCTTAACACAAAGCGTGTGCTCAATTGCACAGCTGAGCAGACAACTAAACAAATAATGTATTAACCTCTCTTATGTTGTTGGTTGACCAGTGATTTCACAGCTGAATTTTTTATGTAAAAGTGCATACATTGCTCTTGGTCCAAGGCCTGGAAACTGTGTACTTCAGAATGTCTCCTGAGATTCTGTGGAAGATTTGTCAGTGTCCTCATGGCCCAAAAGGTCAATACTAGAACGTATAAGTGTCTTATGACATTGACCCTTTGGCTAACTCACAAGGCTAGCTTCTACACAATCCTGTACCAGCAATATTTTTGCTGCTCCTATGGCACCTTCTTCTACACATTTTTTTTGGTGGGTTTTTTTTTCTGTTTGGTTTGGGTCTTTTTGCTTTTGGGACTGTTGTTTTGTGGTTTTGTTTTTTTTGTTTGTTTTGTTTTGTTTTGTTTTTTAGGGTTTTTTTTTAATTATTTTTTAAATAACGTCTCCAGTTCTGAATTTTCTTCAAGAATAGATTATTTCATCTTCTTCACCTTCTTCTAGCAAGGGCACCAATAGGTAGTTTGCTTGTCCTCAGCTACTGAAATATTTATTAAGGGTTATACGCATACCAGACAGGGCACAGCAGCTCCAGTTTTGCAAGTGAGCTCTCCTTCCATCCTTGCAACATTACTATGCTTTGGGAACAGCTAAAGCTCTGACATGCCTGAATTCTGTAACTACCAAAAGGCTCCATTCTCACCAGAGCATTAATAAGGATGCCACAGTTGATCAAACAATTGCCATTCTGTTGCAGATCTTCCAAGAGCTGCAGCAGTTTTCATCATCATCACACACCCAAGTAATTGAACCTACAAGGGATTTCATCCACCTATCTTATACCTTAAGTATGCAGCTCTGGAAAAAAAAAGTTAGTAATCAAACAAATCATAAGTGCTAGCACTCAGTTGTTTGATTTAGACTTTTACAAAGTCTACTGGATAGAAATAGGACAAAAAAGGAAAGCACAGTGGGAAGAGAGTAGATCAGTTTAGCCAGTCTTGTCTTGTGCACCAGTTTGAGAAAAGAGACAAAGAACAGAATGGATTTGGATATCAAGTTTACCTAAGAAATTGAGATGATGTGTTTCAGGATTATGTTGTGTTTCAGGGTTATGTTTAATTCCTGCTATATGCTTAATTAAAAAAATAATTTTTTTTCATGAACACTATTTTTTTCTCATTTAAAAACTAAACTGAAAAACAACCGACTCAGTGAAGCTTTGATATGCACTCAGAGAACAGCCTTTGAGCTTGCCTTTGTTACCTGATGTAAACATCCAGATGTGTTTTGAGGATCAAGGTTGTTTCACCACTCAGTGCAGTAAAATGTCAAGAGACACAAATTGACTTGAGGGTAAACAAAGCAAGTTGAAAAAAAAGAGTATTATTTTATCTTTTTGTTTCTCATATATAATAAAAACACAAAAATCACACATTAAGTCACTAGACTTGGATTAGTCAGCCATTGAAGACAGTACTTGTTTTAACTCAGTTTGAAATCAACCCTTGGGAGCTGATCAAGGTAGGACTGAGCAAGGCTAGTGAGGCTGCTGTCCAGAAGCCAGCAATACCATTGCTTCATTCAGAGCTGTATGCTCAATCCCTTCAGTGAATTCAAAACAGACAGGCTGATGTCAGCATCATGAACTTCATCAAGAAACCTACTGGCAGCTAGCATAGCAAGCTTCTCCTTTTAGTGTTCCTAATAATTTTCAGTAAAATTAACACTGTAAAAAGTTAGATTTTAAGCCTAGTAATCCAGTGCGTGGTCTCTTCAAAACGTGATGTTTCTACAAATGTCTATTAAACGTGTTGGGATATATACCAAGAGGCCATGCTTTAGATCTGAATACCCACAGTAACATTTCTTAAACCGTAAAAATGTAAATCATAGGAAATACCAATGAAGTTATGTAGATGGAATTATACAGTGAATAGAGCTGTTGTCTCTGTGCACTTCCTTTGTTTCATTTTTAGTCCTTAAAAACAGAACCAGGAGAGGTGACTGAATTTTGCTTCCACTTTTGGTTAATGTGTTTGTCTATTTCTCTTGTACCATTATGGATAAACAACCATCTACTATTTCAAAGAATGATTACACAGGCCACTGGAGACCTGTTCTACATTAGACTATAAATCCAGACCAGATCAAGTTGGAAAACAGACTCAGTTTCAGTGTTCCTGTTCTGAACTAAGTGGAATAGGGACTGAAGGGTATATCATATCTTCTGAAGGAGAGCTTGTCAATCAGCTATGAAGTATATTTATTTTACAAAACATTAGTGAGCACACTGTCATATGAATCCCTACATTTCCAAGAGATGTTTTCTTTTCAACAGGTCTGACCTTTTCTTTTAAAATTAACCTCAAGCTAAAATTTCAGACCACCTCTTTAAAATCAGTATTCATTACAGTCACTTCTCCCAAGGAGAACCACTGTATCAATGTTATTCCACCAGAAATAACAGCCAGAAAAAAGCTTGCCAAAATTTCAGTATAGCTAACTTACCACTGTATAAGCAATTACTTTTTCAATAAATTATGCAGCATTTATTAATCAATGTATTCCCTGTTCAAACAAGAAACAAAATCCTCTACTGTGCATATTTTAACAGTAGATGCAGTATGATACACTATGCTGCAAGGAAACAGAAAGAAGAATGGTGGGGAGTTAGTGCTCTAAATTCAGGGTGAAACAGGAGAGATGTTTACCACAGAGTGAAAAATGTTCCGTAAGGAATTGGTGAGTTGAAGAGAACATCAAAGCTGTGAATATTTACAATGCATTTATCTCTTTCTAAGCCAGTAAGAGAGGATTATCCTGGCATTTCTTGGAATTGCTCTGCTGTGTTCCCACATTTTAGCTGAAAACAATTATCATTCATTTCTACAAATTACATTTAATGTATCTTCTGCTAAACAGTGTCACTTTCACTTCACAAATTTCTTTTGGCTTCACTGAACATTTGATGTAGCTTATTAAGTAGGTCTCTGTAAACTCAATCAAAACACACTAGATGTTATCTGAAATTTAAAATTTAGTAACCAACCAATCACTAAATAAAAAGCATACTTACGTATTTACTAAACTGAAAGAGGAGAGATTTAGATATAAGGAAGAAATTCTTCACTGTAAGGGTGGTGAGGCACTTGATTAGGTTGCCCAGAGCAGTTGTGAACATCCCTGGGAGTGTTCAAGTCAGGTTGGATGGGGCTTTGAGCAATGTGGTCTAGTGGAAGGTGTCTCTGTCCATGGTGTGCGTTGGAACAAGATGATCTTTAAGGTCCCTTCCAACACAAACAATTCTATGCTTCTATGATTCTATTTAAAACTATCTATATGTGTTAGGTTCTGCCTCAGAGCCTTCTGTTACTGTATTCACTTAGGTGCCCATTGAATGACAGCTGATTCGCAGCAGCTTAAAATAGGACACTGATCTCTTACTGAATTAAGAAAAATAATAAAATGAAAGAACTCTTGTTAATAAACCAGTATATAAACCAACAAAAAAAAGTCCTTAACTGGGATTCCTACACTCCTTTCAGAAATAAAATGCAGTGTTTAATTGCACTGCTTACTACTACAGCTTTTAAACCTTAAAAGTAATTCAAATGTTGATTTGGGCTTTTTTTCTAATTCTCAGCTGGAACCACTTGATTCTCTGGCAGCAGGTTTTTCTGCAAAAAATACCCTCTGACAAAAATGATATACTGAAAACCATATAGAGTAACTGTGATTTTTTTTTAGCTACAATAACGTATTATTTAATATTATCTATTATTTAATAATGAATCTGCAGCAGTGTCCCAGAATATGATATGGAACATTACTCTTTTTAATTCTAAGTGTGAAATTTATATCTCTAGAGTTGTTGTTTCCAAAGTTTTAACTGTAAATGGAATTCATTAGATGTTAATGGGTAATCTCATTTTTAGTTGTGAGGGTAACACAGGTTTGCAACAGGATGATAGTTATTTAGACCCAAACAGCAAGTGTACTTTGATTGCAATACTTTGCAATCAGTCAGCAGGAATAGTCGCCAACTACATAGTCAACTAGGGTTGATTTTGTTTCTGCTTCTATCAGTATTGCACTTAGGATTCTTCTCCAGCTCTTCTGCCTGTTATCTCCATCATTCTTGGAGACAGTAACAAATTGCCTATTTCTTTCCCCTGTGAGTTGGAATGATTGATTTGTCAATGTCTAGTTAAAATATCTTGCACAAGTCTTTATATGTCATCATATTCAGAGGCTGATCTTTCTAAAAGATAATGTTAGGAATAGAGAACAGACACAGGCGCAAAGTTTTCAACCTCATCTGTCTTGCAGAAGAAACTTAGTGCAAAATTTCTGTAACTGTCCCATTTCAAACACATTAATTACTTCAGTTTGCATTGCCTAGTCATTCGCATAAATCAAATCCTGAGCTTGCTACTTTGAAATAATTATGGCAGAAAGGTAGTGTGTAGTTTAGAAGAGTACAAATGTTTTCCACAAACATATTAAAATGCTAAAATGGGACCAAATTCACTGTAGGCATTAAATCCATCATCCTTTGGAGGTTATGAGACTGGAAAAAAAACCCCCTGCATCAATGGAATAGAGCAAGAATTCCAAAGACGATGTTGGACTTGGTCCCTCTTCTGTTACATCTTCCATGACATCCATAGCTGATCTTTTTTGCTGGATGCTGTTGCATCCCATTAAGAGAAATGGGTGTGGTTAATCTCCTTCCATGGTCTCTCTACTCTCTTGTCACAGAATGGGAACTTGAAGCTCAGCTATATCAGTTTGGGGGAGCATAAATGTGTCTGTCTCCTTTCAGGTTACGGGTAATCTGAGTTCACCTTTTCAAGGTTAAAGACATTGAACGCTAACAAAGAAATTAGATTTATAAAGATTCTGCAAATAAATCACATTTAGCTTATTGTGACTTAAGTCATGATCCACCACGAGAAAAGCAGCTACACTGTGTCATAAAAATAACAAACTTCTTTTGTTCCTTGCTGCTCTTGACTATCACTATCCTCTTTATGTTTTTCCAATTCTGTTCTTGTGTAAGCTTCATCATTGAAAACTTCTCTTCCACAACACTGGCCTCTCCTTTGTTAAGTGGAATTTGATCTCTTGGTTACCTGAAATCCTCCATCAGTCAGTGAATCTGTCGTTTATTTCCCAAATATCCAGAATTCAGCCTTGAAAGCTGAGTTTGCCCTTAGCTATATGTCTTGTGGGAGCTGTAATTATATCTATGGTTGTTGAAACTTAGAAACCCTACATTGATAGTCTTCTATCTAAAGCAAGAATTTTTCCTGTTACCTTTTTTAGGTTTTATATGAATACGAAGACATTCATATAGAGAGCATAAAAAAGCCCCATATTTAAAACAAAGTGCACTCAGACTCAACCTTTTCAGGCAGAGAACCTTTGTTATCTAGCATAATTCCTAAATTACATATTGAAGGCTCCAAAGAATTTCTCATAACAGAGACAGTCATAACATGTTCTTTTATCTGAGTGCTTTTACAACATGAAATAAATCATTCCAAGTAACCCTTTCCCAAGCTGGGTTTAAACTCTCAGCAGCTGGCTAGCTAGAAAACATAGCACATATGTAAACCTTATGATATTAGAGTTAGATTTAGCTAGCAGAAGAAAAGGCCAGAATTTGAACTGAATGGATCATAAAGTGTCTAGCCTGCTAACATAGGCCAAATAAAGAAGAATATTTTGGCTTAGCTTCAGAAATATCTCTGCTGTTTCTGTGATACAAGGCAAATATTGCAGTGGTTAAACAATCACTTAATTAGGTGCTTCAACACCAGAAAAGTGAAAATCACTATGTCTAGCACAAAATTATTTTTAAAGTAGTTTATATAGAGTAAATACAAAGGAAAACAAAGGCAGTACGAAAACACCCACATGCTCTCCATCAGTAAGGGAATTAATTTTCTTCTATATCAATATGATGAACTGAAGGTTACTGAGGAAAAGGTGAAAATAAAATCTCCATGGTGCCACTCAAGGGATTAACTTAAAGACTTATTTAGTTCATTAAATCCATAACTTACAATAATCTACAAAAGGAATGTTGTTCCATCACTAGTTTTGGATCCTCTTGTTAGAGCACAAAGAGACGGAATTATCTCAACACTTTTAGAAGTTTCTTTTCGGAACATCTGATTTGCATAGACATTTAGTTCTTAAAAAGGACACTGTCATGATACAGTTGACAAACAAGAAATGTAATGGGCATAATGAAAATTTAACATAAGCTAAAACCCCCAAGAGGTTACTGCCTCCACATATGCTGAAAGAGAAATAATTTCCATGTTTTAATAATTAGTCCATCTCATAAAGAAGGCTAATAATGGACATTATTGAAAACAAGTTCAACATTCAAAGTTTCTAATTAAACAATGAGTCCATTCTAAACAGTGAAGAAAATTATTAACTCTTTTTCTTCCAAGTAACTAGTTGGACCATGTATGAAGCCCTATATCTGGCAGAATACATTTGTTTCATTATCTTTTCATGAGGTACCTTAAGTAAAACAAATAAAGACTGAGCTATGACCCTTGTGTAGCATTAAAATAACAGCTTACTCTACTCGTTTTGCTAAGCATGCTGAGGCATACAGCGGTACTCCACTTGTACCACTTAAAAAATAAGCTATGGGAAAAGAACATACTAACCCAAGTTTCTGTTACATTGTATGCAGTTAAAACCTGGCAAACTAGCTCTGGGGTAAGAACGACACTGTGGTACATTCTGTCTCTTTATGCACCTTAAAGTCAATTCTTCAAGAGACTGGAATAATACCATGTCAAGATTTTTCTGAAATATATTTTTCAGAGATCAGCACTGAAGAGCTTGCTAAACATTCCACTGCACAAGTTAATTGCTATTAACACAGTTGCTGCCATCGTACTTTTCATTTTCGTGGTCAGTCAGCAGATATGAAAAAAATATTTCCAACTACATATTCAAAGTTATTTCTTTATCACATATTATTACAGAAAAATGTCGGCTTTAATATTTTATAAGGTATGTGAAGATTCCAGTGACTAAAATTGTGATGATAGAGGATGGAAAATAATCAGCAGGTATAGAAATTTAAAGCATTCTGCTTGAAGTTCTTTGCTGTGAAAGTCCTAGCTCTTTTTCTACATAATATTTCCACTAATACTGGTTGTAGCTCTGCACAAAGTAAGAGCTCAGGATTTTCATAAATTGTTGAGGTGAACATTGCCAGAAGTTATCTAAGATTTATGCAAATGCACACTCTAGGAGAAGTCAGCGTTCCTCCTGTATGGAAATCTATTTTAAATTAATGCAGGTTTTGGCTTCAAAAAAGCATTCCTTTTGCTATTGCATTGTTTCTTAACCTTTTCAGATTGATGATCTAGAATAGAAGTAAAAATCATTCATGTTTTGCTCAGTCAGAATGAAATGTGTACATGTGTGCAATAATAATCATGTAATTTATCTGTGCATGGGTTTCAGAAGATGGATTGGAAATACTCAGTCTTGAAGGTCTCGGTGTGTGGTGATAAAAAAGGAAGGTTTTCTTTGCTTTCTGTTACAGCTGTGCTTCCCAAACCTTACAACAGATTTTCTTAAAACTCTCTACGCAGAAGAGTTAAATGCTGATCAAGAAGCAATAAGTTAACCTTGCATACGGAAGATACGGTGATGCTGTACAGCATTTTGCATCTCACTGGTGTTCAGCTTTACATCTAGAATTAGCTTCACCTTTTCCTAGAAGCAGACAGATAGTGACAGTGACACATGGCTCCAGTTAGATTTAGAGCTGCAAGCTAAGGCAGGTCTAGGTTTCCTTATAAGCAGGTGTTAGCAGAGGCCAGACTGACCATCTGAGTCTGCTCTGAGCCTGGGACTAAGGGACAGGTCCAGGAAGTGATATGGTGAAAGTCAAATCAAGCCTGCAAACTGTCCACCTCAAGCTATACACTGCAGAACTTAAAACTGAACCATGAGACCAGCAATTTCAGCTTTACTGGCTCAAATCCATAGTAAATTAAATAAAGAATGAATGTTGAAATGTAATTTTTTTTTGTTTTTTAAATAAATCTGTATGTTTTGGTAGGAATCCATGATGTTTCTTATCCTACAAAGGTGAAGAAGTATGTTTCTAAAACATAAAGTATGCTAGAAGCCGTAGGCAATATTCTGGAGACATTACTGTTAAACATAAAGAGATCTGCTTTATATACATACAAAGCAGTATTACAGTTGAATGAATACACAAACCCTAAGCATTGCAGAGCATGAAAATTAGAAGCTAAGGGAAAGCACAGACAGCTCACATTATAAAAGAAATGGTTTCATTTATGATACATACTTCTAAAATAATATCTTTAAGAGAAGGGTGCTCCTGCAGAAATTAACATTTAGTAGACAAATCTGACATATATGAACAATTCAAAACAGGACATTTCATTGAATATGAAAACATGCTAAACAGTTAGCAAAAGAAGAAAAATGGAAGAAAGAATTGCGTATTTATTCTTATCTACTTCTATGCAAAGGTTAATTTAAAATAGGATCTTCTAGGCTACACTGACCTTACTTACATTGCTCTCTGCTCCAGCAAAGACTGAAGTCCTGAGGACTATTTAGTCCCCTGAAGGACTAAATTACATGTGCACCTTCATTCACTACTGGCAAAGGAAATATTCACATTTCTGATGCTGCGTGAAACATTAAGTGTGTTCTGATTACAGCCTCTGAGGCCAACTCTTCTTCCCTCATTCCCTGAAATCACAGGATATTCTGAGTTGGAAGGGACCCACAAGGATCATCAAGTCCAACCCTTAAGTGAGTGGTCCCCACAGAGACCAACCCCACAGCCTTGGCATTACTGGCACCAGGCTCTAACCAACTGATCTCAGGGTCAAATTGGCTTTTAATTTATTTATTTATACTGAAACAAAAGAGATGAGATGGTCCTTGTCTTTGGTTTTGTTTGTTTGGTTTTTTTAATCACAACAATGTTAAATGAATGTACAAAGAATAGCTTCTGCGTTTGGGATTACATCCTGTTTGTTCAAATTAAATTAGGTTTGGTTTTTTTTGTTTGTTTGTTTTTTGGTTTGCACAAGTCACAAGAGTGGATCAGCAAAAGAAAAAAACAAGAATAACAATGTAGTTTTGAGTACAGCTGTTTCCTGCACATATGAGAAATAAAAACAGCTGAAGAATTTACTTAATTTATTCAAAATATAAATGACAGGTGAAGGCCTGGAAAACATGTTTTTAAAAAAATATTTTTTTTAAATAAAATGCGATTTTTTCTTTAAAGACTTTTACCTTAAATTATCACAAGATATTCTGTAAAAGAAACATACCTAAATTAGTATCACCATACCTCACCCTCAGCTTACATAGGTCCTAGCCCTTTAAATATACCATTCGCTATTCAGTACAACCACATAAAATGGGCAGCTTTATTACTAGTTACAGACAAAAGTATTCATTTTACTCATATCATATATAAATTTGCAAACTATACAAATATAAACTATAGATGAGTTCAAAAATGAACCTTCAAATATTTCAAGTATGATTAGACACTGAGAGCTTTCTCAGCAACAAAATCTTTAGCAGAAATACTGTAGACAACTTTTGCTGTCTGCCCAAAAGGAGGCAACATGAAGATACAGTTCAATATCATTTGAATAAAAAAATATTGTAACTCTCTCCTAAAAATCAGGATACACATCTCAACTCTTCACTTTATTTAAAACTCAGCACAGTTCAAGAATAATGCACATTGTGAATATACTATAAGTTGGTATCTTAAAGAAATTAATGAGTAGAATCCCACATATTAGCCTGGAGAGAAAGAAATTTAAAGATATTTAGGTTCATGCAATCTCCAAATTTTGTACATAATTTTTAAAAACATGTAGTGTACCTGAATTACATATTTTTGTAAAAAAAAGTTCAATATTTACAGATTACACAATGGTGAATGATAGCATATATTTCTATGAAACTTGAAAACATTTTCATGAAGATGAAATACCAAATCACTTCACTTTGAGAGCAGTAGCTAAATTGTTAAAAATAAAGTTCATTAATGACACTTAGATCAGGAGGAAGGTTCATACTACCAGTAATTTTACCATAACCTGTTATTTAAATGCTAGCAAGGAAGTTCACACAGGTACACAGATGTGAGTGTTCCTGAAAACCAATGTATTGGTGTACAAACAGATCAAAGCAGAAAGATCAAAGACCTTGACCCCGTATTTACATAAAATTTTTCATACATAACTGAATAGTCAGCATTATGTCAATCACTTCAAGCAATAATTACAAATTATTATTATGTTGATAGCAGGAACCATAGTCTATTTAGGCATTTCAGTGATATATATACAGAATAACAAACTTTCTTATTTGAAGAAGCAACTGTGATTTATTTTTCTAAATAATTAGCAAGAAAAGGAGAAATATTAAAATTAGACAAAGTAGATTTTATGATCTGTTATTCTTTCCTTAAAAAATTCAGGATTATGTGTTGAGAAATGTACTTTGCTTCCTTAGACAATTTTAATTTTATTACTGATAATTGTCGGTCTAGTAAATACAGCAGAAGTATAAAAAAGTTAAGACTACAGGACTCTTGAAAGTCATTGCTAACAGTGGAAAAACTGTGAGTTCTCAGTGTGGATTACTAAATGTTAAGATTAGTAAGATGAAGATTAGGAAAATTCTCTGGAGTTATTAATATGCCTATAATAGTTTTCCACTAGATATCCTGGGAAATGTTTGTATTCAGAGCCAGAACTACACAGATGGAACATCATCAATATTAAGACATATTGCCAAGCTTAAGGTATTTTTTTCTGAACTACCTACTCTCCAGATTCTTTATTAAAAAACCCACAAAAAATAAAAACAAAACAAAAATAAAACAGACCGACAAAACAAAGAAAAACCCAGGTTTATTTCCCCCACAAACTCCAACACCCTAGTATTAAATAGAGTACAGAGGGTGGCAAAGCTGATAGTACCTGAAATAAATACACCACTCCAACACTGACATAGCTGAAAAAGGCATTTTTTTCATCAAGAAAAATATGAGCTTTTTGCTGTTACTGTAAATTATTTATTTATATTTCTTATATTTCCCAAATTCTACTTTATGCATCCTGTGAGCAAACAATTAAATTGTACAATTTGTTTTTCTTGCAGAGTATTTAAAACTTCTTTTACTAAATGAAAATAAAATTAAAAAAAAATTAAACCCATCCTCCACTATTAATCATATTAAAATCCCTTCTAAAATTAATTGGCATAAACTTCTGTATGGGTAAATGAGTGACATTATCTAGCATTCTTGTAACTTTGTTAAAATTTTACACAAATTTACTTACATATAATAATTTTATACAAAATTATTTTTGCATCTTAGTTTGAAAATCTAAATCTTAATCTTCTGACAGTTGGATTTGTCAGATAAAATACAATTGTCAGAACTTTCTCAATCTTTTGACACTTGGACTCATGCAGTATCTATGCATTGGCTGTATGAACTACTAACTGTTTAACTTAACAAAATAACAAGTTTGGAAAAAAAACCCAATGTGCAATGTGACATATATCAAGAAATAGGTCTCACATTTATTTTACTACTTATTGGAGAGTCACTATTCTAAGTTTGCTACCACAAGCTTGAACCCACCAACCACTTCTTGTGCCAGTTACTGGCAAAAAATAACGGGCATCTTAATTCAAACTGTTGGTGCATACCACAGGCCAAAAGAGATCTGAGACACTGAGAAAGAATCTGAACTACCTGGAGAAATTATAGAAAGAGTAAATCACTTCTGGAGTTGTGAAGGATATTAAAAATGCCTGGAAGAAAAGCTTCCCTTTGCATAGGCTTTGAGAAGACAGAATAGTCTACTGAAGTCTTAGTTGCCATCAAAATGACTTGTTTTCTGCTTTGGTAACATAGAAAATTATATTTGATAATATAATCCTTTCAAAACCTGTGAATAGATACAAAGATTTAGAAAGAACAGAAACATCTGCTAGAGGATTAATGGGGATAACTGAAACTTCTCATGACTCCTCCAGTCTTTCTAACAGAGTACATTGGCTGTCACAAAGACTGAGCTAGACACTTGTCTATAACATGCTGTCCTCACTTAAAAATCTGAGCAGGAATAAGGCAAAGAAGAACAACCCTACGATGTTTACCAGGACAACACAATCTGTCAACTGCAGATCACTTCTGCAAAGGCGGCTGTTGTCACCTGTCTGAAAACACATCATTGCTGCTCTTGTATTTCCAGAAGAGGGATCAGCTCGAAGTAGCCACACTAATGGGATTCTGCAACTTTAGTTTCCTCCCAGTATAAAATAGGCCTCGTGGTCTTCAAACATCCCACACTGGAAGGAATGGTGGCTAACATGCTCTGCAATAACAGAGCAGCCCCATGATTTTTGAAACAGAAAACATACAGATTATACAAAAGACTGGTTCTCAAACAGAGACTTCAGTATTGTCCACCATTCTCTTTAGATGGGATGCACAGGAAGACACATGACACATTGCCTGTGGAACCACAAGTTCCCCAGGAAAAACACTGAAATGAGAAATCTGTACCCTCATACTCATACTCGCTTCCAAATCTGGTATTTTTCACTTTATAAAATACGGACCCACGTTGCTCATACCTGTGCAATATCACATATGCAGATAAATGCATTTGTTTCCTACAGAGCAGCATCTACTGCTAAAAACTTATCAAAGGGCCCCAAGTGAAGAGCTCTGTTTTACAGTCATTTGCTAATTACACTTGGATATACTGATAATCCAGAACAAAACTGCTGGTTTTGAAGGGGGAGTGATGGTCAGAGAAAGGATGAACCATAATAAGAACAGTGAGACTGCAGATGACCAATTTGATAATCAGAATATGTGGCTTGCAAAACACCTCCATTCTGCCCTCTCTGTTACAGAAGGCAGAAGATGATCAGAAACTCAACCCTAGCTGCCTGCAGGTTTTTTCAAGAAATGGTAGAGGAACTCAGAAGAGGTAAGATGTGAAGCATTGTCTTCTCTCCCAAGCCAGGGAGATTTCCTCACATCTACTATTTCTTGATTGGGTCTCTGCTCTTGAATGAGTCTCTCCACTTTGGAAATTAATACAGGAGGTCTACACTGTGGTGTGTCTGTCCTACAATTTTGCAAATTCATCTTAATATACTAAAGTACATTAATGTACTTAGTGAACTTCGATTTTGTTTCTGAAAAGGAGAAGGGAAAAAAGGAGGCAAACAGTATCTAACATTAACTGATATTCTCTGAACTTTCCTCAGATACAAAAAATGCAAACTACACAATGTAAAACTTCTGAAGAAGGCTACAGAGAAGTCAGAAATTCCACATAGAAAACCACAAAAACTTGATTTTTTAGTTCTTCCCTTGTCTTAGTCTACTATGAAACCACAGCAAAATTTATAAAATGTTGCAGAGGAAAATCATATTTTTTGAGGTTTCTTTTTTTGGTTTTTTTTTGTTTATACAACAGAGATGTGAGGTTTCTCTTACAATGGCCTCCTAAAAACTAAAGCCATATCTATAGAGAAACTGCTTCTTCATCACAAAATCACATCCAAAACTTCTGTGAATGTTCAGTGTTAGATCAGAACTTAAGCTAATCTGGCAAGGAAAAAAATTCACTATGACATTTACGTCCATATTTTTAAAACTGAGGCAGATCATTACTTAATTAGCATTCCAGTAATACTGTGTTGAGAGGAGAGACTGGTGATCCATGAGACATTCACTCCTGGGAAAGTTCATTTCAAAATAGTTAAAAACTGAATGTTATGTTCTTGAGGCCTTTTCCTACAGCAATATATATTTATCATTTGATTGCGAGTTTTCAGTAATACAAATGTTAAAAAAATTTACTGCCCCTCTTTTTTTTTTTTGAATTCTCTTTCTACAAAGTCCACTTACATTTACTAATTTTTGCAAAGCTGAACAGGTATGAAATAGCAGGAACAAAAAAATGAAAGGAGGCACAGCATGTAGTAAACCAGAACTAATTCAATGAATAACTTCAACACTGGACAATCTGAGCAGGAAAGATTGCCATGAAAGGCAAACAAACATCTATCTTATTTTTCCTTTTCATATATGTATTTGTGCTATTATAAATTTATCACATAAAGGACAAAGAAAATGAAAAAAATCAGGAAGTGACTGTTTATTAAAGGAATGCAGTCAAAAAAATTTCTAAGTCAGAATGCAGTAAAAAATTTTGTCTAAAACAATTATTTCTCAGTAGATAACAAGGGAGAAGCAGATAATTAATATTTAATTTACTGAGTTATTTCATTAGATGCAAAGTCTCAAAGCCTTCCACTTCCAGGCTTCCTCTCCTAATAACTCATCTCTCCTAAATTTATAAAACATTAGAAGCTTAATTTTTTCTTTCAGAAATTATTCAAGATATAAAGCTGAATGTGTTTGGGAACAGCCTAGCATCTATAATTTTATTTTTTAGTTAATATACTTTGCTCCAGCATTTACATTTGCTATTTTGAACTCTGTTTCTTAGAAAGACTCCAGGTTGATTTGAAACTAAGGTCAGCCTTTCAACCTTTTCTTTATAACAGCATCAATGTTAATAAATAAATAAATTAGAGATATTTTCCTCAAAAATAGGTTGCTTTAAAAATCGTAATCTCGTTGCTTCAGCGTTCATTTAGGTAAATTGTGGGTCTCACCTTGGCATTTAATTAGTCACTTGGGAAAAAAACCAAACAAAACAAATCTCCAAATACTGTCATGTGGGTATATATTTGTACTGCATAAGTTATTGCTTAATTATCTTAATTTCAGAAGTAGTATTAATTTACTTCACCTGCTGAAATGTGTTAGCCTCTCTGTAAATGTAATATCAAATCTAAAAACATTTTTTCATTTCCCTTTTATGTCCATTATCTTTATTTTCCATCCTCAAATTGATGTCCTTAAAAGTGTCTTTGCACTCTCTCGTACCCCAAAATTAATTTGACAAACACTCAAAAGAATAAGAAACACATATTTCAATTTTTGCTCTAATAGAATATTTGTCCTTTAAGGTATTTCCTGCCTAGAGCATGTACTGTGCTTTTCTCAGCTTAATTCAATTCATTTTTCATATCTAACCATGGGAAGAATGTATTTCCTTGTTTTTCATTATTCACGTAATATTTCCAATCTATTGTACATGTGAGTTGAGTCAAGTGTTCACCTCTAGCTGCTTTGAAAAACATTAGTGTGAAAACACACTCACCTTCAGGTTCCCCACAGAGTGTACACTGTGACTCTGCAAAAAAAAAAAAAATAGAAAATTATAATTTCTTTATTTTAAGATGTCACAATTATATCCAAATATAACAAAACTTAAGAGAACTCAAAGTTAGCATGAAAAATGCAATTCTATTTTCAGCACACATTTCTTAATGGCTGCAAAATAATCTTCAAAAAAGTGTTTCTGCAGGAAGAATTTTAAAACAGAACTATATAAAAGTTTAGTTACATTTATATAATTATCACCTTCAGAAACTGCAGCTGAATGCCTTTGTGTATCAGGACATTTTGCTTCCACGTGACTTTTTTGTATTTTCATATATACCATACTGCAATGACAACAGTCACGCCAATAAAAGTTTAAGCCTCCTAATATTTTATGTTTGGAGGTAGCAAACAGTAATAGTGACAGAGTTGTTATATTCCCTTCCCATAAAAGAATTCCAAGTCCTCCCAGGCCAGAAAAGTCAAACAGTCATGTAAATATGCAGTTATAGTCTGCAAAATATTCAAGTATAGAAATGAAGGAAATAAAATTCCATCATAACAAACAGACAATCTCTAAATGTGCAATTACTATTTTATCCACACACTACTGTTTGGAGATGGTTGTCTTAAAAATTATTTAGCATAATGTACAAATATATATACACATGGAGGAAATATTTTGAAGTATCCCTTAAAACCAAGCTGTTTCAGGAGTTAGTATCAAGCTGTAGAAGAAAGCTCTTGTTTAGAATCCAAATACCCGAATCAATTAAAATCACAGGGAATGTAATCATATTGGCAGATAATTCTGATATACTTGTAAAAGTCCTACTAGAACAAGAAAGCACAGTACATTTTAAGTCACAAATCTCTGAAATCTCCATTTTAACACTCAGTTGAAAAATGACATCTCTAACAGATGAAGTAAATATATATATATATATATATATATATATGCAGGCTCACACACACACATGTGCATGTATATAATTTAATATACAATTACTACAAAACCAGTTTAACACGCCTGGTATATAAAAATCCAATACAAAAGCTTGTTGAAATTATCTCCATCTTGAATAACTAATAGAAGATTGGACTTCAGCTGTGATCTTGACTCAAAGGCAAAAAAAGTCAGAAAAATAGAATATGAAACACATGCACTGAACAGATTGACCTTTATAGCGCTGCTGTGACACTGACAGTTATTTAGAAGTACTTTCTCCATACAGATAAGAAGCTGTCTCATAGCAGCCCACTGTTGTAATGGCACTTGACCCCACATCTTTCATTTATTTTAAACACGTTAATCACTGTGGTTTTACTACTGCTAGATGCTGTAGTGTGCATGAGGGAAAAGAATGAGAAAAAATAAGCTTATCCAGGCAGCTCTGCTGCTGATAGGTGGATCACAACTCCTAGAACAGCATAAAGTTGCATGATTGAGAGGAATTAAATTCGATGCAGTGCAGCACCATGAAACTTGTAGCTGAACAGTGTATTGATAACGACTCACTAATGCTCCAGCAGATCTGACAAACTGAAAACAACACCCTAACATCAGACATGAGAAAACCTCCAATGAAAAGTATAAAAAGCCTGGTCTCTGGTAACTCAGGCCAGTTTCTTTTACTGCTGAAAAAATGCACTTGCCACAAGCCAGTGATGCAGAGGAAGCAACTCAGAAGATCTTATTTTCACTTTTAATTCAAAGACTTTCTGAGGTTTTACTGAGATGGGCTGCCTGCCTGCCTGTGTGAAGTTTATTATCCTGATTGATAAGGAAGAACAAGCCAAGACTTGGTTTCTGAACTTCTGACTTTTTTTCTGATCGTCTGTGTTCTGCTAACAACTGCTTCACTGATTTGTTACAATCCAAAGAGTCTGCCTGACATTTTTTGCAGCTCAAAATACCATCTTCCAAAAGTCCCCACTCAAGAGTACAAATTACTAGCTTCCCTCTTTTTTTGCCATAAACATAAATTAGTGCCAATATTGCAAGTCTGCAGCAGGCTAGATAGTCTACCTGCAAAATAAGGGCTTGCAGCTACGACTGGTGCCAGAAAGTTGTACAAAAGCTAGAGAAGTGTCAGCACTATCCCTGCCAGACCACTGCTTTGTTGGAATTCTTTCAGATGTTTCTTTAAGGTCCCATCTCTATGGGTAACCCAGATGTTTCTTCCCCTATCTCAGCATACCTGGGGAGAGTTCATGGGGGAGGGTTGTTTTAATTCATCAGTGTATGCCTTACAGAGGCTGAGAATCATTTCAAACTGACAGCAGCACCTCTCTTTCTACACTGGTAAGAAGCAGACTTTATGGATGTGGATGATTCACCAGTAAGCCTCTGTTTAAGGATTTCCCCACTGTAGTTTGCCACTGTGGGGGAGGACAAGATACCCTTTTTGTTGTGCTTGACACATACAGATTGAGTGACAAACAAAAACACAACCGCTGCTACTAGGCGTGTGAACAACATGACAAGGAGGTTGTACAGAGCTCTGTTTTCCACAAAGCCTCTGTGTGTGAGAGAGAAATAATTATTTCTCTATATAGTCTCTTTAGATCTGTACGTTCTATGGTTATTGCTAAGAGATTGCATGAGAGTTTCCAAAACTAAAATCACATAAAACATACACATGGCACTCAATTATTTGTAGATTTACATTATACAGAAATACATAAATCTTAAAATTCTGTAAAGAAGCTATGACTTGACACTCATTTTAACTTCTTTTCTAACAAGATACAGCAACTTCATTACAGAGAAAAGGTCTTTCTGCAAGGTAGCTCAACACTAAGTACCTGTAGTAATTTAAAAGTTTTTTATTTAAATTTCATTTCTGGGGAGAAATGATAGCAATGAAGGACATGACAGTGGTATAAAAAGTTACCACTCCATCCAGTGAAATTACATTTTTTAGGCTTAGATGTATCTCACCCAAGATTAAGTGTCTCAGTATCAGTGTTCAAAATCTAAAGTAGTCTTAAAAAAATTTACCAATTAGCAGAAAAAAACAGGTATCTAATCTGCCTTAGAAACATATGTAGCATGAGATAAATCAATAAATCACTTTTTTTTAAGAACACATTCATTTTTTTATGTGGTAAGAGGTCTGAGACTACATCTTCATAATAGCATTCACTGCAAAAGAGTGAATGTTATTGTTCATTGTAGGTGACTTCTGGAGGTCATATAGCTCAGCCTCCCACTGAGAGCAAAGCAGGGTTGTTGCCAACAAAAGTTCAGTTCAGCTGTGGATTAATAGTCAAGTCCTGAAAGCCACCAAGGATGGAGATTCCACAACCTCAACAAGCAGTCTGATCCAGTGCTGCATCAGCCTTATTGGACCCTGCTTGAACATCTCAGGCTGCAGTTTGTGGCCATTCTTCCTTGTTACATCACTCAGCACTGCCAAAATGACTCTAGCTCCATCCTGTCTGCAACTCTCCTTCAAATAGCTGTAACCTACTATGGATCTTCACCCTAACAGACTAAATAAGCCCAACTCTTTCAACTACTCTGACCAGAGGGCCCTCTGCTAGACTCACTCCAGTTTCTCCCTGTGCTTGCAGAAGCAGGGAGTCACAGCCACTGAACACAGTATTCCAGGTGCAGCCCCACCAGCACCAGAAAGAAACAATAAACCTCCTCACCTTGCCCATCCTACTCATCCTGGCATAGCCCAACATGGACTTTACCTGTTTGCAATGAAGACATTGCCTCATATGCCTCACATTCACTCATATGCAACTTGGTATTCATATTTGTTTAGAAAAAAAATAAATTAATAAATTAAGTCTTAGCAAGATCAGTCCCCTGATCCAAGTCTCCCACCAATTATAGCAGTGCTATATGTGAAATCTCAGCCTCAGACAAGTGACTTTTCTACATCTGTGCTGGATTAAATGTCAAAAGTAAAAGTGCTTAAGATACTACATGTTGTGATGGAATAGGAGTACAGAAATGACCACATTTCAAAGATATTTCACAGAATATGCTGAGTTGGAAGGGACCCACAAGGATCATACAGTTCAGCTGCTGGCCCTGCACATGCCCATCCCCAAGAGTCACACCATGTTCCTGAGAGTCTTGTCCAAACACTTCTTAACCTCTGTCAGCCTTGGTGCTGTGACCACTTCCTTGAGGAGCCTGTTCCAGCACCCAACCAACTCTGGGTGAAGAACCTTTTTCCAATATCCAACCTAAACTTCCCCTGACACAACTTCAGGCCATTCCCTTGGGTTCTGTTATTGGTCACCACAGAGAAAAGTGGCTGCCCCTCCTCCTCCCCTCATGAGGAAGTTGTAGGGTGTGATAAAGTCTACCCTCAGTCTCCTCCAGGCTGAACAGACCAAGTGACCTCAGCTGCTCTTCATACAGCTTCCCCTCAGGGCCCTTCACCAAGGGCCCTTCGTTGCCCTTCTTTGGACACTCTCTAAGAGCTTAATATATTTCTTATATTGTGGTGCCTAAAACTGCATACAATATTCAAGGTGAGGCCACCACAGTGCAGAGCAGAGCAGGACAATCCCCTCCCTTGACCAGCTGGAGATGCTTTGCCTGATGCCCCCAGGACAGGGTTGGCCCTCCTGGCTGCCAGGGCACTGCTGACTCATATTCAACTTGCCCATTGATCAGGACCCCCAGGTCCCTTTTCCTGGCACTGCTTTCCAGCATCTCATTTCCCATTCTATATGAACATTCAGGGTTGCCCCATCCCAGGTGCAGAATCTGCCACTTTTCCTTGTCAAATTTCATATGGTTGGTGATTGCCCAGTCCTCTAATTTGTGGAGGTCTCTCTGCAGGGCCTTCCTGCCTTTAAGCCTCTCCCTTGCACAATTCCTAGTGATGGATTATGTCTCTACATATCTGGTCCATCTAAAATAGTATAATGATACTTTCACAGGAGGAATTCTCTTTATAGTATATTGCTAATCAGTTGCACTTAACAAAGATGCTCCTTCTTGCAAACACTCGCACACCTGAGTGATTTCTTTGTCATATATCTCAATAGTAAAATGACTAATATAGACAAGTGTTCAGAGATTTAGGATCCAATAAATCAATAGAACAAGGAAAACCTGTATTTATATTATTAATCTCACTCTGTCATTTTGAAATTGCCTAGCCAAGAGAAATAACCTTTCCAGATACAAGAACTTGCTGACTAAATAGGTCATAAGAAAGATCTTTCGAAGAAACAAATTTATCATGAAGACACAATCTCTTTTTCCCCCAAATATTATGAAACTTATTTCATTTTTATAGTTTTTCTTGTCTAACCTAAATGATAAGAAGAACTAAAAGTAATAAACCCAGATATATAAATGCCAACATTCTTTCTCAAAAAAGCTGAGTTCAACATTCCATTTTAAATTAGAATGAAAATGAATTATTCTGCTAGACATGTTCATCTTTCCTTCTTTGTATATACTTTTCTTGGATGGTTGGTGCAAGTGTAATAGAATCCACTATAAAGAGGTACAATAAGGAAAATAATATAAGGGTCAGATAAAATATACAAAATAGCTATTAAAAATAAATTACAATTCAAAATACCCATGCAAGGTATATAATCTAATAAGACTAAGACACCACATATCAGTAATATTTTAAATCAGTTTAAAGAAAATACTGGATGGTATTAAACATTTAACTATGCTTTACCATACACTATGCACCCCGGCAGCCCCCGTGCCACGTGCAGCAGAAGTCCGGGGACCACCACCTCCCTAAGATCTCGCTTTATGGTGAACTTGCTACCGGCTGCCGCAAGACAGGAGCCCCAAAGAGAAGGTACAAGGACTCCCTGAAACAACACCTCAGCCTCGGCCACATTGATCATCATAACTGGTCTACTCTGGCCTCCAATCGGGAGGTCTGGAGACACACCATCTATAACACTGCTGATGCCTTTGAGAATGCACGCAGGATCACTCTAGAGGAGAAAAGACAAAGCAGAAAGAATCGTGTCTTGCAGAATATACCACCCAAGGAGTCTTTCTGCTGTGCCTTTTGCAACCGGACGTGCCTGTCTCATATTGGCCTTTTTAGCCACCAGTGCGCTTGTAACAAACGTGGGTAGAGCCCTTCCCAAATCTTCGTTTGCGAAGCCCAGCCATGATGACCATACACTATGCACTACACAGGGGTTTACCCAGATTACAGAGTCCAACCTAGATGAGTTTTGACCAACTTATATGGAAGTTATATGGTGAGAAATAATATGCAAAGGTGAGGAGTGCTAGGGATAACTTGTTACCTCAGCACCGCATTCAGAAAATGGGGGCGGTCAGCCCTTCTGACTACCCCTTGAATAACACCACACACACAGTTTTGTATCTCCCCTTCAACTGTTTAACAGGCCTTTCTGTCTCTCTTTTCATCCAATTCTTCCAGATACCCTTTGCAGCTCTTCCCTTTTGCCTATATTATTTTAAATTTTAATTAGAAACACATATGTTCTCTATTTCTTATATTTCTCTATGTGGTTTTGCTTTTTTTCCCTCGGTAAATATATTTACTAAGTGACCAAAAAAACATATAGCACTGTTACACAATTACTGAATATCACTGCCCATTGGAATCCAGAGTTCAATGCATCAGAGGAAAACTGGAAATGATTTTTTATTTCACAGAGAAATATGGTTTGGCTCACAGAAAACAATTCTCAGTTTGCCTTTCCCCCCCTTCATTTATGTAAAATAATAGTAATAATTTTAAAAACAATGAAAAAATAGATCAAGTTCCAATGACAAAATTTAGAAGGTAGTGCTTTATATTTTGGTTCTAATGGCAAGAAACACAACTGTTTTATCAATTCATCAGCATACTATGTCATCAATGTGTCTTTAGATCATTTTACTGATGTCAATGAAACAGAACTCTGCAATACTCAGAGACATAGAGTAGCCATGCATTATATTGACATTAGTGCAGCTGAAAAGCAAAGCATAATTTAAGGTTAAACTGTGAGACTTCTAATAATATTAAGGATTTTAATCCAATATTTTTATCTAAACATGGCTACAATAGTGCCAATAAAAGCTGACAGTATTATGAATTATGTTTTCCATTGTCTCTACTCATGTAGGGATTTTTTCTCCTACATCTTTTGCTTTATCTGTAGCTTTTTCCTTCTGTTGATATCTCATCATTGCACAATATCATCTGCTAAAACATCAGTGTGACAGATGTGTAGGATAAATGGCAAGATTTTATTGTGTCCAGGAACATTCTCCATTCACAATCATCCTCTTTGTTCCACACTGATGCCAGAGTAAATCCTTTGGAGGTCTCCTGCTCCAAGCTCAGTCACCCATATAGGTAAGGCATTGAGAGACACCTACAAAAAACAAATAGCCTTTTTTTCCAGAAAGCCCACTTTTCCTACAGAATTTTTTCTAAAGTGTTCTCTAAAACCTCTGATGACAGGGAATAAAACCCTGCATATGCAGATGGAGAATAAATTTTTTTATGCACTAAGGAAAAAAATAATAATCTCATTGAAATACTAATTTCCTTAAGTATTTTCTTTTTTTCTTTTCTTCCCCCCCCTCCCCCCCGTTCTAATTCTTCACTTTTTTCTCACAGTCATGGTTGGTAATACTTATCTCATATTTGCTGTTCTCCAACTTAGCCACATCCTAAAGTTATAAGCGCCCCACTCTGAACACAATATATGAGCCGAGTCCTTTGACTGCCTGGTAGAACAGAAGATTTACTCTCGTACAATCTCTTATATTTTTAAGAATGCCACTGGACTAATTTTGGGGTGGCACTATTTTCTTGGCTGAAATATCATCTCATCCTTTTAGACAGAAATTTGACTGGAGGTACCTGGAGCAGTCACCATCATAAGAACGAAGTAAGTCAAGGATGTTTTGTTTGTTCACCTTTGCAGTAAGAGCCCTATTCATGCAATCCTTGTAAGCCAAGTGAAATCCACAAAGCATTTAAGGTGCTTTTTACAACTTCCTGTTTGAAACTATGAAGTGGCAAAATAATCAAAATGGCACTACTCCAAAACACTGTATCTCTTACATTATTTTGAGTGATGACAAATAGCACAACAGGAAGAGATTGTTTGGGCCCATCTCCATGAACAGTCATAAAGGAAATAAAAATTATTTCAATCAAAAGAAGACCATACATTTACATTTGTGTGCGTATACGTATATATATATATGTCCATCTTGATACCTGTTTTCTTCTTCTGAACAACAGTATTTACACAGAAAAATAACAGTCAGTTCATCATGCAGAACATGCTGAAAAGTGTAATAACAACAGTTGTTTAAAGCTGTTGTGGATACAGCCAATAAATGTATTTCTCCCATTGAAACTATTTCTACAAGCACTTCTTGCTGAGTGTAAGAGCCCAGTTGCCTGCCTGCCTGCCTCTCGCTGTTGATCATTTACTGTTATGACCTCTCTCAAGATGAGATTCCCTTGCATTTGCAACTTCAGCTTTCTTATATACTTCCATTTGACTGTGGTATTTATAACAAAGGGCCTTTTACTGCCCAGGATCGGGCCTTGGGGTTAAGAAAAATAAATAGCTAGTAAAGTTTTGAAGAACTGGAAAAATACAATAGGAAAAATACCCAGCTGCATGTGAAAGACTAGAAGCTGGGCTATATGAGGAAAGACAGGGCAGGGGAAATGAGTAGTCCTGAGGAGGGCAGATACTGAAAGAACTTGAAATAAAAATAGAACACAGAATAGCCATTATTAAAATAGAATGAGCCTAAAGCAGAAGAAAATCAACTAACCTGGCATCAAACTTTGCATCCTTTTGAGCGAATGAACTGACATCCAACCAAATGCATAAAGCAACAACTAAGAGCCCATTATTTTCCCCAGATAAAAATATAAGGTTCATGCTCAAAGCAATGCCAAAACCTATTCATAGTACTTGCACATCAGATCCTTCTCCATATGGAGTTTACACATTACACATGCATTAACCAAGCCAAAAGAGATTTCAGAAAAAAAAATTGTGATATCAAACAATCAAATATTTTCATAGGAAAACAAAAATAACTGAAGCAATAAAAAGCAAAATATTAGCCACTCAAGAAATAAAAAGAGTAGGTAATGTTTCTCTTGGTGATCTGAACACAAATGCTTTCTTTTCAGAGGAGCAGTCATAAACATAGTGATAAAAAGGATGTGCTTTAGCACACTTCTGATACACATTTCACATGCACAGTATACAAGTGGAGAGTCCAAATATCCCAAATGAGTCCAAAAAATACCAGAAGATGGGTTTATAAAGAGCAAATACGTATGACTTTCTCCTCCTTTTTCCTCATTTTCTCATATTTGATGTTGAAGGTTGAAGTGAGTCATATTCCTCACAGCCAAGGTTAAGAAGTTTGCATCCCCTAATCACATTGTAGTATCTTTATGAAAAATACCAAAGAGGGGAAAAAGGTGATGAGCAAAAATTGTGCAAGTGATGACCTATGAGAGTGCTATGAAATACAAAACTGAAGACAGTTTACACCTTGCTTGCTCCAAAACCCCTCTGAAGCCAATGCAAGTGTCATTGGAGTTCAGCTCAGGGTCAAATCTCAGACATATATCAATGGCAAAACTACCCAGGTTATCTATCACCATCCCTCTACTTTCTGTCTTTTTTTTCTATCTCTTCTTTCACTTTGCTCATTTTAAGAGATTTCATCAATTACCTCAGAGCCTCATAAGAACAAATAAATGGTACAAATCCAAGCTGAGCATGATATAACAAAGAACCAACAGAAAGATGGCAAAAATACAGGATAGGACAGCACAGTTGTAGAGATACTCTGATACTCTGGTACACTAAAGGTTAAATCGATTTTTTCACTCCTTTCTCTTTTACTCTCATATAGGAATCAGATTTCAAAAGCATCTAAACAGAGTGGGGAGTTGACTTTAAAAACAAACTGAAGGAGGTAATTTGAAATACAAAGGGTGTACAAAAAATACGGAACCATTGGAAGGGGATGTATCCATATCTGGGCAAGACTGTTGAATGAAGTCCTTCATATAAAGTCAGTAATATATATCAACTTAGAACAGCAAGAGATATCCTGAGGTTGTTAGAGTTTATCCCTCTATGCAGAGCACTGCCAACTTCAAAGTAATATTAGGTTTCTCAAGGCATTGCCCACGGAAGTTTTGAAAATCCACCAGGAAGGAAAATTAACAGTCACTCTGGACAACTGTTCCAGTGTTTGACCACCCGTACCATGAAGAGTTTATACCTCACATTTAATTGAAATTTCCCTTGCTGCAACATCTATTTGCCCCTCTTGTCCTTACACTGTGCATGTCCATTAAGAGTCTGGCTCCATCTGGCTGTAATGACCCATTAAGCAGCTGAGGACGGCAATTAGCTCTGTTCTCCTCTGAGCTTCCTCTTCTTCAGGCTGAACAAATTCAAGTCTCTTCAGTGTCTCCTTGTGCATCATATGCTTCAGTATCCTGCCCATCTTTGTGCCATCCTCTGGACATACTCCAGTTTGCCTTTGTCCTTCTTATACTGGAGTGGGAGTGGGACAAGGACTAGAACTGGGCCCCACTCCAATTGCAGCACCTGAAGTGCCAAAAAGAGGGGAATGATCCCTAAATTTAACTTATTAGTTGTACCGATGCAGTCCAGTGTGCATTCAGCTTTCATTGCTGCAGATACACTTCTAAAGTCCTAATAAGAGTGCATTCAAACACAAAAAGACTGTGATACACAGCTAAAGGTTTGATCTGGTCCAGTCCCAAATATGTGGTGACCTCACATGTTAAATGAATACTTGAGGAGATTACAGAAGCAAATTCTGATGTGCCAGGCAGTATCTACCAATAGCTAGAAACCACAGCTCAAGGCCTGATTGGTTATATTTTTCCACTGTCCTGAGAAAGAATCCACTATGGGCTCCTTCTTAAATACAAGCTGGAGGAACAAAGTTTGTTAACAAGAGGACTGAGCTATCATCTGTAAGGATTTCTGTCTTGACCAGTCTTTTCAGATCTGATGACATTTCTAAATATATCTGCATATCTCAGGAGCAGAGATTTCATATATTTCTGAAGGCATCAGAAATGCTGCCTTCAAAAGAGAGTGAGTAAATACCCACGAAATACAAATTTAGTGTGAAACACTAAATCTGATTTTAAGAAATTAAACTGAAATCTGTTTATGGTATATAGCATTTGTTGCCAAACAAATAAGTGTTAATAAAACTAATCTGGAGAAATTTAAAAGTGAATTTACAGAAAATATCCTTTCTTTTCCATCTTGAACATTCTCAGGAAAAAAAAAAAGTCTGTTGCGGTAATGACTTCAAACACTTCCATCTCACTGTATATACAAATGTGACCTCTATCATAACCATTACAAAGGCACAAAGAGCTCATTGCAGGACTCAGACCTAAGCTCAAAATAATGAGTGCTTAATTTCAGCTTTTACAATAGAAATTAAAGATTTATTTGGGGCAATAGAAACTTTCTAGTGAGCTAAATGGAAAAAAAAAGTGTTTGATGTATTCTGTAAAACAACTATTAACTTCAGCTTCAAGCTTTTAACTTGTTCTGGTGAAGTACTAATCCTCACCTGTGGAAAGCCCCTAGGCTAGAACAAAGTGTAAAATTGAGCACATCTGGAAACTTTTTATTCATGGTTTTCCATAGTGAACATTTTCTTATCAACATCCATAAACAAAATCAACCAAAATTCCAGTTGCAACTAAATGAACATTAATCAGAACTATAGATAAATCCATCAGCAAAAGGTTGTAGAATTGGAATAAAGACATAGGAGTTGAGAGTGCAAAAAATATTTCATTAAGCTAAAATTGAGATATGAAACTCAATGACTGAAAAATAGTCTGATCTTTCTACAGAAGCCTTCATTAATTCAACTTTTAATAGCCAAAAGCAAAGTTCTAACAGCAGATTTAAAAATCACTATTTCTTTTCAACTGTATGACTCCCCTTGCTTTCTTCAGTGCCTCATATACAGAGCAACGTGTGCCTCTTCCAGCCAGCATCACCTTTTATATTACTGCAGCAAGCTGGCTTCCACTGCCAGTGATTTGACCTTCACTTCCTTTATGCTTTTGTAATGGTCTGGTGATTTCTTTAATAGCTGGCTACAAGGCAGCCCAGATCTGCAGTATTAGGAGTGTATGCACAAGCATTGAAAGGTCAAAATACAAACTGTTAACATGCACTATGCCATTGTTGTAACTGCTAAGTATCACAGATCTCTATATGTTGCTTAGAAACTTCAGGGAACCTGAAGTGCAAACACCAAAACTCACATGGGATGCTTTTGCCTGATTTTTAAAACATCACCAAAACTGGAATCTCAGCACAAGCCTTGCAAGTATTTCAGACACCATTATTAAGATATTAAAACCCTCATAAAATTCTCAAGATTAAATCAATGTATAATATGCTCAGCTAATTAAGTACAAATCACTGGCATTATCATCACTGGAGCAAACTTCCATTGAGCAATCTAGCCTAAGGGCAGGCTACTGCTATTAGTCCCATCTGAATGTTATTGCCTTTTGGAAAATAAACGTTTTGTTGTGTCAAACATAAGATGGAGTTGTATAACTACAGGTCACTTTTGAGAGAATGAAAAAGCAGAAGTCCAGAAAATACACCAGTTCATATTAAATGCCCATAATTTCTCAGATTAGTTAACTGAGTCTAAAGCAGTAAAAGTTTCTCCCTATTCTTTAGAACTACCTTTTTTCCCTTTCCAAATGCATTAAATAAAATTTCTATTGAAACTGTCTCTTTCAAGTTTGGAATAATAAGCAGTGTTCTCTACTTTCTAACAAGATACTGAAAGCAAGTTTACATGAAAAATCACAAATTGAGTAGTTTCTCTTTATGAACAAGTGTTCAAAGTCTATGCCAAGAAATTGCCACCCTTGGTTTGTTTTCCTGACACAATATTTAATGTGGAAAAAATTGCTTCAATCAGGAGAAGTTTGTTGTCAATGTAGCCTTTTCTCTTAGATGACCATACTAAACACTGCTGACTGACCCCTAAACAGTCACCTAAGTAAGGTTATCTGCAGGACTGGCCATGAATTTAGAAATTATAAACACACACACTATGTGCTTTCCACAACTTTACTGGCCTCCATCAAATTATTTGCAAGATGTAACTAAGGGACAAATTTCTGAAAATTTAAAACTAAGGACATTTTTATTAACAAGGAGATAATACTGAATTACTTGCAGGAGACAAGTAATGAAAAAGTTATGATCCAGCTTTTAACAGTCAAATGATAAATAATTATACACATTAGTCATAAATAAATGTCATAAATGACTGAATTACTAATCAACAGAAAACAGACACATACAGGTGTGAAATGAGTTGTCTGTCCAATTTAATACTTCACCCTTAGGAAAAAAAAGCACAGCATGATTTATCATAGTTATTTTTCAGCACTATTTATCTAAGTTTTCTTATTTAAAACATTTTAGTTATTGGATGATATAATTAGACAACTGCTGTTTGACTTCAAAACCTGTTGTATCTCGGGAGCAGTTGAAAAGCAGAAAACTAAGATGGAGTCTAAACATAATGTAGGAAGTTTTACAGTATAAATTATACAGCCTAGCTTCATGATTTCCATAGTAATCCAGCAAAAATTAATCTAATATCTAAACTACCCAAAGGAATCTAAATGCTTTGAGAATATTCATAAAAACTTTCTATACATATTTTTTATTTTTTCATGTTCTGAAGGCATATAAGATTTTCTCTAGGGTTGTAATTTTAGTTCTATCTAGTTCCATAGCATTAAAAAAAATAATTAATCAAATGATTTTTCACAACAATAAAATAAATTCTGGATGGGAAATTACATGCTTTCACATAATTAGATGGGATGCAAAACCTACAAAAACAAACACCTAAATAATAACACTGATTTCAGCAGAACAAAGTACTCTTTTATACATTTTTCTAAAATGTGCTTGCTTTGGAATTGGCCCCGATTAGGAGATCCTTAAATACTCACACAATAAAGAAAAGGAATTTAAGGATATCTATTCCATCCTCTCTACCTTATTTTCTATCAATTAAGAGAGATCATTATACACACACATACACATATATATATATATATATATAATGGCAATGCAGCATGAATAAATTAATAACATCGTAAAAGGCAAGTATGTATGTGAAAAAATTAAATTAAATTTGAGAGGGGAGAAGAAGTAATCTCTGAAACAAAGCCTTGGGTAAATCCCCAAGCTAGTTTTGTCTCATACTGCAGGCACTGAATGCAATGCTTACAATTACCATGCCAGTGATATTTCTTTTAATTAAGCAGAAAAATGGAGATTAAATGGCATCTTGCTATTGAAAAAATAATTAAATACAAACTGGTAGCCCTGAGAAAATTCAGGTGTTTTTGAAACTGTTCTTCAGTTTGTTCTTCTAGCTAACTAGAAGGCCAAACTCTGCTTTTAAAAACTCCTTTGAAAAGGATACTACTATTGCTGATGCACAAGATCTAACGTTGCAATAAACCTGTACTCTATGGTTTCATTTCCTTGCCATGATATCTTAGTTCCACTGCTCAAACTAACAACTTACAAGGCTTATGCTTATATGAAACATTTTTTCCACAGTTTATATAGTTGTCATGGTAGGTCTCTGTACTGTAATAGCTTAACAGCTCCAAAAATCCAATTCAGCTAATTTGGAAATAAGAGTCTATCATGAAAGACAGATTTTCCTATATAGAGTCTAGGAAAAGAGACACAAATGTACAAATAGGAAAAAAGGATAAGAATGAATTTTGTGAGACAGACCTTGGTAACAAGAATCTAGAAGTAAAGAGATCAACTCACAAAATAATCATATTTTTCACCAAGGAAGGTAACAAGTATCAGGAAGTAACAAGCATCACAGAATCTAAGAGCAAGGCTTAAAAAGTATCTACATCAAAATGATATATAGAAATATTGAGAAGATGAGAAAGAGAATCAACAGATCCAGAGAAAGAAGAAAAGATATATATGAGAACTCATTGTTGGTTTGGGTGTTTTCTAATGCTGTAAGCATTGATATTGGAAACATCTGCAGATATTCACATATGCATAGCCATAAAAGACTGTTCAGTTCATGTTTATTGAAACACTGAAGCTCTTTGGAAGTGCTACTAACTTCATGTGAATTCCCTGGAGAGAGTACAAGTACAGAATAGCTAAATGAAAAACTCATTCACAGTAGGAGCCTGGTCTAATTGTGGGATATGCAGCATCAATACTGTATATGAAAATTGAGAGAAGTGTGACTCAGATGTTTATTTTTTGAAAGATGGGGAACTTAAAATACACAACAGTAGGAAGTGAAAGATCAGGATCTCGGTGTATATGAGCATTGCTCAGCCAAAATCAAAGAAATCTCAGGGTTTTTTACCAATTATTTGGCCCAAGATCTTCCAGTCTGTGGGTAGTAACACAACTGGAGACAGAGACAGTAATTAAGAGAATGCAATCGGATTCAAAAGGTTTTCCATTATTTTTTGTGACTGGATGAGCAGATGGCAAATGCAGCTTAACACAGAAAAAAATGTGAGATAATTAGCAGGGAAACCAAACACCAAGTTAGAGAATATGTACTAAATGGAAATCTCATCTAGGAAGCTAATCAAGAGAAGAATTTGGGGGTTATTATGAAAAATAATTAAAACCATCAAATAATTTCACAGCTGCTGGAAAAGAAGGCAAAGATGACAGCAGGTTACATTAATAGATAGATACACCACAAAGTAAAGCACTATCATTAGTGTTCAAGGCATTTGTTAAAAAACATCTAGAATACTCCACCTGTCTCTGGCAGGCAGTGTGCAGCAAGGCAGTGCATTACTGATAAAAATTTGGTGTGCTAGTGGTACTCCCCAAACACCAGACTTCTAAGGCTGTTGAGAGTGAGCCTCTCCCAGTCTCATTCATGATGTGACAAACTCCGCCCAAAACTAGGTAGGATATTTTTGATATATTTGATATATTGCTGGCAATATCATTTACATTATAACACTTGTCTTTATTCCTGCTGTTTACCTCCTTGAAATATTTATAGAAAGCAATTATATCCCTTCCTGGCCTTCCACTTGCTACATAAAACTTGTCAAACCATTATATTTTCTTTTTTAAAGTAAGCATTCCTGTTTCTTGGTCACCATAGAAGCCCTATAAGCTCAATTGCTCACTTCTATTCCAGCTCAGATTTCTGCGCGAGCTGTCTCTTTGCTGGCAGAAATCACTTCTGACATCAATATCTATTTTAGCAAGAAAGGAGCCCAAGGCAAGGGACATGTTCAGCTGTCACAGTAGCCAACAAGTTGGTCCAAATGACTACTGGGAACAACTCCAGAAGGTAAGGGCAACGCATCAGCTCAGACCTACCCATGTAAATCAAAGTACCCGGACCTGGCTAAGAAAAAAGGTAGATGTGCATGGAGCTCAGGTGTGACCCACGGGACAAGTGGAGGTGGAAGGAGTTGGAATCAGAGGACTGGGAGTTTCTGGGTTGAACAGGGAGTCTGGGGTAGAAACTAGGACCAAGACCGGGGGCAGGGCTTAGAGGGAGTAGAGTCACTGCAGGAGAGAAGATATATGACTACGGTCATGGGTAGGGGAGTCAATTGAGAGATCAGACAAGGGTGTATTGTAGGTATGTCCACGTGGGCTGGGAAGAACAAGGCAACTTTAGAGAAAATTCAGAAATACTGGGGAGGTTCTAGAACAGTGTTGGTGCCATTAATTTGGACTCCATTTGTGGACAAGGATACACACATGAAAGCTGCTCTCTTGCTCCCACTTCATTCTCCTTTCACATTTTGTTTCAATACGGAGATTAAATACATGGGACTGAACTGTCCATCCATCTGGCAGTTCTCTGGCTCTCCTATGCACTATTCTCACCACCTTTGCCCCCTGTTCTGCATTTCAACAGGGAACTCGACACCTAGAAGACAAGTTGTTAAGAGATCTGAGAATATTGGCAACTGGAAAGAGGAAACAAAAACCCAGCATAAGACCCCCATTGGAAAGACAGCCATACAAACTCAGCAACTATCAGACTCATTCGATCTCTCAATCAGCACACGTATTATGTTGAAATCAGCTATTATACAAGCTGCTCCTTCCCCAGCAGCTGGGATTTAGGGGACATGGGAGAGAGCCAAGCATACTGTGAACAGGGAGGCTTAGCAGATGTTACAGAGGAAGTAAAGATATTTCTTGGGATGGGAGGAAGGTTATTTATAAGGAAAAAGAGGAGAGAGAACTAGGCTACTGCAACACAGGAACATAGGTCATGAATCTATAAGACAGATTCATTAGTTCCAGCATTAATTAAACAACTTGGTTGCTTTTCAAACACAATGTAGTATTGAAACATTCAGCATAAACCTAATTTTGAATTAGTAAATTACAAGTCACCAAAGCCATTACTTTCAGCAGAAGAATTTTAATACAATGGTTGATATATATACCAGGTATTACTTACAGTTTGCTCAAAGAATAGAACATATAAATGTTGTCTTTGATTGTATCCCTTAAGTTTGCAGAGAATTAGTGATCTCAAAGTACTTTTTAACCCATACTGAAAAAGTATACCAAACTGAACAGAGAATCTCTAAATTACTGTTCTTAGAACATTTCCCTAGAGCTTAACTGTCCTTTGGAGTACTTTCAACCCATATCTACAAGAAAAAATAAGATCTTTACTGTGCATTTTTGTATGCAAACTATATCTTGTTCCTTTACCTTCTTCCTCTTTTCTACCTGGTTAGGTGGAAAACATGCAGTCTTACCTTCATATGACAATACAATCATAAATTTACCTTTACTGAGTAAAATGGTACTTTGCTTCTGTTATTGTCAGTCATCTGATTAGTACTTCACTGGAGCAATAGGAATGAACCTGCTTCTGAGACAGATTTCATCCACATGATGCTTCCAGGTTCATATACTTGCATGGAATCACATTGTCATTTTTTGGGGGGAATAAATATAATATTTATTGTATAAATTAAGACTACTTTTAAAGTAACATTCTAATTCATTGATATCTCATGTACTTACTATCACTTACAAGGTAGGTTAGTTAATACAAATCATAATTTCTAACCAATGGTAGTTCATAGTTCCTGAGAAAACATATTCCAGCCATTTCAGCCAGTGAGTCAGCTTCATCTGGGGCCCAACTAATGTGCCTCTATGCAAATGCACACACCATGTAGAATAAACAAGAGGAGTTAGAAATGTGTGTGCACCTGCAGGGCTGTGATCTTATTGGCATCACATGGTGATGTAGTGGGATGGCTTTTGTGACTGGAATGTTGGAATGGAAGGATACAGGTTTTTTAGGAAGGACAGTCAAGGGAGACGAGGAGGGGGTATCACCGTTTGTGTCAATGACCAGTTCAGCATGAAGCTGAACCTGGGGATGGATGAGGAGCCAGTCAAGAATTTTGGGTTAGGATTAAAGGGGGGCAGGGATAGGTGACATTATAGGGGGGATCTCCTACAGGACACCCAACGAGGAAGACCAAGTAGATGAGGCGTTCTATACACAGATAGGAGCAGAGCCATATTCACAAGCCCTGGTCTTCGTGGAGTACTTCAACCACATCGATACCTGTTGAAGCAACAACACAGCAGGGCACAAGAAAACCTGGAGGTTCCTGGAATGTGCAGATGGTAACAACCTTTCACAAATGATAGAGAAGACAGTGAGAAGAGCTGCTGTGCTGGAACTTGTTCTCACCAAGAAGAAGGGGCTGGTGGGGAATGTGAATCTCAAGGGCAGCTTTGGATGCAGTGACCATGACATGGTTCACTTCAAGATCCTTAGGACAGTGAGAAGGGTACACAGTAAGCTCACTACCCTGGACTTCAGGACAGCAGACTTTGGCCTCTTCAGTGATCTGCTTGGTAGAGTATGGATACCAAGGGATGAAGCACTGAAGGGAAGAAGGGCCCAAAAAACTGCTTAATATTCAAGGATCACCTCTTCCAAGCTCAGTAGGGATACATCTCAACAAAGAGGAAGTCAGGCAAAAATACCAAGACGCCTGCGTGGGTGAACAAGGAACTCATGGATAAACTCAAACACAAAAAGGAAGCATACAGAGGATGGAAGCAGGGACAGGTAGTCTGGGACGAATACAAAAAAACTGTCTGAGCAGCCAGGGCTCAGTTAAGGAAGCTAAAGCCCTGATAGGATTAAATCTGGCAAGTGAGGACAAGAAGAAAAGCTTCTATAGGTACACTGGTGATAAAAGGGAGACTATGGAAAATGTGGGTCCTCTCAGTAAGAATACAGGACATGGAGAAGGCTGAAGTATTCAATTCTTTTTTTGCCTCAGTCTTCACCAGCAAGTGCTCCAGCCATATTGCTTGAGCCACAGAAGGTAAAGGCAAGGACTGGAAGAACGAAGAACTGCACACTGTAGGAGAAGATCAGGCTCGAGACCATCTAAGAAACCTGAAAGTGCATAAGTCCATGGGACCTGATGAGATGGATCTGTGGGCCTGATAGTGTTACATCATTGGTGGATGAGGGAAGAGCGACTGATGTTATCTAACTGAACTTGTACAAAACATTTGATACTGTCCCACATGACATCCTTATCTCTAAACCAGAGAGACATGGATTTGATAGAAGGGTCACTTGGTAGACGCAACAAGTGATATTCTTCAAGGTTTGGTATGGGGACTGGTGCTATTTAATGTCTTTGTTGGGTGTGGACAATGGATTGAGTGTACCCTCAACAAGTTTGGACGCTGCAATTAGCTCATTTGGTTAGAGCATGGTGCTAACATCAAGGTCTCAGGTTCAATTCCTTAGGATTCAGTGATCCTTGCAGGTCCCTTCCAACTCAGAATATTCCATGAAATCCATGAAGCTTGCTGATGACACCAAGTTGTGTGGTGCAATCCACACACTGGAGGGAAGGGATGTCATCCAGAGGGACTTTCGAAGACTTGAGAGGTGGTCCCGTGCGAACCTCATGAAGCTCAACAAGGTCCTGCACCTGGGTTGGGGCAATCTCAAGCACAAACACAGGTGGGATGGAGAATGTATTAAGACCAGTCGTGAGGAGAAGGACTTGGGCATGTTGGTAGACAAGAAGCTCAACATGACCCAGCAATGTCCATCTGCAGCCCCAAAAGTCAGCTGTATCCTGGGCTGCATCAAAAGAACTGTGGCCATCAGCTCAGAGGAGGCGATTCTCCCCCTCTACTCCACTCTCATGAGACCCTACCTGGAGTGCTCTGTCCAGCTCTTGGGCCCCCAATATAGGAAAGACAGGAACATGTGGAACAAGTCAAGAGGAGGGCCACAAAGACGATCAGAGGTCTGGAGCACCTTTCCTATTAAGACAGGCTGAGAGAGCTGGGATTGCTCAACCTGGAGAAGAGACTGGTTGAAAAATCTACCCTTGAAAGAGAGTAGGTTTTGATTAGATATTAGGAAGAAACTCTTTACTGTGAGGGTGGTGAGGCACTGAAACAGGTTGCCCAGAGAAGCTGGAAGTGTTCAGTGGATGTGGCTTTAAGCAATCTGGTCTACTGGAAAGTGTCCCTACCCATGGCAGGGTGTTTGGAACTAGATGATCTTTAAGGTCCTTTCCAACCCAAACCATTCTATGATTCTATGATAAGAACAAGTATACCATGGAGAAAAACCCCATTCAGGAAACCTGTTCCATAAGAGCATGTATACAAGGAAGGACCATCTAAAATTTATTCAAGCCACACCAGTTTGTGCAGTTCAATGTCTGTTACAAAGAAAAGCATTCCAGCATAGCACAACTCTGAAACATGGCTAAACTACCCTGGTACAGAAATTGTTCTTTTTCATTATGTAAAGGTCAGCAAATTCAGAATCTGGTAGTTTTCTTTATTTTTATTTATACTTTCCTCAGTCATGGCATATGTAATAAACATTCACAGAAATCAACTTTCAGTAAAGGTATCTGTCACAGACATACGGAAACCTGCAATATGTTAAATATTATTAAAGCAAATTCATGTTTTTACCATCCACCAAGAAGGTTCCTAAATATTAGAGATATTTTTATTATTGTTTGTGTTGCAACCTTGTTCTGTTACTTTTGTAAAGAATTTTCTCAGGCAGAAAATGAGAAGCAGGGAATGGACTTGTGCCGTTTTAATAAAAAAAAATAAACTGCAAAAGGCTGTTGCAATCTGTTATGTCTCCCCCTTTGGCCCTTAGTCTAGATAAGTGCTGGCTACTTTTCTGCTAGTCATTCAAAACTGTCACTATTTCTCTCACAAAATAGCAGTCAGCCAGTCTGGCTTAATATAAAATTTCACATAAAAAAGTGGTTGGATTTTCCTTTCTCTAAGAAGCTGGAGAAAAGGGCACTGTGTGCGAACAGTTAGGTATGTTTTACAAAACTCTGGTGCATTTAAAATCTAATCATAAAAGAGTGGAAGCACTTATAAAAACCTTTAAGCACAAAGCATTGTTTTGTCTCCAGTGGGTACCATCAAGCGCTTTTATTTTTTTATGTTGACAGTTTACTGTTCAACAAGTAGTTAGAGAAAGGACTGTGATTTTTCTGAATGTGAACAAGTGGCCATTGGGGATACAAATGTTATGCTCATGTGCATATGGGTCAGAATGCCCTAACATACATTTTCATAGAAAACTAAAAAAAAAAAAGTTTCAGTAAATGATACTTCACTGAAAACCTGTACATGAGCTAGGTAGGGCATGACAACATCTTAAGGGGAATACTGGAAAGCAAAATTCCTAAGCTTCCTGTTATCAGTGGTGGTTAATTGCTTCTAAATTCATAGACTAAATAAAGTAAAAACACAGGAGAGGCCTAAGAAATAAATGCTTCCAACACTTAATTTGGTCCAGGGAAGTAAAACAATAATGATTAATAGTTATATTAAAAATCATTATTAAAGTTACATAAGGGCTTCTTGCTGTTTGAATATAGGCTGGGTCTCAAATCTACCCACTTTGCCTCTGTCTTTAGTGCCATTTTTGCATTTCTGAAGGCACATGAAGAAAGCTGGTACGCTGTCTAGCAGCATATGTTTTAGGTAAGGTGGCTGGGAGGGCAGGTTCCAGAAAATTAACTTCACAATCCTATTTGCTGAAAAATCACACCCTTCTACAAGAGTAATCTTATTAAAATTATTTGTTTAATCTGTCATTATAAAAGCTAAAACAATACTGCTACAAATCATCTGAGAGCACATTAATATATTAGATTTCAGTAGCTGAGAAATAAAGAAGGTTTTTATAAAACAGAAATCATGATATTCAAGTTTTGTTAAAATGGCATAGAGAATGGTCATTAAATTATATTAGGCTTGTAGGAAAATTGATAGGTGCTATTGTATAAATTTCATAACCCCACCTCAGATTCCTGCTAGTTACCAGAGCATTACTGAACAAAAAATCTATTCATTCAAAATATTTCAAATTTAATATAACCTACTCACTTTCCCCTCCTCTGAAGTAAAGTATTCATGTAATGATCTTCCATTCACTGTTCATGCTATCTAGACTAAGAAAGTAGTTGTTCAAATACCTAGAGACGACAGCATAGGCAAGACAAATTTCCCCTGCCCTGTGCTTGCACTGTGCACACAGAATAACGGACTTGTAGAATCATTTAAGCTGGAAAAGACCTCTCATTATCAAGTCCAACTGTTAACCCAGGACTACACAGTTTCTCCCTTGTTCTAAAGTTCAGCACTGTATATGCCAGTACACAAACATACGCTATGTTTGGTGCTTCCAAAGAGAAATTATTCTAACTGAGCTACCCTTGCCTCCCATCACAGAATCCTAGAATCTTTTAAGCTGGAAATGACCTTTAGGATCATGCATTCCAACAGTTAATCTAACACTGCCAAGTCTCTAACCATGTTCCTAAGAGCCACATATACACATCCTTTAAATACTTTAAGGCATGGTGACTCCAGCACTTCTCTGAGTAGCCTGTTCCAAAGCTCGACAACCCTTTAGTTTAAGAAATTTTTCCTAATATTTAATTTAAACCTCCTCTGGTGCAACTTGAGGCCATTTCCTCTCACCCTATCCCTTGCTACTTGAAAGAAGAAACTGACTCCCACCCCACTCCAACCCCCTTTCAGGTAGTTGTAGAGAGCAATAAGGTCCACCCTGAGCCTCCTTTTTTCCAGTCTAAACAACCCCAGCTCCCTCAGCTGCTCCTCATCAGACTTGTGCTCCAGATCCTTCTCTGGCTTCATTGCCCTTCTCTGGACACGGTCCATCCCCTCAATGTCTTTCATGTAGTGAGGGGCCCAAAACTTAGCACAGGATTCCAGCTGTGGCCCCACCAGTGCTGAGTACAGGGGGACAATCACTGCCCTGGTCCTGCTGGGCCATACTATTGCTGATACAGGCCAGGATGTCACTGGCCTTCTTGGCCACCAGTACACACTGCTAGCTCACATTCAACTGCTATCGACCAGCACCCCCAGGTCCTTTTCCACTGGGCAGCTCTCCAGCCACTCTGCCCCCATCCTGTGGCACTGCATGGGATTGTTGGGACCCAAGACAGGACCCGGCACTTTGCCTTGTTTAACCTCATACAATTGACTTCAGCACATCAATCCAGCAAGTCCAGATCTGTCTGTAGAACCTTCCTAATCTCTACCAGATGAACCACCACCCAACTTTGTGTGACCTGCAAACTGACTGAGGGTGCACTTGATCCCATCACCCGGATCACTAATAAACACATTATACAGGACTGACCCTAATACTGAGCCCTGGGTAGCATCACTCATGACCAGCTGCCACCTGGATGTAACTCCATCTGCCACCACTCTCTGGGCTCAGCCATTTATCATTTTCTTTTACCTGGCAAACAGTGCACCTGTCCAAGGCATGAGCACTCAGTTTCTTCAAGAAAATACTGTGGGACATGGTGTCAAAGGCTTTACTAAAGTCCAGTCTCAAGATTATTTACTTCATGACCTTCCCCAGCACCAAGGTCAGACTGACAGGCCTGCAATTCCCTAGATTCTCCTTCCAATCCTTCTTATAGATGGGTGTCACGTTTGCAAGATTCCAATCCATGGGGACCTCCCCAGTTAGCCAGGGCTGCTGGTAAATGACTGCAAGTGGCTCCATGAGCTCTTCTGCCAGCTCCCTCAGTACCCCTTGGGTGGATCCCATTTAGCCCAACAGACTTGAGTCTGTCCAAGTTGTGTAGCAGGTCACCAGCCATTTCCTCTTGGAATATGGGGGTTTCATTCTGCTCCCCACCTCTGTCTTCCAGCCCTGGTAACCAGAGAACAACTGGCCTTACTAGAAGACTGAGGCAAAGAGAGCATTAAGTGCCTCAGCCTTTTCCTCACTGTTTCCCCTTGCATCAAATAAAGGATGGAGATTCTCCTCAGCTCTCCTTTCATTGAAGATGTATTTATAGAGGTGGCAAAGAGGAGCAAGGAGCTACACAAAGCAATCCAAGTTGCCCAAGCTTGGAAGGCATGAAGATCGAAAAGACTGTGACAGCAGCCACCACTGCCTCTCTCAGGTTGCAGATGATGCAGTAGAATCAGTTTTCTTTGATGCAAGGTATCACACCAAACCTATCATGCCAGACAAGTGCTTTTAACAACTGCAATTAAAAATATACCAGTCTCTAGAGAAATATATTTTTCTTCTTGCAAGTGCATTTTTCTGCTATTCTCTCACTTTCATTCCTCCCCCATATGACACAATCCTAAGGTCCAAAATGTAAAAATGAACTAGTGCCAGGCCTGACATTCAATATGTGGCAATTCCCACAGAGCTAGCAAATAGCACTTCATGTTACTGGGAAGTGAACATTCCTCAGAGGATCCTAGCATATGTCTCACAAAAAACTGAGATTTTTTTTTTTTTACTGCTATACAGAATGCCACCTTACATAATTTTAAGTCAGATCTTATATACTTATAAAGACATAGGAGTATTAAAAAAATTTGTAATAAGTTTAATCCTTATACTACAAATAATTTCAAAGAAGGAGGTTTTTTTTTGCATATGTAGTCTACAAAGAAATATAACCTCATGTTTATGGTACAAGTGTTCCATATAAAAATGTACTGACATTTCCTCATCAAAGTTGACATGAATATTCAGATATTTTATTCATAATATAACAATTTTTCTCATAGCTTTTCCCAACTATCATAGGAAGTTAACCAGCAAAAATGAGATGTTAATATAGATGGGAGAAACTGCATCTATAAAAATATCAAATCCATTTTTGTACATTGAAAAGGCAATGGTATATGAAGCTGTTGTGCTTAACTGTAGTGCACTCTGAGACAGCAAAGAAAAAGTAAAAAATATTTACTGTGTAAAATCAAAGACTAAAAAAGCAACTTTGTTTAAGTTAAACTACATCCTATCTTTTATTTTTCTACTTCACTAATAAATTTCAGGAAGTCTTACTTGTAACAGCAGAATTTGCTCTACCAAGTTGCAAAGAAAACAAGGAGAATTACTTGAATACCTACAGCTACTTGGAAAATTATTAGTGATTCATCCATGCTGATTGTTGTTTAGAGACAAACAGATAAAGAAGTCATAAAGGGTTAAGAGAAAAGCAACTCCAGTGGTGTATGAGTAGGGAATGTATTCTTTTAAGAGCTAAAAGAGAATGACTTGAAGTCAAACATGTTGGACTAGACAAGAAAATTTTATTTAGCCAATTGTTTTTATTTTTGTGAACACAGCACACTAGAGGACAGCAGAAAGTTTCAGCTGGGATCTGCACAATAACAGCTCTAGAGATGTGATATATACATACTACATTCTTTACCCAAATGAATGACACAAAGATTGCCTGTCATAAGTGAAGTCAGTGAACATTACATGGAAAAGACATCAGAACAAAGGAGATAATTTGCAGATGATGTTAGTTCTGTGAGAATAAGAGTGTTATTTTATCAGTGCAGAGTCAGAACAATAGAAATAATTTGCAGATAAAATTTGAAAAAAAGCAAGGGGAAAAGCGGTATTTTTATCACAGATAAAGTCTAAAGTTTGTGATGACTATGTTCCTGAAAGATTAGGATGATTCACTATGGAAAAAGGAAGCTAAATAAATAATTCATCTTCACCCGAAAACATGTCAGAGGAAATCCACGGGGATTTGAAATACATTGTTTCATAAGCAGGGGCTACAGAAGCATTTTCCATTTTTTATTTGTTTGGTTTGGTTTGGTTTTGTTTGTTTGATTGTTTGGAGTTTTGCTGGTTTGTTTTTGTTTTCAATTATGTCCTGACTCCTTACATACCTTTTACTGTATTCTAGGTTCTCTGTGTGCATGCAGTCCCTCATGTAGTAATTCCTTCCATTCCTCTTTCACCTATATTTCCCTAAGCTCATCCCAGTCTTTCTCTCAGGCTTCTTAACAGTTGCTGCCTGGCCACGTGCCAGTACTGTGCACTGACTGGCCCATGGGCACACACCTATTGCTTATGCAGCTGACTTTGGAGCTGAGACGGAGATCTTTCTGTCAATCAGATCAAATTTGTGTCTCTTTCCCTTCTCTAGTTGCCTAACTGTCGTTAAAAAAGCCACAAATCTCCACTACTTTGAGATCACTGAGTTCAGTTAAGAAGTTCGGTCCATTCTTATGGGAGTTTCCTCACTGGTGTTAGGGAGAGCATCCTGGTTCCCCCAGGCACTGAAGCCAGTCAGACTCCATCACAGACCCGGCAGCAAGAGATATGCTGTCCTGCCATAGACTGCACTGATCATGAACAAGCTGCTCAACAGATACTGCCAAACAGCTCCAAGTGATGACTTGCTTCACCTTTTACTCCTGTTTCCCCCCTCTTCCCAAGCTATTCCCATTTAGCACCCTCAATCCCTCCCAAATAAACTGCCCACTCTATTTTCCCTTTCCTCACTTGTGACACTAAACCTGCATTATATGGGAAAACTGTTGTTTAAACATGTCTTAAAATGGCTTTTGGTGGTCTCTTTGCAAACACGTGTTTCTTCTTCCCAAGACCCCCAGGGTAGTATTATCTCAGGAATGTCCTGGGAACATGTCCTGAGGTGTTTCATTGGACCTTGTTAACCCCTTCCTGTGATTGGGTGTTCCTGTAAGCCCCTTGAGACTTCTAATTGGTTACTTTGTGAATCCTCCTAAACCCTATAAATGTAACATCCCCAACAATAAACTCTCTCTTGCCTCCTCTCCACGCCCGGTGTGCTGTCTCTGTACCAGCCATGGAACCACGCGCGTGGGGTGAGGGGAGGGCACCTCTCCCCTCCAGGCTCGGGGCCTGAGAAACCCCTAGTGCTGGAGTTCCCTTTCCCCATCCCTCAAGACGTCGGAATGGTTCTTCAGATGGAGATGGAACTAGAACTGGGCTCCCCCACATCGTGGGTGGGGAAAGGGATCCAGACTCACTGGCTCTGGTTTTGCTGACTTCATACCCTTACTTGATGACTGATAGAGTTGTCCCAGTACTTCCTGCCTTGGCCCTCAGTTCTGTTCAACTTTCATTACCTGTGATGTCCTGCTGTCTCTCACGTGGCCATCTTATGAATGTCACCGAAAGAACAGGACAGGTCACCTACATGTACATTGCTCCCATTTGGCTATCTGTAGCACTCTGCAGTTCCTCATGTCATTGTCTTGTCAGATGTGCAATAGCTCAGGATCTACACACATACCTTAACCTTTTAAGGGGAAGATTTACAGACAGACAAACTGACTGTATGTGCATATTAAGCCTAAAACCCAGGAACAATGGCACCTTGCCCCAGTAAAATATAACAGCCAAGTAAAATCCACCTCAGTCCCAAGAGAAATGGAATCTCAAGAATCTCCATAAAGAACACAGAGGTAAGTGATAGTACCTGACGGGAAGTAGAAAGAGATTTTAGCTGGGATATGAGTAGCTGAATGAGGTTTTGCTACTACAGTAGAATAAGAGTTAGTCGTTGCAAGAAGCCCACTGCTACTTTCAAAACACAGATTTACTTACTAAACACAAATCTAATTAGAAATTAGACATTGCAGTAAGGCCATAAGAGAAATAGTGAGAATAACAGAATTTCACTCGAATTTTCTGGTATATGCCAGCTATTAGACTACTAGTAAGGAAAACATAAAAGCATCTATAAACATCATAGATATCACAGAGACACAGTGAAAGTGCTTTTTAATGAGCATAGGCAAGAAGGTGTTGAATTTTCTATCTTATCTAGAAGACTTATTCTAAGATTTAGGAAGACCTAATAAGTTATTGAATGTTTGGGGTGTATCTAGCAAGAGAAAACAATCATTGCCAAGGAGCAGGTAGCAGTTTGGAGATTTTTAAATTGTTTTTTACGACACTTAATTAATCAAATCTTTAATGCAAAAGCTCAGGAAGTTTCCACAGGTGAAAAAAGCGACTGGGGAGGAGCTGTAGATTTGTTTTTATAGTGGAATTAACCAGCAGCATGGAGCTAATATGGGGTCATTGTGAAATGCTGAGGTTTACTATACAAAACAAAAAAGATCTGAAGTCCTTGTTCTGAGTTAAAAAGCAGAATAAAGGAGGAAAAATAAACCTACAGTAAGATCTCTCAGTAAGATAATGTAAAGGATAAATGAGCACCATGAGAGCTACTACCTACTGAGAGAATACACATTGAATACACAAAAGCAAACTGCTTTTGAAGTGTAGGTAAGAAAAATATGAAGACACCATTCTAACTGCATCAGTAGGTATTTTAATGACCTGAATATAAAACCAGAATAATTATAAGTGGAAACAAAAGCACATAATTAATGATAATCATAATGGATAGTCTACCTGCCCCATATGGATGAAAATCTAAAGGCTGGGGTACAAAATGTCTTTCAATTAGCTAGAGACACAAAAGTCAATGAGAAGAAAGTCTGTAAATACATTAGGCAGTCATGGGAAGACAAAAGAAAGGAAGAGACCACTGTTTAATTGGACAGAAGACATAAATATGGATGATACACAGAGACGCCTAAGGTGTTCCACACTTCAGTTTTCATACACTGAAGAATTAATTATAATCAGCTACCAAGAAAATTGCATTGCAAACAGTAGTGCAGGAAAAGAAAAGAAGCTGAAGAATATGTAGAAAAGGCAAACATACAAGGTTTCAGAGAATTAATCACTCTAAAGAACTTTTCTAACTAGCCAATGCAGTCTCAACAGAGAGATCGCCTTCAAGTACACAGGGAGGAAGTAGCAGAACAGGAAAAACACCTCCTCTATCTATTGGGACAAAGTAAGGCTGAGGAAATAAGAAACATATTAAACTAAGTTTGAAAGTAAAAATATTGAAAAATATCAAAAAAGCAAGCTATAAAAGGAGTATAAGACAATCTATAAGCAGCCAGTAAGAATTTGCCAAGCATAGTAAAGTCAATGCAATTGCCTGCCACCAGCAAATATAAGAAAGACTTTAATATGGTTAGTGATACTGCTGCAAATTTAATAAACAATCTCGCTAATTATAACCTGAATATAGCCACTATAACAGAGAACCACAACTTTGGGGAAAAAAATCCCAAACATTCCTGCCATTATCAACTGCTAGTTGTCAAACCTGGAATCACCAAACTGGGAGATCCTCTTCAGCACTGGCCCAAATCTAGGACTATAATATATTTTCAACAATGATTTACACTATGTCAGAGGAACTGCATTCATATTGCTCTAGGGTTAAAAAGCATTTTGTCAGACAGCATCAGAATGAAAAGTGATCTTGACAAAGTTCAGTATGGTCAAAATTGAAAGGATAAAATTCAACAGAGACCAGGCAAAGTACTGATATTAGAAAAGAGCAATCATGATCACTAATACAAAAAGGAGAATATATCGTTAGGGAAGAAGTGGCTGATAGGAATCTAGGTGTGAATAGTGATCACAAAGCCATCAGCAATGCCAATGGCATTTCAGAAAAAGGATGTACCTCTCTCTGGGCTGTGTCAGTAGGCGATGCTTTGAGACACGGTGTTAATCATTTCACTTCCTGAGCTGGTAGATCCCTCTAGAGATTATTACACCTTAAAAAGCAGGCTTTTCTTTCAGAAAGCTATAAACTAGAAGGAAAAAAAAATACCAACAACCAAACCTAGCACATTTAAAGTGGTTTAACCAGCATGCAAGATTGAAAGAGTTGTCATACTACCAGTGCACTCATATGTCATGAAGTTTCATGCAAACCTCTTATGGGTAACTGCACCATGGCATATTCTGTAAAAAAAATCTATAATCAGTACACAGATTTTCATAGCAACTCTCTTAATACAATACATTCTCTGTTCTTTCTGATACCCCACTAGGGCAATGACCTCAAACTGAAAAAAGATGTCTAAGTATAAAAATGTAGCACCACTGAAAAACTGTTTGAATCAGGTCTATTTGGCAATCAAACTAGAAAGCACATTACAATTTATTGTAGCCTTCTGTTTATCCTTTGAACAGTTGCTGGAGACATTGACCAGGGCATGTGTCTTGTAGGGGCTTTTTATCCCTGCAGGCCTCCTGCAGTGTTTCTATGCTTCATCTTCTTATTGTAGTAAAACAAACATCATGCTTCCTCATCAGAATAAAATGTAAAGACATTAAAGATCATTATTCACCATTAGATAAAATATTGAGGTTTAGACTGTGGTATTTGCAAAGGTAATGGACTACCCTGTTACAGCAGGTGTACAAGTTGGATCTTGGCAATGATGACACCAGCTGTCTGTGGTCAAGAGCAGCCTTACAGAATTTTGGTAGGGTAACGGCTCAGTATGGTTATAATAAAGTCTGCACTCTGGAAGGGGTCCTTGAGAGTAAAAGCACAGAACAATAATAGGTTCTCTGTGTTCAATCTGTATTGACAGAACAGACAGTACAACACTGAGGCTCCAGGAGATGAGGCACATAGTGCAAATGGTCTGCTCCTGGCCACTAAAGGAGCGCAACTTGGAGAGCTCAGCAGAATTGCTTTTAGAGCACAATAAAGAAAATAAAAAACACACACCAAACATAAAACTGGCTACATATAATGAAAATTCAAAGGAGAAAACAAGAAGGTATGCAAGATCACAGCCCCTACAAGAATGAGCACAAAGGAAAAGCAGGAAGAGCATTGCTCCAGCAGTACCTCCCCTGGGTAAGGGTACTGCACCTGATTGATGTCCCACACTCCTTCAGCAGAGGAAAAGTACTGTTTGGTTTGCTCTTCACCACATTTTGCTTCTGCCATTCAGAAATTATATATTGTTATCTGTTAGTACATACTTATAATGAGAATTTTAAGGAGTGGTATGTGTACACGTGCTTTACTCACCAACACTGATACTGCAGCACCAAATCAGAATAAACTCAGATGCAACAGTAGATCATACTTAGGCCTGAGGTGAAGAAGTTTTGCATAGATATGTTAAAATAAGAAAGAATTTTTTTAAATTCCTCTATAGCATAAAGGTCACATGCATTAATAGCAGAACAAGCCTTCAAGAATTGATGTCACCAAGTAAACTGTCAAGAAACTTCCAGTCAAAGCAGCAAGAGGATACAGTTCTACAGGCTGACAGATTCTCTTTCAGGACTAAATTTGTTTGCTGTATTAAACTATAAGCTATTTGATAAAGAAAAGTAAAGTTCATGGACTGATAAAAAATTTCCAAATTATCAGTCCTCTTTTACTTGAATGACTGAGCCAAAATAAAATGCTATTTATTTTCTCTAGGCTGCATATCACATCTGGAGTCTTCTCTGTAAGGTTTAGTCTGTAAGTATGCACCCACGCAGGAGAGAATGGAAGAACCCTGCAATTAGAGCCCTATGCAAACTACCCAAATTTTAGACCTGAGTGTGCAGGAGTAAACCAGACTATTTACCTAGCTATATCTCCTTTGAAAGAGGTGAGCAGAAGGAACATAGGGAGAAATGGAGGGAAGATTTAAGTCTTTTTCCAGCCTTGTTGGCTAGAACAGCTGTGCCACCACACAGAGATACTTATTTCTAGAAGTGAATTACTATTCCCTCAGAGCAAGGAAGAAGCAGAAGAGAAAATGTGATTCAGAGGAAAATCTGAGTTGCCATACTTCCCCAGGCTGGCATTACAATGATGCAGTTCACACACCACCTCTTGCTCGAGGCTACGCCGATAGGCACAATCTTACCCTAAATAAAGAACAGAACAGTTGTGTCAGCAACTTAGAGTTTCCATAAGTAAGCTTTATATGCTGCTGTTAAGGCTTAGGGGAAGATCAAGAATATAGGAAGCTATGAGACAGAGCATTTGCTATGTTCTCATACTAAAATATCTGTGTCACATGCTTTGCATCTCTTCATAGCACAGAAAGTCCCCTCTGTAGAATAAAAACCCAGATGGATCATTTTATAATGATCAGGCATCACTGTTTCAACGTAGATACCATGAATCACTCTGCAACAGCTGCCAGAGATCTGCCTTGAAAATAAAAGCAATCATCTACTAGGGTTAAAGAGCTACTTTATCCAAAAGGGGTGAGAAACATGTTTAATAAAAACAAAAAGACACAAAAATCCAGAAAAGGGAAATGTAGTATTTATAGACTATTATCCTCTGAGTAATGAAAATGCAAACACTGCTGTGAGATTTGGAGACTTCATTTTACCACAGTACATTACAGAAGAAAAGGAGGGAAGATACTGCAGGAGTTCACTGTCCAAGATCATAGGTGTAGTTTCAGCACTTGTTACTTGCATCAGTCACTGTAGAAACAATGGTACTTGCTAAGTTATTTCACAGATCTCTAAGTATCACAATGTGTTCCTACAGTCACAACAGGAAACATCCTGTTCACCTTTGTTCCACGAAAAAATAATTGTCTGAAAGTACTGACCTTCTAATAGGGCCTCCTATAGCATATAAGTGTGCTATGGCTGTATTTATCTGATTTTTTATGAAAAGAAATCACATCCATTTTGAAATCCTGCTGTGAAAATTTAGGTTCAAAATATTTGGCCCCATTATGAATGTAACATTTTTCTACGGCTACATATTTTTGTGAACATTTTTATTATCTGTGAATGTGATGTTTAATTTAAAAGGGAAAAAGGGAGAGGAGCAATGTATTTTGCAAGACAAATGGACAGCTAAACATATTTTGTTAGGTGAGACAGGCAGTGTATAGAATAAGAAGTTAAATCATGCAGCAATGACCTTGGACTGAGCAGCTTTTCTAAGCTAGTGTACCAGATTTTGAATTTACTTTGTGAAGCAGTCCTTTTTTATTATGCAATCAACATTATAAAATGTAGATGACTGCATTAAATTACAAATCAGATAGTTGTCTCACAGTGAAGAGAGAAAACAGTCACTTTAAGGGCACAATTCATATAATCTGATGCACATACCTGAAAGAAGGCAGACCTAAAACCACCTATTTATTAGCATTCATTACAAAAGAAGGCAGAGATGATCAGTTCAATATGCAGACATCTCTACTATACCAGTATTGGGTGAAATGAATTCCATCCAGAAGGACTAAAAAATTCTGGTCTTTATAGTCAGCTTCAGGCATCCAGCTTAAATCCCATCCAGGGATTTAATTTTAGAACTGGAGGTTGAGGAACATACCAGATATAATAACAAGACTTACCTCCTACCTCCTCCTCTAAAAATACACAGTTTGTCTCCCATTTGCAATATACTTCAAAATAAGCAGACTACTGAATCATTTAAGGACTTTCTTCATTTTGGGTTCTTTTCAATCAGGAAGAACACTTTTATCCATCTTGCAAAATCTTCAGTATAATTCAAGGACAACCTGTGAAGCTATATAGTGTTCAATTTTTTAAAGAAAATATTAGAGAAATAATAGAGAATACTACTTTTTTCACTTTCTGTCTTAGAGTGTTATTCTCAGCTGCAGTCTTATTTGGCATCTGGTTAAACTTACTTGTGCTGGTAGCTTCAAGTGTGACTAGGGAAGTAAACAGTCACAGCACCAGGCCTGCACTGCTTGAGAATTGCACAGCATATCTATATAGACCCATAGGTTTCTAGCAGTGCTCACTTTGGTTTGTATTTCAGAAAAGAGAAAGATTTGGAGTAGCTGAATACTGTTAGTAAACACAGGTGTTCATCTGGGACTCTTGTTGGGTTGGGTTGTTGCTATAAAATGACTTAAAAATGAATGAGGCATAGCTTTTAAACAAAAAATACCAAATGTTCACTGAAACTATGAAAAATTAAGTTTTCAGAATGTAAGATATAATTCATCTGTCAAAAGCATTGAAGCAGCTTCTTATCCATTCTTTTCTTCTAAGAAAGATGGTGCTTTCAAGGTATAAGGGATAGTGCAATATTTGTTGTATTACAGCTGCAACAATAAAAAATTGAATAATTTATGATTCAAAAGTACCCTTCTGTAAATGAAGGAGGAAAAGAATAATTTTGGCATACTATTTTACATCCCAGTCATAATTATTTTAATTAAGTTTATTGGCTCCTGTCTTGTCTTATTTATGATTTTTTTTACATTAACTTTTATTCCAGTGACTGTTCTTGTGCTAATCAATATACCAGTACTAAACCAGCTATGAAATGTCTGAGTCTGTGCTGAGAACTAGTGATAAAATGCTACACAAGCTTCAAGTTTTTGTGAAGTCACAGTGGTATGAAAAGAGGCTGAGGACAGGACTACTGAGTTCCTATGCCAGCATCCTTGCCAGTTTCCTCTTCAGTCTCCACCAAGCTAATATTTTATTCTGAATTATCCATTTTGACGTTTTGGCATAATAAAGATTAGGTCATTAAATCACCTTAAGAAAGACCACTGAGATATACAGAAAACAAACTTTAAAGAAATGCAGGTCATTTTAATAAAACAGAAATAGATGCACATATCTAAAACGCTATAAGCTTCTTAATCATCATATATGGTAAATAAAACCTATGATGATAGAAAAATAAAATTTCTGTAACCAGAAATCGGAAAAGTAAGATATGTGCTGTTATAAAATCACAAGCTTAGGGGTGATTTTGAAAATGTCTTCAGTGGCTTCATCCATTCCAGGTCTAGCTGTCCAGCCTGTTGTTACAGAGTACTCCAATTCAGTCAGTGAGTTTAGCATAGGGAAATCTACAACCTCTGGATTCTTAACATGGATTAAACCACTGGACATGCAAACAACTTGCTTTCTTTCCAGTGCCTACTAATTCAAAGCCTCTTAAATATTCCGAATTTCTTTTCCTCACACTGTACAATTTTTTCTTCTCCATGAAGGCATCACAACTGACATTCCACAGCTCACAAATAACCAGAGCACAATCAAAATTGCACATTCCCCACAAACAACCATTTGCAAAGGCATTTAGTCATAGTTCTAAAGTTAATAATTTACTGTCTCTCTTCATTAATTATAAAATGCTGAAAATTTTCCTACAAATGTCTGTCTTAAGAAGATCTAAGGAAGACAAGCTTTGGATGTGTTATTGAAAGGCACGTAAGAGCAGTGTTACATTATCAAAGGCAAAGCTGCATTTAACATTAATTCATCAATATTCAACCTTTTAAGACACTTTACTAGTACAAAAGTGACCTTGAAATAGGTTATGCATCTTCAATCTAGGATGCATAACAAGTCATGGTCAATTAATACACAGTAGAGCCCATAATCATGGAGATTATTGCCTGATGTGGAGAACACATACTCAAGGGCATTATAGCCTAATTTAGCTTCACAGGCAAATTGATAACTTTGGCACCTCAAGTACCCAGAAACCACAACAATGAGCACTCTGAAAACACACAGATCTCTAATAAACACTGATGCTCTATAATGATATTTAAAGATGAGCTATAAAACTTTAATAAAATAAATATTAGACCCATAAACCGCATTTCATAACTTTGCTAATGCATAATAACCTGGTCTGGAACTTGTCCCCTGCTGCTGTATCTCGAAAGAAAGCTGTCACCCAAGACAAAGAGTAGAAGTCTCTGCTTCTCCATGGGCACTCCCCAAGAAAATGGTAAGCTGTCCAGTTCTTCACTTGAACAGACCCCTGCACGTTTCAGACCAGGTAACCATTGGAAATACTCCTACAGATCTTCAGAGCTCCAGATTAAGCAAGTATGATTCATTGCCACCACTCTTCACTATCCTGCTTTGATCAACTCAACCAGAGAAAAGGCAACAGGGGCCAGATAAAGAGAATGACTTTAAAAAAGGAAGAAAATATGAGGTTACATTTTTTTTAAACTTAGACTGTTGCACTGTAAGAGTGCATTATTTTTACTGTTTATACTTTGTTCCTGTAGAGGTCCTGAACATCATTAAAACTCTGCTCATTAATTTCCACTGTAATTTTTGTGGATGGTTTTTCACTCCCCCCCACCCCCCCCGAAAAGTCAGATGAAAAACTTTGGTACTAAAATATAATTAATTGTTTTTTAAGTTAGAAATGAGTTTTCCATATGTCCTGAAGCAGATCAAAATAAATGAATAATAAATAAGAATATTTTATACTTGCAGTATTTGGAGCCTTTAATCTGAGGATTTTAATCGCGCTCTGAAAAGTATTTACTAATTAACCTTCACTCTACTATGAATAAGACAAATCCTTGTAACCTTCCTTTTAGCTCAGATGAAAAATAAGAAAAAAAGGAAAGAAATTGTGTGATTTTTCTATTTCATGCCCCCATGCTAGCTCATAATCAATAATGTACAGCATTTCTTTAAGGTGTAACACCTCGTTGTTCTCCACACACACAAGCCTCACAATGAAACATTGTTCTAAATTCTAGTTGACTGTCCTACCTGTAGACTAAAGTCAAAGTTCAAATACTAATGGTACTCCTGTTAGTAAAGCAGTAAGGAGCCAATGTAAGTAGTGGGTAAATTGATTCTCCCTGTTGCGCCTCAAGGCTCTGAGCTACAGAAATAGGAAGAATGCCTCTTCAGACTATCATCTAGAAGAGAAGATGCTGAGGACAGTATTTTCTTGTTCCCAAGGAAATCACTGCAGCTGGCACTGCAGGACTGGACAATCTCCATGGCTCAATGGCAGGTGCATCAAGGCACATGAAAAGTGACTCTGACCCTTTCAGGCTGAGGAGGAAATTCCCTGTCCTAAAACAAGATAAATCAGATTGCTGGTATCATCATCCTCACCTCCCCCAGTGTTTTTACAGAGCAAGCAAAGCAAGGGGATTTTCCAGCAAATACACTGGACTTAAATTAGCACCTTGTTTTGAATGCTGGGAAACTGCTTTTTCTAGCAAAAAGAGTATTCCAGAAAGAACAAACAAACAACATAACAAAAAAAAATAACCCCTACTATGCACCCAGCCTGACTCAGCCATTCTGTGCTATTAATCCAATCACTTGGCTGCACTGTTAGTTACTTTCCAGTGTAACTTCTCTCACTCAAGGCAGGCTGAATTGACAGAAATGAACTCAAATTCTGATGTTTCAGCATTCATGTCAGTCACAATCAGTAGATATTGATTCTTGCCTTTTTCTACATGAGCTGCTGCAGTGGGATAGGGGTCCAGGAAAGAATAAAGGAATCTTGGAGATTATCTGAGATACAACTCTTCCTTGTCAGAGACAGGAGGGGGGAAAGTCATCTTGATCGATGAAAATGCTGACTGAAAATCTCCATGTCAGGTCTCATACTGGTGACAGTGACGAGTAGGAAACAACATGGGCTGCCATGCACCCTGTCATTGCAAAGTAAATCATGAAGTTAAATGCTTGAGTTTCAAAAATGATTACAGGGAAGAGTAAAGGGAATTTTGTAAAAACCAAGCATAACCTATCTGAAAAGCTAAAAACAAACTTTAAGGTTTAATTCACCATCTTGTAATCGGAACAACATGTGATTGTGCATGAAAAATGTACATGTTCATGACAAGTGTAATAATATATCTGATTACAAACTAAAAATAAAATTTCATGGAAGAAGTAGCAATCATCCTATTTGTTTAAAAATTGACTTAGATCACAATACTAACCTTATTAAAATTTTGTATTTATTCGAAATAGTTCTGTTTAATATTGAGAGGTTAAGACTGACAGATTCAAAACTAGATCTTATTTATTTTACCATTCCATGCATTTGACCACAAAACTCAAATATTTTGTGCAATTTATTTATTCATCTCTTGAATTTTTTATTTGCTTTCAGTAGTAGCTACCTAAAGAAAGATCATCTTATTACAAGATCAGAAATTATATCCAAGTGTTTTTGGTTTTTAAATTTGAAGCCTAAGGTTCAACATTGTATTTGCCAGTCCACACATACTGGTTATCAAGTTTTGCGCTTCCATATAGAAACGATTCTGACTGAGCTGCCTTTGCCTCCCATCACAGAATCCTAGAATAGTTTAGGCTGGAAAAGACCCTGAGGATAACTGACTATAAACCTAACACTGCCAAGTCCTAGCCATTTCCCTAAGTGCCACATATACACATCTATTAAATACCTCCAGGGATGATGACTCAACCACTACCCTGGGCAGCCTGTTCCAATGCTTGACAACCCTCTTGATGAAGAAATTTTTCCTAATATCTAATCTCCTCAAAAACTTGAGAGGCTATTTCCTCTTGTCCTATCAGTTGCTACTTGGAAGAATAGTCTGACCCCACCTCACTACAACCTCCTTTCAGGTAGTTGTAGAGAACAATAAGGTTCCCCCTGAGCCTCCTTTTCTTCAGGCTAAACAAGCCCCCCCAGCTCCCATCAGCTGCTCCTCATAGGACTTAACTCTTCAGACCCTTCACCAGCTTCACTGCCCTTCTCTGGACGTGCTTCAGCACCTCAGTGTCTTTCACACAGCGAGGGGCCCAAAGCTGAACACAGGATTCCAGGTGCAGCCTCAGCAGTGCTGAGTACTGTCCCAGTCCTGCTGGCCACACTATTGTTGACACAGGCCAAAGGCTTTCTTGGCCACCTAGACACCTGCTGGCTCATGTTCAGCCAGCTTTTGGCCAGCACCCCCAGGGCCTTTTCCACGAGGCAGCCTTCCAGTCACTCTGCCCCCAGCTTGTAGTGCTGCATGGGGGTTTTTGTGACCCAAATGGAGGACCTGTCACTTTGCCCATCTTGCTCTCTCTCTCCATCTTCTCCTGCCATGATGAGTGAGGTACTCCTCTAGCAACTTTAGCTATGGCTCCTTAATGATTAGGTAAGGGATTATTACATAGAGTGATCACATAAACCCAGCCTGCGTAGGAAAAAAGGCCACAAAAGCAAGGCTACAAAACAAAAAAGCTGAGGACAAATAGAACACACAAAGCTGAAGAACATAATTCAAGGCAACTAGATTATCAATATAAATTTACTCTGAAGACAGATTCACAGCTAGCTACTGTTACATAGTGTGACTGTGTCAAAGGGAGATGTCATTAAAGCATCCTCATTAACAGTGCCTGCCAAGGACAGGTAGAGCACAACTCATCAGACTGTGACCTGTATCACCCGGGAGCAGGAATGTAAGAGCTGAAAAATGGGTTCACTGCATAAAAAATATTTACCAGGAAACCAGTCAGGACAGAGATGACTTGGAATGTGTTAATGGAATGGAAGGATGGCTGACTACCTAGTACCTGCAGTGGATGAGACTGATCTCTGAGCAACAGCAGAATTTGCAGTGTCTTTCTGCTACAAGTGCCTCAGCACATGCTGTGACTCAGGAGCCCATGCAGCCCCATGAGCAGGCAGCTTCAAAAGCATTTGGCACTTCACTGTGTTGCCTCCCACCTGATCTAATTCAGCTTTGCTTGTGACTCATTTAGCCTGCTAATGCAAGGAGAGGCAGGTTTCATCTCATGCATCTGCTGTCACTCTGGTGCTTTGCATAGTTATTTTATGATGGATTCTAGTATATTATGAGACGTTGCTGATTGGATCAGATCAGCTCATTTTCTTAACCACCTTCCTATGCCAATTTTGCAAAGACACAGGTGTTCATGTTTCTATCATTCCACCTGTTCTACATCTTGAGTTGAAATAAGCCAGTCAGCTTTGAACTGACTTTCCTCACACAACATAGGAAGTATGCAGTTCAGTAGAGAGGGTTTAACCCCTCTTGACATCTTAATCATCTCTGCTCTGTTAAGATGTTCATATCAAAAACACTGAACATCTATACCTCATTATATTTTCGCAAATTCTCCCATACTTCACTCTAGAATTGTTGTGTGCTCTAGTTTTACATTAGCTAGTCTGTGTAGTTTGATATCTGAGGCTACAATGAGGAAATCTTGGAACAGAAAGATTCAGACAGAGTATGAGGCCCTCCATCAATACTGGAAATTTCATCTGTTGGCTCTTTCCTGTCTGTAAACTTTGCTAGTATTTCTGAAGTTCATGGTAATGGCACTTCTTTTTCAGTATGATTCTCTATAAACATCTGCAATCCAGTACAGACCATCACATTGTTCTTGAGTAACAGTGACACATAGATATGTCCACTGGAGTAAACAGAGATGATACAACACAATATATACACTCTTCCATTCAGTGTGCTGGACACACTCACAAAAATGTGACCAGAACTACCTCACACATCAGGCTGGCTCATGATGTGCAGGGAGAACACAACAGTGTCTGGTCTGATCTCTCTAAACCTAGCTTCACATTACATGTAAAAGGCTAAATAAGGCCAAGTTACAGACTGGAAGAAACAGTATTTTCCTTTGGAGAGTGCCTTTAGTGTCAGAATTTCCAAAATATCTAAAAGCATTGTGCTTTGGATTGAAAATTACCATTTCAGTTTCTACTATATAGATACTTTTGCTTTCTTTGCTAGAGTTTACTTTAAAGACTTATACTGCAGACAGAGGCAGAAAAGACTACTCAGTTCATTGTTACAACCACTGAATAACAGATGCTGTAAAGCTGATTTTCTTACTATTCATCATAAACATTTGGAGTGGTCAATATTCAAAGCACAAGATATACGGGGACCATTTTGAAAAAAAAATAAAAAACAACCAAGGAGTTAAAGAATGATCTGTCTTATTTTAAAGAGGAACTGTGTCTCAACAGTCTGTTTTTACTTACAGATATGTATTTGGAGCATGCAAACAGAAACTGGATTATTCTTCTTCAAATGCACTCTGTGGACTGCTTAGTTAAGTTCCACACACTTATACCTGTGCAGCCTTTTAAAAACACAAAGGTAGGTCTGATTTCAAGCTATTAACGTGTTCATCCAGCTATATTATGAAATAAATTATCATAATAAGAACACTTTAAAGAAGAAGGAACAACCTTTACTTCCTCAGACTTGACCACTTCTCCCTACATAGTACTCAGTTCAAATGAAGAAATATTCATATAATATCTTTAATTTTGGCTGAGACTAATTTCCTTCAACAAAGCATAGCACAGACATTTAGGATCCAGAATACCATCCTTTTAGAATAGTACTGTGGCAAATCATACAGCCTTCTTTGAGGTCATATTAACAAGATCTGTCAGAACAGTGTAACTTTGTTTTTTGTGACATCCTGGGAAATCAGTTCACAACAGAAATGAAAATTTCCAAATGGCTGAAGATGCTCATGCTGTAAGTATATATTATTTTATATGAAACATTTAAATCTAAAATATCATCTCTTTCTGACTTCTTTGTAAGTACTTACAGAACACTTGTCACAGAAACAGCAACTGGAGCTTAAGCATTTTAAGATGTTTGCTTCAGAACTAATTATTAGCTTTCTACCTAAAAATGTAAGAGGCAAAATTTTAACTACTATATTAATAGTTAAATATTTTACCAGGTGAGACTGCAACTAAACATTTTCATAATATGCTGCCACTGTTCTTCCATCGAAACAACCCATTCTGAAAGATACACTGCTCCCTAATCATCTGGATTGCTCTTGTTAATTAGAATTAAGGTTTTAACAGAAGCCCACATGTTCCTGGCAGGCACTTCACAATCTATAGTTTAAAGCATTTTGCATGATTAATTAATTGCTTTTTCATGTTTGTAACATGAAATACAAGCTTTAAAAACCACAGGGAAATGATAATTAAATGAAGAGTACAATTATTAGTCTCTGTTGTATTGGCTATTTGCAAGAATGCAGTCTTATCCCACCAGGGTTAGATGAAATCATAAAAGTCTTGTCTGCACCTTTAACCTTGATGAGCTTGTGATATTTATGTTCTCTTGTAACATAGACTTCTCTTAGCTTATCATGAACAACAGAGAAAATATGTTTTGGATTTGCACAACAGATATTGAAGTAATATAGCAGAAGGTTGTGTGGAAAACAAAAAAGAAATATGTTATTTATGATCTCTCTCATGGCTTGCCAACTTTCCTCTTATTGGAACACCTATTAGTATGTTTTCTCCTGAGGACACTTCTCTCAAATGACTCTTCTCTTAATGTATGTTTTCTCTGCTTCAAAATATCAAGTTTACACCAACTTTTTTTTTTCCTTTTAAATCACATAAATTCATTCTTCAAAGAACAAAAAAAGTGGTAACAGGCATCCTATCTTTCCTGGAAAAAAACCTTTACTCTAAAATCTGATTTGTACTTTTGTTGAAAGCAGACGCTTTGACAAGTGTCTTTGAAAGCCGATCCACCGGCGTCCAGTGTACCATTCTGTCAGCACAAAAGTTTTAATATAAGGGTGAACATAACTTAAACTAGATTATTTTCTATTGTTTAAGAATTGAACTAAGAAGCTGAATCCTTATCTCCAGTGACAACTCCTACACTCTTCACACATGGGGAGAGAGCATAACAGGCATCGCACCTGAACGTTTTGGAAGAAATGTTAAACCTTTCTTAAGAGTAACAGCTGTTAAGTGTGCCACGTGCCCAAAGCAAGCACTGTCAGCCACAACCAATTATTTGGTAAACATTTTATTATTCAAAGCTGGACTTTGTTTGTGTGCTTCTCCTCATACCAACCACTTTTTTATTCAGCTTCATTTTTTCCTAAATTGTCTCCCATCTCTGCCTTCTATTGCCCAATTACTAAGTCATTTGTTATATAGCTTGCTGTCTTACAGAGAATACTCACATTTGGAGAACTAATCAATTTGAATCCTATCTTCACAGTTTAAGAATACTAGTTTACTGATGTTTGAAATAAATGAGCAATGCATCAAATTTATTTTGCAGTACTTGGAAATGTATATTTGCTGCTCCACAAAAGACTGGGAAAAGTCAAGCCCCGTGCAAAAACATTCCCAACACAATTTTTGCTACACACAACAGATGGTGGTAGCCAAAGCATAGAGTCATTGGAGAGCAGAGAAATGAACACTGCAGAAGTAATGACTCTGGTTAGAAGCACACATTGGAAAGACATGTTGGTTTTCTTTGGTTTGGTTATTATTTCTAATTCGAATTCATTTATACATTTATTAAGTCTTTGTACAGATATTAATAAGCACAGATGATGAAGACCTCAAGATCTGATCTTGAGACTTTTTTCTGTACAGCACTTGCAGTACAAAATAATTAAGCATAGGGCTAGCAGAAAATATTGAGGAAACTACCAAAAATCTGCACTACTACTGATACAGAGTTTGAAGTGTGAATAGCCAACCTACTAGTACTGACAATTACAGGCTACATAACAATAATTTTTTAGTATCTTATAATGCTAACGTATTTACAGCGTGTTGCACAGTATAAATACAATGCCACATTGACAAAATTTGCAACAGCCAGAACTGTTGCCATGATATGTATTACCAAATGGCAAAGAACACTGGAGAGACTCATGATGTTTGAATTACTGTAGAAAGTACAGCCTGGAAATGGCTTAAATTACTTATCCAGTGTAAGGCTGGGCTAGAAGCTGGAAAACTCATAAATGTGTGTGCGTACACCTGGATAATGTCTGTAGACTCACTCTCCAAATGTGGCAAGTCTTTTCACACTTCCACTGACTTCCATATGAACAGGAGGCTTTCAGGATCCTGAGGAAGTGCATTGCCGTTACTGAAGCCTACAAAAACCAGCAGCTGGCTATAAAGCACCAGGACAGCTGATTCCTACAGTGAAACAGGAACGTAAGGTTGTTCCTCAGATAAAGCAATGCCTACTCCTTTTTTTTTTTAAGTGACAAAATAAAATATAGTAGTAAGGATTTAAAAATCACTTATATTGATTAAACAGTTGTGGCAATTCTGAGCTATTATTACTCATTTAGGTCATAAATTTCAGTACCATTCTGCTGAGTCACACAAATGGAAAACCTGGCCAACTGGGTGGATGTATGACTCGATTACTATGCTGAGACAAAACATCCTGTTATGTTCTGCAACACAGCTTAGCTTATTGATTTGAATACATGGATTGTGAAATTCAGATAGGAGAAACAAGGATGGTAGTATTACATAGGACAGTGCACAGGCACAAGGGGTAGTACGTAGCCAGCCTGGATGAGCACTTACAGAGACATGCCTCAAAGTATGCCTCTGGAAGAGAGCACTAATGTCACCTATAGCAGTCTGAGAAAACCATTTCTAGTCATTTAATACCTATGCTACCTTTATTAGACATGCCTGTTTTTAAACAGGGTATATCTTCCAAGGGCAGCCCAGAACAACATCATCTAAATGAACAGCCATCAATGCCAGACATTAATCTTTCATGCTTATGTATCTTTATCCTACCTGAATGAGCCCTCATCATAACAGAAATTTCGTATTTTAGTTCCAGTGAAAACCAAGGAAACGTGAATTTTCTTGTGCAGTAAGCAGTGGCTCACTGCCTGCTGGCTTTTCTTGGACTCAGAAACATTTCTGAGAAAATTTTACAGATCATATTAATTTCAGTATTTTTTTAACAACAGAGAAGTTCTTAGGTGAGCAAGACAAAACAAATTTTCAGTGTAAAAAAAAGGAACATACCTTTAAAGGAAGTCAACCTGAGCAAATTTCCTACAACATAGGTTTCAGTCTCAACTCTATCTACTTCATTTCTACTTCCACAAGGCCACTTTGGCAGGTGACTATTTAAGAAGCTGACAGGCTACCACTAAATGGCCCCTTACAGCAATTAATAGAAAAGAAACAACAACTACAGCATGCACTGGAGAGAAGAAGCAGGGTTTGGCAGCTGTGTGAGAGGCAGCTGTGCACTGTTATGAATGGTTTCAGTTGGTCCTAGCCAGTCACAGCAAGTCCAAGCCAGTTCTAGACAATCCATGCCAGTCCTAGCGAATACATGCCACTTCCAGGTGGTTCTAGCAGTCTCAATCAGTCCTAACCACTCCCACGCAGTTTGACAGTTCCATTTTGCCTAAAGAGTCAGTCAGAGGTGAACATGGAGCTTCTGCTCACAGATTGTGAGGTAGGGCTTCCATAGATGATTCCCACCTAAGCAGAGGAGATGAGCAAAAAGGAAGCACCAACAGGTGCTGAGGTGCTGAGCCCACTTTGTGCCTGAAGGGACTGAACGTACCCTGTGGCAGTGCACAGCAAGGAGAGAGGAGTCCAGAACACCCAGATCTGTCCAGACTAGAGCTGGGCCTGAGGAGGAGGTGGAAAGGTGTCTCCCCCAAGTGTTTGTTTAATTGGCTTCTTTGTTTCTCAATGCCCAAGTCAGTAATTATGTTAATTGGTAAGAAATTAAGAGAAATTTCCCAAGTCAAGAATGCTTTTGCAGAATATACCATCATTTTAAAGGCCTAATGTTTTATGTTAGGATATTGTGCATCTTCTGAAACTATGCTAGCCTTAAAAAACGTTTTTATACATTTTAAGTGATTCACAGTAATGCCTAACAAAATGTGTTATGTAATGTCAATATACAAATATAGCCATTAATGAATTAGCATCAGTCTTGGATAAATATAGTCATACATGGCAAACTTCATACACTATTTATGCATATATATAACTAACAGACTTGCTATGCTGTATGATCACACGAGGGGAATCTTCATCATCACTGACAACATACACATGCAGGGTTTGACAGGCAAACCTGCTTCTTTCCCTTTGATCAGCCTGTGAAATTTGTCCTCATTCCTTTAAAAGGAGTGACAGTCATCTCCTAGGAGGTGGCAGATGCTGCGCATTTCTTCAGGAAATGCAGCAGCCTCAGTTACTGCATGCCAAAGACAGGGAAAGCCTAAGAGAGAAGAAGAGAACACACCCGCATCCTGCAGGTCAAACAGAGCCTGAATGATTGCTAAGAGCAGCAGAGGGCTATGAGCAGAACAACAGGAGATATTGCCAAGGACCAATAAGCACAGCAGTGACGAGATGACTGAAAGCGAAGTTCATCCTGCCAGGTCACAGGGAGAAGAAGGTCACTGATTTATAAACCTTGTATTTCTATTCTGCTTTATCTGGCCACTTGGAGTTTTCTATAGCTTTTATTAATTATTCCAGTTCATAGCCTTAGAGAACCTGGCTTTTTAAACTTCAAAGCCAGTTGGATCCTCTTTGGAAAGCTCTTTATACTGAAAAGGTTCAGGCACCACTACCTCAAAGCTCTGGTAGTTTTGGACTCTCTCAAAGCTCTCAGTTCTCTATGAAAGCTTAATAGAAAGTACACTTTTCTGTGAGGAATATAATGTCTTTTACAAACTAAAGAATAGAACCATTGACAAGTACAATATAAAGGGCTTGCTCGAGTATGCCCAGTATCTCCCACAGATTTGATTTACTCAGACATGTGATTCTCCATTCATATCTCTTACTCTCAAAAAGGAAAGAGGTGCAGGCAAAAAGTCCAGGCAAAGAAAGCATAGCAAGTGTGTCAGCAGTAAACCAACTGTGAAGCACTGAAGCTGGAATCCAAGCTGGGATAACTAATAACATGCTACCTTTAAATACAGATACCTGTAACTGTGCCAGCAATCTGTGGTTGCACAGCTAGAACTGTACTTTAGTGCCTTATATGCATCTTTCTGATATGAATTTCCATTTGCAGTACTTGGCCTTTACCCGCACACTTTTCCTTTGGAGGCAAGTCAAGATGAAACCATTTGAAGTGTATCCAATAAAGGCTGTCATAGCCAGCATTAATTGCCAAATATATATCTTTTTTAAAAAATCAATTTTCTAAAGAATATTACTATGATCAAAGAGTTCAAGTTCCTCATTATCTCTAGATGTTATGGATTATCATCATAAATCCTAAAGAATCATATTACTATGATGCTGATTTGACAATCCTTCCTACTATCCGCCAGTGTAAAATGTCCTTCAAATATAAAGTACTAAAAATGTTGTACATTGCAATTCCATGCTCTTAGAAGCTGTCAACTTAACACTAACATACTGGTGGGGATAACAGAAAATAGAGAGGAAAAATATCCTTTCAGAGGCAAATTCTCTTGATCTCAGTAAAGAAAATTTTCTGTCAGATTAATGCTGTAGAAAACAGAAGATTTGGTCCAATATTTTAAAGATAACTTATTTGAAAAAAGGGGGAAAAAGCAATTTCCTAGTACTGGGGTTTGAGATTTTCAAAGCAGATATAGTCATACTTATTCTGTAAAGGAAGATGTGCAGACAAGTCCCCCTGCTCAAACTAAAGAAAAAAGCAAATTATTTGACTAAAGAAATATTCCATCTTAAAACTAAATAGGATATTTGAATAAATGAATATTAAAAAATATTCAAACTGTTTAATACTGTAAAATGCTAACTGAAATATTAGTAGAACAAATAAAATATCAGGCTGGATCAATAGTTTTCTGACTTCAGTGATAAGAAACTTCTCGTTTAAGCTCAGAACTTTGAAGAGTCTGTTTTCAAAAATATTCATGGCTTATTCTTCTCCACTGGCTATGCAGTTTGGGAATGAAATTGACGAAAATTAAGTCTTTTGTAGATTTCTGGAATTTTCTAAGGAAAACTGAGAGTTTTACGCTGGGGAATTAACATGAATTTATTCTGCCTCTAATTGTACACTCATTTAGTGTATGGTACACAGAGGCATTCAATTTTTTTCACCTACGAAAAGACAGATTTCTTCTCAGCTCCTGGTGCTATTGGTCAGCAGCAGGAGCTGTGGTGGTAGCTATCGAGATGCCTGGCAAAACTCAGTTAATTTCCATGAAAGGCCAATATTCTACACTGCCACAGGACCATAAAGAGGCAGAAAGCCTTCCATGACTACTTTTTCTACTCCTGTAATACTTTTTGTTTTCTTAAAGACTAAATATTGCTTCATCAGATGACAGCAAAGATGGCAGAGTTTTCATTTATTATTTGTTGCAAAATGGATGACTAGCTGTTTTTCTAAGTTGACAGTGGTTGTACCAAGCAACTGATCTATTAAAGTATAATGTTAAATTAATGGAAGATTTGTGGATATTTCTTCCCACTTTAATAATCTGTCTAGATTTCCTCATACCAATCTACCCACACTACATTAACAACAGTAGAGGCTTTGCCCTATACAACATCTTTCAATTCCCAAGTCATGGAAAATATTAAATTTTATTAGATAGAGAAACCATAAGGTGAAATGCCCTCTTCTCCCCATATTCATAAGCTTTCAATACAATTGACAAGTAAAGCTTTAAGATTTTAACTCTTTCTCCAAAACCTTATAAATAGAGAATATATTCTGCTTGTTCATTACGAATTCTCTAAGCTTTGGGAACAATGATTTGTGTCACATATAAAGAATGGTGGTGTGTGGTTCTTCAGAAGACACAGATGCATTTGTTTATCAACATTCCAAATGGAAAAGTTTAGGTATTTCTGAATATTTCATGAGTGTCTTACTGAGAAACGCAAAGTTCTCAAGCAGCTGTGTAGTTATTAATTGCCACCATAAGAAAACTATATTGTAATACCATACCATTTTTACAAAGCTCCTTTAATAGGTTATTATGTCAAAATAATGTATAACATAATTTAAAACAATTACAAATCCTTCAAGCATACCAAGCAAGAAAAAAATAAATAATATTGTACTAAAGGGAGATTAGTTGCAGATGGGTATTGAATTCTTCAACTCTTCAGTGAAAATCTGTGATGCAGAATGGCAAGTTCAAAAATAATACAGTCTTTGACATCAGCAAGTGTCTTCAGAAATTACAGATGGCACTTATTTTCTATTTTGCATACTTATCCATCATCTGCAACTATATCATCTGGGTTATTCTCAGTTCCATTTACAGGTAGAAGAAAACTATAGACAGACTAACTCCAGCATTACACAGACCATGGCACTTAGTATCAAACACAGGACCTTGTATTTAAAAGCAACAGCACCTTGAGAATCAAACTGCTGATTCTCACAAGGGCCCTTGTACTCGGTTTGAATCAGCTTCATTTGATGGTCTGAATCCTGCGACAGATAGGAAACCCATGTTTTGTCACAGAGCTGTACATACTTGATGAAGACTTCTGGAGAATCATTACAGTGGGAATGCAAAGGTATTTAAACCTCTACTATGGGTGTCTATGTCTTCTAGATGAAATGGACTGTTCTGTGTGGTAAAGTGCTACTGATTATGTTATGTGCCTGAACTGTGTCACTTGTTCTCATAAGCATAACTTAGAGACAGTGTGAACAGAAATCCCAAGAAAACCTTGAAGGCAAGTGGGGATAATAAATGAAACGCTTCACATTGAAGTGCTTTTGCTTCAAAAGCATGAAGAAAATCCATACTTTTGAAACTGCATCTTCACAATATGTTGTGGTTCTAACACCATAACTTAAAGTGCTATACAAGTTCGTGTCAACATAAAGTCAACTGAAGTCTTGCTAGCAAAAGTATCCTGTGTATCTAATACTGCAAATCACACTTATCCTACAATTTTCCAACATTATGTTTTCATAATTTAAATAAAGTACGCAAAAAATGTATTTCTAATGGTATCTGGATTTAAATATCCACTCTGGCACTAAAGGTGATGGCAAGTAAATTCAGTTCCATCAAAATGAATGGAAAGGTGTGAAAACTGATCTAACAGCATTTGAAGCTAATTTTATTTTTTTCTTACATCTAAAATCATCAATGTAATCTTAAAAATAAAAGCTTTTCTAGTTTCTAATGCAATGATATGTTCCTCATTGCTACTGCAGTGAGACCACAGTTACTCATTTCCAAAGGGGGAATTTCCTTTCCTGTTTGTTATGATGCCATCCATAAAATGGCATTTCCAGTCACGACAAAAATTATATTAAATCCATGTGGACTCTTCAAGCTCCACACAGGCAAAACTCAAAATAATTTATTAGATCTTCAATGGTTTAGTTTTTACTTTCTGTTTTTTTCCCCAGAGTTAATACCTATTCAATGAAACTTTCGAGCTTTTCTTACTATTTGTGTAAATGATACAGACTTGTATAGTGTTTTTGAAGAAGCTGATGGAAGTCACAGCTAGAACAGGATGGAAAGGAAGTAACTGTCATGCCTGGAAATAGGGGCAGATAGAGACAAAAGAGTCAGGTAGGAAGAGCTGATATAACTAAACCATGAAGTTTATAAACAATGCAAGCTGAGTGAAGAGTTTGTTTTATGGCATACTTGCTATAAAACTCAAACATGGGAGCAAAGTGAGAATTCTGACTGAACAAGCAGTGTGCAGGCTGCTTTTTAACCTGTTTATACATGTCTCTCATGAAGAAACTCAAAACAATCTGAACCACTGTAAAGATTAAGATTTTAACTGAAAGCTATAGAGCTGGTTAAATAGTAAAGAACTTTTGCCTAACATTAGGTCTAAAGAATAATTATTGTAAGAGTTAAATGGACTCTCAGTTTGTCAACACCTACAGGTATGGCTACCTACCAAGAAAAAGAGTGAGCAGTAAGTGAAAGTATCCATACAAATGTTTTCACCATCTTGTACCCTTTCATTTTACAAAGTCATTGATGGATTTGATGAACTGCTGACTTCCTCAAAAAACAAGTAATAAAACTGTGGTAAAAATTATAAACTCTACTAACAGAAACCACGACTTTTTTCTCTTTACTTAGTAAAAACCACAATGTTTTGAAACTTAATATCCAAATAAATTGTGGCAAGAAAAAAAAGCAAAGAATTTTGTAAGAATGAAACAAATTTTCTGAATTAAAATATGACAAAAATATCACCACTCCAGTTTTTAGATACTTTATATCGATGTTTTATTAGGCCCTAGAAATAGATGCTTTTCATGATTTTAAGGTATTATAATTATTATTCCTATCCAGCAAAGTGCTGGAGGCCCATTCTGTTTCCAAAACCAATCTGGTTGGTAGGCAAAATAATTCTGTGTGCGTAAGTGTGTATGTAATAGCATTGCAGAAGGGAGATCTATAAAGTTATTAGGGAAAGAAGATTTTAAATAAGTGGTTAAAGTTTCCCAATAAATTTATTGTGAAGCCGGAATCTGGGTTTCCTGAACGCATGGTATGCGCATAGACCAAAACTGGAATGTCCCTTTTTCAAAATTTTCAGATATTGGAAAATCCATACTCAGAACAAAGGAAATCTGTGCAGTATGAATTTCCCTAGTAATTGGTCAAACATGCTGGTGTTTGGAGTCCTTTCTCTATTTAGAACAATCAAAGTTCCTGCTACATGACACCTTCACTTTAATAAAAAAAAAAAAAACACTAAAACACAGCAGCAAGGAATAAGCTGTCCCAAGGAAAAGATAGGTTAGATTTCCTTCTTGTTTCGAAGAACTATAATTTGACAACTGGACTCTAATGATAGCTCTGGAAAAAAAATCCATGGAGGAGAGGAAAATCAACATGGACACAGGGATTTTCCTTTCATTGTTTCAGTGCAGGATGAAGGAAGGGTAGCTGTCAAAGTGCTCCGTGTGCTTAACATAACCTGAATGGAAGACCTGAGCAAAGAGCCCTGTCAGTCTGGCTTCCTCCAGGGGCACACTCGCACAGAAGATGACTCCTGAGACCGCATAATGCGTTAACAAGAATAATTTTTCCCTGCCAATGCTTGATTTGACTGTATTATTATCAACAAATCTTCTCCATTCGTTTTACAGGTGGTAAAGACAAGAAAAAGTGGATTTTTACAGTAAATTAAATACATCACTGAAAAGTATTTTGACAATGCATTAACATATATATTTCTTTATGTAAGTCGAACTTGTAAGAAGCTTAATGAATTGCTTTTATGTCAACACCAATATAATGGTTTAGGTGCCTCCACAGCATGTACCTTTAATAGAAAAAAAAAAGACCATCTCTAAAAGACTGTGGCAGTTCTATGAAGCTGTTTCTCAATATCTTCTAGAAAAAAAAATGGATCCATCCAGTTCCAACAGTTTTCCACTGTCTGAGTGATATATGACATAGATCTGAAAGCATATAGCTGACTCAAACAGAATTCATGATTGCATATGCTCAAATTTGTTAAACATTTAGTAAGGAAAAATACTTTTTTATCTTTCATCTATTTTCTCAGTTTCTCTCAAAGACAGTAAGAGGTCAACTCAATGCAAGAAAAATAATCATCTGAGAAAAACTCCTCAAGTTACATGCCACTTCTTAGCAACTGATGGATTTCTACTGAAATTATTTATCTCCTAAACTGAACGGTATATAGAATCACAGAATCATTTAGGTCAGAACAGACCTTTAAGATCATCAAGTCCAACCCTAAACCTGGCACTGCCAAGTTCACCACTAAACTATGGTGCCTAAGTCACTAACTGGTCCCCAAGTGCCACTTCTACATATCTTTTAAATACCTCCAGGAATGGTGACTCAACCACCTGCCTGGGCAGCCTGTTCCAGCACTTAACAACCCTTTTGGTGAAGAAATTTTTCCTAAAATCTAAACCTTGAGGCCATTTTCTCTTGTCCTATTGCTTGTTACTTGGGGAAAGAGACGGACACATACCATCTTTCACAAAGAAAAAAGCAAAGAGTCATACTGCATTATTTTAACAAGCCTTTCAGCTGAAAATACTGTGTCTCTGTATCAAATAACGTCAGAATAAGTCTACCACTCTAAAGTAACTAGTAAAGGGGATATGTGGCTAATTTAGGTTTGTCTTAATTGTGCTTCCTACCTAATCTAAGTAAAACTTGTTTCTGTGCACAAGACCAACTGTACTTCAGCAGAACAGAATGTCAATTGATTTAAATGGGACGGGGAAAAAACATATAATTTGCTAAAGTTGCAGCACTCTACTTACTGATAATGATTTTATTCTCAGTTTAGGAGACAAAATGGCTATTTGTCTACTGAGAAAGTTCTACAAGATAACAATATCCATTTTTCACCACAATATTAATTAAGCTTCTAATGTCTAACTGAAGTCCTGCAATACAATTAATGGATTATTTCCCAATGCCCCACAGTGTGCTTCAAGCACTTCATAGTACTTCAAGATTTACAGCCTTTTAAAGACTTGCTTACTTTTCTTGGAGTTTAAGCTCATACATGTCATGATAGATCATACATATCATATAACTCACACATATCTCTTCTCTTATTTTCAGATTGTTCAGACTACACAGGAGAAGGTCTTCAGCTTAATATACTACCTACGAATAAAATATGTCTTTTTTTTTTTCCTGGCCTGTTTCTTCCCTCCAAGATGAACATAAATAGAAAAGTATGGTTCCATTTCCAAGCTGCACAAGATATCACTACCTTTTACTTCTTTTCACTCTCCCATACAATGCCTGTATTGGCTATAAACTGCCTTTCCATAGATATGAAAGAGTATCTCTAACTTTACTGTGGTTTTAAACCTCTTTTCATTTCCCATTTTGTATTACTTCTTCTTACCCTTTATAATTTACTGTTATATATTTGTTAGTCTGAGACAGCCTGGATGATACACAATTAATAAACAGTTAATATATATAATTTTATATCTATATATTGCTTTTCATTCCAAAACAGGTCCATAAGTTGAAAATCTACTAAAAAATGCAATTCAGTCATTAAAATGCAATTTTTCCTATGGTATGAAATGATGAATGAAAGAAACATAATCCCCCTATTGAGGGGGTGGGGGGGAGGGAATAAGTTTCTTTAAGTTCTCCAAACCTCCGGGACCTTGTTTCTGACGGTGTGATATTTACAGCATTATAAAGGTAATTTTTTTTAGCATTCTTGTTGGTTTTTGATTATTACCATTGGCAATTTTCTTCTGAATTTTAGACCCCTCTCTTTCACTCTCTGAAACCTGCTATTTTCCTTCTGTGTTCCTGTCATTTAAGTACATGAGTGTGCTTTGCTTCCTAATGCTTTCCAATTAGCAAAGCATTTACTGAGCTTTCACAGTCCATACTCTGTGAAGGCAGAATCAGCTCCTGAAGAACCAAAAAGTTGAGATCGCCACTATTCAAATCAGTCATGAGAAAGAGTAAAATACATAATAACCAGCAAGCTTAACATTTTTAATGCATATTGAAAACAATTTTGTTGCAACTGGCAAGAGAGCACTAAGTAAAGTTTAATTCCATTAAAGTCAGCCAATATGACTGTATAATAGGAATGTCTTGCATAACTAAGTTGACAGAACACTTTGAAGATAATGTTGCTGTGATAGATAAGAGTGACATGGACTGTGTGCATTTTTCAAGAAGCATCTGATAAGGCTACATGCCAAAGATAATTCGTTATTGTTAGGAAACCTGGAAAATTGTTAGAGAACTGGAAAGTGCATATTTCCATTAACACACAAAAATTTTTGTCTTGATAATCATAAACCATAAGACAAACGTAGGACTACTAGTAGCACAGACACCACACTGCAAATATGAGAACACAAAAGCACCAATCCATGGAATTTAGTACAGTGACATTCTGCTACATTTAAAGATATGGTTATATATATACATATATCTCCTAAAATTTTAGTCAAGAAAGGCATCCTTTTCTGGACCATTATTGTGAATAAAAGGGAATCAATCTTTTAACTTTATGCCAGTGCTTCTAAGAAAAATTAATGTATATGGAGGTGTAGCTATGAAGTTGTATCTCCATTTTTTTTTAACTGGAGATAAAAGGTCACTTGTCTACTGATATTTTTTGTTTGTTCTTTTTTTTATGTTTGTTTTCCTCCTTTTGGAGAAGCTGAGTTAAGATTAAGATTATTAGGAACCCATACCTAGCATGAAATTTATTTGATTTTAGAATAACCCCTACAGAAAATTAGAGCAGTTTTTAAATGCCCTTGCATAAACTGTATAAAGCATTATGAAAACATACCAGGGTGACAATTCCAGTGAGAGAGATTAGAAGTTTTGCATGTTCTCTGAGGTATGAATTATGATATTCAGAGCTAGTCTACCTCCTTTGAATACAAGTACTCCTAATATCTGAAGCTCCAGCATCAGTTGGCTCATATCATCATATTCTCAGCATACAATTTCCTCCAAGACTGATGAGTCTATCATTCTTTTAGAGCAAAAACATGCGATCGGGCAGGGTCAATTCAGTATTCGGAAAGTGTCATCAACATTTGATATTTATTACACTGCTGTTTAGGAATGATAACTAATAAAAATGTCATTTATTCATAAACATTAGAAAACCTAAACATAGCCTTTCTGCTTTTCATGAATATTGAAAAGTTAATAGTTATTCTTCACTTAAACTCATATGACAAGTCTTTAATCTCTAAAAGTGTTCCATAATGAGCTCTCAATAATGACAGGCTCCAATGATTTACTGTCTAGAATATCCATTGACTGACTGAACCCATGATGATGAAGTAATTGTTTTCCCAGTAGCATCTATGCTTATACAGCATGTGTAGTAATAAATTTGATTTATTTGATTTTATTTAAAACCTTATTCTGAATTCTTTTGCCTACTTTCCATATGTCTCTATTTTTACAAGAAATCTGGAAGCACTGAGTCTAAGTGCTTATTTTATCTACTGATCCCATTAATCAGCCCTTGACTACATGCTAGCAATCTCTCTTGGATAGACTTGGTTTATGTCTGTCACAGACATATTCTTTATTTTGGGTTGTTTTAAAGAATATTTTACAATTATGTAATTTTAAAGCTATACTCTGGTTATACCAATTGTTGCAGTCAAATGCTGATAAGATTGGAATGACACATGACAAATCTCAGGATTAAAAGTTGTTTACTTACCTCTATGTTCCAGGGGTCTTCTACTGCCATTTCCGCACCAATATACTGTAAAAATTCTAAACAGTAGACCAGCAAGGATGTATTTAAACAGTTGAGAGAGCATGAAAAGAACGAACTCTTCATCTTATGCTTAAAAGTATACTTCATACAGTCTTGCTAGCTTTGACAGCTTTTACTGTTCTTTCAAGTTTTTGCCATATGACTGTTTTTGAAGCATTTGAAGCATCTGCTTTTTAGCAAAATATGCTAAAAAGCATTGGAAAACCTCATCCATGCTCAAGCTTCCCATCTCACAGATAATTCTTATTCTTTCATGGATAGAATGACCTCTTTTTTTGTTTCTGTGGACATTTTTATCTAAAAAAGTCCATTTATAAAGGAACCTGTGGAAAATGTCCACCTGAGAGAAAATTAGCTTTGCAATTTAGGGAAAAAAATGAAAGCTACTGCGGGTGTGGGGGAACAAAATTTTTACTACTACAAACTTAAAACATACTGTATAACAAATTAAAAAGACCTGTCTACTTGCAGCAACCATAACTAAAAGGTCAGGTGAAGATACTCCTCAGAGAATCCAGAAGAGAATGTGGTCTTATTTGTTAGTCTATCTTCTTAACCCATCTACTTTGGTAACGTTCAGAAGTTTCAGTAAGATGTAAGTTACCTCAGAATGAACAAGAGAAATTTTAGTCTACAGAAATGAACCTTGTTATGATATGTCAGTCCTTGCCATCCTGCACTTTGGCCTTCAGCATGAAGTTTAGCATTTATTTAGACACAACAGTATTTAAATTCCAGGCCTTTAGTATTTCATTGCAATACTAGTAGTAGTCAGTGCTTCCATATTAACATGCAGTAGCTTATAGGATGTAGCCATCATGAACTGTTGCTCATGTGACAGACTCAAAAAAATGTGTTCCCATACAAAAACATTAAATTCAAAGTTACATTTTATTCAGTGTATTCATAGAATTCGTTTATGATAATTTGATCTAATTCAATAATTTTAGATGACTGGCTTTGTAAAACAGCTCAAAATTCATTTTGCTGCCATTTCTGATTTCAATCAGGAAGCAAACTTTTCAGAATGTTTGTGAATGAGTCAGAATACATATGACATTAATACATGTACACCTGCAAAGATAAACACACAAAAATATAAAAAAATTCTTTGGGTTCTCATTTATATCATCTAAGTAATTTATCAGTCAGACAAATACATACAAAAAAGGACTTCTATTATAATCACTGGTAGTAGCACAGTGACAGAAAAATTATGTTCAGGCAACTACAAAGCATAATTTGTGCAGTGTAGTGTAGCAATTCAACATAAAAAAGTATTTATATCCCTAAAAATCAAGCTAAAACAATACTTGCAGAGGAAGGGAGTGCCTCAACTTTAAATCTTAAACCATTTTAGTTTCCAGAGATTTTTAATAATAGCCTTACATATATTTGCCACTCTAAATTGCCGTCAAACAGAGAAGAACACTGACTTTCCTTACGCTGAGATCAGGAGAGGATTAACATTCAATGGGTTTTTTCTTCTTTTTTTTTAATTATCTTGCATCTCATCTCTCCATTCAAAAAGTTTTGTAGAGTGACATGAGTATTTGGGTTAATGCAATTACCAAGAATATTGGTTTCTTAGAGAATTTCAATTTTTCACACCAAACTTTGAGTATTTCCATAAAATGGAAACTGAAAATATTACCTCCCTCTACAGCCACTGGGGAGAGATAGAGGTAAATCTCTCTCACAGACAGTAAAAGTAGCTATTACCTCTGCCACCTTAAGTAAAGCTCAGAAAGTTACCTGGAATAAATATTGACTATTCTCTATCTTCATCCCATTGTGTAAATGGGATTCTCCTAAATTCTTATTCAAGTAATAATAAAAAAATATTTATCTTTTGAATAAAGTAGTTTCTTACAGACAGCAATCAAACCCACAGATTTTGCTATAATGGTTGGAAGCCATCCACATATGTGAAGTAATATTCAGCACCACTCTGATGAAAACACTGGCAGCTGCTAAAATGCTCACAGAAATAAAAGAAATCATGCTGGATATTTATCCTTTGAACTATATATAGCCCTGTAGAATGACCTGAGCCCGTGAATTACGGTAAAAAACCTGTTGGCTGTTTTTAGTAATAGATGGTGGAGAAAGAGGTTATTGTTGTGAATAATAATTGTGATTCTCCACAGCAAAACATGTATTATGAGTGGACACCAGAGAACAGTCAAAATCTTCACTCTTTTATAGACATGAATGTTGTGTAAATAATGTACTGTGGTTGCCTTCATGTTTTGCTCTAAATAACATCCTGGATTGTGATGGGGATAACTTCCTGCATCATGAGCAACACCTGAAGGCTTTTGCCCTAGATATTCACTTCCACACTTACTTCCAAGAGAGAACGAGCACTCAACCCCCTTGGAGCAAGATATATTACTGATCAAAACATGGTGATATACTCAATTTCTATGACTCTAAAAAAGCTGCTGGGACAATCTAACCTCTAAATTAATCTGCAACAAAGGAGAAACACTGCTGAAGTCCAAAATTATGCAGTATTTGATTTCAGTCCTGTAAAGTAGTTGGTTTAGAACAGCATTGAATGCGGTTTAGTATCCTGGACACATTGAACCTCTTCAGAGAGCACTTCAAAAGTGAAGAATTTGACCTCTCTTTTAAAAGGCACAGAGAGGTAAACAAAGCATCAAGTTCAGATTTTTCTTCCCATCTACTTTCTATTAATTCCTATCTGTTTGTTGTTTTTTTTTTAAGAGAGTATTGATCCAGATTTAAAGACTAGAGTAGAGGCAATAATGATAATTTTCTTTCTTAGCTATTCCTCTGTTTGTTTTGTAAACAATACAGTTTTCTACAGTTTACAATTTCATAACTGTCCCTCTGTCATACTTTTCTCAGTATATCAACTGACAGGACAAGAGGCAATGAGCACAAATTGAAAAAGAGGAAATTCCAGTTAAAAATTAGAAAAAAACTTTTTCATTGTCAGACTGATCAAACATTAAAGTCCATTCCCCAAAGAGGTTGTACAGTCCCTGTCCTTGGTGATACACAAAACCCAACTGACATGGACACTGTCATGGGCAACGAACTTAGGACCCTGCTTTTAGCAGGTGGGCTTTGACTGGAATATCTCCAGGGATGCCTTCTAAACTCAGCTATTTCTGTTATTCTATGAAATAACTCCACCTTAAAGCATCTCCTGAACATGCACTCCTGGCATAAAAGCTCAAATCATGACTGTGCTCCCAGAAGAGAACTGAACAGCTAGGAGCTCAGACACCTTTGACATAGCATAGTATTTTTTGCTGGAGAATCTTAGACTTTAGGCCAAAGCTGGTGTTATTTTTGCATTCCCAGGGTACCTTCCTGGGGCAAACAGTGTGAAATTTTTTTTCCCAATTGAGGCAATTTCTTTAAATAAATATAGTAATAATATAGCAATCTAATATTCATTACCTGTTTTCTTTTAAAGATGGTTATTAACTGAAGATTCAGTTCCCTTCTTTTTTTGGATAATCCTTTGCTTACTGAATGTCACTCTGAAGTGACGTAAAGTGAGGCCAGTGTTTCAAATAGCCCATAGACTTTGGAGGCTACTATATGGTCAGAAAGGTGTTTCAGTACTGCTTTATTATTACATTTATAGAAATCTAAAATAATAGTGAATTAGCTGAATATTTCCATCAGAATATTTTTCTCATGCTGCACTACACAGTTAACCTCTGCAGAAGCAGTTTGTGGTTCTGTCTAGCCTACCTGAGAGTGCTTAGCCACACCAAAGGGGAAGGAAGCTATCCCAAAAGTCAACTCCTTCCTTATTCCAGGCAATGAATACTGCTGCATTGATTCAAACCAAGAGCAGATTCCTCCACCGTATGTGAACACAGATGTCGTAAGAGAAATAAGAAGCAAAGCATCTTTCAGATCCATCCCTCCCTTGTCCATTAGTTCAGTTTACAGTGCCAATCACTTTCTTGCCCATGTATAGCTCAGCAGAGCTCATGAGAGTGCCAGATATGAGGAAGATTCCCTTTCCTTACATCCTGAATGGCCACAAAAGTCAGGACAGATGTTTGTCATTAGTCACTCAATAACGATAGGTAAGTTAGAGTGTCCAAAACACATAAAATAACAGTAGTTTTCCCCAAATCCAGAAGTCAGTGTCAATCTAAATGGTTAAACCCTCTTGGATACATAAAAGCTCTATTTAAAGCTCTGTCTAAAACACTTATCATTTCATTGGTTGAGAAATTTGGTAAAACTTGTCTCAAATTTTGTGCTAAAGTGACTTCTTCCTTGGCTTCAGAAACAATTAGTCTGTAAAAATAAAAATCGTTAGAAAATTTTTAAGAGGTAAGAAACAGTTTGCAGTATTTCTTGCTTCTCCTTCTAATCTAAAGTACTTCAAGGAAAAATTCCTGTAACCAGGAAGCAAAGTAAACCCAACAGTGGAACACAATGGGCCCAAGAACTGTCAGACAGGGAACTATGTGTGAGATTCGCTTTGAACAATGTGCAAAAAGGCATCTGAATGTGCAAGAATGAGAAGAAAAACATAGTGAAGATTGAATACTTCCACATTGGATTGTGGAAGACAGAGGTTGGGGTTTTTTTTGTTTGTTTGTTTGTTTGTTTTCCTGGAGCACCTCAGAAGTAAGACCATAGCAAGAAATTATGCTTTTCTTTCTCTAACCTACTCAACATTTAAAAATTTCTACTTTAGGTGAAGTGTCATCTACTGGACTTACTGCATGGTAGACATAGGCAGCAAGTACTGGAGCCATTGTCTGGTAGTCTGGATCACTTTCTAACATGAAAAGGGTTTGCCTTCAGTCCTGTTTTACATCTTCATGGACATTTATCTATTTTCTAGACCTGGTGACAATGGAGGAATACATACTGCATTGAAAGAGCAAAAATTAGCCATCTAGCGACGCTTAATGCAAGGGACAGACCCCACACTGCTGGCACAACCTGGGATAAGGGAAAGGGATCAAATTTGGCAAACCCAAATATCATGCAGTGATAAAGCCTTCAGTATTATTATTTAGTATTTTATTTTCAGTTACCAGCAGAACGGTTGGCAAAACTCAAGTCAAAGAGTCCTTAAATTGCAGACAACATTTTGTTTCCATTCAACCTGATCAAGCTGCAGCTGGGTGAATACTGGAGTGAACAGTGAACTAATGTTGAAGCATTACAAGACTTGCCCCATGTAAGTCAGAGGGATCGCCTGCCTAGACAGGTCAGAGGGTATAGCAAGGCTCATAGTAGCACGGGATAGAAGCCTGCCTTTGTTTATTCCTCCAGCTTGCTATTAGTTGGTTAGATTCAATCTATTTGCACATTTGGATAAGCCCTCAAGTAAGCAGTATCAAAGGCAGTTTTTCTTGCTGAAGTGCTGCCATGCATAGCTTTATTAATGCCAGCATGAATTTCTTCATGGTACTCTACGTCTTACATCTGTTGTGAAGTGAAGCTGATGCAACACACCTGGTAAATGATGTACTAATGCAAACACATCAACTCCTATGGATTGTAGCTAGTATTCTAAGTAAATGGCTAATTTTTACATATGGCATTTTTAGCAATCTGGATTGTTCCCCTCCTTCTATTCTGTTGCATTAACGATAAGCAAAGGCACCTGACTTTAAGAAAATACCCAAACCAAGTAGTTTTCTCTGTTTCTATATAGAATCTCTTTTAAACATTCATTTTCCTTCTAGTCCCATACAAAACTAATCTGTATCAGCTTAAAAGGGTTCTCTTACTGTTCAAAATATCCAAAGAAGAGAAAGGACAAGAACACATACCAGGCAGTGGGAAGAATATAATTAAAATTACTTTCTTGCTTGGATAATTTTGTCTGGTGATGGAGTTATGATTAAATAGCCATACTAATTATTTATTTAAGACTGTTTAAAATATAGACCATGGTTTCCAAATGCCTGAGGAAAATGCTTTCCATTAATCTATACAAGACAAAATAAAGACTGTTAGAGTCATCAGCTGCCCAGTTTGTTCTTAAACGTAATTTCTATGTTGCTCTTTATTTCTGTTGAATCACCTCAAGGCTGACAATTGCACAGGTGTCTTGGGATGCCAAATTCTCATTCACTTTCATAGGTGCCCAAGGCCTTTTGGATGTCCAAAGAAATTCTGACTGAGTATCTGACTAATGTAGTGGCAGCCCCGTTGCCTTCAGGGGTCTGCAACTGCAGCTGCTGCCTGCCTGCCTGCCAGGCTATGCTCTCGCTCACCTTGCTCTTCAGCTCTCCCAGAGAGCTCTCCCTGCCTGTTCCTCACAGCTCCTGTTGCTCAGCCGTGTTCCAGCTCACCTCAATCCCACCACTGCATCCCCTAAACAACTGTGGTTTCTTCTCTCCCAAGTCTCCTCTCCTACAAAAGACTGCAGTTCCTAATATCTGGCTTCATGAACAATTCAGAAGATTTCTGAAAGTAGTGTCAAGCTCATTTCTCTAGCAGGCAGGATCAGTCCTGATCCCATGAAGTCTGGTAGCAGCTTCTGGTTAATTCACTGGCTATAGTGTCGGAGCAGAATTAGGCCATTTGATGCTAAATTCTCAGGATGTGTCTGAATAAAAATAGTACAAATACTGTGGCATTCAAGCTCTTCATCCATAATATATTCATCTTGAAGTGCACAGCTGCCATGCATACATTTATGTAACTGCTATCTGTAGAAATATTTAAGCATTCAGTTCAACTCTGAAAAATATATTTAGAAAAGTTAAGGAAGGCTAAATGGTGAGCATAAGCAAGGAAGATAGTTATTAGACATACGTATCTTCAGAAGGCAGCAAACTGCTAACATTTTCACCTGAAACACTGAGGATGTAGAGCATAGCTAGAAAATGTACAGTGAGGAACAAGGATGACCAGACATATGGAGTAGAGAGGAATTTAAGCAGACCACAAGTTTTGGGCCAATAAGTAGACAGCTTAAGGTGGCAAAGATAAACATTCACTTTTCACAGCAGAAACACTTCAGGTAATCCATAAAATGCTCAAACAGGAGGCTTAAAACAAAGACAACATCATTAGCTTACAGAACCTATTTCTATAATGTTTTTGAAATCAATAATGTACACAGGTTAAAAAATAAGACTGGATAAAATCATAAACAACTGAGACATTAGAAGCTTTTAAACACAGTTTGACCTCCAACCTGAGAGGACCAGACAGCAGAAACTGGATATGGATGAGACAGGAAGGTGGCAGCATTCCCTACAAACCCCATCTCCTGTATTGTTCTTGACCATCAACTACTGAGAGCTTTGCTCTCTCCTATTTTGGCAGCTGTCACATGCTTGCCCTACCCTGTTCCCAGTCTTCAAAGATAAAAATGCTGCAAGTAACCTGGTCTATATATGCAGTAAGTGCTGAGGGCTACAGGTACATCTCTGCCTCCTGCTCTGCTCAGCTGATATAGCTATGCAGAACCATCTTATACCTTCCTCTACTTTTTCCAGATTTCTGTTCCCTTTCTTTCTAGACTCATCTGTGACAAAGCCTTTAGTATCACATGGTGTTACAACACAAGCACAATCATATTAATCACCAATATTTTTATTCTGTTGCATCTCTGGCAGGCTTTTGGCAGTATAGCAACAAATATCCCAGTAATAAATGAGCTTTTAAGTGTACCAGGCTTTACTATTCAGCAGTGGCATGTGGTCTCTGATTAAAACTTATCTAACCCCTGCATAGCCAGTGCACCAAATAGCAATAACAGCAACGACACTAAGAAACAATGCAAGACACTGCTCTGACCTCCAGTTAAGAACAGGTCAGCTGTCTCCCTAACTATGCCAAAATCTATCACTTCAACAGCTCTTTTCCTACACTACACCAACACACTACTGAATTGCAGTGAGGTGGGTAAGTAGGAGCACCGTGCCCATTAAATCTCCATAAACAATTAACTTTTCCAGCTTAGCTCTACCCCAAAACAACCTGCCTGCTGCCATGGGATGTTGCTTCACTTCATGTAGGTCATTTGTGAGGTAATAGACAGTTTCAAGCAGCAGTAGCAGAAAAGTAGCAAAATCTCAGCACAACAAATCCTTTGATAGGTTTAATAAAAATATAGATCAAGTTTATTGCAGAAGAAATTGGGGAAAAAAAAGCAATTACCTCACTTTAATGTATTTCAAATGTTTTTAAAGTATACAGAATTTTACTGCTAAAAATACCCCAACAAAACATACATTCAATGTAAAAAAATGCCTTAAACTTACCTCTTAGTTTACACTGATTTAATATATTTTTTCTTCTACTTTTCAACTTTCCTTGCATCTTGGGAATATAGTGGTTTTCTCCACCCGTTTCCTTCCTCTCACCTCCTCCCCCTCCAATCTGGCCTCCTTTCCTTCCTTGGAGGTTTTTAAGCTTTAATTTGAGAGTGTAAAGCTGAAAAATATTTGATACAATTTTGTTTTTTAATTAGAGAATTGAGCTCCTCACCATGGTTGAAGCATTTCTGGGAACAGCACCAAAAAGCTGGAAGCTACCACACTGAGTAGCCCCAGCATCTCTCTTAAAATCATCATTCATTTATTTTTCCCAGACAACTAATGTTCCAGCATTTTACTTACAGACATGACAGTAGTTTAGGAAACTAAGGCTAGAAATGAGTCCGAGTGTCTTTGTTCGATTTTGGAACGTGAAAACTAGATTCCCAAATTCCAGCGTGGGCCCATCTCCAGCTGGAACAGGAACAAGACTCACCAAGTGGGATTTGACAATGTATGAGCTGAGGCTCGAGTTAGTCACATTTTAAATGAGCTCAGAAGGGCATTGATGATTATATGTTCCAACTGGAGGAGGTAGTTGTCAGTCTGCCTGCAGCGTGCATGTCACCACTCCGGGGAAGGGGAAGTATTTTAGATCTTGTGTGGGATTGGGCGTGCTCAATGGAGCACTTAGGAAGTCTCCTCTCCTGTAATTTGGATATTGTTGGGGATGGGGAAAAAAAGTATAGGTTAGATCTAACAATTTAGGAACTCTGCAACCTGCATTCACACTGAGTGCTGTTGAAGAGACTTGGCATTTCTATATGCAAGTGAGTGGAAGCCTACGGCCTGTTTTAAGTTTCCATCAGTTGGCACTAGGTTGTGCTTTACAGCCTGTATGCATATAATTTTTAATTCTTGATTTAGTATAGTTAGAGTTTGCTTTCAAATAATAAGGAACATTTTTCTGATACGATATTAAATTTGTGGTAATGTTAAATAAGTCATATTTTCTCTAAATGCTTACACGTATTTCAGGTATGTGGATTACAGTGGTCTTCCTCTCCATTCCCTGTTTGCTCAGGCATTACATTTCAGTCTTTCCTCTTAAATTTCCTCTGCTTGAAGAACAGTAAATTGCTCCTACAATCCACTCACTTGTGTAAAACTCAGCAATTACTTGTTTACTCTTTTACACTATCTATCTACACATTCTTTCAAAGACAGTATTGCCCTTTTAGGTATTACACTGACTACAAACTGCACCTTTCTCAACCAGAAAATAAAATGTTTTAGTGCAATTTAATGTATATATTTCTGTATATTTAATTAATACGTATTAGCCATAAAAAACAGTTCTGAACTAATTTATCCCAGATGCATTATCCTCTCACTTTTGTCAATCTGAATATGACATATTGATAACTCCTCTTGCTCATGTTTCTAATCTCAGAGTATCTCGTATTTTCTGTTTCCTGCTGTTTACATCATCTGCTGACTTCATTAACATGCTGTTCACTTGCTTTCTTTAATACTATTAATGAAACTATTAAATAAGGCTGAAACAGAGAGCAATCATTATAGCAGTTTACCGGACAAGTGGAATGGGCATCAGCCAAGGTTTCTGCAGCAAGGCCTAAAAGCCCATCTTCAAAATCATTCCTTTTAATTGGTTTTGCTAAGTTATTATTTGTTCAATTGACTGATATTTAATTGTGGAATTACCAGAAAACCATTTGGGAGACCTTGGCATACAAAATCTGACTGCTTTATGTACTTGCTCTTCTTTAAACCAAACCTACTGTAAAGTTTGGATTTGCTTCAGAATAGGTTTTAAACTATTTACTACAGTTCTCCTTTTTATTTCCCTCTTCTTACTCACTATTTCATACTATAGTTTACCCTTACAGATTTGAGATACTTGAATCAACTCTATGCAATTGCTAAAGCAGTTAAGTTGCTTTAAAGCTGTGCAGAAGGGTACGTGATAACAAACAAATAACATTAAATAGAAGATAATATTATTTACGTATACACACATAATGTGAATATATATGAATGAACCACAGACACAAAAAATTCAAAATACACTTCCAGCATAACTAAGGGAATCACGAGAGGTGTCTATCCGTTAGACATTAAAAAAAAATAAACAGAGAAGAAAAAGACCTATTTTACCTATATAGTTACTGGTGACCTGCAAACACACTAACTGAGAATAAATTAGGCTAGAAATGAGAAGGATATAACAACCATCAGGAATGTGAGCCTTCAGATAAGTCTTTCAGTACATGTAGCCAAGGCAACGAACCTTCTATCTTTAATACAAAGCTGTATTGGTTTGCAGAAGGAGTTGTCAAGTGGTTGCTTGAAAAGGCAGCATACCCATCCCTGATCTCAGACATGCCTGGCCCTATCTGCCTTCCAGCTCTGCAAGCACAACAGTGAATACCAACGATTCTTAACTCCTAATTTTATCTTTGAAAATACTGATTCATATTTGCTTCATACTGAAAGTCTGGAATAAATACTGCATGGTTTTCATGAACCTAAATTGCCTTATAAAATCTAAAAATAAGAAAATTAAATTATTATTCTTCATGACTAAGAAGACACTAGCAGCTGAATTTTTAAGTGTCAAAATTCCGCCCTCTAAAAAATTAATTATCAATAAATACAAAAGGAGGAAAGCTTCATAAGCAAGGGCACTCCTGAAGACAGTGGACTTTAGCACTGACCAAGGTCTTCGCTGAAAAGCTCAAGTTCATCACATACAGCAGCTACATTGGGGTTTGCTGCCTCCCCAGTTGTATCAACACAGACCTAGGAAGAACAGATATAAACCAGATCAAAAGAAAATACCCTTGCTATTTGTTTTCCTTTCAGGGCTGCAAAGCATGGAAATCTCTCATGGCTTAGAAAAAGTGAAAAATATTTGAATTTAGGTCCCCAGAACTATTTTGGATCTGAGAAGTGTCAGAGCTGAAAGCAAAGAACAATCGGGCATTTTTGTACTCATAATATTTTGGATATATAGGTCACTTTGTTCTGAGGTTTTCATCTCAGAAAACACTTCCAGACATTCAAAAATTTCAGCAGATATCTTTTTATACATTAAAAACTTGTATCAATTAAAAAGGATATCAAAAGTTTTACTCGTGGATATATATGAAATTTCATGGAATGAAGCATTCTTGATCCTCCTTGGACCATTCTCCTCTAAGTTTTTAACTCTTATCAGTGGAAGAAGGAGCTTCAGTGAAAGAACCTATTTAACCTTTATAGTGTATTATTTACATAGACTACTCAAAGAAAAGTAACAGGGCTGTTACCCTAGCTATGATCTTTTTTATATGGTTGAATAGTTCTCGGCCTCTTGAAAGCCTCGATTCATTGTTTTCATCAGCCTATCATCATAATGATACAAAGAAAAGTCACAGTAATTATAGAGCAGTCTTCATAAGAGCTATATTTAATAAGCTATGTTCATCCCTGTTCCAACTCCACTAGCTTCTGTCAAAAGCAAGGATATATTTAACCATTTTGTGCTAGCTTGCATAGCTACAATTATTATCCTTAAGAAAGTAGTAATGCTTTAGTCCTTTTAGAGGTTAAACCTTATTTTCCGTCTGTTAACAAAAAATACTGAATAGTTCAAATAAATTGACAGTGCAATAAACGTTCATAGACTTCAAACTAAGCATTCCTACTGAAATCTTGCATAAAAATCTTAATCCTATTTTCCACTTTTTGGTTTGACAACAAAAACAGTCACAAAATGTAAAAATACATATATCTGTATGTATGCATGTATTAGCATAAATACAAACATATTGACAAGAAATACAAGTCAGGGATGTATCATCAAAATCTTTATTTTTAATCGGATTACTAGTTGCTTAAGTAGAATTAAGAACTACTATTAACTTCAGAAGTCCATAAGTAGTTAAAAAATATGGAAGACTGAAAAATATTCTTTGTCTAGAGGAGACCACAATGAACATATGAGACAGCAAGAGGAGACACTCTGCTGTGTAGCACAAATAAAAAATGAGAATAAAGTTGCTCAGGATACATCTCAGCACATAAATTGAGCATCAGATGTAATCTGTTGCCATCACTGGGTGGTTTACATAAACATTTATCTGTTATGAGGCCTCTGCAAATGCTATTTTGAATTGTTACTGGAAATTTATTTCAGTATCATAAGAACTAATAATAAAAAAAACTCAGGGCACCAGCACAGCCTTGTTCAATTTTACTTGTTGAATTTAACTGGGGGAAAATAATTTAGACTACCTTGCAGGAAGAAAAGGCTTAAAAGGGCTCACTAACAGTGGCATACAACTTCCAGTCTGGCACCATTTCAGTCTCACTGGTTCTTGATAATTAAAAATACTGTTGACTTCATAGTACATTTAAAATTAATAAACAAAGTAATTTACACAGCTTCCTTCTTATGCTGTTTGCTAACATAGTGTGTTCTGCCACACAAGTGTTTACTTCCCACTGTCCTGAAGGGGAAGCCTTGTGCTCACAGGGGAGGAACAATATGGCTCAGAGAATTAGATTACAGAATCATCCTGCAATAATTCACCATTTGGGGTGGAAGGGATAAGAGGCAAAATTTCACATAAAAGTTACAAGGGGGGGGCAGAAAATGAGGCCAAACAATAACTCAGATAACGTTAAGGGCATAGAATCCCAAGAACCCGACATGTTTTAAATCCATGCCAGAACTCCACACATACCTCCTACTTTTAAAAAGCATGAAGTATCATAAAATCCTCCCATCTCATCTACTGCATACAAGATATCTATCTTCCCACACTGCCATTCTAGTATTATAAGCCTCAATACACAATGTACTGTTCTCTAAATTAAAACTTTGAAAGCATACATTGTGCTTATAGGCTGGCTCACAGTCACAGGGATCATATGTGTTTGTGCATGTATATGTGAGTGCATGAGACCAGAGTACCGAACCTATTGATTAATTTCTAATTAAAAAAGAAGAGAGTGAAGCACTGGGAAAAATCTGAAGCAACCTTGTATGCAGAAGAATGCAAGCTGCAGTTCATTGGTGTCTCCATAGAAACAAGACATATTGGAGGGTGTAAGACACTGTCAGAGGACTAAAAAATTTCAGCTTCAGCAGAAAACAGAAAAGCACCTGAGGGATTTTTTTTAACCAGGAAAACAAAATTAATTATTCATTTCCCATATAGGAAGCATCCGTTTTTTTAGATGAATTACTTAACATACATCAGGATTAATTTATGGACTGGCTAATCCTATGATTTTCTAATCCATAAAATCTGTAGAAAACACATCGTTACACTTCTAACTGTAATACCAAAGAGTAGGTATACAAATAAGTAGGGTGTCAATGAATAATTGAAAGCTCTATTCAATGTGCTATTAGTTCTTGGTACCATTTTCACACTTGCTTAGGACACAGTGCTTATGCATTCATATGAATGTTGGCTCCTATGCAGAACTGCATTTTGGCCTGTGCACAAGGTGTCCCCAGGAGAATTAAAGGCAATTGGGAGACTTAGCTTCAATAAGACTCTGCTCTAAACCTGCTCAGCATCCCTCCTACTTCAAATGAACAGAGACTCACAGCATGCAGCTGCAGCAACTATTTTTAAGAAGTTGAACCCACACACAGGATGGATTAAAAAAGGCTCGTCTCCATATGCCAGACCTGAAGCTATAGGTAGAGGGTTTTTTCATATGTGACCAAGAGACCTGTGCCAGCTGGTAGCTTCACAGGATAGGTTGCTGTTCCCTGATTTTCTGCCCTGAACTGGCTACTGAAGCCTCAGGGACAGTATGCCCACAAGAACTGACCTCAGACATGTCAGCTCTTCTCCAAAAGACAGATATTCCTTATCCATGGAGTTCCCCAGTGCTGGAGATAACTCTATCTCCTTTTCTTCTGAAACAAAAATGCTGGGGAAATTATTAGTTTTCAGTTTCCCCATCAAGTTGTTTCTGGTCCATTTCCACAAAAGAGCAGACAGTCTGTCATGCTTCCTTCATGGCCCAGGGTACAGACTAGGTATGTACATTCCTGCTTGTGCTATGCAAGGGAACTAAAGTTGAGAACTGCTGTTAACTTTTGGCTACAGGTCCTCGCAGTTTTAGGAGCCTCTCTGAGGGCTGAATTAAGATAGTGCATATCAGACACCAAAAGAGAAAAAGTCTTTCAGAATAATCAGGTGACATTGCATGCCACGATGCCATAATGATGTCCAACCCTTCCACAACTAGCCACTTTAAGGAAGACAAGGATTAAGAAAATGGATGAAAACTATGAGACTTCCCAGCTGCAAACAAGAATTAACAGCTCTAAAAAGATGTATCAGTGAGTGGGAAGCAAAGAGGAAGTTCAAGTGAAAAGAGTTATTCTGGGGCTTTTTAGCATGCATGTCACACATAACCAAGTTCTGTACAGAGCACCCATGTTAGTAAAAATATTCAGAAGACATACTGTAGACTAAGTATTACGCATATTTTTTTATCAGTTATGACCTTCATAATAAGTATGCAAGCATTAGAGCTCTGCCAGAGGATACAGACTCATGCTCTAGATCTCACAGACTTGCGTCAAGATGCATCTAAGATCAGAGACAATCCTTTAATTAACAAAGCATATCATCTTCCAGTCAGTTGTCAAATTGATACAAAACAGAAGAATGGCACTAAGAGTGATTATTACTTGTTTATGTCCAGCTGTGCTTTTTAGCATATGTGAAAAGATGGAAATTCAGAGAAGTGTGAACTGATATGCACTCATTTATACTAAAGATTCTCTAATCTGTGCAGCAGAACTGAAAGCAGTGAACTTGCACTCAGATACTTATCACAAACTGCTGCCTGTGCAGGGTCTCTAGAAAAAAGTTAAAATTGATGGGTACACATGCAAAAGGAAAACATTTTAAAAGAGACACAGAAGATGATGAAAGATAGTTAACATTGCTATTGTTTTTCCTAAGGAGGATAAGAATTAAAAAAGATAGGATTTATTTTTGCTCTTATGAGGACTAATACGATGGCCCTGAAATTGACTTTTGGATTTTGTATAAACACTAATATCATCATATATCTTTGTTTATGTGTGCCATTCTTGTCCACATTATCAGTTTTAGTGATGCTAAGCCCATTACTCACACAAGTAACATTTACTTTAGGAATAAGAGATACCAACAAAAGCACGTTTTTCTGAAGGACATAATGCTAGACTACTCCTTTAGGGAATCTCTTAAACTCTGTTACATCTGAAGGAAAAGACAAAATAGTTGGGTAATCTCAAGTACTCTAGCTTTGCATCCTTCACTGTGATGATAACTTTGTGTCTCCTGATTCCTTATAGACACTGATGTAAAATGAGGAAACAATACAATAGCATGAAGTCTCCTTTCCCCTTTCCCGTACCCCTTATCCATTTCCCAAAGAAGGCAATGAGAAAGGGAAATGACTAACATTTTTCACTGTTTGTGCTACTTATTAATAAAAGTCAGACTGAAGGGACATTAAGAAATAACGCTCAGAAAGAAGAGTACACCACAATACCTGATACACACCTGCTGATGTGTACACTGTGATCATGTATTACTGCAGTTCTAAACTAAATTAGATGGAATGGTGTTGACATATTTCAGGAGAAAATTAGTTATAGCTTACCTACTAAAGTCTTTATTATCCGTGAAGCATGCTTGACACTGACACTTATTTTTACTAAGTATGATACTTTATAGGAGGCTATCCAAACCCTCTGACTAAATGCTTTATTCTATCAGTTTATAGGGGCATTCTTTGACATTAGAACTATTGCATAAAAAGCACATATCTGTATTGTGTAGTGCTGGAACTTCATCATGATTTTGACATTAGAAACACACACTGAGTTTGCAGTAATACTCAGTGTGCTATGCTTACTTGCATGTACGAAGATTTCTTGCACACTGGACAAACCAGAAAACACCCATCCATACACTCACTAGCTCAGCTAAGAGGCAAATCTATTCTCAGACCTAAATGGTTCAGGTCTATGTAGCAAACTTCAATGATCATAATAAGTTGGTTGGTCCCAGGACTATGTTAGACATATTACAGCAGGGTCACAGATGAATTTTCCTAATTGCAATTCTAGGAACAGTGAGATCAAAGATTTCTGCCAGATCTTCTGTTCCCACAGATGCACACAGATTCATATTTTACAGAGATTCAATTTATTTGGGTAGCCAAGGCTGCCTGAGTCAGCATAGGATATATGAAGTTTTAGCACAATTACTAGAGAAAACATATTGGCCATGCTGGCCATCACAGAATTTTGTCACACACAGTTATCAGGTGTGGGGAAAAAATCGTGAATAACTTTATGAAAGACTGAAGAATACTACAGTGTGTCCATCACTCAGGTCAGTGGTTACGGTGTAGTGCAAGACTGATGAATAATGGCTTTAATTTCATGCTTTGCCAAAGGGCTCTTAAGGGACGTGAGAGAAGTGACAGAGCCCCTGTTTAATTCTCAAAATAAGGATAATGATCTTTCCTCACTTCAGAGATGTGCTTGGATGAAGACTCAGGTAGGTTGCTGTAGTGTGCAACAGGTTCACATTAGGTTGTTCCTATATATATGTATACATATACATAGATACACATATATGTGCATGTATTTTCATCAAAGGATAACATCAAGAACTCAATGAGTTTAGATAAACATTGCAAGTTCACGTGCTTTCCTAAAATTTTCAGGCAACACTTTTTACTTAGAAGGAGAGATGATTTTGTAAATATAAAAGATTTACAATACATTTCTTAAACCCATCCAGGACAACATAGTGCAATATTCTTCCTTCAGTTATTTTACCACTTTGGCATATAACATATTGATTGTGGGCATATTTAAGTGACTTTGTTTGTGGGTTTGCATTTTGTTCAAAGCTGCTTTGAACAACTTTACTACTTTCCATAATTAAAATAAAATAAAGCAGAAAAGGAACACATTAATTTTCCTGCCAGAGTTGCATTTATCCCTAAGCACTTTGAGCAAGACACAGTGATGCACAATATGTTGCACAGTTATTCTGCCTGAGTAAAGCTCCTGATATTAAAGAATAACCATGCATCCAAGAGACAGTCAGCCTTAGGCACAGACAGATTGACACAGCATGGTGCAACATTTTTGTCCAGAATCTGGAAATGCCTGCTTGTCAAACTTTGGCAAGAGTAAGTCTGCACCATGTGCATCTCCTTGTAAGTTTAATTGTCTGTATACAAGCTATTAGTCTACCTTCAGGAGTTACTTTTGTTAACATCTTCCTCCTTCATTTACACTATTCTGGTTAAATGAATATTACTACATCAAATAAATGAAAGGTAATCCATGGTAGTTTCAGGCTTTTGACCAAGCCTGAAGCCAGAGCTAATGAATAAGATCAGTCAATTTATCCATCAATAAATAAGTGTTTGGCTTTAAATCAGTACTGCCATTCCACATGCGGAATTGCTTAAGGCAGAGGTTCTTTTAGCATGGACCACAGCCCTCCAACATCTTGATCTCCTGCCATCACTGCACCACAGTGCAGGCCTCCTTCACTTGCATTCCTCGTTATTATCTCTTCACACTAGTAAATCTTGGAGCTATGCTTGATGAAAAGGGATATTTTAAAAAAACTTATAAAAAGTCATACTAAGAAACAGGGATCAGTCCCATTGAAACTGCACAACAGATCTGCAGCAAAATCAGAGATTTCTTAGAAGAATTTGTTAGTAGCAATAATTGAAAGAGTGCTACATAGATAAATCAAGATATGCACAAAGAAAAGGCATTTACTGAAAATAAGCACCATGTATTTTACATCTCCACCTCGCACTTCTGTGCCACAGCAGAATGAATCAGCGTGAATAGCATGGGGATGGCTTCTTTAGAAGGCATATCTGTATGCCTGCTAAGAAGGATGAGCACACCGTACTGTGTCCTGTATGAGTTTATTCAGATAGCTTAACTGTATTACAAACTTACAGACTATATATATTACTTGCATTTGCTGTCCACATTATTGTCATCAGGATAGTCCCAAGATAGCAGAATTGCATTTTTTCTTGGTGTCTAACTTTCTTTTGGAATTATATAATTTTCTTGGATATTTATTTTGGGCCTGGTTTCATAAAAATCATAGTTTAAATAAGCCCACTGTTCATTTTCATTTATCTACAGGCTACATGAGGCTATATTTTCATGTATCTATAGGTTTTTGTGGATTTACACAGGTGTCACTGCCAGCAGATACCTGAAAAAACATGCAACTGCACAGTTCTACCATTGCCATGGGACCTTTTTGAAGATGTGAACCAATTTGTTCTCTGGGCATGCACTGTACAGGAAGGAACTCAGCACTGCTACCAAGTTTCAAAGTGATCTAGAACAAAATCTGCACCAATAGGTTGAGGAGCAACCCACATCCAAGGACATGGTCAAACCTCCACTTGCAAAGGAGGAGATGTGCTGCCTGGTGACCCCTTCAAAGGGGTTGCTCCTGGAGGATGGGATGCAGTGCAGTGCCATGAAAGCAGCCGGACTAGCTGCCTGCCAACAAGGCTTTTCTCCTCAATCTGAAAGGTGTTCTCCGTGAGCAACAGGGGCTGGCCCCATCTCTAGCAGTAAGGGAAGAGTCTCATCCCCTCTTTGTAGGCTGAGATGAGGGCACAGAGACACACAGGCTGCTCTGATGCACATTCACTCTGATTTTTGCTGTGCCAGATGCCATACAACCTCTCATGGACTGGATCATATCAAAGACAGACAAAAAGAAGGCATGAATCTTGCCTCTGCAAATATATTTTTCCTCATATTTAAATGTTTTTGAAATAGTTGATCTGCACTGTAGAACTGGAAGATTTTTCTCTAAAATAAGTATAATACTTTAAAAAGCATTTTTATTAACTGAAACACTATGAAATTTATCAAAATATAGCTATTTTGGAATACTTCATGAGAAACTGGGTTTCCTCCCCTGGAAATTTTCATTGACACTTCTAAAAATAAGTGCAATAAAATCTCCAAAGGTGATAGAATAAAATCGATCAGGTTTTAATTAGAAGAAATTCTGGACAACTTTGAAATTTCACATTAAGGTGTTGTTTTTCAAGTAGGCCTACCCTACACTCCTTCTCTCTCGTGAGAAAAGGCAGGATGCCACTGCTGAAAAGCTTACATGACTGAATTTTCTTGTGCTTCTTCTACACACCACACCTACAACACATCCTAGGGCTCTGTAAACTTCTGCTCCATACTGTGATAATATTATTATCAATATTAATATATTAACATTAATATATTAAGAACTTTTTATTTAAAACATTTTTAAAGAAAAAAGCACTGTACAGTATGCCAATATCCAGGCACCAACAGTGGGGGCTGCAGGGGGGCTCTCTGAAGAGAGGCCAGAGCTTCCCAGTGTCAGACACAGATAATTCCAGCCAGCTCTGACCCATCCACCACAGGGCATGGCTGAGCCAAGGTGGGGGTGCCTCGGGGGAAGTGTGTGCAAGAAGGGCAAAACCACTGAATAAAAGATTGTGAGGAAGAAATAAGTGAGACAAACCTGCAAAAACAAAAAAAAATCCCCAAACCAACCCTGTGAGCACCAAGGTGAGAGCAGAGAGAGAAGGAGGAGGTGCTCCAGGAACCAGAGCAGAGATTTCCCTGCAGCCCATGGAGAGGACCATGGCAGAGCAGCCTCCATGGTGGAGCAGCCACAGTGCAGCCTGTTAAGACCCCACACATAAGCAGGTTTATCATGAAGGGCTGCAGACCATGGAAGGACTCACACGTCAGAGAAGATGCTTGAGAAGTAGTGGTAGAGAGCAGGTCTTATGGACAGGCATGAATCCCCATTCCCCATTGCCTGGGTGGGGGAGGCCAAGAAGCCAGTGAAGGAGTGAAATAGAGCCTGGGAAGAAGGAGAGGCCAGGAAGAAGGTGTTGCTTTCATTTCTCTTTGTTTCTCACTATCCAAACCCTTTTTAATTGGCAATAAATTAAGTTAATTTCCCCAAGCTGAGTTGGTTTTGCCCATGTTGGCAATTGATAAGTGACTTCCTTGTCTTTATCTCATCCCACAAACTGCTTCACCTGTTCACCTTATTTTCTACCTCGTCCTGCTGAGGAGAGGGAATGAGAGAGTGGTTGGATGGGGGTCTGGCAGCTTGCTAGTGTCAACCCACCACAATGACTGAAATCAGAAGTACACACTCTTCTGGAAAAAAGGTCAGCATGACATCAAATATTTTCTTAATTAAATAGAAAGCACTCCTTTAAGTCATCAATACAAAAACAAATCACAGTTGTAGCGGTTTGTAATTATAGCTCAAATTACATTAGAGGTTACTAGTAGAATGTTTATCTATTTTTTTTAACAACAATATTCAAAAGAATTATTAAATAGATTGGTGGAGAATACACTGCTCCTTGAAATTTCATCAGGCTCTGGTCGAGGTTATACAGCAAGATTTTGACACTAGCCTAGAGAAACAGATTCCAACATTTTGCCTAGACAACTTTCTTTGGTATTGGAAGAGGCATGTTTAACCCTGCAGTACATCAGTGGCAAGTGAAAGAAGCCCATGAGCACAGTATGCGGCAAACAGGCCATTTTGTGTGAATAAGCAATTTAGTCCAAGTTAACACAGGGAAATCAAATCAGCTCGCCAGATTGAGGTTTAGTTACAGCGACGTAAACTTGGAATAACTTAAACTAATGTCTTAGCAATTCAAGAGATAATCTGCTTTATATAAATGCTAAATCACTAACCCCTCCATCAGACCAGATCTCAGGTTTTATGAGATGATATATAAACATATTCTTATTAATCTATGTGAATCAATGTCATCTTGCTGAAAATAAGGATCTTTCACCTCTCAATTAAGATTTATGCTTACTTCTTGGGTAAGGAGCTTACTTTTTTTTTCCTCCCTCAACAGCATTTGCTACTAATATCTTATTACCACAATAGATCTGTCCAATATCTTTTATTTTTGCAATATACTAAGCTCTTCTTTTCATTTAATGTTGCCATTACCAGTGAAACACCACTTTTTGTTTTATTTCTTGTTTTAACAGAGAGAAAAGAAAGCTATAAAAAAGTCTTCAGAAAAAGTCTCCAGCTGATGCAAGATTGCTATAATTCTGATTTGTCTAGGTCCCTTTTGAGGCATAAAATGTGTGAGGAAAACCAAGTCAATTCTAGAGCATGTATTTTAAAACTTTCATTGAGCATCATTTATGTTGAGTGTAACCTGGTTTTGAACTTTTGAAGAAAAGCTAAAAGATTCTCCTGGCCTCTTAGTTTTACCCCATAATCTCATGAATATAATTTTTAATAGATACTTTCCATAAGGCAGTAGGAGCCAAGGCTGTAGCTTTAGGTGGCAATGTGTTGAGCAGAAAGAAACACTTTTATGTCTTCTAGGTGGACATCAGAGCAATTTTACATCCAATTTTGCCCACTAGTAAATATCCCATTGACTTGGGGTATTTATATTACTGATACTATATACTACTATAACCTTTTGCTAAAAAGGAAATGAAAATCACACAAATTTAATTTTGAAATCAACCTGTAAAACTTTTAGTTGGATGTCTGAATCTACTGATATTGTAGGCTTAGGAAAGGTCTGGTAGATCCCTTCTTCCCTTTACTTGGGCACATTTTTATTTTATTCCTCTCCTATTCTATACAACTTGTCTGTAAAAGTGTCCTTCATTTAAAGAGAACAGCTGCTAGCACAGTAATCACAGTGTCCCCTTCTGTGTTGGAAACAGTAGCTTGGAGTCCTGTTCTCAATTGTTATTTATCTGTTCGTGACACATCACAGCTGTGTGAATAAGACCACTTAAATTTAACCATAAAAACATTTTTTTTAGAGGAATCTCTATTATTCAAGTCCAATACTGTTTTGATCTGTTTGCAGATGTCAAGGTCTCTGAAAAAATTTCAAGCACATCAGGTCTGTCTGAATTCCCTTGGAGCAGGGGTACAGGTACCATACACACATGATCAGGAACTATGCAGTCCCCCAGCCTGAAATTCCATAAAAATCTCACATTTTCATAACCTACTGAATACCCCAAAATTGGATTCCTAATGGCATGCTACCTGGAAATTCAAATGTGGCCTCTTTTATTTTCAGAGTAACCCATTTGAACACAGATAGTTAAAATGACTTGTTATGACAATTTAACATGAGTGAAAACTCTAGGAAGGAAAAAAAAATTACTTCACCCTTGGGGGACAGGGAAATAATATTCGTATTGTATTCAGAAAATAGGCACTGCTATATGAAAAAAAATTATAGCAGTTGATCGCCTCATATCTAACTGTTACTAGAATTTAAAACTGAAATCAGTAAAATAGAAATTGTGCCATTAAATTAGCATTGGAGCAATATTCTTTTGAAATACAATTTTAAACCTCTGAGTTCATTTCCAGGTCTCTGTGCTACTTGTGGATATGATTTCTCCTCTTTCCTTCTCATGCCCAATGCAGTAGGGTGCACGTGGCACCTTTCAGGCTAGTTGGCTTTCTCAATGCTTCAAAACTAAAATGAAACTAAGGGTAGAATGTGTTAAAGAGTTACACTATGTTAAGTCAAGATCTTGTTGAATGGCCAGTTCAGTAATAAGAGCCTTGTCTAGCGCAGCAGTCCTGTACCATGGCTGGGCTTTGCGAACGAAGATTTGGGAGGGGCTCTACCCACATTTGTTACAAGCACGTTGGTGGCTAAAAAGACCAATACGAGATAGCCACGTCTGATTGCAAAAGGCACAGCAGAAGGTCCTGTACCACAAGAGAGAAAAAACCCCAGCAAGCTAGTCAGACTGTTTTTGAAGCCTCTTCAGACCAGGAAGTAGTAGAATGAAATATCTGCAAAATATTATAGTGTTTGCAATGTCAGAATCTGCTATAACTGTGCTATCTGGCAGTATCTCAGCACTGCTCTTCTGGCTCTCTGACAGAAAGTGTCTCTGTACATGTACGTGCGTGCAGGTCTGTGTGTGTACGAACAAACGCCTGCCTGTGCTCCCATGTTACAGCATTCCTGGATGAGACCAGGTACAGGAGACATGAGATCCTAGGAGAACAAGAGAAATCAGAAGTGAATCTAAAGATTACATTATGATAAATATATATCTGTTCTTGCTTACTGAAGCATAGATGTATCAATAAACCCTCACACTCAGATCAGACACAAGGGGTTTAATACAAAGCAGTAAGTGTCTAGATAGGAAATCTAGGGAATTCTATCTGGGATGCATGAGAATGATAAGAAGCAGGCATTCATTACACAATAGGCACATAAGGGATCCACTAAAGTGTTACTACAACTAGCCTGGAAGGACACCAAACACCAAAGGCTGAGATGATGTGCCCAGTCCAAGGAAAAGGAGTATCTTAGATTAGAAAGCAATTCCCTTTTCCCACAGGGCTTCATCCTAGAGCCCACTATAACCTAGAGGAAGCTCATACTCATTTTCATTTAGAGGGCACCCAAACTGTTACTACTACTGCCTTCTTTATAAGGCAATGTTGCATTATGAGACACAATGATAGCATTGACATGAATATAGTAAGAACCATGAAGCTCCATGAAGGTCTGAACTGCACCAAAATTGATAGGATTTTAGGGCATGGCCATGGAACTACCTTCCTCTGGAGCCTGTGCAAGAAATCCAAAGAACATATAGAAGACTGCACAACTCTACTACATACTATTGCTGACAATTGTCCTATACCATTCAACGTTTTGAAAAAAATTCTGTCTAAGTAGGTTTGCTGATAATGTTAGCTCACCATCCCAAACTTGGATTTTATCTCTTTCATCACCCTGCTGAACACATTTTGACATCTGCAGTGTGAGCACTAATGACAAGGGTTCACCTTTGCTTCGTGCTATAAAAACAAGGTCTTACTTGAACAGTGCTTAGTTTCATAAAGTCCTCATCCTTCATTTGCTTTACAGGTACTGCTAAAATGGAAATTATACTGTTAAACAAAACATCCTGTTCTGCAGTAATATTGAATACCAATACTGTATCAAAATTGGTTGCAGAAATCTTGCAGATGCTTCTCTCCTCGCAAGAGGAGAACTTCTTATGAAATCAATCCATTTTAGGAATCCAGCCTTTAGATCAGGTAAACTTATCCAGCTTGTTAATATTTCTTTGGCTGTACATCTGATTTAAGAGGTTCTTACTGGAAGTTAGTCTTACTCCTAGTTCCAGGTCTTTTCCTAGATCAACCTAACTATCATCTAGTGTGGCTTAAAATGGAACTGTGACACAGGACATGCAAAGAAAATGGAATTACACACACAGACAAAAGAAAATAATTCATAAAAAAGGCCTGTTCAGCTTGTCTCTGCATGTTTTTGAAATATAATATCTTGTCAAAGCTATGGTTTGGAGTGTGGCCACAGAAAGAGCGAAGTCAGCACAACCGAGTGCACTTCAGGCAGGGAGTGGGAAGGAAGAAGTGTCTGTGGGCAGGATGTGAACCTCTTCAGATGGATCTGCTAAAGGAATAATGAAATAGTGCCACAACTTAAGTTAAAATATGGGGGAGATAAATGCTTAGACGGCAGTTCAGAGCAATAGCACAAATTAATTGTCTAATTGTAAGGTATAATTTAAGCTTTTACTAAGTCTATGAAAATGTATATGGACTACATATTTATGAGGAAGATACCATTGACTCCATATAATCAATAAAATCGAGAGTCCCCATGACATTTAGCTATTTAGCCTGCCAATCTTTATGATATTACAGTATTATTCCTCTTGGTTTAAGATGTTTTCTCTTTTCAGCTGCTACTATGCCTGCACAAATGGGAAGCAGCCAAATGATTGCAGTGAGGAAACAATGAGGGTGAATAGATACAAAATGCTGTCAAACACACTAAGTGAACAGAAAAAATATGCCTTTAATTTCTTTAGTTTCTTTTAGTTCTTTCCTGCTGCTATCAGCAGTCAGGCAGGGGGAAGGGATATGAGAATAATTGTTCAAATGACAATATCCCACTTAAAGAGCCATTGATAAAATTTATAGGACTAAAAACGCGTGAAAAAAACCTGAGATTAAAAAGTAATTTCTGGAGAAAGGTATAGAATAGCCTCTGAGTTTTGTGCACTTTCCTAGCCATGAAGCTGATGTGAATGGTGAGGGATGTGAAGTTTGGAGGAGTTTAACCCAGGCTTCATCTCTAAGAGTGCCAGCACAAAGAATAGCTTTCTAAGAATAAGCACCTCCTAGGTGCCTGATTCCCTCAAAAACAAGAACATCTGAACTGTGCCCACTTCTCAAAGCAATGCTGAGCTCACTTCCCACTCCAACCCCACAGTACAATTTCTGTAGGAGATGAAATAGCTCCGTTTGGGTTTCCTTGTCATTATGTGGAGGAGCAGCCACAGTGAGGGAGTGTCTGTGGATGTGTGCTGAAGTAACATATGATCACCAACACCTGCTTTCCTTTTAGATCCTTGGCATTCGAAGTGCAGGACCGTAGCGGAGTCCTGGCAGAGGGTGCTACACGATCCTACAGGCAGGCAGGCTGCTCCCTGGCAGCACGGCCTGCAGAGCACAGTACCTGGCTCTCCCAGGCCACACGCTCACCAGCCATGCCATAAATATTCCTGTGCTACAGGAATATTTATTTCAACATGCCTGGCCTGCCCTTGCCCCTCCTCTCTCCAGGGGTAAAGTACACAAGCTCTGGAAGTGCTCTTCCTCTTCGTGAACTGCTGCGAGATTTCTGCCCACAGCACCTGGATCTGACAAGCAAAAAGCAGCCTGACATTTTCTGGCCTCTGTTATTAAATGGCGCATAGCCCTTATCATGATCCCAGTTAAGCCACTAAGTGTTTTGCCATCAGCTTCAGCAGAAGCATGTTCAAGCCCTAGATACCAAGGATTTGATGATGACAGGTCACCTAGAAAATGTTGGTCTTGTATCAAATGTCAGATAGAGTGCTAAGAACTGGGAGGACAGACAACACATTACTATATAGATCAGCTAAAACTTGAACCGAATGACAAAGAATGCCTTTTCTCAGAGAGCATGGAAACACATGTTCCTTAAGTGATTTTTCTGCTTTGGATTTTTTTCTCTATTTCTTTTGATGGGCAATGTTCACCTTTAAATCTTTGACTCTGATATTGCAAGTAATTATTGCTACCACAAACACTGCAGTAGCATTTATTATTTGCCTATCATTTCTCTGAAGATGTTAATAGCAACTATGATGCAGTCTCACTCTCCTTCAGTAAAAGAAATCTATGAATTACTATGTGGTTTTCTCTATATATCACTAAGTGCTCTACTGTGAGGGTTGTCTGACAGTAACAGACTTGTTACCCTATTTGTACCTTGGTAATGTACTCCTAAGAGGAATTAATAGCTTGCTAAGCAGAACTACTTTGCTACTTTCTGTTTGCTTTGCTGGCATTGACACTGTCCTGTACAATTTTCAGGCTTTAATATCAATTTTGCAAGTGCATCTGTCAAAGGCAATTAAATTCTACGACAGATATAATTCAAATTGGACCAATCCATGCAAATCTTTCATTGTTGCGGGTATGAATATTTTATATTACATAACAAGAAACTAAAAGCAATTCACTTTAATTTAGCCATGGTGTCTTCAGTCAAGGATGTGTGGATTTGTATGTACTCCAGCCCTTTGCACTGTCCTTGGGCAGAATTTTTAAAGTATATATGAAAAGAAAAAAAGTGTATTCATTGTGGTATTCAGAGAAAATGAAGGTGGCATTTACAGACCTTGTGCTATACTAAACTCTTGTGATTGAACAGAATTTTCTTTTTAAAATGAGTAAAAAAGCCAGCTAATTTCCCTTATTACTCTAGAATAATTTATTAGGATTTTTTTACAATAGGAATGTGGATCCCATATTCTTTTCTTTGTGTGCACACTTAACTCCCTTTATATTCACATCAGAGACATCTATCTGGTCTCATTTGTACTACACTCATGAAACTTGATTGTACAGAAGTCCAGTTATTTGTGACGTTCCCTCATGTACTCTAGCACAAATTCAAGGTTTTCTCCTCAAAACCAGAACCAAATTATCATCTACATAAGCTTACTGCAATGACAAAGGTAAGAGCCTAAAATTAAGTAGAGAACTACAAAACATAGAGATCAAAAAGTTTTCAGAAAAATACAACTGAGATTGCTAATACATTTGCAATAACAGAATGCCAAAAATAATAAGGAAAATCTGTGGAGCATAACTAATATGATGTAATCTGTTACAGAGTTCTATGACTCCTGGATATATAATTTAAAAACTTATTAGATAAAGCTCAGGTGGAACATCGTATGCTCTGTTCAATGGCCCTTTCTCCTTCTCTATATTTTTAAATTAATTTAAGAACTGGATATACTGTTTTAAAGATAATGGATATGTTGCTTTTATTTATATGCCCTGCAGTATGCTTATTGCTCCAATTATGTTGATTCTCTTTTCTATTAATTTTAAAGTATTTTATTATTTATGAAAAGCAGCTGCCAAATCTGCTTCCCTTTAGTGGGAAATTATAAGAGATGTAAAATTGGAAAAAAATATTAATGCCTTTTTTTACATAAAATTTCAAAATAGGTGGACTAATAAAAGCAGTGACTACACATTAATTTCTTTATTTTTGTTCTCCAGAAGATGGACCCTGCAAACCGCTTGATATTTGAAATTTAATCAGCTAAGCTACATAACAGTTATATGTCTGAAACACAGAGCATGCAATTTGGCCTCTACACTCAGTATCTGCCACTTTCCTTCAGCTTTCGCTTATTATGCATAAATGAAATCTGTGAAAATGCCTTCATTTTTCTAGATCACTTTAAAAAGCATTTGCAGTGAAAAAGCTTCCATGAAACATATTAAGTAGATCTCATTATGCAACTATTTGGACAAAATAGCCTTTATTCTGTGTTTTTTGTTGGAAAAGCAAAGGATAATGCCAGGCACAGTGCTGATGTTTAATATGCTCATGTGTTGAAGTACCTTCACCTGCCTGCTAGCATTTTAAAATAGCATGTTTCATTCAAAAAATAATGCCAGTACTCACCAACTTTGCTAAACACACTGATTTTAAACACCTAGCAAAAGTGTTGTTTGACTGTTTTCATGTTTCAAAAGACACCTTTTAAAATTTACTGCACTGGGCACTACATGCTCATGTTGGTCACTTGTTGCTATATAAAAAGGATGTAGTCTGTCTCAAGTGACAGGAAAACATGACAGATATGGATTCACAGATATGATCAAATGCAAGAACTGATATTAATGCATGCCTGTAAAATAATCACATTGGTGCTAAAGAAATCAAACCTTCAAACTTCTCCGCAGAAATAAAAAAGCAACCATAATTACAACTTGTGAATTGATGACAGCCAGCCTGAGCTTTTATTCTTATTTCATACAGATCCTGCTTTTTTTTCCTTTGTGGCTTTGTTCCTGCATAAACTTCTAAAGAGTGAGCTATTTTACCTGCACATCAGAAACCTATACTGGCAAATACAAATTCATTGATTTTTTGGATAGGCATATCCAAAACTAGAAGGGTACTCCAGGAAAAAAGAAAACCCCAAACCTCTACTTTTGAAAAGTTTAAGACACGAAAGGGAAAAAATACATACAGAGAATACTTCCCATATTGAAACATTTCAAGCCATTTGAACACTGTTCACTTGCTGCAAAGTTGCCAATCCTAAAAGCAGGATTGAATGAATTTTACAGAAGGAGACCCAGTAACCCAGTGATCTTCCAGACCTCTGCTGAAACCTAAGTTTCTCAAAAAAAAAAATCTTATATCAAATCAACCCTTACTGTACAATTAATGTTACCTATCCGAAAGAGTGTGTGTGTGTGCTCACAGCACATTTTTAAAGCTCTTTAAAGAATATTTCTGTTTGATAGTATTTTTTGTTAGCAACATTTCTATAATGTAAGGGCTCCTATCACTGTGCAGCAAATATGTGGGGTTTTTTGCTCTTATCTCATGTAGTGCACTTGATAAGGAGTACTACTGAATCTTCTGCACACTGCATTACAAAGAAAACTGTCTTTCTGTAAGGCATTTTCTCTCCACTGCTTTCACATAAAATAAAGGCTCTTGTAGCTGGATGTATCTGAATGTATTAATACTCAAATAAAAACTGAAACCCATCTACTTTATCTGGAGTATAAATCCCCAAAGATTCTTGCCTTTTCAATTGTGTTTGCTGTAACAAAGGTTAACATTGAACTGAACTTATCGTATTCTAGCATCACATGTTAAGTTCCAAATCTCTGTGTGTGATCTATTTTCTTTTCTATTGTTGAAATTAGAAAATAGATAAAATTATGGCAATATTATTAAAAATAACACAGCAAAAGCATTTTACTTAAAGACAGTTCAAACCTATTGCTTTCATGAGTAGGAAAAAAAACATGGTGCAAAGTACTGGGGGGAGGGAAGGGAAGAGCATCTGTTGAAAATTAACTACTTCAACATTAATTAACACATAATTTTCTACCTGATGAGCTGGTGTTGTAGAAAGTATAAATTGAAGGCACAAGAGTAAGAAATGAGTCATCTTTGACTTACCGTATCAAAGACTATTGCTGTATTGCAGTCAGCATCCAAACACAGAGCATGAAGCTTCTCACAAATCAGAAAAAATATACAATCAATGAACAAATAAAATTCATTGTAAAAATAAAGGCCAGAGATTAGAGTATGTATCCAAGGATCTGGTTAGTCACAGCTTTGACTAGCCTGCTACAGAGCTCTGCAAAACAAGTATACTGCAGCAGTGTGGCAAGCATAGGATTGCAATGCATGTCCCATATATTCAAGCATAATAGAAAACATGGTCTGGAGCTTATTCCATGTGGAAGTGGGGTTTGTTTTATGCAGGCAGAAAAAAGAAAGGTTCTTTTCCCACATAACAGAATTAGAAGTGAAGATTTTTCTTGATTATTGTACACAATAATTCCCCAGGATATCAATTACATAAAGCAGGTGCCTCTGTCTCCTGTTTCCCAGATAAATGCCTGTAATCTTATTTCACAAATGATCCTATTTAGACAGGAGCCACCTATTGTGATGATATCATTTGCTCTAGTATCCATAAATGGGCAACTTCCTACAAAACGTCATGACTACTGACGACACAAATTTTTATAATATTGAGTGGGCAGGGTGGTTGATTGGGTCCCATCAATCTACAGCAGCTTCTGCTGATGTGATATCATAAATCCTGCATAATCATCTAAAAGACTGAAAATGAAGAGACGCATTAAACCTGTCTGGTGGAGCTCATTAAAAAAAACAACAACCCCACACCTAAAACTGGAGAAAAAATCCTAGAGAGGTAGTAAAGGCAGATGAAACATAATGACAAAGCAGCGGCACCTTTTCAAATGCCTTCGGCACTCCCAAGGATACTGGTAGATATGAACAAAATCACTCTCAGTTTAGAAGTGTAGCTGTCAGTTTCTTTTTAACAAATAATAAAAGACTGAATATTCTCTTTCCTTGCAAATGCAAAATATGCATTGACAGCTAAAAGGACCAGTGCTTCAGTGATGCACAAATTAGCCACTCTTAGAGAAGATTTTTCAGAATTAGCAGCTGCTTGTCACAGTAGCTTGGATTATGAACTCTGTATCAAAGTACCCTTGGACTGTTAGAAATCCAGTCTGCTAGACAGGCTTGCTTCATGCACTCGTTACATGGATTTAATTTCTTACATCAGTGTGTTCTTCAGAAAATCATTCAGTTAAATATACATATTTAGGAAATGCTATGATGCAGATAACTGAAATTAGTTTCCATCTGCCTGCTTTAACACATAGGGATGTGAGGAGAGTTAAAGGTGACACAGCGTTCACTTGCCTACCCACCCTTTCCCCAAGGGACTCGGTTGTAGCTAGAGGCTAAAGCAAATTGCTTAAGAACTTTGTATTTAATACTTCTCCTGGCAGAAGTTGGTAAGAACTTCAGAAAAAGATCTCCTGATTAAAAAAAAAAAAATTACCTCAGGGCATTTTTGAACAGAATCTCCACAAATCTTGGTTTAGTTATTCCTGCTTTGAACAGACTGAGCTGCATCTAAACAGCTTCTTAATACACAGGAAGAGACATGTAACATTAGGATCCATCCACATTCACATCTGTACAATGCTCACCAGAACACCAGTCAAGCTGGGGTTTTGGGGAAGAATACTTCAAAGCTTAAAAGCACATAACCTGAGAGGTCTTGTATATAATATATACATTTCCACTGATGATTTCCACCAAAACAGAGTCCACTTCTGGAAATCCAGCCTGTCCACTGTAGATGGTCCTTTTTATACCTTGCCTTTACTTCATAGTATCTTTGGGCCAGAGACCTCTACTAAATTTCTGTATTACACGTAGGGAGGGTCCAAAAGGCAAAGCAGTTCAAATGTTAATAATAAAAGCTATTCTTTCAGAGCTGACTGATACCAAAATGACTCACTTCAGGTCTAGATGGGGTGAAAGCAAAATCTGAGCACAGCATCCAAGACACAGCCATGCTGTCAAAACAGAGAAGTCAATGTTTTCTTCTAAAAGCACTCTAAAGTGAAGAACTCCTTCCTCAGAGATTGAAAACGATGGAGAAAACAATTTCAGAGCACTGCATGGCCATTTAGATACGAGCATTTAGATATGAGCAGGTTCTTTCCTTCTCCCTCCTGTGCTTGCCTTCAAGATAACACTAGCTGATCTTCCCAAATACACTGTCTAAGCATAGAGTGTAGCTTTGACTCCGGATATCATAACCCCTACATTTCAGTACTGGGTGGAAATAGAAAAGCATATAATCTGTGTGTCCAGATGGCATAAATATTTTCCACGTGTTTCCATGACAAAAGATAAAGATAACACAAGAAACAGTTAGAAACTAGAAATGTATGTGAGTGTAACTGAGATTGATGGTCCAGAAGTTTCTCTCTTGGTTAGATAAAAGCTGCTGAAATGGAAGTGAGGAAAAAAAAAAGACAGAAAATAGCTTAAAAGAAAATTCATTACTGCTTCATCAAATTCAGTCCTGCCTTGGGAAACACCAAATGTCAGATTTTGTTGTTAATGTACAAAGACTTTTAAGGCTGTTCCCAGGATGTAGTAGGAAAGCATTCACTTTCTTAAAACAATATCTTTTTCAGAATCTGACCAAAGGATATCACCACTCTTCCTTAACCTAGTTTTGAGCTTACCAAGGACACAGTGATGAGCTTGGAGTTTGCTCCCATGCAGAGGAGGATGTTAAACATGGTCCAGTGGAAGATGCCCTGATGGTTCTGATCTTTGCTTAAAGGCTTCTAGGCTTTATAAAAGATAGTGCTAAAGAGAATGGACTGTCATTCCCAAACAGCTCCCTATTGTCTAGGGAGATAGGGTGAGAAAATATCCCAAGCATATTACTGTCTCAAGAAGAGCCTGAAAGATGAGTCACTCCATGGAAGGGAAAGCTGTTGTACTTGGTCATGGGGAGATTGTCATAAGCCACAACATCTAATACTAAGCAAGCACAGTGGACATCTGATAAAACTGCAGACCACATAACAGAATATTCTACCCCTCTTAAGTTCTTTCCATTACATTTGGGATCTCTCAAGTACCCTGATATCCAAAAAAATAAGTCTAAATGTCCTTAAAGCACCTTGAAATTCCTAGTGGTCTTCCCTTTTTTTTGGCTTATTCTTTCTAGCATAACTGGAAACTAAATCTCTCCAGATATTAGGGCCAGCTAATAAATCTACACATTCCTGGGTAGAGAATAAGTAGACTGGATCTTCTTTAATGTCTAGGCTTTCCACTAATAAGACCTGAAACCTAAATTATAGAACACCAGTGGATTATTGAACCTCGATTCTGAAAGGTAGGAGACAGAAGGATGCTACCTTCTAAAACACCTACTGATATTTTAATAATAATTGCTTCAGTTAAATGAGCTTGTCTGCTGATTTGAGTACCAAGAAGCCCTGCCAGTAAGTGTCATTGTAACTTATATTAATTAGTGGGGAAACACTAAACCAACAAAAAATTATGCTAAAAAAAATCTTGCAATGCTCTCCTTTTAGACTGCAAACAACAAACAGTCAGTATAAATAAAAAGTGAATTCTTACATGTCATCCTTTTCCAGAAGTAGAGTAGGAAAACAGCTACTGCATATTGTGTGATGCTTCTTTTAATGGTGCTACTCAGGTCAGCCCTTGTGCATGTCGATCAACAAGGATCACACACACTAAGAAAAAGAAAAGCCTTATAAGAACTTGCATCTCCACTTGTTTCTAAGGCAAACAAACAGGAAAATTAGGCAAGAGTCTCGGAGAAGGAAATTTTAGTCCACTAACTTTTCTAATATTTGCAGCCAAGATCAGAAATGCTAAGGGCTAAAAAGTGTATCCTCATTCTTTTAGCCAGCTCTACTTGTGCCTAAATCTCTTGGGGAGCTGAACTGAACTGATGGGATCCTTTGGACAGACATTATTACAAGATGCATCACATTGCTGTACCTAAGCAAAGTTTCTTCCTTAAATCCCTTTGAGAGTCGTCACTATTGCTTTTAAACAGCACTGTGGAAAACTCAAAGGGAGTTTGCAGCCTCATAAGGCCAAATGTAATTTGTCATAATGTAGAAATGTTAATGAAGAATAATCTGCAGTTTTTAATTACTTGTCAAAATCCTATTACTCAACAAAAAGCCAGAAATATCTATTGCCAATATCGCACCTAAATAAATTCTGAAGAATTATAATCACAATAAATTATTACTTAATGCTTGAAACAATCAGGAAAAAGATCTGTTCACAAGCTCATTTCTATACCACCAGCTGCAATGCTGGTGTCCCAAAAAAACCCCATGAGTGTTCATTTTATTTCACACTCCATAAGAATACAGGTGTAAAAAAAAATCTGCCAAATAAAAAAATACATTTTCTGATAGGAAACCACATAATTTTCATTTCCATATGAATGTTAAAATAATTGGGAGCAGAAATTTTAAATTTTTTTAAAGAGGGGCTTTGCTTTGGTTTTCAAAAACAAAAATGTTGATCAATAAGGGGTGACCATGGTTTGCATCTAATGTCTCTTCTACATAAGTTATAATTTTTCTTGAGATTGGAAGAAAAGGGTAAAAAGTTCTACTTGATGTCATTCTGTCTTTGAAACTGTGTATTTTACTAAGTCATTTCCTTTTCAGTGGAACTCCCCATTGCTGTGAAAGGCAGCTGTATTGAAACACTTATAGTACAAAAGGTTGTACAAAATAATTTAATATAAGCAGTAAGTAAAACTTTCTTCTATCATAGACCTCCATACTGTAGGATGCCTGATGGTTTTCCAGAGAGGTTGGTAGGCTTCATCCTTGTAGTCCAAAAATCTAACTCGTTGAGCATTTCAGATCAGGATTCTCTATAAATTGTGGCTATTGTGACAAAACATTCCCATTGGCAGACAGGAGACTTATCAAGATAGTTTTTTTCATTGAAGATCAAAGAGCAAAGCTATGGTATGGTCATAAACCTGTGACATGAAAAAAGAGGGTTCTTCCAGGTTAGGATGTCATTAATTCTTCAAATTCTGATATTAATAAAGTGGAAGATGCATCTGTGAGCAGGACAGCTTTGTCAATTCCTCACTCATTTGGAGGCAAGACTGCAAAAGCATCCAGCTGCCCTTCACTGCAAGTGTTGAAGAAGAGCAATAACAACAAAGAAAAAGATAATCCTGAAAGACCATATACCAATAGTAACATCAAAAAATTTATCACTAATGCCTTCTTTTAAAGAAAATGAGTTTCCTTCAAAATTTTCACTTTTTGCTTCTTACCAACATCTCTGGAGGGCTTAATTTAGAGGCTTTTAACAGCCTACCCTTTCTTTTTTTTGTTTTCAGAGCTTTCAGCCTTTTCTTTGCAGTAGCATTTTAAGAATGTACTCAAGAACTTGGTATCTCAAAATTTTTACAGGAAATGAAAAAGAAACAGTAAACACCTGGTCTCCCTGTAGATATGCGCAAGCTTAGAGCAGTTAAGAAGCTTCTCAACTTTGCACTATTTAATTTTAACAAACTTTATAACAGTGGCATTATTTTTACCAAACCTACAAAATTTTTCTCAGGTAACATTGCTTCAGAAGCCACTAGTCTGAGAATGTTAGTGTAGGCTTTCTGAGCATTCTTGTTTTGAGTAAAAGTAGTTACTAGTGACTTGTGAAAAATAAAAGGCTTTAATCTTTCTATCTTTTTGTTTACTGATCCATGTCTCGAGTCAAACACAGTTCTTTCACTTGTAGTCCTGTGTTCCTTGCCTTGACTTCCTCTTCCCCTTTTCATTCTCCTTCCCATTTTTCTATGTTCAAATAGACAAAAAGTGATGTGAGACAATTTTTTCCTGTCTGGTTTTAGATTTTATGCATTTCTGATGTCTTTGAAGGATGACCAGTAGACTCCATGACAAAACTGAAGGTGCAGCTCTATAAAAATCATTCTAGAAACTATGGAAAAAATATAACAAAGAGGAAGGACTTGAAGATGAACACATCTCACATCAAGAAATCTGTTGTCCCTTGGCAAGCTGGAGTACCTAATACATCTTCAAGTAGTACAGTTGTATTGGCAGTTTTTAAATGTGGTTAGTAAGCAGCATTTCAGGGAAAAACACTGAGATGGGACTGCAGGTTTATGACATGCTTATATCAGCTGTGTGTAAGGAAGGAAAACATTCATTTTATCTGAAGCTTGAACTTCCATCATTGATGACAATAATGAAATGCACAGATAGCAATGGCAAAGACTAGAATTTCTTGATTTGAGGTTTTCCATCTTAAATGCATGGTGTAAATGTTTGCATGTTTGCACAGAGCACTGTAAACAACCAGGAATAGTTTGCCTTATGTGTTAGGGAATTCAAACAGAGGTACAATATCTTTCTACACACGTGAAATCTGTACAGCAAAAAGCTTCCTATTTGCTTATGCTCAGCCAAAAGTACTAAAATTAATAAGATATAGGTAAGTACTGAAACTACCAGCTTCTCAAGCTTCTCATTGAGCCTTATCCAGTTATACAACTTGAAGTCAAAAATATCCCAACTAAAATGGTAAGTCTGAATTCCTGGAAATAATTATCAATACGATTTCTTCTCCTTACTTCTGTATTGAGTTTAAATATATATATATACATATATATATATATATAAAGACACGTCTTTAAAAAAAAGAAAGTAAAATAATTAGAAAAATAAATTCTTCACCTATAATACAAGCTGATCTTCTGCTTGAAGAGGAAAGGAGGATCTGAGGTTCTAGTCCTCTAGACGTTCTAGTCTCTCTAGACGTTGAGATTTGGCTTTGCGTAAAGAAACCAAGAAAAATCACTAGCAAAAAGCAAAAGCAGATAAACAAGATTTTGGGGAAGGAGGAGAGAGACACGTGACAGCAGCTGCAGATAATTCAAAGGCTTTCTCAGGGTCTGGTGAGCCCAAAGGAGGCACCTCACACAGTGAGGCTCGAAGTGGAAGCAATGTCTGCAAGTCATAGCCAGGAGAAAGAGACAGCCTACAAGGTCTCATTAACATTTCTTGATTATTTGCTAATAATAACAATGTAGTCTAGAGTGTCTAGTGTGTAAATAAAATTCTGCTTCACATAATTTTTGCATTGTACCTCCAGTATACAAATATTACAACTACGTAAACCCAATATTAACTGTATCCTGTGCTGCAACAGCTGAAGTACCAGGGTTTGGATTTTTTTCAAGTCAAAACATTCTGTGAGGTTTGACATCATGTTCAGGTCCTTGTTGTGGCTGATACAGAGTGATCTGCGATGACAAGCTTTGTTCTGAAGGTGAAACAAAGTCAAATTCTGTAACCTCACATGTTACCAAGAGACAAAACAGTCGTCTTCTGGCCATATCTCATCACAGGCACTGCCACTAATCCATTTCCAGGCATCACAGCTCATAAACTCAGAACTATTATGGACTCGATAAAGTCAATCAATACATTAGTTAAGTGAGTTGGAATGATTTAGCTCTTAGGGAAAAAAATATAGGGCTCAGTGTTACTCATTGCTGGTTTTGAGCATCTTGGTATAATTAATCCCAACAAAACCATTCGGACAAACACACTTAGCTTGTCACATTCACTTGAAATACAATCAGGAAAACAAAGTCTTTTTGTTTTTGTTTAAATAAATTGCAAGGTCTTCAAAGCAAGGACTGATTGTTACCACCTGTTTTACAAAAGCCTCTTGAAGGGCTCTTCTTATGAGACCCTACTTCATACCTGTGCAACAGCTCAACAAGAATCGGGATTTTCCCCTACAAATTTGAAAAGTCAAACTCTAAATTAAGAATGTATCACTGGTGAGTTTTTAGAAGGTGGAAAAGCCCATAGCACTTAAATGACCTTTCTGCAGTTCCAAATCTGAGCTAGATATAAAAGCATGGTACAAGGACAATGGGAGGAAAAGTAGTACACTGGATGCCACAATATACATTAAAAATACATTTTGATGTAAATTCTCTTGAATCTTACATGCTAACTTAAAGAATAAAGGTAAACAGATGCATGTATTTACACACAGCCAAATAATCAACAACGTATGTTGATTTCTCACAACCTTTACAAGGCCTCTTTTAGGAAATAATTGAATCTTTCTTTTAGAAACAAAATAAACTATATTTAATGCTTCCCTTTTTTTGGAGAAAAAAATATTCACAATATGGGATAGAGAAACTGCTTCTTTGTTATAAAAAATGCTGAATACTTTAATGAAATTATATAAAATACTCAATATTGTAATATTCAATACTCAAATATATAACAATTTCATATAATAGCAGTTAGATCTTCTGCCTCCTCTGTCAGCCTAAAGTTTCATTTCAGGGAACCTCACTCCCATCCCAAAAGAAAATTTCCAAGCTGACATGTACTACAAATTCTAATATATTTTTTTTAGCTTGAATAAATCCAGAGGCTTGTAACATAAGTGTAGCAGTTGAAATGTGCAGTGAAATGACTGTTTAGAATGACTACTAAAAATAGTTAAGCAATTTCAGCCATAGCAAACAAAATAGTAGAAATATTCTTTCAGTAGAATATTTCTATAAAGTTTCATATTTCTTGCAGAAATACAATGTGTGCAAGATTACTCATTAACAATGGAATGGAGGAAGAAGTAAAATCCTCCAGCAGTAGTTTAGAAAAGATTATCTCAGTATATCTGTAAACTGGGTCTTCTTTAAGGGTGGCTGAGGGCCAGAAAATGATATGACAAAAATGAGGGTATCACTGATAGATTATTTAACCCTGCCAGCATGCAAAAGAAAACACCAGCAATAACAATATTCACAGTGGCACCCTTTAATGCTTTCATATTTTAGATTTGACCTTAGTGAGAAACTTCGCAAATGATTGTTTTGTTCCTGTGATTCTAATTTTTTATGAAAGGACAATAACATCCCTGCATCAACCCTTCATTGTGATTTTCCAATAAGGACATACAAATGTTTGATATCTAGGATTTTGCAGTCTAGAACTGAAGCACACTGGCAAAGCTGATATGTGTAGAAGTCACTATGGTTACTGCCTACACTTTCTTTGCCTCCAATAAAATCATTCATTTCCATAAGCATTAAAATTCACCAAATGCACCAAAATTATTCAGACAAAAAAAAATAATCTCTTTGGTTTATAAGCATCTTAGCTGTGCTGCTTTTATCTGTTTAAGTATAGACTCTGAGCTGAGGCATATTATTACACATCTGTGTATAAGAACAATTATTGCAGGAGAAGCCTTGCAGTGGAAATGCTTTGCAGACCCCAGCTTCAGCAGTGTGTGTGGAACAGCTGTCTGCTCTTGGCTAGTGTAAAGCTGAAAGCCAGAAAACGCTGTACAGGATGCCAGAGGAGAGGTACTAGCTGAGGATTTAGCAAGGCAAATTCAGATGAATATGCTTAGTATTATTGTAAATCTTTCCAGTACTAAGAAAATTAAAAGTTTATCTTCCATGGTTAAATTCTCTGTCTATTCTAATAAGAAACAGCTATACGTAAAACTGATTTTTTTTTGTTTGCTTTGTCTTATAGCAATCAGCATGATTCTTCCTTTCAGTATTCTTACATAAACATCAAACTGACTAGAGCCTGTAATATTTTCTGAACTCACTGTCACGCAGTATACCAAGTTCTTTAAAATTGTGTCCAGTGGCTGTGCCCTCAACAGTCACCAAAAACCATTTCTTAGTTTTATCCTTTTACTTCAGGTACATTTCCACTTAAGTTCCTCCCAGCACACCGAGTGATTTTGCTCCCTACTGTAGCTGGTTATTTAGACAACCTGCCTGAACCACCATCGCCACTCTTCCTACATTTAAGTAGCCTATTTTTCCTCTTTTCACCTCAATACCTTCTTAAGGCTGATTGCTTTTAGTCACCAGGCTACATATCTGACAGATATCAATGCACTCTTTATCAGTTCAGTTATTTTCCTTTATTTTTCCTGTATGTGATTTTGCTGATGATCCCTATAGGTGAAAGCTCTTAATATTACTCTTCAATACACTCACTGAGGTCCTTTCACTGAGAACCTTTTTCCCCTTTTTCAGGAAGGGCACAGTGCTCACTGCATACAGGACATGCAGGTAAAATACTTGGAACCTTAAGCAGGACTTACACTGAACTTTAGCTATGGTTTATAGAAAAGCAGCATCATCAGAGGCTTATTTATGCTGCTGAGGCAGCATATATAGTCCCCTCAACACCCAAATCTACATAATCTCTTCTACCATTGCCAGCCCCAAAGAGTCAAGCAACACCCCCAAAAGTAACAGATGGAGCTTTCCCAAAATCATAAATACTTTCTTAAAAGATAGATATGCAAATTGAACTTGATACTGACTTTTTAGTTGGTAGGGTATATTCAGACCAGATGTCCAATGTGTAAGAACCCAGAATACTGTCTGTCATATCATTACTTTCTTAACTGAACTGAAAAATAAAGCTTTTCCCTGTAATCTCTCACTTTCAGAATAACAAACTTTTGCTAATGCATTAAATATCACATGAAACAACAAACCAGCAGTGGTCACTTTTCATGTATCATTTCCATGCATGGAACCTAGATGCATTAAAGAGGGAGGAAAGTACTTCCCAGAAGTTCAAAGGACTCAGCTGTTGGTTTAAAATAGTCAGCAATTTCTATATAAGTCATAGAAAATATTGAACAGTTATCTGTTCAAAATTTTTCAGTGTAAATGAGAATGTGGAAAACATTTTTCTTCTGATCATATCTTAGTAAATGCATGTGTCCAGGTTTTGACAAAAACAGAATAGCAGTTTAGTGGGAGCTTATAAAACCTGTGCAGCTGTGGAAGAAGAGTACACCGAAAGGCTGATATTTATTAGTAGAGTGCTACTCTGACTTTTAAGCTGTTTTCTGTTACGCTTGCCTACTTACTTGTGCTCCCGTCTTATTTCCTGGGAGAAATGCCAAAAAAATAAATTGACCTCTCTATACTAACTATTAAGTATGTCACATCATGCTACTTAAAATATGTTACAAGCTGGTTGGCACAGAAACACATTTTCTTCTGTTTGGGAACACATATGAAAATTCAGTACAATGAAAATTCACTGTCCCAGCTTCTTGGGAACCCAGCAGACAGGCCTAAATATGGCTTCCTATAGGTGTTCAGCTGCAGCATTACAAGCCATGGAAGAGCATCTTATCCCACAAATGAGATAATTTATAATGGGACAATATTTAAATTGAGCATAGACCTTGCTCAGATTAAATTAATCCAAATTAGGGATCAAATGACCTGTAAAGCTATGAGTTATGCTTTAGAAATCATTCCAAGCTGAAGCACATAGAAGACATGCCCCGACTTTACCTAAAGCACAAATATAGTGCAGATTTACAATCACAGCAATTGAGTACACAGCATAAAGAAAACACAGCTATAAAAAAGTCATTTTCTTATAGAATACAGCTGGCGGATGGATTTAAGGATACAATGAAGATGCTGAGGAACAAGAGACTTCTGTAGGCCTCGAAGATGCCAAGAGAAAAAGTAAGCTGCAAGGGGTGAACAAGGAGAGGGGGCAGAGAAAGCCTGAAAGAAAATATCCAGGGATGGGAGCAGGGATAAAAGTCTTTGCTGTAAACAAGGAAATCTGCCCTTCAGCCTATTCTGCCATCCCCACGTCTATAAGAAAGGTAGAGGAGAATTTGAAGTTTTTACCCACTGCCATGCTTGAGCCAGACACCTGCTTGGCTTCAGGGCTCTGCTGACCAGCCTTCCAGGGACATTGCACCTTTGAGACTTTACGCTTGTAGCAGCTCCGCTGTAACGCAAGTGGACAGCTCCATCTAGAGGTAAATATCCTCTCAGCTAGTGAAATGGCATCATTGCGACTGAAATATCTATTTCTTCACAAGTCAGCACCTACTCAAAATAGCGTTCCAAGCTGCTGTCCCCTGGGCAGGGCTGTCCGGCAGGAGGGAGAAAGCTCCATCCACTTCACCTTCTGCAAAGGTTGAGCAGTTAAAATAAAACCGATCTTTCCCTGAAACCCACTTCTTGAATGGTCTCCCATGCCAAGCCTGCCAGATTGATTTTGTGGCATCCATAAAATGACACAGATTTAAGGCTTACTGTCATTCTGGTGACACAAATGGGTCCCACAGGCAAAGGGTTCCTGAAGTCCTTTACCACTAGTGTCTCAATGAGAAATACACAGCCAAAGTATTTCCCTCTAATATCTTGATAAACACATCTACATTCAGTACAAAACAGAGCACCGGTGGTTAATATGAAGTTAAAGAAATGTTTTAAAAAATAATATTCAAATAGGATGTTTATAATCCTTTTTGTTGCAAAGGCCTTGTCTACTGAAAAAAAGAACAGACTATTCTTTTCTGTCCATCAATTAAGAAATATCTCCAGCCACATACTAATACTGATATGGAGCCCAAGAGCACCAAATCACACACTTTAAAAATCATATTCAAGTCTAACTTCATCGTCTCCATTGCTGGGATGTGGCCTCTGTGCCAAGCTATTCTCACAGAAGAGCTCCTCTTCTGCACGGATCAGGATTAAAAGAAAAAAGCTTTGAGTAGATGTCTCTGAATGCCCTTTTCTCCTAGTCACAGGCCAAAACATGTATTGCAATATAATTTTAAAAGCTTAACTCCATTGTAGCTTACTGTACTCCTATAAGGGCTTATTCAAATACACAACGAGTTATATCAATATTATTCTTCCTGTTCACTGTTTTTCAGGCTCATGGGGTATGTATCACCAAACATGCACTTTTTATAAATCAATATATTTAGATTCAGACAAGCTGTGTATCTGAGCAACAGCACAGCAAGGAAAGACTGCTGTCTACACATTACATTTTCTCAGATTACTCATATATTATACAATAGTGTCCTAAATTTTACTGATTACTTTCTTCTGGTGTTTGTTAGCGAGGAAGAAAATTTGGACTCAAACAAGTTTACCTTTTCCATAACGATGTCTTCTGAAAGTTAGGTATAAGTAGTTAATGGTAACCAATTTAAGATTTAAACTGCTGAGCTGATTAGTGTAAGCAAGACATATTGGTGGGGATAGGGGCTAGAGAAAAAATTAATGCCCCTTTTCCTATAAAAATTATTGCACAACTGGCTGCCCATTTGTTAACCTGTTCTTTTTCTGTGTTTTATTCATTTAAAATGTGTTTTTGCAATAAGAGTATAGATCTAAATGAACAGAAGCAGAAGCAATAGATGTTGCAGTTCTAGGTTTCGTCTGGGTTTTTTTTTTTAAGGGCATATATTTCATGAAGAATTGTTTAAGAGATTCATTGCTTAAAACAAAACCAGCAAACTACACAGTCATTTCTTTCCTGACTTCTTCCTACTGTATGAATTCAGATCCAGTTTGCTGTTATTCACAACAAAATTAGTGGTAGTGATGAATCATATCTTTGTGGTAGCAGAGAATATAAGATGTGTGTCTATTTATGTAGCACATTGGAAGTTTTTTAAGGTCTCTTCTAAGGAAAGTGCAAGAGGATGGATGGAGAGAAAGCTCAATGGTGTCAAAGAAAGATCCCAGTGGACTCTCACATGTGTTTGCCAATACACACACATACAATGGCACTGAAGCTGTATAAACACCCATGGGAAGAGTTGAGTATCAATCAAATGAAAACACCGGAGCTGACCTCCACGCAGTTCTAGTGATTAGCAATCACTTATGCTCAAAGACATTGACACCTTGCAAGATCAGCTTCATCCCTTGGCTTCAGACCCAGAACAGACCAGTCCTCAAGCAAGTCCTGCCTCTTTGCGGTGTTTGGCTTTGCAGTGTTCAGCACTAATTTAAATCAATGTCTCAAAAACCAGCGTCCTACGTGGCCACAAAAACTGCACAATTAGTGTACCTCTGAAGCATACTTCACAGTCACAGCCCCAGGCTTTACCTGGGCGGTCCAAACTGAAGAAAATACAGGTAAGAGATGGACCTCAAAGTTTCATTATTTCAGTAAGTCTTTGGAGATAGTCTTTTTATGAAAACATGAATTAATCTAAATGGATAAAAGAGAAGAACAGCTTAGGCAAGATACAGTGTTCAGAAAGGTGAATAAAATATGGAGGGCAAGGTAGCTTGCTGAGAAAATGGAAAAGATGGTCTGCTGTGGTATATGTTAAAGAAGTGGTATAGGGTAGAGATAGTTTACAAAACTTTAACATAGCCCTCTCTGTGTCTTGGGAACACATATGACACACAAAATCCCATCATTTCTGTGATATTCAGAATGGTTTATCCCTTCCTTGATCTACCTGAAAGTGGTAAAATACATGAACAGTGACTTCCGGAGACTGAACTATACAAGTATCCATGAGTGTGATGCCAAAACTTCAAATGTTGAAATCGGAAAAAGACTGGGACTATTTCAGTCATTGTAGATCAATGTTCCTGGTCTAAATTAGTCAGCTGCCTGTTATGCAAGATCATCCTCCCTGCTAGTCATTCTCACAGGGTATTTACAGAACACTACATGGGAATGGTGAGAATCTGAGTGAAGGTACTACCAGGAGGAGGCTACTTAAAAAAGAATATACTGCATACATTTTCAGGCAGACATTTAAGTAGACAATTTTATACAGTATTTGCTTTTTCCCATTGCATTTTATATGCACACATGCATACATACATACACATATGCACACACCGTGTTTTCATGTCATTGCAGGTAACGTGGGAAGGAAGGCATACATAAATATGTTTAAAAAAATCTTTCTAGAGCATGAAATACTTCTGTTGCTTCTGGATAGCACAGGCTTATTTGGAAATAGCTTTCAAAATGCAGCCTTTGGAGAAAAGTATTTCAGAAATCAAAGTGATTCCCTCAAAGCTTTTGCCACGATTGCATTTACTGGAGTAGGAGGAAGAGGGAAGAGGGAAAGCAGGGAAATTTTATTTTATCTCATCCCAGTGGATTCAATCTTTCCTTTTCTGGATGTTTGATTCAGTGTCCTGAACAAGTTGTAAAATATCTGTTAAAAAGATCACAACTAAATGCACACAATATATTTCAGCACAATGATCTGTTGCTCTTCTCCTTCCTTTCTATCTTACACTATCATTTCCTTATCCAGGCTGGTTTGGGGCTGACATATAGTTTCATCTGTATGAGATAATTCCTGCCTCCTTAACTAATGCTAAAATACTTGTTTTTGGAAAAGAAAAACCAGAATAAGTGAAGTGAACATAAGGTGGACTAGCTAAAAAAATCTCACTGAATAGCGTTTTGCTGTTTGCCTCATATGACAGCATTGCTCTGCGTGCAGTTATCTGAACCACTGTTCTATCAACACACTCATAAAGAAGCCAGGGAAAAGAAGTCAAGTAATGTTCCAAATTTTAATTATTATTTTTACTGTATGTTTTCATTTCTATTTCTTAAGAGGTATAATGCATGAATTAAAAGAACTTTGATTCATTTTATTAACACAGAATGCAACCTGATCTGCACTGATTCAGAGTCCATCTTATTTGCTAAAGCACAGGATAGAGAACTGGAATTGTTGAACTGAGCCGGGAGTTAGGCTACTTTTGTTTGATAGCACTTGACCAAAAATGCAGGAGCTTCAGCAAAGTCCGCCAAACTCCAAATGGGCTGTCTGATGGTTTGGCACAACTTGAGATAATGCTGAAAGCAAGTAAAGCCAAATTAGTACTTGCATTCAGTTAAAATGAAATGGACTATAGTATAAATAGATCAAAACTGGGCCCAGATCCTGCAATTCACTATGCAGGCAGACTGTCAAGTGCAGAATCAGCACTTTGGTGAGCAGAAATCTAATGAGGAAAAGCTCTGAAATGCTGGAAAGAATTGTTAGAAGAAAAACTATTTAAATCCCCCACATAACTAGAAATATTTGCTAAATACCACAGACATTGATAAATGATTTAAGAGTAATTACTTTGAGCCTGTAAATGATTCTTTGAATGTAGTAAAAAGAATTTCATGCAATAATGTGTCAAACCGGTTTGGAAAAAGCTCTAAAAAACCCCTGATGACTATGTTTATCCGCAGCAAAGCAAGTGTACAATCAGTATTAACCAGTCCAAGAAGTGGTGCACTGCCTGGGTACAACACAAGTGACACAGATTTTAGAAGAAGACTAAAGGTAAGAGAGGAGTGAAAGGTTAAACATACAAATCTCACAAAGAAAGGAGTCTTTAAATGCGGGGCTTTTTTGAGAATTGCAACCTACAGTGCAGTTCCTCTGCTTCGTATTTACTCTGAATTCAAAATAAATAAATAAATAAATAGATAGATAAATAAATAAAAGCAGTTTGGTATTCTTAAAGAACCAGTTTTATAGAGAATTCTATTTACATTAGCACGATAGATTACATCATGTTATATAAATAAAATCTTACACTGTGACACAAGCATCTGCTAGGAAAGTCAGAAATTCGATAGAAAGAAATGCTGTGAAAAATCTGCAAACCTGAATGCTGAGGAGAAAAATGAAACAAAGGAAACAAAACATGTTTCTAGACATTTTACAGATAAAATATGAACAAATAATAAAGAAACAACATCAACAACAACAGAAAGCCTTACCATGATGTTTGCACAACTGTGTGTCTGTAGCCCATGCTATAAATGTGGATACCTTCTATTCCCATCATCTCAGCCCCTCTAGTGGTCAGTACCTGAAGATCTTGCCTTCAGGAGGGACAAGATCTATCCATATGTACCATTTGCTGCTCCTCCTGTATCTTGTCGGATATTTTTTTCTTAATCGTATAATTTTTTCTGGAGATATAACTTGTCACCTTTTATTAGCATTTTTGTCAGTGCTGCTGCTACGTGCATACATTTAATTGCTAAGCAACAAAGAGAAAGCTCTGCACAGCACATTCGATTACTGCATTCCCTGTGCCATGCATTGTTACTAATGCACTTACATAATATGAAATAAAAAAAAGAAGGTAAAAATATTTATTTCTGTTTCCATAGCATCTAGAAGCCACAATCTGAAATCAGCCTCCACCATGCTAGCCACCAGGCAGAGAGCTAACATCTGAAGATGAGGGTAAGTGGACCGATTCAAAGTGGACAAAAGTTAAAAACAGAGCTGTTTCAGCGTTGCATAGGTGAATAGGCTAAGTCTGAAGCTCAGGGGTGACTACCCACCTACAGTTAGACAGTCATGATTCTCACACATTAGAGAACTGTGGCTAAAATACTTGAGGCATTTGTAAATGTGGTGGCCTCAAGGTAGAAAGCAATAACACTTTCATAAGTTTATCAGTTTGAAAGAAATATGTCTGTACTGTATTAAGAAATAATCCCTCTTCCCTTTTCTCTTTAAGGTGTACGAAAAACAGGGCAGGCATTTTTTCACCAAAAGTTACACTTCACTGTCTACTCTTTGTATCCAAATGTACATTTGCCCCTGTAATTGAAGGGTGCTGTCTCCAAAATCTGAGTCTGGCACAACCAAGGATTACTGAGTTTATCACACAAGGGACTGCAACTTTATCTTTTGTTTGTTGAAGAACAGATCTGTTTACCAGAGAGATCTCTTTACTCCTGAAATGTAAAAGGATAGTGATCCATACTTGCCCTTGGTATGATTACTAGACATTATGCAGTCTGCGCTGCATTTATAAGTAGCATTTTATTTTCAATGTTCAGGGGGAAGAGCAGCTTGAAAAACTAAGCCATTATTGTGTAGGTGTACGAATTTGCACAACCACATACAACTATTTTTATTTCTGCAGTTAGATGGGAATTCAGGTATGGGGCCTGACCCTCTCTGTATCCCTTTGGCATTTCCCAAGTAGCCCAAGTGGAGCAAAGAACCAGATGGGGAGACCTGGTAGAATCTTCTATAGCTTTATTTCAGGATGCTATATATCAAGAATTATAGAAGGTATACTTTAAGATAAGTTTCTGATCTATTAGCCCCAAGGATTAAGAGGAGTGCTAGGAAAACAGGAAGTTGCTTTGAACCATGAACAGTCAGGGACAGAGTCCTGCCGAGCAGCATTAGTATTTCCTCTGGGTTCCAATATTTTTACAACTAAACTGAAATTTGTTAACAGCCAATATGACCTGTTCTCTTGGAGAGACTGAAGCAAGGGCTGTAGTTGTGTTCAGGGCACAACGTCCTTTGTACTCCCATGGGAAGGCCAGGTAGAATTCTTCTCCTGACAACCATAGCAGGAGCCCACAAAGGACACTATCAAATTCCTGAACTAATGAATTACATCAATACTTAATCATACAAAGTGCTTCTGCATTAAGCTACTCAAAACATTAATTACTTAACCCCTGAAATATCTTAGTGAATATATTCCTTTTATTGCTATTTCATGAGATGGATGCTTGGAGAGGCCATAATTTCCAAGAACAACAGAGTCAAGTCCTATATCCAGATTCAGAACAGCCAGGGAATCAGCTTCCAATTGGGAGACCCTGTTCCTGCCTCCTGGGTGACTTTGGATCAATTGAGTACAGAACTGAAATGGAGATTTGTGAGATAAATACAGAAGAAAATGAAAGAGTTTCTAGTTACTAGGAAAAGCTCAATGACTTTCATATGACCCAGAGTCCTACAGCTCCTCCAACTAAGGATTCCATAGAAGGTAGCACAGAAAACAAGTCTCACATGAGAGAAACTTTATGAGAGAAACTTTAAAACCCCACCAAACAATGTAGATTAATGGTATATTACATTATACTTGTGTGCTGGTAACAGTAAACATTTAATCTTTTTCCTGCCTTTTAACTTCCTAGCATTCAAAAACTACTAAATGAACAGGTGTGCTTCTACATTTCCTAACCCCTAGCTTACCTCTGAATCTTCACATTGAACATTAATAGTTTCTTTTGCTTAGCTCAGGACAGCAGAATTACCTTGCTTGAGGGGACTGCCCTAAGCATTGCTCTGAACACCAAATACACCTGGGCCTAGCCTAGCCTTCTTGAATTCATTGACATAAACTCATAAAATTTTCAGTGTTCAACTCTTAGTGATGACTCCAGCGTGCTGTGAAGCATTAGGTACACAACACAGTCTCTGAACTTGAGCTGCAGTGACAACGTGCAATATGGGCAACAGGGAGGGAAAATAAAGGTTACATATGACCATTTTAATCACACACTCTACATACACTATATTATTCCCACATTTTTATAGTTGCCCTTTCATGCCTTCAGAGAAGTATTGTAATTATAATCTGTTTGGCTTCAAGTTCAAAATGAAAGTACACAGGTTACATATATATGTACACAGGTCCTTAATATGTACGCTTGTGCTTAATAACTTCTTTAACTTTTGGTCAGCCCTGAATTAGTCAGATAGTTGGCCCAGATAATCGTTGTAGGTCCCTTCCAATAATCCCTGAAATAACCTCTTCTGCTACTCCATTCCATGCCATAGTGTTGGTCACAGCAGCCACAGACCCCAGGTCAAGAACGGTGGTACCCGGACATCTCCAGCAGCTGTAGACTAATGGGTCAGAATTTTTTCACTATAATAATACAATACAATAATAATGAAAGGGATACCAAGCCTGCACTCTGCAGACTCTTAGCACTCTCTTATCTAAAAGAGCACTCACAGCAGCAGTAGCCTTTGTTCATACTTCCCAAATCATGAAGGTTAATGGGACCATCCTTCTAAATGAGGTGGGCAAGACAAGGCTTACTGGTACAGAAAACAATTTTTTTTCCTGAAAATAATAAAATTGGGTAGATGTCTCTCTATTACAAAGGCATTTTTCAGGGACTGGATCCATCTTGCAGAGACCACTGGAAACAGGATAATCTTCAGCCAGTACTAAACTAAATATATATATCTATATACACCACTCAAAACAACTTCAAAGATGTGTCACAGAAACCTGAGTCCAAGCCAAAATAGAACTGTGGATTAAAAAGACATTTTCAAAAGGTGTGTGTGTAAAAGGCTAAAATATATTTCTCAGTTCAGGAAACAAAGCTTGCACTTTGGTTGCTTTTTTCCTTTGCAGACAGATCATTCAAAAGAAGCCAAAACTAAACATTCAGTGAGAACATAAGGAGCACCCAATGGGGTTCTTCCTCAATTGCAGCACTTTAGGCATACTTAGCATCAAGAGCTTCCATGTTTTTCCTGAGCTATTATTTTCACTTCTTCTATATCCACCATTTTTGTGAGGTATGTCTTTAACCCAATCTGTTAACATGTGTAATTAGTATGCTCACCACTGTAGGGAGAGAATTTTATCCAGCAACCAAATAAGAAGCTGAACAGTAGCTGTGAATTTTATTGTTGTAATATTAATAATTTAAGCCTTCTATAAAACGGTTTGTTAGGGATGGGCATGAGGGAACAGAACATTGTAGGGCTTTTTGTAATTTAATACCTCAGAGTGATGAACAGTAGAACATATCTTCAAGAACTTGTCTCCAAATCAATACTGCCTTCCTTGTAAGGCAGAGGTAGGCAATGTTTTATTCACAGTATTTCTGAAATGGCTAAATGCAGCTCAAAAGACAAAATTTTTAGAATACGTACTTTACTTAAGCTTTAAACCTGCTAGAATTTGGTATGATTTACACATCAGAGAAAAAGAGATCTTCAGCTCCTGAAGTAGTGAGGTGTAGTCAATCCCTACTGTATTCTAAACTTTGCTCCCATAATAGTAACTGAACAATCCTCCTCAATTCCAAATATTTCCCTCAGTTCAAAGCAGAAGTGGGGGAACATCCCACACAATCAGAATCAATAACATGGGGGTGAGGGGACAACAGTAAAAATCTAGGAATTATTCAAATCTTAGAGTAAATCTGTCTGCATAGAGGTAACAGATATTTGATTAAATTTATCGTTCTATGGAAAGCACTTTGTGATGTATGTCAGTGAAAGAGGTTTTTGTCTGCTGGCTTCATTTGCTCATGGCAACAAGAACAAAACACCAAAACAGAAAAATACTAATTTTCAGTAGTCTTTATTCAGATAGCTGTATTTGCATGTCCAGGACCAAACTGAAAGACACTCATCCACGTTTCCCAGAGGAAAAAAAGTGAAGATGTAAATGTTAAGACTGTTTTGAATGTAGAACTCTACTTTTCATAGCTGTTGCCATCTACCAGCACTTATGTCTGTGCCAAACCTTTGGTAAGTTTGCTTATGTCTTTGTTTAGTCCAAATTAGTTCTGCAGGGGAAAAAAGACAGGAGACCTGTTGGAGAAAAAAATAGTAATTTGAAACTTTCAGATATTGAAGATCAGACTGATTTTCTTCAGAAAGAATACTTGTGAGACTGAAGAAAGCCATCACTCATTTTGTAAAATAATGAAGGCATGGAATGAGGTGTACTTTGATTTCCTGATTACAATAAAAGTGGGAATAATTTTTTACTGTCTACTCTAATGTGAAGAAGAAACCAGTGATGTTCTACTGGCATGCAAAGGAAGTGTATATGAAGTAGTGCTGTATTATGTACAACAGAAAATTAATTACAGCAGAATTAAGCAATATGCTGCCCCTCACCAGCACTGGTAAACATCAAGTGTTTTCACAAATGGAACAATAGCATCCATTATGTTGTCTCAGAATGCATATGCTTCATAATTAACATTATTAGAAGAGGAAAAGTCTGTTCTGTAAAAGCAAAGCAGTAAAGAGACATTCATAATCTCTACCATGCAGTCCATTAACCTCAGAAATTTTAAGTAGCTTCACAGTCATCCATGGCATTTTGGATTTCTCACAGCTTCAAATCTGTGGGCAGCTTCACAAGCTTTTTGGAAAGTTTCTCATGACTAGGACATCTGTAAAATTTCCTCCAGACCTTTCTTCAATTCATCTCGTGTTAGGTATTCAGTAATTGACATATCTTAATAAGGATAAAGGTACATACTTAAAAGCACGCTCTACTGCACACAATATCTTTTTTAAAAAAACTTATTGGCAATTTTAGGTGCTGTGAGATATTAAAAGCATTCTGTTTCTTAATCTCAGTTTGTTTTTTTTCTCACTTCAGTGTGAGTTTTTAATGAGCAGTGTTCTCAGATGAGTCTCATTGTAAGGAGCCAAAATAATCAGATATCAATCTGCCTTTTATGAACTAACCCACCATTTAACAAAGGTGTCTTCACTATTTAGGTGAAAAAAATTTATATATTTTAGAGTCAGCTGAAAAAGTGCAACACTGCCTGACATGTTGCTTAGAAACAACTGACAAATTTTCTTCCTGGAAGTGTACTCAGGAAATATAAAAGGATAGAACCGGAATGCTAAATTTTGGCATAGTGGTTTTTATTAATTTTTTTAGTCCACAGAGGGAAGAAATTGGTACACCTTTGTTAATTCTGATCTCATGAAATTGGTCTTCTTTTCATACAAGGAATTGATTCAGATTTCATCATCAAAATTGAATCTCAACTGCAATAACAATAACATCTTTAAGTTAACCCTCACAATGTATTTGTAGTCCTGTCTCCTTGACATAAATACTTTTGTATTTCTGATACAGATAAGTGAGATGGACGTACCTGAAAAAACATATAAGGATAATGTTAAAGAAATTCAGAGGTCAGCATGCACAGAAGAGGATATCACCTCTTCCTTTCTGGCTGGCAGCACTAAATAATGCTGCACTACAGAATGTAACATCATATAAAAAAGATATTTAGATCCTCAGAGCATACTAATGTCTGAAAAAGAGATACAAAATACACTGGATCTTATACCCCAGGGCATCCACACAATTACATTAGTACTAGAGGAGAAGAAGCAATATATGTACCTTCTTAGAAGTGAAATCCTACCTATCCAATTTGCAATTCACCTTGGGTGATGCAGAACCTAGATATAGAGCCTCTAAATGGCACACAGGTAGTCAGCTTTAGCTGCTCTGGATTATCCATAAGAAGACTCATATCTGAGCTGGTTTAGGGTTTTGAGTCTAAGGCTTCAAATTCCAGAATTCTTAAGGACTACATATGTTTGTAGTCTCATGAAGAGGGAGGAAAAAACCCAACCAACCAAACTGATTTTTCATCTGAATGCAAGGCAAAGACAGTTACTTTAGATTTTGGTTATACTACACAGTTAAATTTCCTAAATTAAAAACTAAATTTTCAATGTCTCATTGGTATCAGGGTTGTTCTGAATTACCAACCCCTGGTGTCCACAGACAGGTCAAAATCATATGGAATGGCTTAGTGTGCTTCAACACTGTTATGCCATGCTACGCAAGCACAAAACTTGTTTTGGCTTTGCAGTTTTCCTACTCTATATACTGGCCCTAGTTTAAGCACACTTTTTGAGGGAGCAGTATCTTAAGTCTTCAGGGATTTCCAGAAAAAGGCTCTCTAGAAGCTGATCAAGCCGCCGTGTCCCCAGCAGCACGGCAGAGCCCACCGAGCCCCACAGAAGGCCGGGAGACAGCTGTAGCACCCCCTCCGCTTCCTGCTGCTCCCACAGGCGCCTCAGCTCCGCTCCCACAGCCCACGGGGACGCTCTGAGTCACAACTCGCAATGTAAAACCTCCGTCTGCAAGAGGGTTCCTCCTCTATAAGCAACAGGAGATGATACTCTGACTAGGGAAAAAATAAGCCAGAATGTGGCATTCATCTGAGGAATGATGCTGTACCAATGTCCTGCATCCTCAGTCAGCTCCATGACTGATTTAAACTTGGGTGGTAGAAATTCATATTGGTGTTCCGTGCAAGATATAACACTTCAATTTAAAGACAAAGAATATATATAAAAGGTTTCTTTTGTATTTTTTTACATATAACAGTGCTATGAGTCACTTTTTTTTCCCCATAGGGAACTGTTAACTAACCATACACTAAGTGTATGTTTAATAAAACAAAATATCCAAATTTGTAAGACACACTTTCTAGAGGTCATGTTCTGTAATGTCACACTGATCACCACCTGATTAAATTGCCTACTGCTCCAAATTTAATGAGAGACTGAAAAGTCTCAATGATAATTGGGACAGACGATTCTTTGAAGACAGAAAGTGAGTGGGCAGTTAGTCGAAGCACAGAAGAATGCTTATTAGTGTGGAGGTGGGAGAAGTCCTTTCTGAGAAAAACAATTGAAGACTATTCTATTTGGAAAACATTGACTTTTTATTTGTGCTACTTCACTGGAGTCCTGGATACCGTATCAATTCCATAACAGGTGGGGAAAAAAAAAAAGAACAAAAAAAATCCAACAACCAATAATTCAGCAGTCTCTTTCCCGCCTACAATTGCATACTGTGTAGTAAATTTAATGATTTCACATTTTTCAGTATAAAAATCATCATTATTTTCAGGAACTCTCTAAGTGATTTGTGTCTTGTCCTGTTTATCTTAAAAGTAAAAAATTTTTTTTACTCCAAACAAAGCCATTGTCAGAAAAAGTGCACAGAAAGATATAAAGACAGTTACAACCATCTGATTGAAAATTACGGAACCACTACATTAGGGAATAAAGAACAATTTAATCTTAATTAATATAAAGTCCCTTAAAGACACTGAGTATTTTTTATGCTCTTCCAATAAGATTAACAAAATATTTTACTGGGGATTGGAAATGGCACTAAAGTAAACTGCTGTTAAATATGTGGCTCAGATGTTCATTAGGAACATAATGATAAAGGGACAGTTCTCCTAAAAAGGACTCTATTTTTAAAATCATAATCAGATCTTTTTCTGCCTAAAAGATAGAATCCATTTCAAATAAGTATTATTTAAAGGAAATCACATGTACTGCATTATATAAAAGATCAAGTAAGGTAATTGCAATAGACATTCTGGGTTCATAATCAACAGAATTACTGATATTTTTATGTCTTTAAGCCTGCAATTCCATCTTGATATCCATATTTTACTCTGACTGCAAAATGCATATCAAAATTCCAGACTGTCTTTTTTGAAGTTAAAATGTGCCATGAAAGCAATATTTAAGATTATCAAAGAAAAAAAAAAAAGAAAAGGAAGCACTTAAGACCTAGTCCAGCTATCAGGAGCTATGACAAGTCTGGGATTCTCATGTCAGAGACAGGAGGACTGTACAAATACCCCCCAGCAGAAAGCTCTCTTTCAGAAGCTGTATTTATTGTTCCTTGTCCATTCTGAGCCAGGAGCATGTCAAAATACAGATGAATTGTGGTTGAAGACTGGGGTTAAAATCTGTCCTCAAACATATAACTGAAGTTTGTTGTTCAGTTGAAAGGCTGACTTGTTTTCTAGTTCCTAATTTTCTTTTCTTTCAGAGCAGGTATTTTATTTAGAGTCATATCTGGCTAGGTGAAAAGGACAGACATCAACTGCTTATTCTTCAGACTGGTACAAAATGTCTAACAAGGTACTGGGAGAGTGGCAAATTGTGCAAAACAAACTGCAAACTCAAGCTATAAGCAGCAACATGAACAATCTGGCCATTCTTCCAAGGAGCAATGGACTTCAGTAAAAAGTTATTTCCTTCTTTAAGAGAAAGTAAATGTTGGTTCAGGCAATTCCCACCAGGTCTATTATTATTTACAGACATCACTGTTGGCTCTCGCTCAAGGAGAATAGGGGGAGGGGGAGAGCTCCAACAACTTTCCAAAGAGAAGAGGCGTAACTCTTCACAGCACAATCTTGGGTGCAATGAGAAGGGACTTCATTGCTAATTATGGCTTTATTAGTGATATTGCATTATAAGTTATCACAGAAGGGGTTCGGGTCAGAAAGCATATTCTTGTTTTGAAAATCTTATGTCTTACCTTTCCCTGAAGGGACTGAAGTCCTTTCCTACATCATGAATCTAAAGTACCTTCTTCTAGTCAAATGGTTTTAGCCTACCTCCACAGACTTAGAGAAGATACCCCAGTCCCTGGCAAGAGGTCTTCTCTGCCCTCAGACTGAACAATTTCTCACAGGAAGGCTACCCTTGCACCAGCTCTTCCCCCCACAACCCCTCATGTCCTGTGGTAGGTACAAGCGACATAGCAGAACAAGATCTACGCAGGTGAGAGGTTCACAGAGTTGACATAACCTGCAGGGGAACCTCATCCATCAATAATTCGAGTCAACCCTGCAGCTCTTCTAAATTCAGGAAGGGTCACATAGCACTTATTCCCTTGCCAGTCTCATGTGCCCATGCCTGGAGGTCAGGTAGTGGGATGGCACCAGCTCAGGGCTTATTCTAGTGCTTGGAATACATTGTAACCTCACTCCAACAAAAAGGAAGCACACTACATTAAATATTCCTTTACTTCACCATATGATCATGCCAGATGGTGGTTTTTCAGACCTATCTGAATGTGGCTACATAATTATGACTGCACTCTCTTCTGAGATAGAAGAATCAGAGTCATAGAATCAATTGGGTTGGAAAAGACCTCCGAGATCATCAAGTCCAGCCTTTGATCCAACACCGCCATGGTTTACTGGACCATGGTACTAAGTGCCACATCCAGTCTTATCTTAAAAACCTCCAGGGATGGAGAATCCACCACCTCCCTGGGCAGCCCATTCCAATGTCTGATTACTCTCTCTGTAAAAAATTTCTTCCTAATATCCAACCTAAACCTCCCCTGGCAGAGCTTAACACTGTGCCCTCTTGTCTTACTGCTGGTTGCCCGGGAGAAGAGACCGACACCCACCTGGCTACTGTCAATCCAAACTCTCAGGTCCCTTTCTGCCTGGCTGTTCTCCAGCCACTCTGTGCCCACCCTGTAGCACTGCATGGGGTTGTTGGAGGACCCGGCACTTGGCCTTGCTGAACCTTACCCCTTTGGAATCAGACCATCTCTAGAGCTTGTCCAGATCCCTCTGAAGAGCCCTCTTGCCTTCCAGCAGATCAACACGCCCCCCCAGCCTGGTGTCATCTGCAAATTTGCTAATGGTACATTCAATGCCCTCATCCAGATCATCAGTAACAGAACTGGGCCCAACACTGATCCCTGGGGGACACCATTAGTGACTGGCTGCCAACTGGATGCAGCCCCGTTCACCATCATTCTCTGGGCCCGGCCCTCCAGCCAGTTCCTAACCCAGCACAGAGTGCCCCTGTCCAAGCCATGGGCTGCCAGCTTTTTCTGGAGTGTGCTGCTGTGGGAGACGGTGTCAAAGGCTTTGCTGAAGTCCAGATAGATCACATCCACAGCCTTCCCCTCATCCACCAGGCGGGTCACCTGATCATAAAAGGAGATCAGGTTGGTCAGACAGGACCTGCCTTTCCTAAACCTCTACTGGCTGGGTGTGATCCCCTGTCCATCCTGTAGGTGCTGTGTGATTGCACTTAGGATGATCTGCTCCATAACCTCGCCAGGCACCGAGGGCAGGCTGACAGGCCTGTAGTTTCCCAGGTCCTCCTTGTAGCCCTTTTTGTGGATGGGTGTGACATTTGCCAACTTCCAATCATCTGGGACCTCCCCAGTGAGCCAGGACTGTTGGTAAATGATGGAGAGCAGCTTGGCAAGTACTTCTGCCAGCTCCCTCATCACCCTTGGGTGGATCCCATCGGGTCCCGTAGACTTGTGAGGATCCAAGTGGCTCAGCAGGTCACAAACTGTTTCCTCCTGGATTACAGGGGGGTTATTTGGCTTCCTGTCTCTGTCTACCAGCTCCAGAGGCCAGTTGTCCTGAGAACAACCTGTCTTACCGTTGAAAACTGAGGTAAAGAAGGTGTTAAATACCTCAGCCTTTTCCTCATCTTTGGTGACTATGTTCCCCCCATGTCCAATAACGAATGGAGGCTTTCCTTGCCCCTCCTTTTGCTACTGATGTATTTGTAGAAGCGCTTCTTGCTATCCCTAACAGAAGTGGCTAGATTGAGTTCAAATTGTGCCTTTATCTCTCTAATTTTTTTTCTACATGACCTAACTATATTCCTAAACTATTCCTGAATAGCCAGTAAAAATACAGAATGCTTCATGAATTTCCATGTCAGAAGTTTGTAGAGATGCTTCTTCCCTCCCCTTAAGCATGGGACAGTGAGGAGTACCCATGGCAGGGTCTGCTTTTTCTCTTTGAGTTTTCTCACTTTCCAGTCTTTGAGGAAAAATAAGAACCTACCAATCTTTGTGCTCTAACTGAATTTTCAAGCCTATGTTTACCAAATGGTTTGCAATTATGGGAGAAGAAGGGAAGGAAAAATAATAAAAAGAAAAAAGAGAAAGAAGAGAGATTGTAAAAGCTAGCTTAAATGCTTGAACCGTAATATTTCTAGGACTGTTTCCATTGCCCAGACTCCAGTGGCATTATAAGACCACCTTTTAGTGATCACATCTGCAAATGCTGCCTTGGAGGAAGACAACCCTGGACAGAATACAGAGAGGAGAGAAGCAAGTAAGAGCAAGACAGTTACAATTACCAGACTAGACAGTGGTTATTCATTTCACCTCTAAGGAGAAAGCATATTTTATTAGTCACTCTGTCTAAACTCTGTTCTTTAAGCCTGGTTATTTTATACACTGAAGACTGCATTACTGAAGTACTAAATGAATATAAATAACATTTACATCCAACTCATAGTTCTTATGTCACAAAGCTTAAGAATGCCAACTAGATAAATCCAAAAAAATCTAATTTCACATTTCGTGATACAGAGACTCAGGAATAATAAAGCATGACAATATAATAGTGGACAGGAAAAAAAAAAAAAAAGAAATCCCTGCATGGGTTTCATTTTATTCTCGAAGAGGTATATAGTGCCATTAATTGTGCAGGCCATATACTAAACATGAACATTTAGTCATGGAAAACACTGTCAGTCAATTGATAACTGTCACGAATCTGCTCATCACAGCACTTCTTTCTTCTTGGTTCACTTTAACAAAACTGAATATTAATGCACAACAAAAATAGTAATCTTTGCATGCAAAACTTATGTGTTTCTCTGAAGACACCCCCACTTCCTCCTACCAAACAGCTGTGTACAATAGCATATTCCAAAAAATTTTCTTTAATGCTAGAGCAGCAAAGAATGGCTGAGGTAAAAGGAAGTCTTTGTCAAATGCCCTGTTTGGTGAAGACACTTGAATGTATTTTTATTTTATTTACAAATTTAAAAGCTGGTATCATATTATGTAACTTCTTCCAGGCCAGAATTACTTTACAATAAAGCTATGATCTGAATGAATCTTTAAAGAATTATTGGCACTTCCCACACCACCTATTGGTGAAATATATAGAGGCAAGAGAAGAGGAAAATATGAATTATGGATAGACGTGAAAACCTGTTATTAATCACCTATTCACATGTGCAGCTGGAGGAGAGACACATTGAAAAGTGTACTTTGAGTCCAAAATAGGAATAGTAGATCTCCAAATAGATATCTGAGCTAAGAACAACAGCTTACAGTATCTGTCTTGTGGCTAGTTGGTGCACTGAATAAAGTAGGTTGTATCTTGCTATGTGCAAGTACATGGTCTGAAACACAAGGCTTTTGATAGTTCTGTTATTGAGAAAAGTTATATGATGGGGATATCTCTTGTTTGGATATCATAAGTTAAAGCCCACAAGCTCATGCTAATGTCTTGATTCATTTCAGCCTGTTGGGAGTTTGCAGAAAATGGCATTAACCAATTCAGGGTAGTTTGAGTGCTGCAATAGGTGGTTCTGGGATGGAACCTGTCCTAACTTCAGGACAGGTTTTTCATCCAGTGCAAATTGCAACTGTTTAGTGATGTACTGAAGAGCCTCAGGCTGGAAATGTATGCAATGAACAGGCACGCAGAACCAGCACCAGTTTTCTTTCATACTGCAGGAAGTTACTGCATGATGACCAAGTGGTATTTTCACAAGTTTGATCAATTTTTACTAATAAAGCATTCTTGGTTATCAACATCTTCCTTTGCATTGTGCACTGGGCCTTGTCTTGGCTAATTTGCCTGTTTGTTATGCACTGTCCTGAGTTTGTTATGCACTGCTTGCCCATCTAGCACTAACTTAGGTTTCCAGCAGGAAGCTGAAGAAGCCATTTCCTTACTGAAGGACAGTGGAGCTGTGGCTAACAGCTGAATGAAATGGCATTGCACTGGCGCTTTAGATACAGGGCAATCATCATTTGTCTGTACAGAACTAAAAAAAATAAATAGGATTTTTCAATTACAAATTAGAAAAAGTATTTGTTCCTAAGGCTTTACTTCAAGGAAAAGGTGGATGAAAGCAATGCACTGGTTGCTAAAGCTCTTGCATCACTGAGCAGTGACAGAATCCTTGGACCACCACAACAAACTCATCATACTGCAGCAAAGGGATTCATAATGATCCAAACATCTCCATTCAATGCAGGCAGCAGTCAGGATCTCCTAGCAAGCACTGCCCAAGATGACACAGAAGTTAGATCAAGTCAGAGCTCGCACCTGACGCTAACGTACAGCAGAAGGAAGGGGCAGAGATAAGAAAAGGATAGAGGGAATCTGTCATGTATTTGTAAAGAAAAGAAACAACATGTTCCACGTTGACTGAACATAAATGGGACAGTGTGCTCTGTTGTTAGCCAGAAAACAGACAAAAGTTGCATGGAATGCAACTAAGAAGAGCCTGTTGGGAGATACTTGTTCATCTGACAATTGCACAGGCAAGGAGAAAACTTGAGACAAGAATTATTCCTAAAATGAAGCTGTGGGTTTCTCTACACAGACTTGCCACATACTGGTGTTCCCCAGGGCTCAGTGTTGCAGCCAACCCTGTTTACTACCTTTATCAATGAACTGGATGAGGGGACTGAGTGCACCCTCAGTTTACAGATCACTCCAGTTGGGTAGGAGTGTTGATCTGCTGGAGGGTAGGAAGGCTCTGCAGAGGGTTCTGGACAAGCTGGATTGATGGGCCAAAGCCAATTTTATGCGGTTCAATGAGAAGTTTCAGGTCTTGCTCTTGGGTCACAACAACCCCATGCAGCACTACAGGCTGGGAGAAGAGTGACTGGAAATCTGCCTGGCAGAAAAAGACCTGGGGATGCTGGTTGACAGCCGGCTGAACATTAGCCAGCAGTGTGTCCAGGTGGCCAAGAAGGCCAATGGTATCCTGGCCTGCATCAGAAATAGTCTGGCCAGCAAGACTAGGGAGGTGATCATCCCCCTGAACTTGGCATTGGTGGGGTCGCATCTGGCATCCAGTGTCCAGTTCTGGGCCCCTCATTAAAAGAAAGACATTGAGGTGCTGGAGCGTGTCTAGAGAAGGACAACGGAGCTGGTGAAGGATCTGGAGCACAAGTCTTATGGGGAAAGGCTGAGGGAGATGAGGTTGTTTATTCAGAAGAAAAGGAGGCTCAAATAAGACCATATCACACTCTACAGTTGCCTGAAAGGAAGGTGTAGTGAGGTGGGGGTCAGCCTCTTCTCCCAAGTAACAAGCGATAAGATGAGAGGAGATGGCCTCAAGTTGTACTAGGGAAGGTTTATATTGGATATTAGGAAAATTCTTGTCAAACATTGGAACAGACTGCTCAGGGAAGTGGTGGAGTCATCATCCCTGGAGGTATTTAAAAGAGGTGTAGATATGGTGCATAGGGTCATGGTATAGTTGGTGGGCTCGGCAGTGCTGGATTAATGGCTTGTCTTTGATGCCTTAAGCCCCTAATGGTTTTTTATTTTTCTAATATTTGTAAGCCTTGTAAGTTTTATAGGTAGATTTTAAAAGCAGCAACCCTCACTCCCTTGCATCCCTTTCCCTGTAGCACCCTTGTTTACACGTTCCTTAACCCTCTTACGCCATTCTATGCTCCCTATATCACCCCTACTCCCGAATCCAGTAGAAATGTTTAGTCATTTGTCAAGGCAAGGCCTAGATTGTTGGCAGAACAGTATATCAGGGCCTAAACCACAGAACATGGTCAAAAACTGGGTGACTATGTACCCTTTGTGCTCTGAGGGAGATGAAGATGGGATGCACAGGGGGTCCCGAAATGTACCCCAGACCCATTTTCAGGGAGTGGACCCGGGGCGGACCAGAGTAAAGGCCACAGGGTGGACACATTTGGGATTGGATGGAGGGTATTATAAAAATGTAACCTCTCGGGCACAGGGGCGCGCGTCTTGTAACATCGTTAGCCTTGGCAAAATAAGCCCTTTCTTATCTCACCCCTCAGTAACTGCTCCGGGAGATTTTTCAGCACCAAAATCCCACGGCAACATCTTGATGATCTTAGAGGTCTTTTCCAACCTAAAGGATTCTGTGATTCTATTTTATAAGGGAAGCACTGCTTGAACTAGTAAGGATGGAAAATGGTTTCTCCTTATTTTAGGACTAAGGTTTCCAAGCATGCTCATTAAATATCATTAAAGGGCACTTTTTTGCTTTCAGGAACAAGAGCCAGAATAGATGACTTAGGTAAAATATATAGATTACTGGCCTCTGGTGAGAGTGGTGGGAGAAACTGAACTAAACATCAAATTCCCTGTCACTAAAGTTGATTTAACAGCCTGATTTTCAAGATCATAGAATCATGGAATCATAGAATCAGCTGGGTTGGAAGGGACCTCCAAAATCATCAAATCCAACCCTCAATCCACTATCGCTGCAGTTGCTAGACCATGGCACTAAGTGCCACATCCAGTCTTAAAAACCATCTTAAAAACCTCCAGGGGTGGAGAATCCACTACTTCCCTGGGCAGCCCATTCCAATGTCTAACTACCCTCTCTGTAAAGAAATTCTTTCTAATATCTAACCTAAAGATGTTGAGTTCAGTCAGTTATATATAATTTTCTGATGCTGGATGTTCACTTTAACTCAGTATAGCTATGCTAATTATAACCTCACTGTACTTTTGCTCTCCATAGGGCTCCTACTTTGCAATGGGCCACATTTTAATTAAAGAGAATGTTTTCTTCTGCACCACTGTTATGCATCCAGACCTGCTTGCAAAGGTTTCCTCCAGTCCAGCTGCGTACCTATATAGCAAATGGGTGCAAAGGGGTAAAGTAGCTGCAGCTCTAATATGATTGAAATTAAAACTTCATCCTCTCTTGCTCACAAGCTGCCCTCTTTTTTTACTTCAACTTTCAGAGCATTGTGAACACTGAAATTAATAATATTTGTTGCCTCTGCTTTTTTCCTTTTTTCTAAAATCATGCTGTAATAAAATTGAGACTTCTCTAGATATCTCCACAAAAATCATCAGATGATGAGAGATACTTACACTAATTAACAAAACTAATCTAAGAATATGAAAATGCCTTTTTCCTTAGTCCTCAAGTTTTCACTGAAAGAAATTTGCACTTGGTATTTTCCTTACTTGGATTGGGCTTTTGGGCACAGATCTAACAGGGCAGATTAAAAGTTAATTATCACCTTGTGATATTCAAAATTAAGGTGCTGTCATGAAGAATGTGTATGGGACCTTAACAGAAATAACAATAATATGTCCTTTTTTCTTCTATTCCAAGGTAACAGAAAAAATAATACTACAGACAACAAGAAAAAGATTCTTATTAACATTTAATTGGAAGATTTTGTACATTTGACAGAAATTTGAGAAACTTATTTTCTGTTTGTATCTTAACTCAAAATTACCTAATTTAATTTATGTGAATTGAAATCATGAGAAAAGAGTTCATACACTCAAATGCTGTAGGCAAATCCCTGCTGCATAACTGTATAGTTCTCTAACTGTATAGTTTTGTATGTCAGGTAAAAAATATTGGTCATAGGTGGTCTTGGAGGTTTCTACAGTGTCCTCTGTGTCAAAAAGTTCAGGACTGGGCTGCTCAATGAGCACACAAAAACAGTTCAACTAACCCAGATGTCACTGGCTTAGGTGACATGGTTATAATTTTCATCCCTGCAGCAACAAATCTGTGAGTGGAAAAACTACTGCCTTCCTGCAAATTTTCTGGTTTTATTTTGGCAATTTTGCCACTTTCCTTAAAATATAGAGGCACTTGCATATAGCCCCACTATAAAATGTGTATTCCTGTTTTAATTAGGTTCATTTCACAGAAGTTGAGAACAAGCTAGCAGAATTTGGCATCTCTAGAGGACACACAAGGGCAACCACTGAGGTATGGGACACGCTTGTCTTGGCAGGACAGCAGCAGGATCTAATCCTGCCCTTTCCCAGTACTGCTAGTCCATCCTTGGCTATTCTTATGGATGCTGCCTGTGTATTAATAGTGTGTCTTTATAACATTAAAGTAAAATTCTCCTGAGAGCAACTTGTAAGACACTGTACATATTTTTCATCAGAATACAAGATGTGCATGATTCAGTATCCATGCCCTTTTCAAATCCCAAGTTCCCACCAGTCCCAGCAGAGGCACTATCACTGTGCCAAGATGATGCTAAGAACACACAAAAAGTGGTTGACTGAAGAAAATGGCCAAAAATCAGCACAGAAAATATAGTTTAACAGTTACCAACTGAAAAAGACCTTTACAGTCTCTGCTTTCCAACAGAGTAAGTCACTGTCAGCTTCGTTTGCTTTTTTTAAACATCAAGTACAAAGACTGCTTTGTAAACATGAAGACCTCAGATGTGTGTGTGACCACTGTGAAGAAAAAAGAATTCAGGGCATATGAGCTTCTTGTTCATATATTAAGAGTTTTCTTGAGAGACTTCAATGACCAGGTATGAGCAATGCCTATTATTATTATTATTATTAATGTATATGGTTACCAAGAGGTAATCATATACAGAGTGCCTTTTCTTCCAGGCACTAAGTTTTCCACACAGATATACACCTTGTCAAACAGCTTTTCTAGTGCAATGTGAGCATGAAGGCAAGAATATACATCACTTACTGCCTTGACCTGATCATCATTTGGAATTTAGGATACTCAGCATTATTCTTCTACTATGACAGCAAGAACCTCTGAATCCAGCTCGTAGACAGACCTGGGCCACAGGCCATATACAACCTACCCCAATATCCCTATTCTGTGCCACATCAACACCAGTAAATAAAATTCACCAAGGAACACTCACTTACTGGGAGGGCAACATACACAGCCTGTCCACACAACTCTCTGGACAACTCTCTTTCCTTCAAAATAGAGTGGCTGCATCCAAGAAGCTGCTGATGTGTCCTGTCCTTAGCCTCAGCTACCACGTGTCCATGTCTAGCAATTGGCTGAGACACAGATAGTTTTGGTCCCAAGCAAACAATGCAGTGGAAAACCCCTCTATGTTAACAATTTAACAATATGGAAAATATTAAAATCTGTGGATTGGAAAATAACAATATTTCTGTATCTGTGGACAGAATTTTTTTTTTGCTAGTACAGATGTAGCCTAGGTCCTTATTTACAGCCTGGCTGAAAACATACCTGTCATTTCCAGTTTAAAAAGAAAAAAAAGGAAAGGAGAATGGGAAAGGAAACAGGAAAGGAAGAAAAAGGAAGGAGAAAAGAAGAGCTCAGAGAAGCAATCTGAAAAACAAGTCAACACAAAATCTGTGTAAAAAATACACTGAGGCAGTGGAGCCTGTATGTACTCTCAGATGAAAAAGAGCTCATCTCAAACTACTGTGAGGGACACAAATATCTAGCTACTGGCCCTGTAAAAACAAAAACTGAAGTTTTGCAATTCTGGTAAAACAAAATACCTCTCCTTTCAGTGTAAACAACATTGTTATTTGGATTCAAATCTGAGAGACATGACATGAGGAGAAAAAACAGCTTTGGATCTAGTGAAAAAAAAAGTTAACTCTTTACTTTGCAATAGATCTCTACCAATACCTAACACTGCAAATCTCCGAGTGCTGGAAGCTGGAACCTCATACAATACTGCTGAGAGGCAGCTCTGCCACCCCAATATTTGACCACTTGGTTCCTGTGGCTTTACAATGTGACTTGCAGCTGCACAAATGGGAATTAATACACATTACAAGAGTGAGTTTTAGTCTAGATTGGTTCTTTGCTCCCTTTCACTTCGTGCTCACACAGATGTTTCCATGAGCTTAGCAGTGGACGAACACAGGATCCATCGGAGCAGCTCAGGAGCATTTCCTCCCATGTCAGCATTGATCTAAATCACTCTTGGTGAGTACAGGCAGCCACACCCCTTTTAACAGTGCCCTTGTGGAGGCAGCTGCACATATAACTCTGGCAATGTTAGCCCACGTTTGCGGTGCTGTCACCGGTACATTTGTAGAAACATTAATAAGAGTAACCAGAAGTTCCAGAAGACCTTTGGGAGGTACCACAGTACAAAGAAAAACAATATTTTGATTTCTCTCAATTTCTCACTTCTGGAATCTAATATCAGTCCTGAAATAGGATATTATCACAGGCCAGAACTGGTACTATGGGAAATTAGTTTAATGAGTAATTCAAGACATGTCCTGCTTTTAGATTCCCCCCCTCCAAAAGTGGATTGGAGCCCCAAGTTGCCCTCCTCTTGCCACACTCACAGCAAACATACAGACAGCTCAGGTTTGGTAAATTTTGGCCCTATTCTCCAAGAGGGCAGTTTCTTACTACTTGTAGTGCCTTTGCAGCACAGCTCACAGCTAATTACTGCTTCATCAGGTTTCCAAAATGTTCCCTATCCATCTTACCCATTCTTTTCGCTAGCTATCATCAGGAGTTTTACATATTTGAGTGTAATCTTCCTTTGCTTCTTATTTGTTTTTATTATTATTGTACCATTATAATCTCGTTATAGTGTTTTCTAGTTTCAATTATTGTATTTAATTTTTTTCTGAGTCACTGTAATTGCTTTTAGTTTTTAATAATGTTTAAAATTTGCACTCTCTGAAGCACACATTATCATTCCCATTATAAAATGCAGTTAAAAGGTTGCCAACAATCTTGATTTGCACTAGTCTTCAACTGACCTTTTTGCCGTGGACCCTGCCTTGCCAATGCCTCCAGACTACAAAGGTAGATTCACTTTTAAACAACAGGCTAATCAGAATATAAGAACTCATAGGAAAACTGGTCTTCATATTTTTGTGGAAGATAAATATTTCAGAAAATTCTTAAAGCATAGGAACATTATAAAGTTATTCTGCAATCCATCCCACTATAGGAGTTACTGGTTTTCCAGTCTGGGTGTGACTGGTAAAACGACAATTTTTCGACAAGACTCTGAACTTCTGTGACTAAATGACCATTAAGCTTACACATGATCATATCAATGAAGTGTAACAAAGTAACTCACCTCTGACAGAAAATAAGACATTTTTCTCATTTCCCAATTATTTCTCTCAAATGTGAGATTAAGTGTATATCCACCAATCAAGCACACATCTCCAACAAAATTAATAAGATCTGAAAATCAATCCTGAAATGTTTTCCTGTACAGGAATCCTGTAACCTCTGAGGAATCAGAACAGCTTTACTTGGTTGTATGATTTGTCCATGTGAAATGTTTGCAGACGTGTTGATTCAGATTCTAATGATGCAGTTATTTAGTTAACAGATATATCTTTTTATCACAACACATTAAATTGATTTACCTGTTTCTGATTTACCAGGACTGATGTTTTCCTAGAAACAGAACTAAATGCAATGATATTGCAATATTTTTAACAAATTAGGGGTTCTGTTTTTAAAATAACTTTGAACCTGAATTCATAAACAACTTGGCAACAATCTGAGCCCTTATCTATAAACATTATTTAAAGATGTGCACAAGACCCCCTGTAACAATGACATAATTATATCTGCAATGGGAAAAATACTGCACTATTCTGCTTAGGAAACACTTTTCAATGTTTTGAGAAATGTGTCTCAGCACTTAATCCCATGGAAATCCCATTCATCGTAAGCATGTAATATTTGTAAACTTTTAAAATTTAACTTTGGATTCAGCAGTTAGGACAGAGTACATGCATTTAGTCTTGTGCAAAACTAGATTAGAAAACCTTTTGAGTATTTTGTGATACAGGATCACTGGAAGTGGGGAAAGATGGCTCTAGTGGATGGGTGTACTTCTCATCAAGGCACAGTTTGACATCCTGTTAATCCTCACAGCACTTCTGATTCATTCAGACTTGCTGCTATGAAATTGCTCTTTAGTTTGTTCATCTGCATAACAAGTGATCTCTGATCGCTTCAGAGACTGAAAGATCCATCCATGATAACATCAAGATAAAAGTTAAAAGCTTTGATGTTACAAATAGCTGGGAGGAAGATAATAATTTAAGTGTAATTTTCAGGAGAATATGCAGGCTACATTGTACAGGTAACAGGGTGTGATGAAGAAATCATTTCAGCCTGTTCCTGAAGCCCTTAATTACCAGAAAAGCAACTCACATACAGTTCAGTGTTTCCCAAAGAGCTGGAAAGGATCATTAAATCATATAGTTAAATCACCATGTCTCCACAGACATCTACATCTTACACAAAACTTGAGTCAACTTGGTTGTCAAATGATGACCTTTTAAAGAAGCACATATCCACGGGTATGTCATGGTCATACTGGCAGCAGCATCTGTATCATGGTTACTAGAACACCAATGCCCTGAAAAAATTTTACACAGTAAGAATGAAAAAAATTTTCTGTAGAAGAAATACAGAGAGGAAAAAGGGAATTCAGAATTTTTAAAATTTAGTGCTACAGCTAATATCTAGTTTTATATTAAGAAAATTTTCAAACAGCAATTAGTCTTAAAGGTAATCAGTGCATGCACCCAGCTACACAAGAAAATAAAAAAAGTGTCCCATCTAAAGATCTTTACATCTATCTGAAGTGCATTATCAAGATATTTGAACAAGTACCTCGAAAATTCCTATAAACTGAAGTCAGAAAGTCTAAGAAGCCCAGTGTTCAAAAGGGTTATCATTTGACTCGGTATTGTAGTGCATGTCTCACGAATATTCTAGAAATACACCTCTGACTCAACAGGCCTGGCCTCTTGAGCTGAAAGGATCAACCCAAAACTCCTCAGGTATGACAGATATGAGACAGAACAGATCTGAGTGGGAGCTGTTCAGAGATGAAGAATCTGCCACAGGAAATGGGTGTTCCATTTCCATCCAGCCATTTCCATCACCATTTTCACCATAGCAAAAAAAAATCCCTTATCTGCAGTTGTCTGGTTCTGCTTTTCTCAGAGAAATTGAAGAACCTTGTATTTGATGATGGAGTGATGCTTATCTGGTTCAGCTAAAATACACCTCTGTTTCTGAAAAGCCAAAGATCAAACTGAGTCTGACTGTAAAGCACTTTACCCAGACCTTAAGGGTTTTTTTCCCTCTTTTCTGCATGCCTCTGTGTTTTTTCAAGGTCACTTAAAAAAGACAAGCAAGAAAACTGTCATGTACTAATATAATGAACACCATTTGTAATGCTGAAACCATCTTCCTGTTCACTAGTCCTCTATTTAAATATCATCTCAGGAAGTGAGCCCTTCAACTCCCAGCATGACCCTGAAACATCCCATGTCCAGCCCCACAGAATAGAAAGAGTTAAAATTTCCAAGAAGATATTCTTTGCTATTCTAGTTTCGTGACCTTTTTTCTTGGTCCCAATTGGCCATTTCATTTTTCCCTAAAGTAAAATAATTTTGTTGAAAGCTGTTCAGCTTTGTGGACACAAATGAGATTAATTTAGACAACTGTACACTTTATTCATGGTGTTCCTATTGTTCATTTCAGATATAAGTTTTAGAAGATTTTTCTTTCATATTTAATTCCAGTTTAGTGCTAAATAGGGCTGAACCTGGTTCCACTTGTTGCATAGCCATTCTAAAAGCAGCTCTATTTCACTGCCACCACAATAACTGTTTGAGATCTGTCTTTGAACCGTGTAGCACATTAATTCTGTTAAAATGGAGTGATGGTTTTAAAAACATCTACATCAAGTCAGACAGTTTGCAGCACTCTATACACATTTGGCCAAAATTAAATAAAATATTGAAGAAAATTTCTGCAACCCTGAAAGCGTTCAAGGCCAGGTTGGATGGAGCTCTGAGCAACCTGGTCTAGTGAAAGGTATTCCTGCCCATGCCAGAGTTAGAGCTAGAGGACCTTTAAGGTTCCTTCCAACTCAAACTATTCTATGATTATATGACAAGACCTACTGTCATAAAAACATGTGAAAACCCATTACAGAGTCTAAACTTGTAACTCCTTACTAACAAAAAAAGGAGACAGAATTCAGTTTTTATATCAAAGGAAACTAATTTGTTACTGGAGTAATCCTGATTGTTACTTTGAATACTGATATAATACTGGTGCACTTATAGAGTTTTCAGAGAATCATCGAATAGTTTGGGTTGGAAGGGACCTTAAAGATCATCTAGTTCAAACCCCTGCCAGCAACACAACAACAACAAAGAACCTGTACCTTCATTTCTGCTGCAAAATTAGCTTACTCTTGGCACTTCCATGCCATCCTATTCACATGGCTTGAGACAAAATTCAAGACTGAATGAGCTGTGCACACATTCAAATGCCAGGAGGAAGCAGAGAGGAATGAAACACCAAAATATTTTTACTGCAAGCTAAACCTCTCAGGTTCTCCTGGAATGCTCAGTGTTAAGCTAACATCAGATTCCTTGAAGGGGAAAAGAAATATTTATGGTACAGTATTTATACCTTAGTTCAAAAGCTCCAACAGGAAGGCAACAAAATTTAAGTTAAATAACAACACAGTTTTGTAGGAAGCCATATGTCTCCTATAACGCCAAGCAAAGATGTCAGTGACAGTTAAGGATGCTCTGCATTTTACTGTTGAGAGTAATTTGTCAATAACTTGCAGGACACGATGCTAAAAGATTTTTGCAGAGGAATCAGCCAAGCATTACAGAATGTCAAATAGCTAAGAATCTACTAGCCAAAAAATTACATTAATCAAGTGTAAGTATAGTGAATAACAACCTAGGAAGTGTTTCTTACATGATTAAAAAAGAAGACAGAAATAAAAATTATGATAAGTTATAAAGAACAAAATTAGAAGATCAAAAACAAAGGCAGCAAAATTAGAGAGACAATAATAAAACAAACCTACAGGGAGCTGCAAAACATTAGGCATGAAAATCAGAAAAATATCTAATTTAGTGATAAAGCTGCCAAACTTAAAATAAAAAGGATGAAAATAACTACCAACAATAGAGAAGATTTGAGTTATTGACTGTGCTGAGTAATGAAAGGTCGTAAGGAAAAGGAAAACAGAAAACATTAGCAAATGTATCTGATGATCTGTGATGTTCTTGAATTACAACTCAACAAAATAAAAATGATAAAATAGCACAGGATGTCTTCCACAAGGACTTAAATGATAGAGTTTCAAAAGAAGAAAGAAGACCATAGCTTCCTCACACATAAATTAGTTGAGTAAAGAAGTCAGAGATGAGCTCTAGCAGATAACAATGAATGCATTCAACTATTACTTGCAGTGTTTTCCAACAGACTACTATCTTCATGGCTACAAGGTTGATATTTTGAAGATGTACACCTTAAGGCCAAAATCTGCCTTCCAATATGAAGGTGAATCTCACAACAATTAAAAGGACAAGCAATCAAATCTATCTCAGTTTACCCTTTCCTGAATTTTAATTCAAATAACAAGAAGTACAAACAAAACCAAAAAATCATAGATTCATAAAATGGTTTAAGTTGGAAGGATTCTTCAAAGATTATCTAGTCCAATCCCCCCTGCCATGGGCAGGAACATCTTTCACTAGATCAGGTTGTTCAAAGCCCTATCCAATCTAATTTTGAACACTTCTAATGATGGGCCATTCACCACTTACCTTCTCCAGTGTCTCACTATTCTCATTGTAAACAAATTCTTCCTTACATCCAATCCAAACCTACCCTCTTTCAGCTTAAAACCAAGGCCCCTTGCTCTGTCACTACAGGCCCTGGTAAAAAGTGTTTCTCTATCTTTTTTCTAAGCCCCATTTATATGCTGAGTGATGTATGGTGCAACCTATTTCTTTTCAAGTTAACACAAGAAATGGAAAGACAATTATATTGAAGGTATACAATATGCCCCCCGTGTAAAAAAAAGCAAAATAAAATACTATTATCTCCTTCAAAAACATATTCTCTGCCTATGCAGGCTGATGTACCTTCATTTGCATCTTGAGTTCATAGTTATGAAGGAGCACAGGAGGATCCCTCACAGAGCCAGTCTCTCTGAAGTGGCAGAAAGTATCTGAAGGGTTCCTGTCAAATGTGATGTCCTGCCTAAAGAAGCTGTCTCTTTTGGATGATACCAAGACACTTGTGCTTGCACACAAAGAAGTAAATAACTTAAGCACCATCCAACAGCCTACCTCTTATTGGACATCATAGTACCCTGGGCCTTTGAGGAGCAGCATTTGTCACCATTGTATCCAAAATGTTTCCTTATCAGATAGGTTATCTCGGTCCCTGTAGCAACAATGATATTCAAAATGCTGCTAAAGAATCTGAAAAGAAAAACCTACAAATTGGGATTTTACTGTCTACCACCACCATCGGTATATCAAAGTTTGAGTGATGATTTGTGTTTCTCTAGATCAACAGCTTTCCTTAATTAGTTGCCCCATTCCCATCAGTTTCTCTAAAACATTTTTAAAAGTGACTACCACTAAATAAAGTTATCAACTGATTTTCTTAAATACTTAACACAGCAGGACTTCAATGAAATAAGCATCATAAATTTTTCATAGCAAAGAAACAGTATTTTGCTTATGCTATGGCAGCTCTCTAATTTTCTGAAGTGCATTTAATGTTACAAACTGAAGTAAAGGTGACTGCCTCATTGCCATCCTGCAGCCCCGGGGAAGAGTTCAGAGTAAATTCTGAGTAACCTGAGTGCCAGCAGTCTCTTCAGCATGTGAAAACCACACAGGCTTCTCCATTCCTATCTTTGAGTATTTGAGCTTTGACTTTTTCACTCTCCATAAACCACTCCAGAAGTACAGCATAGGCATAGCACTTATTGAGTCACTTGAACAGTTTGTCCAGTTTTAAAATGTTTTGAAAACCTCACTACGTTTTTCAGCACGTCACCTTGAAACTGGTTTCACAGAAGGAAGGTTCATTTCTAAAACAGAAGACAAGATCAGCAATCATGCAGGACTGTCATTGTATCACCATCAGTAAGTAGGAAGTTTACCACCTGGACTCAAGCACAAGACACAGGATCCTCAGCACTGCAGGAGATGCACTGGCTGTTTCTGCCTGCAACTCCTTCCAGGCAGAGCAGGGGGAGGTAGAGGTCAGCCTCCTCACTGCCTCTGCTGTGGTTGGCAGTCTGGAACATACAGAGCACTTGTTGCTAAGTAAAATACTTCAATTGTGCATGGCTCCAGAAGATGACACTCCACTTTGTGAGGTATAATTCATTCCACAAAAGGCTAAGTCTCATTCTTAGAAAGCAGGCTGTGCCTTTCCAGCTATGCCCCAGAAGACCATGCCATATAAGCATGTTCAGAAGAATCTCAGGTAAAAGAGGCTTTTATTTTCTGTATTGGCTAGCAAAAAGTGTACTTCTATACTTTAAGATTTTTCTGTTTCTGAAGCACTTTATAAAAGCACTCACTAGTTTCCTCTGAGCTAAGCAAATATTACCAGCAGTAACCACTGGCAAATACCAACTCACCACTGGGTCAGGAAAATTATTTAAGAGCAAATAAAAGCCCTCAAAGCTGGAAGATAAGTCTTCAGTAAAAATAAAATAGATACTTTACTGTTTGGATGGTTAAATGAACAATACCTGCCACCAGACTAATTTGGACAGATATTAATAAAATTAATCTCCTGCTAAAGAGGAGGCTTATAATACAGTGCATTTGTTTACTGTGTCTTATAAGTATTACAGTTTCCATAGAAACAACAGAGAGAGAAAATTTTAGCACTGGGCAACAAATTCTAATGACTTTTTGTAAAGAATCATTATATATATATTTAGTGCAAATACATCATCAAGACTCATACTCAGGTATATGAAGCATGGATCACTAGTCCTAAAGCAGAGGCACTCATGATTGTACATGATTTCCAAGTCTTTATGGTAACAAAAAGAAAGGACACATCCTTCAACACATGGTATTAACAGTTCATGCCATGCTGGTCCTTCCTCTTCAGGCTTTTCAATTTTGTATTGCTTCCTCCGACTGCCCTCCAAATGAGAATGGGAGCAAAAAGCAGTGAAGCATTTTCAATATATACTTCCCTTTCCCTGAAGCTTATGTGGTATCTTATCCCTTACATTTGCAATCACCTGCAGCTTAACCATGATGTAATTTCTTATGCCTTGTGGGCTGATTTCTGTGACTCACAATTTCCAAATATATTTGTGAAGGTGGTTCATGAATTAAACTTCTGTCAGCTGAAGCCTCCAGCATTGTTCTGCCCATGTTCAGTATGGAGGCTCCTGGCTCACAAGAAGTTTTAATGGCACAGTACAGAGGATCTGTCCTCAGTTTATAAAGGACATTCAAGAAGCCATTACATAAAGTAAGAAAAACTGCAAATGCCCCCATGGCTTTTTGTCATCCCATAGTTACTCTTTGGTAAGTTTAGGTTTCCTATATATACCACTGAAAATCTTCAGATGATTCATCCCGAGGGCTTGCTGTCAGATGAGCACAGTTATGAGTTATGCTTCTCGTAGTTTCTCTGGTACTATTACCCCTCACTTCTTCCCTGATTTTAAGCTGTGTTCAGATAAGACCAGGGGGACTCTGGGACAGCAGTTTTGGCCAACTACAAATTCACACTTTCTCACTTAAGCATTTAATTACCTAAGTCTAGCAAATCAACAGATTTTAATAAAATTAATGCAATCTACAAGTGATAACATGCATATAATCTTGTACAATGACTTTCACAGAGGTATACTGAAATATTAGCCTCCCTTATGGTGAAACATCTTCATCTTCTCTGCTCCTTTTCTGCCCCAATAATCTTTGCCTCAAGAAGATAAACTAATAGGACAGTTTTTGCTGTTTCTAGGCTCTTTCTCTGGTTTTCCCTGCTCAACAGCATCAGTCCTCTTGCCTGGCAGACTGAGAGAGATTCTCTGGAGATACAGTTTGTGTCTTACCCAGTGCAGAGTCATACTGAGATGAATAAACCTCATGCATGGAAGCATTTGCTACCATTTAGTCTCAAGTGTACAGGGTGCAGCACTGCTTCTGGAAATACATTTCTACAATAAGCACCACTAATAGCTTTGGGGATCATATGCAGTATTGGTGCAGAAATGTTTGCTATTTCCCATCATGACAGAAGGAAGACACGTGGTTAAATTACTGCCTGTTGTGCATGACTGTAGACATTAGCAGCTGTTATTTACAGCTCCTATTATGTTACAGTATCCCAAAAGGCAGGAGAACTGCGTCATACAGCATTATTACAAATAAAATCATTCCAGCAACGTAAAACCATTTTAAGCATAGAGAATATCACTGTAGGTTATCTTTAAATGGAAAGCATGAACAGCTCAGATGTTTTGACGACAAAATGTATGTTTTAGTACTCCCACCCCATCAGCTAATACAAGAAGAAATAGGAAGGACAAGAAAAACTGCACGTTAATAAAGTCAGTTGAAAGAAAAAAGGTATGTCTGGAAGAAGTCTCCACCAGTACGTCAGTGGAAGTGGGATGTCCTTTTCTGGAAAATGCACAACTAGAATGAAAGAGAGCTCCGATGGTTTGAATCGTGGAAATGCTTGTATGCTACAGATTTTTTAATCTGTTATTCTATCCTAGGGAGTTAAATACTAGTACGAAACATGAGGCAGACTACTCCAAATTAAGGAGCATGCCTTAAAGCAGGCAAACATTGTTCAGGCATCTTATGAAAATAAAAGTCATCTAACACAGTGAGCATCTTAGATACAGAACCCAATTCCCCATACTCTCCCACTCTTCTAGTAAAAAGGGGCAGTGGAGGAGTGGGTGGGGGTGTATGGAAAAGGACAAAGCAAACAACAGTTTCTTAAAACAGATTTGGTTTTAGAATTTAGCAATGTGAATTCTAGTCCTTATTTTTTTCTAACTTATATTCTTTTTGCAAGAAAACTTTTATGACAAATTCTATTATTCCCAAAACCCTGAAAAAAAATGTTTTGCTCTTCAAAATCTTGAAGAGCTCCCAACAAATTCCAATTGCAATACAAGTGATGTGAATCTGGAATAGAGGATTGGTGGTCACTTCCAGTGCTGTTCCATTGTTTCCTCCTCTCAGGACTGGGTGTCTTCGCAGATCAAGAACTGACATCTTTTTAGGATAACAATCTACTTGAATAGTTGAATTGCAATTTAAGGAGGAAAGGAATATAATTCACACGTCGTAAAATGATAGCAAATAAAACATATCTATTGCTTCTATACTTAACACAATTGACTTATGTATGATTAATGCATACCAGCCAAGAGATCTGTCCTTGCTTCCAAGGTGCGTCAAAGTAGCTGGAGAGGCAAGACGCTACTGAAGCAAGAAATGAAGATACTTTTCTGTAGGCACTTCTGAGACCTTTAAAAGGTAAGGGAATAAATTCTTTTGGCCCATAGTCAAATTCCTTTAGTGGTAATGAAATATCAGTGTGGTCTACTGTACTCACATAAAAAATTAATTCAAGAGTCCTCCAGCATTATAGCTATATTCCTCTGAGATCTATAAGAATTCCCTGTGCTCCTCACCACTGACTTACAGCTGTTCTAGAAAAATGTACCAACATTCTACTTCACTCCCTTTATGAGTAGAAATGTCTAACTTTTGATTTGTCTGCTCAATTCCACACTCTTTAACTCTACCCACACACTGCACTGTGTTGGCCAAGACATATATTTTGGCAGTGGACTTCAAAACTGTGTTCCTCCACAAGAGAGTGCCCGTGTACAGTACACACACACACAGCTCCTCAGTCCATGTGATTTATATACAGCCTGGGCAACCATCTGTTTCACAAATAGCTGAAAACCCTGAAAAATAAAAATCCCCAACTGTGGCATATAGGAAGCAGTCATTCTACATACGCTTTCATTTAGCAAGACTTAGTTTCATTACTAATAAGATCAATTATCAGAGCTGCCTGCAGTTTCTGCTGCTGATGATGCACAGTTCTCTCTTCCTTCAGCAGCTGAGCTATATGTATTGGAATGCTCTATAAAACATTTCAGAAATAAAGGTCAAGTAAGCTTTCTTGAAAGGGATGCTGTTTTCTGGATAGAATTTCCTTCCTGCATACCTTTAGCTTCCAGGACTCATGATGTTAGGCAAAGAGACTGCAAACACACATGCTCACGTCTGCCTCTAGAATTAAGCTTCATCAAGTTAGAGCACCTTCTTCAGTCCCTGCTCCCCTCACACATATGAGGGTGAGACTGTTGTGAAAGTGCTATTTTACAGCTAACAGTATACATCCAGTCCCGAGAGCACAGGTGTTAGGCAGCACTTGCCCTTCAGGGGAGCACGTTTTATCGATCTTGGAACATTTAACGTGACATCTAAGCATCAGTGAAGTCTCTTGCTCAGTTTTTGGTTTTTAAGACTACATATAGTTTTGGGTGAAGCACAACTGTGACTTTTCATAACAGTAATAAGAGGGTAAAAACATCTCTTGGGAGGAACCCGTTGTAATGGAGGACCTTGAACTCCAAAAAGGACTTTGTACTATGCTTGCAACCAACTAGGACGCCGTGCAAAGACTGAAGCACCAACACGTGCTGTGATCATGCTTTTTTACACCATAACCAGAATGGCACAGAGATCTGCACCAGCTGGAGCCTTAAAACATTTTTATGCTCACACATATTCAAAGTCTTCTAGCTTGTCCAATTATTTTAAGTGGACTAATATGTGTTGATTAGCTTTATAGCTGGAAGTCTTGATACTGAAGTCTGAGGACCTACTGATCTTGAGATCATAGACCTGACTCCTTTGAAGTATGAGTCTACCCCAAACTGCCTATATTTTTGAACACCTAGAGACCAGATTTTAGTGGATCAAGATGGACAATCTTAGGCAGATACAGATCCAATAAGATAAGGCAGTGTCCTGGCTAGTTTGAGACTGCAAGTATATAGTTCCTTATTCTAGATAGATCTAGCAGTACTAAGTCTAAAATGGCCATAGAGTATTGCCTCACACCCTTTCATCAGTTTATCCTTGCACGGTTCAGTTCAGTTCTCCCTTCTTCATCCTTTACTAGTGATTCCCAACACCTCTACAGAGTCATGGTAACAGGTATTGTTTATAACAGCTCCAATGACAAGTTTTATTTATTTTTGAATTTTCAGAAGTTGGTATCATATGTCTATCTAACTAGAAGCAAAACAACCTTAATGCCAAGGTATGAGAACTTCCAGCTTAACTAGAAGATTAAGAAAATACTTATTCTTTCTTTATTTTCACCCCTCTAATTTCCATTTCCATGGAAACTGGGCTGGAAAGTACCAGCAGGCAGCCTGCAGCTGAACATCTGAATGAAAATGCTCATGTTGAACTCAGCAAGCAGACAGCAGGTGAAATCTGCAGAAACTGTCTAAAAATCTATAGCTACATCTTGAAAGCAAAAGGACAATCTCAGTTTCAGCAAAGAAGTTCTAAAGAGGATGCTACTAACCCTAGTGAATATTCTTGCGTTGCAGCAGCTGATAATCTGACTTCCTCTTTGGAATGTAGGAATAAATTTCTTTATTACAATGGCACAAGACAGAAATTCATCACAATTAATTAAGTACTTCAAAATATTCGGATGGAAGATAATATGCTAAGTTATTTCTGTAACAGTACTTTGGCTTCTGAACATTATCCTGTAATTCCTTCTGTGAAGTCAAACTGGCTGCTGTACAGTTCATACCCACACATTGGCAGCCCACTTATCTGGATGGCTTTTCCCACAAACATCCATTGCATTTCAATAAATACATAAATAAATAAATAAATAAATAAATAAATAAATAAATAAATAAATAAAACTAACTAGCACTAGTAACATATTTGCTAGCTATAAAACACTTGGTTTTGCGCACCAATTCACCTTTTATTTTAAAAGCTAGTAAGGCAATACTGTTGTAGATATAGTTAAAGGAAAAAAAAAAGTAATGTTGACTTCTTTATCCAATTTAGTAAAGTTTAGTGCAGGAATTCTATTTAATACCATCTTAGATTTTTCTTCTGTTCAATATTTGCTCTTCAAGCAACAGGAAGAAAAGCAAACAAGCAAGGATGAAACATTCCTGTCTTGGGCTGTAGTTTACCCAATGAAGAGATTGGTTATTATTAAACTCCTGCTTTTGTATATAAAGCAATTACCACTCTCTAAAGCAGATATTATTCATTCTTTGCAGAAAGCAGAACATTGGTCACACTTTTTTTCAGTGTAATTTTAGCCAATGCAGTGGACAAAAGAGGATGATTATAATGAAAGATTTCACATCTTGTGCAAGATCAATATCAGTACATAAGAGCTGATCTGAAAATGGATGATGAAGAAACTTGAGACAGCAGAAATATCTTTTCCTTTTTTTTTTTTAAAGAGTGTTGCTCAAAGTGTTGCTCAAAGAGCTATTTATCAGAAATAAAGTCAGTATGATCAGTGCCGGTGCTCTGTATTGTACCTATGTTCTCCTTCACAATGAGAGGGGAAATTCATGCTTAAACTTGAAAGAAAGAATCAGCCCAAGAAGCTGCTAGCAACTGTTGATTCATTCCTTCTTTGGGATCTTCAGTGGAAAAAATGAGCCCAAATTTGCAGTCCACAACATATCAAACTCATGGCTACAACGGAAAAGAATAGTACAGAAGCTTTTCGTGCAATTTGGAAACTAATAATTGTGTATCAAGAGCACCAGAGGCAGACAAAGCACACAGCTATCAGCATCTCAGCAGTGCAAGAGTGTCCATTTAACAGCTGTAGCAATGGTAAAAATCACACCAAGCGCCTTCTATTAATGACTCCCATTGATAAGTCACGTTTTACTGCACCAAGTATATTTGTGCTCACCTTGAGGATCATTTATTGTGCTAGATCATGGTACAAGGAGCCCTGGGATAAATAAAAATCAAACCCCAAATAATTCACTTATCTGCTCTAAGACTGCTTAAATACAGCATACGCAAAAGCATAAGCTTTCAGATATATTTCCTCTTTTTATTTGCATGAAATTTTCTACATCTAAACAACCCACATGTACTGCCTGAAGAGTTCTATTTCAAGCAAGACTGGAAATAAAAATAAATTTAAAAAATACATAAATTTAAATAAAAAGCAACACACAGCAGTGTACATTCACTTTTCTGTTTCAAATCTGCATTTTAACCCCTCAATTTTTTGTTTAGGAATGCCAAAACATGTTGCATTTAATGGCTATCTTCATTTTGAGGGTACAAACCAAGTGTAGTGCTCATACTGCGTGAACAGCTCTCTAAGGGGGGAGGGAGCAGGGAAGGACAGCCTCAGCATCTGCCTAAGGTTTACAGAAGTGACCATGCAGAAATGGGAGGGACTTCTGATTTCACTGAAGATTTCCCACTAACAGGGGACGGATCATTGCTAGGAAATATTTATAAAGGGAATATGAGCCAGCTGCATATGTACACAGAGGATGGTGGATGTCCATCAAAAGGGGCGGGTTATTTCTCCCAGCTGGAGCTGGAGAAAAAGAGGGTTATAATTCAAGAAAATAAGGAAGCTACTCCCTACCAGGTCATTCACACTGTTTCCCCTTACAATCTTGTTACTAATGCCTGTACAGAGCATGTAACTGCTTTTCTTCCAATTAACTTTATAACTGCTAATGCATCCCAGTTGTTGCTGGCTGGTTCAGTTCCAAGACATGGAAAAAAAAAACTTAGCAGGGACATCAATAAAATTCTTACAGTATGAATATGGTATATAAAATAGAAGTGCAGAATAAACATGTCTGTTCTGGGATCTTTTGCCTCTTGAGGCACAGATTATGTGATAAAATACAGGTTCTGGATATTAGCTAACATAATAATGAGCACATATAATGCAAGTGCATGCTATATGAACTTTAATTTAGTAATGAAAATATGATTAATTGAAACCCACAAATAAATTAACACTTAAGAAATGAAACATCACTGTCTATTAGCAAAGTTTAATGCAAGCAGCCAACTAGCAGTATTCAGTGTTATATTTAGAGAATGAAATTCTGTAAATGCCTTACATGTTTGAAAATTAATCATTCTTTAACTTTTGAAATACCTAATCTTGTTAAATATGTACCTTCTTCCAAAATTGCATTGCTGTGGAACGGCTGAATTACATTTTTTATGCTCCCTTTTAAAAGTTTCTGCAGGAGATATTTTTATCGCTTAGTTATAAGTACTGAGAATAAAAGTTCATGGTAGGAGTACTAACAAATCATCACCACGGGAAGGAGATCATTGCTGCCATGTACCCTTCTTTCCATGCATAGTTCTTTTCTCCAGTTTACAAAACAGAATATCAGTACCACAAAGTGTGGTTACTTCAGTGTCCTACACAGTGTAGGAAAGGACAGTGATATGCACAATTTTCTAGAGTACAGGCAATCCAGAGGCATATTACTTTTAAGATTAAATGCATATATTCTCCAAGAATCAAACTTAGGCTAGGTCTGAAGGGCAGCCAGATGAAAGAATGGTCTGGCAGCACTGGCCCTGCTGCTCCCAAGGGCTTGTTTCTTTCTCTGAGGTGCAAGCTCCAGTGCAACAGCATAAAAGACGCTGGTCATGAAGGCACTCTTGAATGAGGAGCCAAAGACCACCAAGCTGGCTACACTTGAAGTGTTGAATGGATATAAATAAGTGGAGAAACTACTACTGCACCTCTCCCTTTCACCCACCCATACTCCCTACAGCATCTGTGTTCTTCCCTAACAGTTTTGTCGGTCTCGTTATATGATTCTTCCCCTCTTTCTTCTCCCATCCCTCCCCCTAGTCCATCTCTCTTTATCCTTCTCTCATCATTAGGAACAACACCCAAGTCTGTATATTGCTCAGTTCCTCCAAATGTCAACAGCTGAATGCAAACAGACCTACAGCTCGCAATCAGGCAATTTTTCTGGGCTCATTTACTGAGAATGGAGCTGGACAAGATTATGTCTGATGTATACATTCGAATGCAAATAGTACATTCCACATTTACCCATATTTAATGAATTTCTTCTTAGTTTAGAGTAGTTGATTTAGATGTAATCAAACAAGACAAAGGGTCATTTATCTCTAAGAGACTCAATGAATCAAACACAAATTTAGTCATTCTTTTCCTGCAAAAAGGAGTTTAAAAATCCCTCATGGCCTGTCTAAAATCTCCTTCTCCTTCTCTTTGCCAAGTATTTAAACACTGTAAATGGGGGAAGTGGGGAAAATGGAACACAGGCATAATTTACTTTGCACTTGCTGGCAGCTTCCCACTACACAGTAGGTAGGCATAAAAATACTTCCTGCAGCAGTCACACAGCAGCAATAGAACTCACAACTATTTTCACACATAAGTATGCTTGAGTTGTCCAGCAGTTGTTACCTACGTAAACCTGATAGGTTTCCTCTTCAAAGAGCTTAGTTCAAAGTTTTCAAAAACAAATTTTACATTAGGAAGAGCCTTCCTTTTTTTTATGCCCAAATGAAGGCACTTTTGAAGGTGACTGAGATTTTAGATACATGGCTTTCTTGATATTGGTTATAAAGGCATGTTATAACCTCTCTAGATAAATGGTCAGTCTTACTGCCCATACCCAGACCATTACTTCATGCAATGCTGGCTCTGATATCCACGCGATACACTTATGTATGAGTTGAGAAGAGTTTGGTTGTCAGTGGAATCTGGATCAAGTTCTTATATTACAAATAAAAGAATCAAAATAATTGGCACAGGATACTAGAAAAGGAGTACACAGACTGAGCTGAGGTCGTTACACCAAGACCACTTTTCAGGAAATCTTGAAATTATTATGAAGGCCAAAGTCTGTCTTCAGACTAATTATGAACTTACAAATTCTTGCTAGAAAGGGTATATTATTAACTGTCTTACTGTAGTACTTCTATCGTGTTCACAGATAAAATGGAAATCAGATTTTAAATTTCTTTTGAGCATTTGCAGGTAACCACAAGTCCCTCTACAGCTCAGCATAGTTCTCAAGTTCTCTCTGTAATTACCTTTAGTGCAAACTGTGCCTGAAATACAATTAGTAGCAAGCCAAGGAGCAAATCACTTTATTTTAATGGTAGCTACTGGGGGAAGAGGGGATGTAGCCTTAAGAGATGCAAGCAATCATATATATTCTATTAAGAAGATATCAAAGAAAAACTTATATTTTTCCTCCTACTTCTCTGAAATTAGTCTGTCAAATCATACTCACAGTTGCATACACAGTCACTTTAACTCAATTTATAATATTATTGAAAGGATTTTAAAACTTATTTTAAAGAAATTGGTTTTTTCCTGTCATAAAAGAATGTAAAATTAAATCATAACTTTCTTCTCATCCAATATCATTCTCATCAATTGATTTGTTCTGGTCACAAACACACTACTCTAAGTTTCCTCCTGCAAACAACTCTAAGTTTCCTCTGGCATCATTCGTGATACTCATTCTGTCTACCCCCTTAGTCTACTACTCCAGTCTACTCCTCTACTCTGAAAAATAAGCATAGAGCAAGCATTTATCTGCAGTAAGAGCTATGTGTGACTTCATGCTTGGCACCTTTGTGAATCAAGAGGACCAGACTGCAGACTTCAGTATTAAATCTCCTTTCTTGACAAAGTCATAACTTTATAATTAACAACATAGAAATGCTTCAGAAGTTCATACAAATACCTTTATAAGCAAGACCTGATAGCAACCTCTACAACTGCAACAGCTCCAGAAAATTAACAGAATACACAAAGTCTTCACATGAAAGCAGGTAATTTAAACAAAACATCCAATTAATCACTCCCTATAAGATAACTTCAGTGGTCATAAATAGCAAACAAGACTTCTCAATATAATCCAATTTGTGTTTGCATTTCTCCAAATCATATTACAATGTTAACTCATTAAGAAACAAGTTTACCTGTGTTCCTGTCAGGTAAAATGCAGCAATGCTTCTGCAGTATGCCAGGCAGAACCTGTGGCAACAAAGAAACAGGCGTTACTGTACATATATATTTTAAAATCACATGAAGAAGAGCCAATGATTGCTGGAACACTGCATTTGCATCAAATTAGCTATCAGGTGATGTAAATCTGAACTCCACTCATTAGGAACTGCAAACAGAGAAGAATCTTATAAAATTAGCTGCTTATTACCTGCCTGTAAAGTTAGTTTCACTTTCTCGCATTGACTACAATATCAAAAGTTGGGTAAAAGAACCCAAGACCAATATTTAAAAATGCTCTACTTAGAAAGAGAGTATGTTATCAGTCAATGATGCTGTTGTTCCTCATTTTGCACACGTGGCCCTGCAGTCACAGCATCTTGTCATAAAACACTCAGGTCCAAATTCCAAAGCACAGCATTTCCCTCTCCACACAGCCAGTTCCAGGAGACAACTCAGAACTCCAGAGTAGAAAACTGAAGGGAATAGGGACAGAGAAGATCCCAAGTTTGTGGTTCACCGCATCCACCATGCTCTGATGCTTCTGTCAGCCAGTGAGAAATGCTGCTGGAGTTTACCAGCACCTATAACCCTTTTCTTCACAGATATACATATTAAAATCACCTATTTTGGTACAGACAACCAACTTTGGTGGTCCTACCAGCAACAACCTGTACATGAAGCACACAATACCTCATTGCAATCCAACTTTTAAATCTACAATTTACACCCTGTATGATATCAACATCAGTAAAACTGTAGCTTAAACTTTAATGGCTTTTCTTGTCTTTTGTGGTTCCTGAGAAAAAACCAATTAAAAAGCACGCTCTGAGATGGCTTCTTCAAATTTTCCCTTGGAGGTCAACACACACCCTTTAAAGTCTGAAACTTAAAAAACCATACGTTAGTCTCTACAGACAAGAGGCCAGCACAGCCACTGTCAGGAAATCGTGGGCTTCTAATGTCTAAGAAGACATCAAGAACCATCACACTGGTTCTGAAAATTCAGGAAGGAAAATATTTTAGGGAATAGAGACATTTTTATTGTTCACAAAGAGCACTGTTTGGCCAAGGTTAATAGCCAGGGATGAGGCTGCTAAGAGACAGACATGTACAGCCCCTACAGCAGCACCCACGTCCCCATTCCTCCCTGCAGGACTTTTCCAGTACACACCTTCAGTACAACCAGGAGAACAAACACCTCAGTCTGTGTGTCCTCTAGCACAAGAAATCAAAGTCTTAAGAACCTTGCTGCACCATGCTTCCTCCTGAATGCACACATGCATAGGCAGGGCCATTGCAAAACGCTGCTTTTATTATAACTTCATGAGTCAGTCTGTGGCCAGGAGGCCCCCCTGAACAAAAAGGAAAGGGTACAACTGACAGGGATGAGAACAGTTTCCTCATCCAAGTCCTCTAAATTTTACAGAAGGCACAGTATTTACAAAAGTAATTCACTTGTTTGGGCATAATTCTAAAGTTAAACTTGTGGATAAAACATAAAAAAATATCAGCGTGCCTTACTCTGATTCACAGGCAGAAGGCAGCTTGCATTTTTGGAAGGACCAATAGCATAAATAACAATTGTCTGAAAACCACACTCATCATTCTACAGTGTTTCTAAATTTTGAAATTAAAAAAAATCAATATTTCTTGGAAGTACAATGTCATATGTACAAACTACAGCATTTTTCCTATAGCCATGGATATAAATAACAGCAGTTTTACAGGCATCGAAAGCATAAAAATTAGAAGCAGAGAACAAAGAAATTCTAAAATGAGCAGAGACAGTCTTTCAAAGCAGTGTAATACAAAGACTGAATTTTAAAAACACACTGTCTTATTCAGACATAAAGTAACATTTAGTTCCTCAGGAATCTGTCACATTTTCTTCCCCACATTCACGAACCATGGAAAAGCATTATAATTTATTATGAGCTCCCAGTTAATCAAACTAAGACTGAAATTACAGGAAAAGACAAAAAAGAGTAGATCTGGAGCAGCAAAACAACTTCAATGGGAAAAAAAAAAAAGCACTGGAAAATAATTTACCCTTCCTAGTAAACTGAATATAGATAAGAGACCAGTCATACTGAAAAGCACAGGCTGGAAAACATTTATTTGTCCCTTCCCTTCACTCTCCTAAGTGTTAAGTAGGCAAACAGTATGGCAAAGGCTTAAACAATGCTTCCTGCTCCCCAGCCCTTTAACATGTTTACCCTGCACAAAGCCAGTTTCTGGCTGCTAGGAGTTTGATATCAACCTCCCACTTACTTATCTACAGTATACAGATTTTTACACTGTACCCATCTCCATGGTACCCAAGAGCCTTTTCACACTGCTCTCCTCCCACTTTCTCCCCACTTTGTTTCTCTCCTCCCTAGGGAAACTGACAGGAGAATTCCTCAGCAAAACTGTCACCTTTCCCTCTACATGCCTCTCCTTCCCCCGCTGCTTTCCTTTCATTCATTTGCATATTGTAATACCCAGTTTATTGCTTAAAATGCCTAAAATGCTTTATGTCTCAGAGATTTTTCTTTAATTTCACAGAAAATCCCTAGATTAATCTTTGTTTCTTTTGGTTGTTCGAAACTTTACCTACACAGGCAATTTGAGTGAGAATCTTCACCCAAAGCAGATTTGGAGTGATTTCTGCTGTAGAAATCAAAACACGGGAGCAAATAGAGAGATTTACATGCAGAGTGGGTGGGGAAAAAAGGCAAAAAAGAAACCGGTTTCAATTATGTTAACTGATGATTTAACCTTCAGTTGTTTTATAAGCTCTCAGCTGGGAGTTAAGGCATTGCAATACTAAATTAAAACTGGACTCATAGATGCAGAAACAGAATAAACAATACAGCAGGTGGTATGTCCTTAACATCAAGGTGCTTCCCTAGTAGTAGGCAAATTAACTGTGGTCCACATATATAGCTAGGCAGACACATGTGGCAGGAACATAGTCTTTGCTTATGGTGCCAAGTTGAAAGTATCCTCCAATTTGATGAAAAACACTAATTTTTGTTGTTGGATATTGATTTGGACCTATTTACATTTGTTTTCACAATAAATATATAGCTGTCATAATTAGTGTTCAAATTTTAACCTGTAGCTTTATAATACAGGTACTCAAAAAGCTCCTCAGAACAGCACAGGGTGGTTACATAGCTGTTGCAGTTCAGTAAAGATCATATTTTTATGTGTTTACCCAGAAACTTACCTTCAATTTCTTAAAAATAAGACAGATGAGTCCTCTCAGTGATTAGTATGCAATATTTTTTTTAGAGTGGTTTAGCAAGAACTAGAATTAATTCCTAAAAAACATTTTAAATTTGGAAAGCACTAACCCCAAACCCACTAAAAAAACAAAAAAACAAAAAAAAAAAAAAAAAAAAAAAAAACCAACCAAACCACCACTTTTACCAGAAGCGGAGAAAAATGAGAATGGAGAATTAATTTCTACTATGGAAATAATGCCTCTGACTATGATTATCTATTTCACTTTAAAAGATCTGTCTGCCAACGATGTCAGTCCTCTCTGTGGGTTCTGAATGATAAAATTTTTGCTCTCTTATCACTGCTTTTAAGATGGCCAGTAGTAAAAATGAGCTGGATACTCTTTTCCCCTCTCCATTTACATTTCTTTCTGCTGAAAAATAAGTCAACTGAAAATTAATGTTTCAGAGGTCCAAATTTACAGAACATCACACTCAGGAGTCCAAGTGCTTGAGAGATGAAATTTGAGGTAGAAATTAACAAGGATTTATCCTGTGATTTGCAACTTGCCAGAAGGAAGGAAGCTCAACTTGAATTTCGGGTCCAAGCAGAGACAAGATATTTTTCTGCTTTTTTACATCCTAGAAATCCAGTGATCCCAAAGACTAGGAAGTCAAAATATACCCTTTTTGCCATGCCAGACACACAGATTCTCTTCATGGCCCTTGTGGTCACGTTCAAACATTTCCAAGGACTGCCTCTGAGAGAGCCGCTTGTGCTCCAAACCTCCCTCCCCCAGAAAACTATTAAATATAGCATGTGAGGCATTTTGACTGCAATAATACGGTAACATTCAGAAGAAAACATATCAAAAATATACTGGGAAAATCCACATCAATTTATAAAATTCCAGAGAAAACATATTCCAGAATTTGAGCTTTACTCATACACCAACAGCTGGAAAGAAATGGTCCTTGGGCAGAGTCAGCCACCAAGGGTGCTTTACATCTTCTGTGGCAGCAGTATAGTACCGGAGAGAATTCAGATTTGATATTTAAGTGTGATCCAGTGAGTCAGTTCCTATCTTTTTGTCTTTCAAATGATTTGTTACTTCTTTGGAAAAGAGAGACACCTCCTAGACCTTGCTACCTGCACTGCTCTGTGCTAAGCATTGCTGTTTTCCCACCATCTGCACAAACCTCATGGAAAGAATTATGACTGTTTTCATTCTAAGGATCATATTCATTCCATCTCTGTATTTGTTTTTCCTTATATTTGTCTAAGGGCTTTTGTTTTAGGCAATATTTCTTTGTCAGCTACTATAGAGACCTTTTTGAATAATGTTTGTAGCTAAAACTTAAACCACTGGAAATCCTGTGCTCACAGTCCTTTGCCTCCAATCATTACAGAGGTGTATTATATTTTTGTTTTCCCTTTTTTTATTGTTTCTTTCTATTTTGGACTTCATACCTGAGGATTTTAGATGTCTCTGTCCCACTGACATGTTACAAGAAGGTCCTACTTCTCTGGAACCCATTCACTGCTGCTTCTTAAGCAGAAAGGAAGCATTTGGGATTTAGCTGTTCACAGCAGCTAATTATGTACTATGTCTGTAAAGGTGTCTGACTTCAGACAGGGTGTAAAAAGTAGGCAAGGTTTACTGTTCACAAGCTGTTGGGTGACACAAACCATCATAAATCAAAAGTTAATCATTAGAGCATTACAGTAATTCTTTCAGAGCAGACAGGCTCATGCAAGACAAGGGGGAACAGTTTTAAACTAAAAAAGAAGAGATTTAGATTAGATATTAGGAAGAAATTCTTTACTTAGAGGGTGGTAAGGCACTGCAACAGGTTGCTCAGAAAAGTTGTGGATGCTCCATCCCTGGACTAGTTCAAGGCCAGCTTGGATGGGGCTTTGACCAGCAACTTGGTCTAGTGGAAGGTGTCCCTGCCCAGGACAAGGGGGTTTGAACTTTAAGGTCCCTTCTAACCCAAGCTATTCTATGATTCCATAATGATTCTATGCAACCAGGTGGTTAAGTGCTGCATCAAGTTATTGCCTTCAGCAATCTAAAAATATGCAGTTGGTTCAATCTACCAAATCTGAACTTCATTCCACTCCCACAAACATAATTATATTTGGTTAAGCTTTTAAAGGGGCACCTAGGGAGTGTATTAATAAATACCTGTTATTGTTTCTGTTCTTCTGCAAACTCAAAAGATAACCTCAGATTACCAGTGTGTCTTCTGTATCTCACTTGACCCTGTTCTTGATACAACCTACACCAGCATCAGTAACAATTCCAAGTTACTCCTAAAATGAGTCCTTGAAATATCTGGCTCTGGAGGAAGAGAGCACAGGACCAGAGGCACCTGCCCTCCCAAGCCATTTGTGTTCCCTGTCAGAGCAACACAGACCCTGCTTATAATGGCAAAGCTAGCACAACTAGAAAATATTAAAATACTAAGACTTGATATCTTTTTGTCTCTCTGGTACCGCTGAAAATAGTAGAGATTTTGCAAGACCTTTCAATCATTCCCTGTACGTGGTCCATTTCTCTGCCCTCCTGAGGAAACCACCTTTCCTCTTAGCTCCTGATGAGTTGCACCCTGCTGCAAAAGCAGTCTGTGCCAAAATGTCTCCCACCCATGGTGGTGGGAAGTAAGAAGCCTGTCTTGTCAGTTTATTTCATTGTATTCTGATTAGATGGCCAAGACTTGTCCAATTACGTTTCTTCAAGATTTTACTAGATTGCTATTGTCCAGTGTCCAGTTTCACATATACACCAGTGAACCTTCATGTTAATTTAATGTAAAAACAGAACTTGCTAATAATTCATCTGTTTTGTGGGGTTTTTAGTATCATCCTCTACCTTAGTCCACCATTCCCAATTAGATATCAAGAACATAAATAAAACATGGTGATTTTGTGGAAGGGAGAAGCTACACTGAAAATAGATAAATCATGTTGGCCATATATCAAATACAATCTCAGAAATATTTGGAAAACATTACAACACCCATACTAATATATGTTCTTTCGGATTGCATTACATCTCAAAAAATGGAAATTCTCTACAACCCTTTCCATGATTAAAGGAAGCATTGGCAGCAACAACTAAAGCAACATTTTCTTAGTAGAGTTTTCATCTAATGGTGACAGACATTTAAGTAATGAGGAAATTACTGACTGCATTTTCCATTTTGTACATCTGAATCAAAACTAAGAGAAAGAAACTCTAGAAGAAGGGGTGTAGCGTTACAACAACCCCAGATAGCATAGCTGATCTCCATGCACTATGATTGACTTTGTTACTCCTTCTATCCAAGTCACCATGAAAAGTAAAGCTGAAACACAGGCTTGATAATTTTTTGATGACCCAGGGAAGAAAACATGACAACCATTATGACACTTTTAAGTGTAATGTTAGCATGAATCTGTATTAGCATGAACTAATTATAATTGCCCTAAAATTAACAAGCACTTATAAACATGAATCTTTTAAAAGTTATCATCTGAAGTATAATCCCTCCATGTAGCTTTCATAGGAATATAATTATCAGCCTAAATAGAGTAACTAGGCAAGCCTGTGGGGAAAAAACTTATGTAGACTGGAATTAGCAGCACATCTAGCTCTGAAGTGACTCAAAATAATACCCTAAGACAGTCTTTTCATATTTAATACTCTAGAAAAATAAGTGGTGGTACTGGCAACAGCCACAAACCTTATTTATTTCTGACTTTCACTTCAGTATTTAGACACTTAGAGAACAATACATCAGTAGCAACAAAAAACTCCTTTCACTTGTCACAAGTTTACACTCCTGACTGACAGAACAAGACTTTGCTATAGTGATCTGTATACTTGTGATCTCTGGGTCCAATTACCATAATTGGCTGCACTCATAAGAGAATCCACAAATTATTTAAGATGCATCAGACTAAACATAGCATGATAAATACAGGTCTATTTGGAACACTTCACTTTGTTGTTCATATAATTGCACCATTGCACCATTGTCCAAAACTATGACTTCAAAAATCTGGAACAAACAATGTCAAAGTTCTCTGAAGCTGAGAGATGATGACCCCTCAAAGTGCTCTGAATCTGTGAGACAATTATGTTGTCCCTCCCAGGCTAACATTGCTAGAAGGAAGAGACCAAGACTGTTCAATTGATGCCTTAATTCCTTTTTCCAAAAGCAAATGAATAGGAGAATAAACTTCAGGATAAAACCAACTGCATTTTCAACTTTCTTTCAGATGAAGTATTCCTAACCAACTCATCCAATATACAGTCATTACATACACATTAAGCAACCAACATAAACAAATTCACTTTTCTCCAATCAGACCTGAGAAACAAGCTTTGGTGTAAAACAGAAATCACAAACATTTCTTCTGTTCCCACCATGAGCAGCACAGGCATCTCCTACCTAATGGCAATAACCTAGATGCAAGATACCCTGTCTCTGGAGTGATAGAAATAACTGTAGCAGATTACTAACAGTCCAAAAGTTGGTCACAACTTTCCACAGACACTCTGAAGAGGCAAGAGCCCAAGCCTTGTCTTGTGCTGAAGGGGGGATGGCCAGAGACTACCCTCAAAGCAGGGACTGACAAAAACCTCCCCAGTGGTGGAGGGTGGCAGCTGGTGATTTTCAGGTGCTGGAAGGTGACTGAGCCTTGGCCACTGGTCACAAAAAGGATGTAAGGGGTAATAGTGGTTGGATATTCCTTTCTGTGCAGACACTTACCTTCTGACTGGACCAGCAGTCTCAGGAGTTTGCTACTTGCCTGGAGTCCAGGTCCTGCATGTCCTACAGCAATTGCAGAGGTTCACCCAGCTCCTGCATTACACCCCTGCAGGGTGTAATGGGCATCCAGAAGGGTCACAGAAGGGAACATTTAACTGGATACAGTAAATCCATGGGGCTGGATGGAATACATCCAAGAGGTCAAAGATAATGACTGTGAGTCCTCTCCCTGTCATTTTTAGAAGGTGGTCACCTTCTCAGGTCAAGAGATAGGGGATCCTGAGCCAGAGAAGAGAAGGCTAAAGAATTGCACTGAAAGCATTATGGAGAAGACAGAGCCAGACTCTCCCCATAGCTGCACAGTGAAGGGGCACAAGGCAGTAGCTTTGCATTGCAGTAAAGAAAATTGTGACTGGACATCACGAAAAAAACCTACAAGAGATTTTTATTTTTTTTGTGTGTGGAATCTCCATTCTTTAAGATTTTTAAAACTCAGATAAACAAAGCCCTGAGAAACCTGCTCTAATTTCGAAAGTAGCCTGCACTGAGCAGAGACTTGGACTTGATGACCTCCAGGAGTCTCTTCCAACTGAACTTATTTCAAAATTTTTATATATTAAATGTAATGTATTGATACAGTCAAATATCACTTTAAAATGTAAGATTAAAATGCATCAGTTCCTCCATCCACCTTCAAATATAATTTTAACTGGCATATGTAATTTCTATTTCTACTAATGAATCTTACATTTGAATAGTGAGGACATTTACATCCACCTGCAAAACTCAAACACCTCATAGAAGCATGGCGGCTTTAGGAGACAGCTAAAGACAGGTATTCCCCCAGAAGTTACAAAATAGTCATCCCAGTGCTGTAATTGTTTAATTCATTGAAGAATAAGCCATAGTGAGTTATTTGACACAAGAAGTCAGATTTATTTATCTTTAAGCATCTGACTGAGTTTTGAACAAATAAAAATTCTAGAGCTTGATATATAGTGGAGCAGAACAAACATCTTCATTTTCATTCTCTAAAAAATACAAAACAAGATAGTGACTGTTCCTTTTTTCTCCCTGCCCTAATCTATTTAGATACAAAGGATTTATGGGCTTTGCAATGCCTGGACTGCGAGGTCTCCTAGTTGGAGAGGATGATACTCCAGTGGCAGGAATAAACAGTGAGGTAGCAGGCATGGAAGCAGTCCCCTCCTCGGGGAAAAGGACACCCAGATATTACTCTTGTTATTGTAATACCCTGAGGGTCCAGACCAAACTGGTGCAGGTAAAAGTCCCTATGGAGCAAGGCTACACCAAATCACATCAAATGCTTTCAGACTGGGTAATTTTAAGCCCTTTAGCAGATAGGTCCTGGCTCCCTTCCTGGGGAGTTGTAGAATATGTTTTTATTGTGGCTTGTCACAAGAGATCTTTTTAATGCACAATATCAATAAATTATGTGATTCAAAAGCAGAGATTATTGAGAAAATAATAATATACACGAGGTAAATGCCAGGGAATCCCAAGTGATATTTCTTCTTGCTGCTCTGGAATCGTATATTAGATTTATGTGTGAAGCATATGGATCTCAAATATTTTGATACCTGTATTTGCACTGCAGAAGCATTAAACCAGTAAAATTGAGTAATAGTCCTTCTGTGTAACTTTTTTAGAAAGAAACCAATCTTCATTAAAAATGAAAGTTTATAGTTTTGTGCTAGGACTTGGCAACAAAGCTCTCTCAATGGCCTGCTTTATTCTTCTGTGTAGGAATCACAGGCATGCAAAGATATTCCTTTCAAAAATCATGAACAAGGTGACAGCAGACTTTTTAAGTATAAAAGTTAACACAAAAAAAATTAAAAAGGAAACATCCTAACTGGTTACCTGCATTTATGGTGCTAGTATCACAGATCTTTCCTGCTGAAGCAAAGAATAACTCATGTACCAGAAGTGGGGAATCATTACTTCATCTAGCAAGGAAGTTACCTCATGTTTTATTATTTATTAGTAGTTTAGCTATGACATATGGTTGCTTTTAGAAGCTATTTGATAAACCCAATTTCAAGTTTATTAATAGCTAAAAATAGATGCCACCTATATATGTGGGGGAAAATGAAGTCCCCACTGTATTAGGACCAGAGTCTGTTAATACTATTTCATATTACGTGTAAAGGGCAGCTTTTATACATTTGCTGCTTTGGAGAAGTTGAGACTCTAGACATTAGTAGCACTCTCTATCCTTGATAGGACAACGGCTCAGATAAATCAGATGTCTAGCCATTTCCCTTGGACAGGTAGAAGATGACCTGAAAACTGGGGACCAGGCATAGTTTTTCCAACTGTTGCTTTGTTGTTCCACGTAAGTCAAGTCCACTCAGTCATCTTTTGGCCCAACACACAAACGGAAGTAGCAGCATGCTACAGAATCCATGCATACACAGAACTGGGACATTTCCCTCCTGAAGGGCAACTGCAAGTGATGGCAGAAAAACAGAGAAGGAAGGGCTATTTTAGGAATACTTATTTCATAGGTTATACACATTTTTCATGCAAAGAGAACAAACAAAAAGGATGCTGTGCCTCGTTCATGCCCTTGGCAATGTTTGATAGCACAGGGGGATATAGATTTCAGAACACAAAGCAACTACCCACACCTCCTTCCCCAATGAGCAGGTATTTGTATGGAAATAATAGCTTTCTCTTTAAGATAGAAACATTACCCATGTTTCATTCAATGCTGAACAATAGGATAGCTTATTGTGAGCTCCAGTCACCTGGGGAGGTTTTGCTGAAGGTGGGATAAAACAAGGATAGGTCTCAGTAAGCAGGTCATAATTTTTTCAGTCACAGTTAAACAGTTTTGCTTCCAGCAAGGATTGCTGAGGTACAAGACTGCATCATCTGTGCAGTCAGCCTCTGAGAACACAAAATGGGAAGAGCTGTAGGGCAGTTTTAATCTGTGAGCTGATGACATAACACAGTTAAAACTATGTAGCTTCATTACATTGCTCTAATCTTTGGTCAGTTTAGTGTCTACATACCACTAGATGACCCAAAGATGCATACAAAGAAAGGATATTTTTGATGCCTATAAAAGTGGAAAGTAGATGTAAAACATATAAATATGCCTATTTCTCTGCAGTTGATGCTCTTCCAGTGCTATGGAAGGAGCCAGGGGAGCCTGGGGAATCCCCAAGAGAGTTACAAAGCCAGCAGTCATCAAAGACCTGATACACTCTTGGGGATAGTCTTAAGTGAGCACTGGAGACGACAGTGCTGCCTCAGCTCTTGAGATAGAAGCAACAGAGACACAACTTATCAGCAGTATGGAAAACTGAGTTGCAAGTCAAACGTCTGCCAAATAGAGATGGTAGAATCTTATCTTTTAAAAGGCTTCCACAAGCAGTTATTGTGAGACTACATTCATCTCTGATGAAGATTTTCTTGATTTTGCACAATTAGCAGAATGTTACTCATACCACGAAGAGCTCTACAATTTACATTTCAGAGGTCTTGCAAAAAAAAAAAAAAAAGGAAATTCCTGCCTCTTCGCCTCTTTGCTAATAGTCATTTAAGTATTTTGTACAAAGCAGAATTACTTTCACAGAAAAATGTCCCCAGTTTTAGAACACTGGAGTGGGAGAGAACTCTCAAACTTCTCAGAGGAGTATTTGGACCTGTGCCACCTACGTCCCAGGACAACATGCGAAGTACTCCTTTAAGAAGAAACAATTACCCTGTTCTTCAGCTCTCTATGTTTTGGGGGTTTTATAAGGCTTGCAAGGGGCAGTGGGACTGCACAGCGTTAATTAGTTTTCTGATCAGGACAAATTTTTTACTGTTTTTATTTTTTTTTTTGTGATGTTTCTAGGGTCTTCATTGGCCATCAGAGAAATAACCACATGAACTGGTGGAAAGGTAGGGGAACATTGTTTTGTTGGTAAATGTATATGTGGAATGACTGACCTTTTATGTATGCATTTTTTTAACTAGAAGCTGAAATAAATGTAGTTTTAAGGGATTTTTGTTTTCTTTCTGTCTTGGCTATCCAGTTGAAATAGCTTGTTTTCAGCTTGTTTGTTTTTATTTCTTCCTTTCATGTTGCCTTCAAGGAAATGTCACTTCTCAAGAACAAAAGGTTAAGTCACGCAATGCTGAACTATATAATCAGTCTGCTTGACAAGCCTCGGCTGCTGAAAATATTAAAGAATGAGCACCCAACTAGTAGACAAGCCATCTCCATTGACATAAGTTCCTGTTTCAGTGTTTTAATTATTCTCATGGGTCATCTCATCTTCAGACACGTCAGCACTGATGTTACCTCATCACTGGTAAAGACCAGCAATATGGTTTTTTTTCAAACCAGAATCTAGAATTAACCATGAAATTGCTTGAGTCTGTCCCAGTTGCACTGGCTTGGTGAAAGACTACAGGGCTCTGTCACTCACTATTTGTATTGCTTACTGTAGACAAAATATTATTAAACAAGCTACCAAAAATGTTTTGACACCAGACAAGATCCCAAAGTATAAGTGGCCTGTTTATTCAGACAAATATCCTGTACAATGAATGCAACATCCTACTGAACTTCAGACTGCCTTAGATCAATCAGTTTTTATTATTGAAATGCAAAAAGCCATGAGGTAACTGCAGCTAATTTGCTGCTTGGAGTGCTTGTTATGAAAAGTTGGGTGTTTGTTGCAATCAATACAGATAACAGAAAAAATCAGAATGCAGTCAAATGCTAGGAGTCTTTGGATGTTTCAAAATATCACCCTAGATTCTTTCAATTTTTAAATTGTTTTTAATTTTCCTGTGATTATTTTATACTATCCCATGGAAGCAATGGCAATTAATTTTGTTGATCTCATTTAAATACCAGGAGAAGATATTTTAATCTGTGAATAGAACAGAAGCATTATTGCTATGTGACATAGTGTGGAAATTCATATTAATGCAAATGTGTGGGAAAAAAAGTGTTAAATAAAATAAAGTACTACTTCAGTACCTGTGGGTATTTCCCTTTGACCCATCTTCAGGAAAGGATGCTCCTTTACATTCCATACTGATTTTTGTGACAGATAAGTAAATGCTTTCTGCCTTTTGAAGGTGACCTGCTATTTGCTGTCCATATTTTTTCATATCTAAAATAACAAGACCAGGAGGAAGAGCAAAATTACATATATGATCACACAAGGCAATCTTTTCTACATTGCGTTACTGATGAAAATTTGTTTTATAACCTTCCTTATATTCACTTGTGAAAATAAATAATTAATTCATGCTGTAGCCCATTCAAATTAATGTATATGACATGGTCTACTCTTGATCACAAAAAAAGTGCCATGAATGCGGGTCCACTCTGCAGTGCTGTATTCCTCACTAACATGTATTGTGCGCTTATCATCCCTCCTAACAAATTTGAACAACTGGAAACGGGAAACAGACACTTGGCATTCTTTGTTGGAATCAGACATTTAAAAACAAGGCAAACACAAAGTCTGAATGTGATTACAGATTGAACAACAGGCATCGGGGTGAAAAAATGTAGTAAGCCTTTGTTTGAGGTATTTGCCCAATAACATCAGAATAGTGTAAGATTCACAAAAAATTACATATCACTGGAGGAAACATGTAACAAAATATCATTAATTAGCCTCATAATAATCCAATAAGTACTCCAGGGGTCATATGTGTTTGCTCTTTGACTCAGCACACAGATGCTCATTACAGTTCAGTATTTTGTTGTGATTAATATCCATTCAAAAGTCACTTACTTGAGTCCTGATTCAGCAGTATGCCCACATTTAATCACATATTTAACTGTAAAATATATGCTTTAGTATTTTTTTGGGTTGCAGCATAGACATAATTACTACTAAAACTATTATCAAATTAATAAATATTTAAATTAGTGAATCTAATAATATTTACCAGATACATGTTTGGGTCATAACTTCAGAACCAATGTGTATTTCAGCTGAAAAATTTAACACAGAAGTACATAATAAAAAAAGTAAACAACTGTCCCCATTTGCTACCATTACATATGGATAGATAGGCATGATGCTGTCAACAGTACCCATGCAGTTTATATATTTGGCACTTCCTGCATCACACTGTGCATCCCAGCCTGTCTTGCGGTGGCCCTGAGCATGGTTTATTACATCCATGACATTTTTGGAGCCTTTTGCTGAGAAACAGAAATACCAGACTGGACACTAGAAGATTACAACTAATTGTCTACTGGTTGGCTTCATTGGTATCTTTATGTTTTAGTGTCTAAGGGCAAAATTCATCCTTCAGGCACCTTTGAGAAAAGGATGAGGAAAAGTCCCTAAAGCAGAAGCAGTCCCATGAGGATGCTCTGCAACTACAGAACTGCATCAACAGCAACAGCTTCTGCTGACTCAGTTACACTGGAGCAGGTGGGTCTGGAACAAGAGGACAAGCTTTGCCAAGTGTATAAAGGAAAACAGGAATATATAGTGTATGTTCCCATACATGTGTTTATAGTTTTCACTCCAAAGTTTTTTACTAAAGTAAAAAATGATGACCAAGAAGTTGTAAGTAACTTACTTATAATTTTTAAACTAATGCTAGTTATAGCGACTATATTTTTGATGCCCACTAATGCAAATGAGATGATAATTTGGCCCTACTCTAAATTCAACAACACAGGAAACGCAGAAGAGAAAATCAAATGTGCAGCACCATTCCTGGGATCTGGGAAAAATGTTTTGCTCTCTGCTGCTTTGCCCAGCATAAGCACAAAGAAGGGAAAACCCCCATAAAGTTCAAATAATTCAATGGTCAAACTTGGCTCTATCAAGTGATGCAAATCAGCTAAAGCATAAAAATTAATCTGGATATGATTCCAAGTAACCCAATAGTCTTTCACAGTATCAGTACATTACTAATGACATTTGTTACAGTAACAGTATTAATAATCTTTTGTTCTTCTACTTTAAGAGGACATTTCTGATTTACTATGGTGAAGGATACTACAACAGACTACCGGTGTTTTTTTTTCAAGGAGAGGTGATCGGGTAAACCAGAGAAGCACATAAACTTTGAATGCACAGCCTAAAGCACCAGAATTTTTCATGCTTTCTGATACTTCATGTATTTTTTCCAAACATGTAATTAACCTATATATTTCCATATACACCTTTACATTCTAAATGGTATCCTAGATACGTTATTCAATAAACCCTAAAAATAGTAGCGTAAATATACAAAACAGTAACTCCTTCATCTTCCCACATTTTTAACTGATTAGACAACATTATAGCTTTCACAGAAGCAAATACTATAATTAAGTCTATCAATTTCATTACAACTTCACTATTTTCATCCTCTCATCTTCCTTCTCCAAAATTATCCTTCTATAGCTGGTTTCATCCAAAATAGCACCTGGAATGCATGATTGCAATTTGTGGCTTATTGTGAAGGCTGTTTTTAGAAAGCCCATTAAACACCTGTTCATCCCTGTGAATTGGGCGTACAAGATAAAAGAAAACAAAGAGGGGCTCACATGCAGCCTTGGGGATGGGCTGCTTTGGGAAGGTTGCTGTGGTTCCTGCAGTCCCTGCCCCTCTCTACCCACACTGTCTTTGTTGCAGAAGTCACACCTGCCTGGGAGGAGCTCAGCTATCAGATCATCAAGCAGCAGCTGCTGAGCAGCCCCTATTTGCAGCACAGAGCGCTGGGAGGTGACTAAAAGCGATGAGATGATGCCATGATGCTGCTAGCAGAAGAGGCTGTCCTACTCCTCCTGCCTGCTGCCCAGGCACCTTTTCATATGCTCATTTGGCTACTTATTCTGCCCAATGCTAAGCCCCTTCAGTTCACACAGCTGGCAGAAAACAAATCCAGAAATAAATGAAAAAAATAGTTAATTTCTGCTGGCATACTGAGCTAGATCTTAGCCTCAGAGAGAGAGCAGGACTGCACAAGTAGGAATGAGAGGGACAGGAGGCAGAGAAGAACCCTCTCTTATGTCAGCAGGACCAGTGGCTTGAGAGAGAGGAGGTCAGTGCTCTCTTCTGAGCTCACCCTGAGTTAACCAAGCACCTATTTCAACAGTAAACGCTTATGTTAGATATTTAAAAGTTAGACCAAGCCCTTTAGAGAGGACAGGCCCAGAACTGAGAGATAATAATCTCAGTGGGAAGGTGAGGACAGCAGGCAGGCAGAGACAGGCCAGGGCAGAGAACCCCCTTGTCTGTCTGAGTTGAGGCACTCACAATGACACCTCTTCTCTTGAGAGAAATTTAAAAGAGCTTAAACTTAAACCATCAAAATTCAACAGAAAAGGTAAATAGTTACTTTGCAAGAATTGGAAGGCTAGAGCAGAGTCCAGAGAATTTTCAGCTGCAACTTTTTGCTCAGTGCCATGAAAAGCAGCAACCAGGTCTGGTGGCATCAAACACTCCTAAGAGGAACCCACATCAGAGTCCTCACACAGTCAGCTACACTTTGATGGGTACAAAGGTCATTTGTCAAAGTAGTGATATGGCCAATAGCAATGTATTTTCAAAAATTTCAAACTGAAAATCAACTTTCTATTGAATTATCTTCACCCAGTACCAAGGTTGCCATTTTTCCTTAAAACATACCTGAGTTTTTTCAGCCGACATGGACAGTGAAACTACTCTGCAGGAATGATTCCTTCATGTGAAAAATTTTGCTGTGCTCTGTAAGCATAAAAGGAGTTAGAAAGTTATGTCTGAAAAAGTGTATGTCCCTCATGAGACTGCCAAAGGAATTTATGTTCCATTTATGAAATGTGGGTGATGTTATAAAACTGTCGTACCACTGAAAGCCTTTATGTATGAGAAATCTGCTATTTCTGGTAGCATTTCTGTCATTTAGCTCCCAGGTCAGAGATGGCGAACAAATTGTTAGATGTAGAAGATATACACAATAGGTGAGATAGCTGAGAAACACAAGGCAGGATAAGGACTAGGCATGACTTGGTAAAGCAGTTCCCTAATGTTTTATTTAGACAGAACATTTGAGGCAGTGAAATTTCCCTGGATGGCTTCCAGATTTTGGTCAGTGACTATCTAATTAAAAATAACCAAGGCCGGTCTGGAAACAGGAATCAGAGCTACATGCCTTTGGTCCCAGAGGAGAGCCCTGAACAGACAGCAAAATCTTCCTTATCTTCTCCTGGAGAGCAGCTTAATTTCAAAAGAAATGCAGTGCAGAGTTTTTCTTCTCTAAAATGACCCACAGCAGTTACAAGATTTATTATGACTCATGTTTATACCTCCAAGGGCTGAAAATTAGACTTCCTCAGCTGCCAGGGACGGAAGCTACTTCATAATAAGCTGGGGCTTAGATATACCCTGTGACTTCATCTCCGAGAGACAGTCGCCTGACTTCAGATCCTTTTGGGTCTGAACCCAAGAGTCTTAAGTGCATTTCCCTTGCTGCACTTACCTAACATCCTTCCTAAGTCAACCACTCCAAAGCTGTGTTGCCGGTGTATTTTGGTTCTGAAAAAATCTCCGGAGCAGTTAATTAGGGGTGAGATAAGAAAGGGTTTATTTGCCAAGGCAATAGGTGATATAGACGCGCGCGCCGGCCGTGCCGAGAGGTTACATTTTATAGCATTATCCATCCAATCCCAGATGTGTCCACCCTTTGGCCCTTCCTCTGGACCGCCCCGGGCCCTCCCCCTGAGAATTGGGTCTGGGGTCTTTTTGGGACCACCTACTTCATCATCTTCAGCTTCATCAGAGTACAAAGGGTATACTGTCACCTAGTTTTTGACCGTACTCTGTGGTTTAGGCCCTGATACGCTGTTCTCCAAACAGTCTAGGCCTTTACCTTGACAAAAGACTAAACACTGCTACTGGATTCAGGGGTAGGTTGATATAGAAGGCATAGAATGGGGTAAAAGGGTTAGGGAATGTGTAAACAAGGGAAAGGAACAAGGGACAGAGGGGTTTCTGCTTTTAAAACCTACCTATAAAATTTACAAGTCTTATAACTATTAGAAAAATAAAAAACCATTAGGGGCTTAAGGCATCAGTTCCCCCCTTAGAGACTGGACAAAACCCAAAGGTCTTTGTCCAATCTCTACTACCTACACTTACAACAACTATAAAATCGGTGTATGCAGTGAGCTATTACACTAACACTAAGTATATACAATACTAAGATAAACAGTTGTTTCATCCATGTCCAGTTCGGTAACCATGAGGTGAGTTTGTTGAGGACGTCTCCTAAACCTAGGGAGACATCATCCAGAGATATCTGATGAAAAATTTCGGTTTGATTTCGAATTGAGGCCAAATCATTATTAATTCTACCAGTCTGATCTATGTAAGAACAGCAGCTGGTATTGATGACTTTACACACACCTCCTTGTGAGGCTAGCAAAAAATTGAGGGCCATTCTATTTTGTTAGGGGCCACTCACTATTCTCATCGTCAATTGCTGGTACTTGAGTACAAATCCAGCATTCCGTTTTTCGGAGAATTTTAGATACGTTTTGGACTAGGGCCACATGCAATTTTTGGTCCCAAACTCGGTTCATGGTTACCGGTTGCATGAACAGAATACACAGAACAAGCAGTCTATTCCACATCCTCGTCGTCGGTGTCTGGTTCTGTCTGGTTGGTTGTTCCAGGAGCTGATGCTTTCTTGACTCTAGAGTAGTGGAACCAGGGTTCTCTGCCAGCAACTTTGACGGAGGTGAGGGAGGTCAGCAGGACTTGGTAAGGTCCTCTCCACCTGGCTCTCAAGGGGTCACTGTTCCACCACTTGACGTAGACCCAGTCTCCTGGCTGGAATGGGTGAGCAGGGGTGTCCAGTCCTATAGGTCTGGATAACTCAATGACCTTCTGCAGCTTCTGCAAAGTAGAGCCTAAAGCAATCAAATATTTTTGTAAATCGGCTCTCCCCCTTAAGTGTACATCCCCTGGTACGTGTGGTGCCTGATATGGTCTTCCATATAATATTTCATAGGGGCTTATGTTATCCCTCCGCCTCGGCTGGATACGAATTCTCAGCAGAGCTAGTGGCAAAGCCTGAACCCAGGACATAGATGTTTCCTGACAAATTTTACTAATTTGCATTTTCAAGGTGCCATTCATTCGTTCAACTTTGCCACTAGCCTGAGGTCTATAGGGGGTATGTAGGTCCCAGACAATTCCCAGGATGCGGCATACTTCTTTTACTACTGTCGCAATAAAATGTGTTCCTCTATCTGATGCCATTCCTAGAGGAACCCCAAACCTTGGAATTATGTGGTTTAGTAAAGCTTTTACCACTTCCCTTGCTGCATTAGTGCGACAGGGGTATGCTTCAGGCCATCCACTGAAAGTGTCAACTAGTACAAGGATGTATTTGTACCCCCCCCATGGTGGTAACTCAGCAAAATCTATTTGCCAGTAATCTCCGGGTTGGTCTCCAGCTTTTGTTACCCCTAGTACCACTCTCTTTGATGTATCTGGATTATTTCGTTTGCAGATCTCACACTTACCTACCGTAGACTGCACAGCTTCGGTCATATTTGTTCCTATTACTGTTTTCTTTAGATGTTTCAGGAGATTTTCCGTTCCCCAATGGGTAGCCTCATGTTCCTGTTGAGCTATTTCCCTAAGGAGCGGTGGTGGGACTACAACCTGCCCGGTAGGGGTAACAGCCCACCCCCCTTCTTTGATTTCAGCTTTCAATGATTTAATTAGCTGATTGTCTCTCTCATCATACTTAGGGGTGTATTTTGTCAAATCAATTTCTTTCTGTGGCACTACTGCCAAGATGCCTTTTTCTGCAGCCCTTTTTGCTGCTTGATCAGCAAACTGATTTCCCAACTCGGGAATTGTTTTCCCCTTCTGGTGGGCCCTACAATGCATAATAGCTACCTCCTCTGGTTTCCAAATACTCTGCAGGAGTGCATGGATTTGGTCTGCATGCTTGACTCCACTGCCTTGGGCTGTCAGTAGTCCTCTCTCCTTCCAGATGGCTCCGTGGGCATGTACAACACTAAATGCATATTTTGAGTCAGTCCAGATATTTACCTTCTTTCCTTCACTCAGTTCCAAGGCTCTTGTCAGTGCAATTAATTCTGCTTTTTGGGATGACACATCTGCTGACAAGGCTTTTGCCTCGATCACTTCATCTCTGGTTGTTACTGCATACCCTGTGAAGCATTTACCATCTCGCATGAAGCTGCTTCCGTCTGTATACAGTTCCCAGTCTGCGTTTTCCAGGGGCTCATCCTTCAGGTCTGGTCTGCTGGAGTAAGTCTCCTCTATAGTCTGCAAACAGTCATGCTCGGGGACACTGTCAGTTAGTGCTGAAGACAGAAACATAGCTGGATTTACAATAGATGTTGTTTTTAGGGTAACATCGTCCTGTTCCAGCAACACAACCTGGTACTTAAGCATTCTGCTGGGGGACAGCCAGTGGCCTCCCTTTTGTTCAAGCACAGCTTGAACTGCATGGGGTACATACACAGTGATATGCTGCCCAAGGGTGAGCTTCCGGGCCTCTTCAATCAGGATAACAGTTGCTGCGACAGCTCGCAGGCACCCCGGCCACCCTTGGCTAACACTGTCCAGCTGTTTGGAGAAATAAGCCACAGCTCTTCGTTGGCTTCCCAGAGTTTGTGATAATACTCCCAGAGCAACATTTAACTGCTCGTGTGTGAACAGTTCAAACGGTTTAGTCAAATCTGGTAGTCCTAATGCTGGAGCTGACATCAAGGACTGTTTCAGTTGCTTAAACACCTCTCTGGTCTCATCTGTCCATGTTATAACTCCCTCTTTGGCCGTTTTCAGGGCTTCATACAGAGGTTTGACTAGCAACCCATAGTTAGCTATCCACAGCCGACACCATCCTACCATTCCCAGGAAAGCCTGCATCTCTCGTACAGTGTGGGGCTCTGGGAGACGGCAAATGGCCTCTTTTCGGTCTGTACTGAGTCGCCGATGCCCACGATAGATTTCAAGTCCCAGGTAGATGACTATCTCCTTGGCTATCTGTGCCTTTTCTCTCGAGACCCGATACCCACTTAGCCCCAAAAAGTTCAAGAGACTTACAGTGAGCTCGATGCATTGGTCCCGGTTTTTGGCTGCAATTAAGATGTCGTCAACATACTGCAGGACAACTCCTTCTTGCTGCTGTCTTCTCCAGTCCTCCAGTTCCTTTGCCAACTGATTTCCGAAAAGCGTTGGACTGTTCTTAAAGCCTTGTGGAAGAACTCTCCAGGTTAGTTGCGTTTTTCTCCCTGTCTCAGGATTTTCCCATTCAAAGGCAAAAATCTCCTGGCTATCTTTGTGTACAGGAATGCAGAAAAAGGCATCTTTGAGGTCGAGTACAGTAAACCATCCTAAATCCTCTGTCAATGTGGTTAACAGTGTATAGGGGTTGGCTACCACTGGGTAAATGTCCTCAGTTATTCTATTAATGGCCCTAAGATCTTGGACTAGCCGATAGCTTTTGCCATCAGCCTTTCTCACGGGCAGTATGGGGGTATTAAATCTGGATTCACATTCTACTAGCAAACCAAATTTGAGGAACTTTTCAATTATAGGTGCTAGGCCTTTTCGGCTTTCTAATTTCAAAGGATATTGTTTCTGCCTTACCGGGGCTGCTCCTGGCCTGAGTGCGATGCTTACTGGTTCAGCTTGCTTTGATTTCCCAGGGTACTCGCTGGCCCAGACTAAAGGTATGACAGCATTTTCAACTTCTGCAGGGATCTCTCCATGTTTTTCCTGTATAAAGAAAGCAGCTGCCTCGACATATTTAGTATCTGGGATTATAACCTTTATGTCTCCCCCCTTGGTGAATTTAATTTCAGCTTCTAATTTTTCCAGTAAGTCTCTACCCAGTAGAGGCTTAGGAGAATTTGGCATATAGAGAAATTGATGAGTTACCCAGTGTTTGCCCAGTTTGAATTTTAAAGGTTTAAAAAATGGCCTTGTTTCACTTACCCCTGTAGCACCTACCACAGTTACAGTTTCATGGCTCAGTTTCCCTTCCAAAGTATTTAATACAGAGTATGCCGCACCTGTATCAACCAAAAATTCAACATTCTCCCCCCCCAGCTTAGCTGTAACCAGAGGCTCTGCTGGGTAAGAAACCTCCGGTCCCCCTCATACATTCTGACTCACAGTCAGTTGGGGGGCTGGGGGTGGTGGTGGGGGAAGTGTGTTTTCAGTTCCCTTCAGCTCCGGGCAGTCTCTTCTCCAATGTCCCTTCTTCTTACAGTTAGAACATCTGTCATCGGCTATGTCCTGCCGGTGGTTAGACCTCTGATACCTGGGGTTACGTTTATGAGGCTCTTTGTAGCCACCTTCTTGTTCCCTTGTTTTCCTTTTCTGCTCCCTATTTTGATATGCCGTCCAGGCTACATCTAACAGCTCACTAATATTCCTTCTATCACCACCTGCCTTCTGCAGTTTTCTTCTTATATCATCTGTGGACTGCCCTATAAATAAGTATAACAGATTTTTCTTTCCCATCTCTGACTCTAAGTCAATATCCGTATATTTTCTGATAACATCTTTCAATCTATTTAGAAAATCAGTAGGTGACTCATTTATGTCTTGTCTAACCTCGTACATTTTGGACCAGTTCACCGCCTTCGGAACTCCATGCCGAAATCCATAAATTACCCAATCTTGATAACGTTTCAAAGCTCCTAAACCTGCTGCCACATTAGGATCCCATCCAGGATCCGTGAGGGGGAAGATATCTTTGACATCTTCGCCTGGAAACTGCCCAGAGGTTTTTTGTATTTCTATTGCTTTTTGAGCAGCTCTTTTCACCATTTCCTTCTCTGTTTGGTCTAATAAAGTATCCATCATAACCTCTAGATCATTCCAGTCAGGATTCTGAGATTTGATTGCTCTTTGGACATAATTTGCCATCTTTTCCGGATTATCTCTATAAGCCCCCACACAATCTTTCCATTGCTGTAACTCAACCAGTGAGAAAGGAGCCTTTATTAATACCGTGCCTTGATTGGTCACGGCTTGTCTTAAGGGGGCTTCTAACGGTGGCTTGTCTTTTGCCCTTGTTCTACTTGCAACCGGATCGGGGAAAGCTAACACTTCGCGAGCCAATTTTCCTTTCGGTTTTACTACAGGCTGGTCGGCTTCTCCTTCCCCCGAGTTATCACTTAATTCACCCTCTGCTTCCGTGTCCTTATCAAACGGTGGTAACCCTCGCTTCTCCCTTCTCTCTGCAGCTGGAATCGGCTTGCCCTGTCTGTGCGTTTCTGTTCCCTTTTCGTGAGAGGCAGAGATTGGAAACTCCCTCGGTTCTTCTTTTCTTCCCCCTCCCCCAAGGATGGAAGCTTCCCCCTCGGGAGGGGGAGGCGTGGGAAAGGGGGCGGCTCCAGCCCCACCTCCCAAGTCAGTCAGGACAGAGGCTCCGCCTGTTGGCACCGCCCCTGCCCCTCCTGCCACTGCTGCTGTGGCCCCTGCCCCTGTTACTCCCACAGTGCCTGCTCCTGTACTTGTTGCCATGGCAGCAAGTCCTGTACTGATTGTGCCCGGAGCAGCTCCCGCCGCCCCGGAGCCAACTCCTCCGGAGATTCCAACTCCCCCTGGCGCAGCCATGCCCGCGCCAGGGAGTCCCCCCACGGCTCCCGCCTGTCCAGCTGGAGCCGGTCCAGGAGGAGCAACCACTGCCCCGGCAGCTCCAGCCCCCCCCACCGCCGCTGCAGCAGGGAGTCCGATTTGTGGAGCTCCCGGGCTACTTTCTCTCCTGTCAGGTGATATCAACATATCCAAATCATCCTCTCCGGTGTTCTTAAATAGTATTTGTGGGATAGGAGCAGCTTTAACTCGATCTTTCCTTTTCCCTCTTCCTAAAACCATTTCTGCTTTTTCCATCTTTCCTGAACTTTCGTTTTCCTTATCTCCTATACCCAATTCAGGGCGTGTTAACAAAAACAAGAACAACTCTGCATATCGAATTTCCTGCCACCTCTGTTCTACATGAAGAAGCGAGATCAACCGAAACACTGTATCCAGTTCAAACGGACCAAATTTCGGCCATGCTATCCCTCTCATTTGTCCAAACAACGGCCAAGCATTTAGAGACAACCTGCACAGCTCTTCCTTCTTTAAAGGTGTCTCAGAACCAGCTAAAGTTTTCCAGTGCTTTAGAACCAAACTAAGGGGGGATTCTTTAGGGATCTTAACTTTTGAATCCACACAACCCATGCTTGCAAAACAAAAGCAAACCAGTCAAACACACTGGGTCTGGAACTGACAACCTTTAGGTCACGAGGCTGTTAACGTAACCTCTCAGCTATTTACCAAGTCGTACTGACTATAGAGCCCCACCGGCTCTCCCACAGCGTCAGAGCACCGGAGGGCGTCCCCTCCAAAACCAGAACAGCCCCTAGGCTGAACACCCGCCCTGACCTGGGTAATTGGCGAACTAACCCGTTCGCCTCCCCCTGAAAATTGACTCTCTAGACTGTTTCGAGGGCCCAAGTCAAAATTTTCAGGAATCCGTGCCCCCTATCCCGGGACACAAAACTTTCCCGCAGCTGCTAACTAACCAGATTCGCTCTTTTCTTATCTCACCTCTATGCTCCGTGCTTGTTTTCGTGGGTTCCGTGGAGCTGGACTTCTCAGACCGGCGGGAATTTCTCTCAGATAAAAGCCGGCTTGCTGAGGAATATTCCTGCTGATGAAAATTTCCAATCTGAAGAAGTCCCCGGTCCAGTTCTCCCCGTGCGGGTTCCACCACTGTTGCCGGTGTATTTTGGTTCTGAAAAAAATCTCCGGAGCAGTTAATTAGGGGTGAGATAAGAAAGGGTTTATTTGCCAAGGCAATAGGTGATATAGACACGCGCGCCGGCCGTGCCCGAGAGGTTACATTTTATAGCATTATCCATCCAATCCCAGATGTGTCCACCCTTTGGCCCTTCCTCTGGACCGCCCCGGGCCCTCCCCCTGAGAATTGGGTCTGGGGTCTTTTTGGGACCACCTACTTCATCATCTTCAGCTTCATCAGAGTACAAAGGGTATATTGTCACCTAGTTTTTGACCGTACTCTGTGGTTTAGGCCCTGATACGCTGTTCTCCAAACAGTCTAGGCCTTTACCTTGACAAAAGACTAAACACTGCTACTGGATTCAGGGGTAGGTTGATATAGAAGGCATAGAATGGGGTAAAAGGGTTAGGGAATGTATAAACAAGGGAAAGGAACAAGGGACAGAGGGGTTTCTGCTTTTAAAACCTACCTATAAAATTTACAAGTCTTATAACTATTAGAAAAATAAAAAACCATTAGGGGCTTAAGGCATCAGCTGGTCTTGTTCTTGTACCACACACAAAGATCAGTTTTCTTTAGGTAGTTTATTCTTGAATTTAATATTGTAGTGTATGGACTCATTTGCAGATAAATTCACAATATCCTATGAAATTCTGGCAATGGAATAACATACTGTTGTTTGTACTTTGGCCTCAAGAAATGTTACTGTTCACTAAGTTAAGGATAATAATGTTAAAATAAATATACTCATTCTCTCATTCTCTCATTCTGTCACTATAGATGATCATTATGACCTTGCACTAATGTGCTATTTTCCACATGTCCAGGGATTTACAAGACTCCCTCATGCTTAGAAAAAGCCATTACGTATACAACAAAAGCACTATAGCTCTCCATTCTCAGTCTAATCATGTATGGCTTCATCTCTGTTCTTTCCTGAGGCTGCTTTGTTTTCCAGAACCTTACAATGTAGTTACAAAAACATAACGTACCTGGTGCCTATTTCTTTACAACATCCCATGTAGAATGGCAGAGGACAGAAATAACACATTGTTAAAATCAGTAATCACAGAATTATAGAATATCCTGTGCCAGAAGGGACCCACAAGACTCACATTTAAAAATATTAAAAATCTTTTTATTATTTATTTATTTATTTTTATTTTATTTTTTATTTATTTTTTTATTATATTTTTATTTATTTTTTATTTTTTTTATTTATTTTTTTTATTTATTATTAAAAATCTTTTATTAGTCAGATAGTTGTCTAGAAGAGGAAATGAGGAACAGTTCTTAAAGCATCTTGAACAATTCTTTGTGGTTCAGATCTAGTTGGATCCAAAGCACTGCTGGCAGCTGCACTATTAACATGCATTATCCAGAGAGAACTGAGCAGACTTCTCCTTTTTTCTTTCTTTTTTCTTTTCTCTCAAAAATGCTCTGAAACTGTTACAGAAGTTCCAGTCCCATGCTCCAGATGGGAGAGCAGAGAGGAACACATGATGGCTCACTTTCTACTTACTTACGTGTTTAGGTTTCTGTCCAACAAACAGTGATGGTCTGGCCTGAGTACTCAGCAGAAGGGACTGGGAAATGCTCCAAAATTCCCCAGTTCAGATGTGCCCAAAGAAGCTCTTATGGCTGTATTTACTTTTAGTCAGTCCCTACTGTCACACACCTCACACTGACTTCAAAGAGAACATTTATGAATCCACTTTCAACACTGATACTTTGAACACACACCTTATGTTTTTCTAAATATGGCATCTTTAGCCTTCCCATTCCAGCATATTGGCTGGAAACAAGTGCTTTAGTTACTTGTTTGTGATAGTGGCTTCTGCATGAACTCAAAAGGATAAGTTACTCATCCAAGTCATGTGGAAAGGCTACTGAGATCAAACACTGAGAAGAAATGAATGGGGTGGATAGGAGGCTACGGTACAGCAGCATTTGCAAGTGTCATCAAGGAGCCTGGAGGAGATAACTGGTCTAGGTAGAGTAATAGTGCAATACCTTCAAAATTTATGAAGAACTGCTCGTAATTCCTGCTTCTAAACCAAAGATGGGAGCCAGGACTAGAGGTGGGGGTGGGGGGGAACCTTAGAGGGATGAAGCAAGAGGTCTGACGCAAAACTTAGATTCAGTTCATTTACAAGGTAGATTCAGGGAAGTACAGCAGCTAGGTGTTTCAAAGGTGACTATTAATCATTCTTTAAAAGAAAGCTGCATTGATAATAAGAAGAGAAAACTAGTTTTGAAAGCAAACACTGGCTTGGGATCAGGGGAATTTGATAAGAAAGATATCTGTGTGAGTCAAAGGATTTAGTGCAGTCTAGCCAGCAATGCTGAAGTGAAGTCTTCCATGGGATTTAAACTGTTCATCTTGGGTTTTGTGCCTTTAACCCAGCTGCACCTGGTATTGCTTATAAGGAATGTAAGATAAATTAAACATGGCATTTACTATGCCTTCACACAAATTCCTATTACTTTTACTTGGATCAATTGCTGTAATGGTGGCTTTGTATAGACATACCTTCTCCTAGACAAGATACAGAGTTCAGAACTGACAGCAGACTCACAGTCACATTTAAGGGGTTTGAAGACTTTGCTCTTTTATGCTCCTCTACTAATACCCAAGTGGAGTGCTGGCAATGGAAGCAGCATTACCAGCTTGGAGAAGTGGTGGGAAACACAAGCAAGAAAAAAAACAATTGGCTACGTATCCAGAAGCCCTCCATCTGGTGCCTTCCAAACTTGAAACCTATATACTGTCTGTCTGGTGCCCTCAAACCTAGAAACCCAGAAACCCTCTGTCTAGTGCCTTCAAACCAAGGCGGGTCATGAGCTAGACAGCCAGTTCTGGTGGCAGCAAAGGTAATTTCTTCCATGAGGACCATAGGTGAGAGAGACATGGCTGTGAGCAAGGTGAATGTTGGGTACACAGCTGAATCCCAAAATGAGTTAGTTAGCCTTCTATATGCACTTTTTTTCCTCCTGAAGGTTGCAGGGACATCATTAATAAAACTGAGCCTAACACCCTTTAGTGTGAAAGGCTTTAAATTGTTTGAATTTAAATAAATGTTGAAAATTGCTATATCTATTCGTCTTTATTTGGTATTCCTTATTTTATGTGTAAAAATTTTCAGTCATACAATAAGAAAGCAGAAAATATGGTATAGCACTGTCAACTCTTGAGTTTTTTATTTTACTTTCTATAATTCCTTGTTAATGATCCAGATCATTTAATCAGGAGACTACAAAGTAAACATAACTTCCTTTACTAAGAAGTGTTCTAATCCAAACTTGCAAAGAAAAGTTTGAAAATTTAAAGCAAGTAAAATCTAAATGCTCAAAAAAACAAGTAAAATCCAAACTGCAAAAGTATTTTAAAATATAGTAAAAAACCCACACAATTTTTAAACAATCCCATGATTTTTTGAGGCTGACTCATGATTCTGTAATGTTTAAAGTTGGCAATGCTGATACCCTGTGATTTAGATGACTAATCACACACTGAAAAGCTAATAATCAAAGTAAGCAGTTTGTGAAGTACCCACAGACTAGAAAATATGTATCTCAACTACTCAGCAAAGGCTTATGCATAAATTGACAACAAATAGAATCAGTTTATATAACTGCTTCACAAGGAGAGAGAAAAGCTAATCAGTTAATCTGTTATTTTATTTGTATCACATAATGCTCCCAGCTGCAGTACTGAGTGTGAAGAGGGAAGAGCATGGAATACAGGGAATAACAGGGTAGCGCTTCAGCATTGTGTTCACAGGGAACAGGGGAGTGTGGATGGAATTCAGCAAGCAAAATGCAAGAGAAAAAACTGTCTGATGGAAGGCTGCAGTTACGCTGCACGCCAGACAAGAACATACCTGGGGGAAGGAGGGAGGCAAGCACAAAAAGCAGTCAGTTGAGAAGAGGTCTTCTGGCAACAAAGACTTAAATCTGGGTTCAATGTGCAGGCCATGGAGAATGACTATGGGGAGGAATAAAGAGAATGAAAGCAGCAGAGGAAACATCATTTCAAGACAGGTGGAGGCAACAGGGGTGAATCCTGGCTTCTCAGTGGGTTTTCTGATTAGATCACTTGTTTGTGCACAGAAGTTCTCAGCTGGGTTCTTTCCAATCTTTTATCTTATCTGATGGTAAGCAGACAGCAGAAGGACGTATATGTAGCACGTGCTTGGCACCAGCTCTGTTTCCTAACAAGAAGATGGATTCTTTTCTGAAACTCTGTTCATAGCAAAGTGACGTTGGCAGAAGCTAAAGCATCTACACATACCAATGCTGCTCAATCAGCTTAGTTCCCTCAAAATAGAAATGACAAGGAAGGATGATTTCTAATTTTCAGAAGTGAAAGAGGAACTGGAGAAATATAGCTACTGTGGCAGGACTTAATTTATTGACTTGCAAAGGCAGAAAACAAAACCATTTTGAAAAGAAACACCACATGTTTATCTGAATTAGTATTTTTGTTGCTACTTCATTGCAAAATATAAAGAACATGCAGCATTGACCTATAAATTTGTATTCTCTTTATATAAAATTTATGTCTTTATATAAAATTTATATTCTCTTTATCTAAAATTCAATAGAGCTGTTGGTAGTGTCAGGAAATTCTCCCGCAAAGGCATATTTAATTACAAGTCTGCCAAATGGGACTTTCATTTTATTCTGAAGAATCTGTTTCAAGCAGGATATTACATTAGTATGATACCAAGTCTGATCCTGCATGGAAGCTCATATGTCCCTGGAAAGAGGAAAAGAAGGCACACCCCGTTTGAAAATGAAGGTTCTGTCAAAGCAAGCAAACCCAAGAAATTGGAGTGAATGGAGCAGAATGATCCATCTGTATTAGGGCTTCCTATAGCAGCTGTCACTGACAAGCCATCACCGTAATGTCTAAGGTGCTGCATAATTGGACTGGATCCCAAAAGTTGAGGGAAGATTACAGACTAAACAGGAAAGATGGAGGGACGTATTTCACAGCTGTCATCCAGATAGGGAAGATATTCTACTCCTTACTCCAGATGGAGAGCAGCTCGCATTTTGATGCAGTGAGTGAGGGGGTGACTGAAATGCAGGGATTCATTCATGAGCTGCACGTACAACACAGCTCTTTGAACACGCTGTAGTAATGCACAGGGAGAGGCAGGGGGCGTCGACATAATTAATCCCCTCACTTAGGAGACTTAAAGGTCGCTGGAACTGAGCGCTGTCACAAGATACATGCCTCACATTCAGAGCCTGTTTGCTTTGCTTTTACATTTATTTTTAATAAATGCCTCAATAATAACTATGGTACTCTAGCTGCAGGGGACCGTTCTCTTGTGACAACTTTCTACCTCTGCTGACATAATTTCTTAATTAACTGTGAGAGATTTACTCAGAAATATAAATATGTTTATAGAAAGGCATGCAAGCACACAAAGGAAAAAATATTTACCCAAATATGTTGGGAAGGGTGACAGAAATGTCAGTAACAAAAAGTCCTAACAATGTGTCATGCAGAAAAAATGGAGAACTATACCTGGAGTGCATCAGGAAAAGCATCACCAGCTGGTCAAGGGAGGTGCAGTTTCACCTTGTGTACTGTGTGCAGTTTTGGGCACCGCAGTATAACAAAAGACATCAAGCTATTAGAGAGCATTCAAAGGAGGGCCGCGAGAATGGTGAAGGGTCTGGAGGGGAAGCCGTATGAGGAGCGGCTGAGAGCACTTGCCTTGTTCAACCTGGAGGAGATTGAGGGGAGCTTCCTCACGAGGGGAAGAGGAGGGACAAGGACCAACTTCTTCACTCTTGTAAACAGTGACAGAACTTGAGGAAACAGTATGAAGCTGAGTTGGGGAAGGCTTAGGTTGGATATCCGTATTTTTCACCCAGAGAGTGGTTGAGCACTGAACAGGCTCCCTAGGGAAGTGGTCACAGCATCAAGCCTCTCTGAGTTCAAGAAGCATTTGGCCAGTGTTCTCGGGCACATGGTATGACTCTTAGGGTGTCTTGTGCAGGGCCAGGAGTTGGACTTGGTGATCCTAATGGGTCCTTTCCAACTCAGCATATTCTATGATTCTATGATATGTACATTAAGTGGATAAGTTGCTATAAAGGTTAGTAAAGAGCAACTCACCATGCAATATACTGCCAACACACTGACAAAACAGCCCTTGTATTTTCAAGAAGTATTTTTAATATCCAGAACATTGCAATGCATTTATTTTACTGAAAAAGCCATAATATTCATGCAGAACATATAAAAAATAAAATGAAACCAATCTTGATTATTCTGTCTCTGTATACAGACGCTGTAGAGCACATCCTGCATATTCTGTGTGTTCTTACTATTCATACCACTTGATATATGTTTACATGATACAATATCGTTCCACCTAGCTCACCTCTCCCTAGGTGCTTGTAAACTACCATACTGATCTAACAATAGACATTAAATATGACATTTTGGGGATCTGCCTAGGGGAACTCAAACATTTCTATTTTATTTCATGAACACTTTGCAAGCTTGTATCCTTGTTTATGGTTTTTATTACAACCTTGCATTGTTTGCCTTGTGTCAAGGAAAGGAGATATTGATATATAAGGGGCAGTTTGCATGTGCTTCCCTCTTCTATTTTCCCTAAGAATAAAGTCTGATTAATGTACTAAAGGCTTTGCCAGAAACCTGCCTGTCCCTGACTGAAACTGTCACAGGCTCTGCAGAATGAAAAGGCAGCATGGGGGAAATACAAAGGAATTGGGCGTAAGCTGTTATGAAACAGAGTCTCAGTGTGCTCTGGAGGGCAGGAAGAACAGCACCCCTGAGCTAAGCCCTCCAGAGACACCTTAGCCTTGGCCTCCATATCCTCAGAAGTCTTTGAGTGCTGCTAAGGGTCAGGCCAGAGCACCCAAGGGTTTGGACAGAAGCCAAGAAGTTCTGGAAGACCAAGATGTCCTCACTGCTAGAGGGATGTTTATGAGGAGAGATCAGGGCAGCAGGATGCCACCATTACAGTAACTGCAGTCCAACAGCACTGACTGATGCAGCAAGCTCTGGAGTCATCTTGCAGAGAAGAAGCGTCTACTAATGCACTGAAACCCCACCAGAAACTCCTTTTTCTCACAGAACTGCTCTACTCTATGATCATTAGCTCATTGCAGCTGTGTACCTGTATCTGACCAATTTATTTCTTCCCTGAAAAACTGTAAAATATGGATGCATAATGACAAAAAAAATAAAAAAATTGGCAGTGCTTTATGCGTGAACATGAATTCTTGTATTTCAGCCTGCATGACACGCAACAAAAAGCTGTCTGGTATCCACCAGCATCTCCGCCTTATTTCACTCCCCATGCTCCCATCTCTTCTTGCTATGCAGCCTCTCAAATGACCACTAAAGCCTACATAAGTAGAGTCCTTTGCTGAAGACCTATTAACCTCCAACAGATCTGTGATTTTTGGAAAAGAAAGGGAAAACAGGCAGCTGTTGCACAGTACCGCTCCGGTACATCGAGCTCTGAGAACTGCCAGGATATAACCCACAATTGCCCACTGATGATGATGCTGTTAGATCCCCAATGCACAACTACCAGATTGTTTAGAAACAAGTGACTGTGCCCCCAAGGAAAACCTAAAAGCAGACAACCAGCACTGCTGCAATGCAACAGCTCTGGGCCAAGGACTGAGATGGTGAGTTGGTCACACAGCAGCAGTGGACCTGGGGATGAGACCGTGCTGTGGGCAGGAGCCACTGGTCAGACAGCAGAGACCATGAACAGCCACAGAGAGCTGCCAGAGAGGCTGGGAGCAGCAAACAGCCCAACTCCTATAGCCATATATGTGCTGTACATGCAGCGGATGGGATTCACAGGATTCATATTCATGCTCTCTGTAGGCAACAGAAAGAAGCAGGCACAGTGAGAGAGAGATCCAGATGGGTTTCTATAGCAGACAGATGAGCCATCTCTGAAAGCCTGTTCTCTCCATTGACTGCAAAGGCTGACTACACAGGATCCACAGCAGTGTACCCTGGGGCTCAAAATAACTGAAAATTATTTCACCAAGTTAGTTGAACTCTATTTTTCAAATATACAGCTCATGTAGGACTTCTGTACCTCCTGAATTTTGAGAACAAATTGCTTATTTCTGCTGGTTTAAATACTAAAGTCACTCACCAGTCAGTTTTGCACTTTGCTTCTTTTATATTATATGATAACAGGCATGAAAAATTTTTATTATAATATTTATATTTATATTTACACATCTTTATTTAGCCTACACATATATACATGAATGTGATTTTTTTTAAAATTTCACTGTCAGTTTGTCAAGTATCATTATTTTAAAAAGCAGTCATATGAATATTTACATTTGAAAGTGTGCTACTAAAGATTTACAGTATGCTTTCACAAGCTATATCTCAAATGCATAAAATGGTATACATCTTTCAGTGGACTGTAGCATAATCTGTTCTATATTTTGCTGGGTTCTTCTTAAGCCTTTGAAACAGCAAACAATTTGCAGTGATTTCAAGGGGCTTTGGGCTCAACTCTGTATTATCCTGTTAAGAGAGGTGGCCAGGTTTACTTCTGTGTTAAAATTCTCCCTAGGCTGGGAGTCACAGTAGCACTGTCATTCTGAGAAAGGCTGTATACCTCACCCGAGAAAATGTGTTTGGACATGTAACACACACATTTGGCAAGAAAACTCTATAATTGCTGTAGAAGTCACAGGTAATGTGAGGTTGGAAGTGAAGAGTAGCAAATGTGGTGGCTGATCTCAGCCTTAGTACCTGCTTCATCCTGCTGTATCATCCCCTTCTAAGTAGGCCGATGTTCATATTCCAAGCTCTACATGGAGAGTTGTGGCTAAATCCCCAAGTCCCACACCAAAACTGATGTTAATTTAACTTAATTTTCAGCCATAGGTTCTTGCTGTGCCTTTGACTGCAAGGCAGGAAAGCCTACTCCTGTCAGATCCTTTTATTTCCCTCTAGATTTGTGTTCAGCGGTCTGGGGACCTCCATTCCTCTCCTGCCACAGGAACAGAAGTTGCTGAGGGCATGCCCCTCACAGAGCTCCTTGCTTCTGCTGCCAGGGGTGGCCCCCCTGGGATCCCCCGCCAGCACCTCTGTGTCTGCTAGGAAGTGCCACCAGCAGCCTGCAGCACTCGACTGCCACCCTACCCATCAGGGACAAAGCTTCATCTCAGCATCTGCCTGATGTTCCTAGACCGTATGCCTTTATTCTTCATTCTCAACTGATTACATTGCACTTAAATTAACACAACAAAATAATCAACAGAAACTATTTAGAGAAGAATCCACATAATTTTGTAGCATCCATGTGTCCTCCGCACATTTTACCAGCCATGTTTTCATTTAGACCATTGCCAAAAGTACTGAGCATCTTTCAGTCAATAACCAATCTCTGCAGATCCTCTCTAGGAAAAGACACAGTCAAACCTGTAAATGAGACAGTTGTTTATTCCTCCCGACACAGTTGTAGGTTTTAATCAAAATACCCTGTGATACCGAGCCAAATATTTTGGAGAAATGAAATTGCTTCTGTATCCACACAGTTCTTTCCATCAACCAATCTACAGTCCTGTTAAAGAAACATAATGGATTTATTTGACAAGTCTTCCTTGCCATCAAACTGTATTGACTGACATTATTCATGTTTCTTAACCTATCCTGCTACAATATTATAATTGAATTTGGACTTACATAAGCGGGTGAGAGTGTGTGTGTGTGTGTGTTTTCTGGTTCCATTTTCTAGCCTTTTTTGACATTTGAACTTCATTAGCACTTTTCCAAGTCTCTGAAATTTTCTTAGCTCTCCAGGATTCACACTGTGATTCAAAAGCCACCTCATCTATTTCCTCCATAACTTTCTTTTTTTTGGGGGGGGGGCATTACTTCAAACTGGCAACCTGGAAAAGCTTGGAAGACTTCCATCATCCATGGTAGGCTCACAGCTTTCAGACAGAGTTGTCTGCTTTCTGCTGAGACAAGAAGACAGCTCAGTCACTTCACAAAAAGGGAGAGCTGGGCTGGAGAAACAGGGAGTGCCCTGAAGAGTCAAGGTTGCTGTACCCACTGTTGCTGTTCCTGTGTATATCTCTTCAACAGGGAATGCACACTTTTATTATCATTTTGCCATTTTCTTCTAAATACAATCATAATTATTGTAATTATTATGCAAAGAGATCCAAGCAATTGCTGCAGATCATGCACACTTCCAGATGGGTTTCTCAAGGTGAAGTGCTGATGATAATACAACTGCTACTACACCTCCTAAATAACCATAAATTGAATGAGAGAAAATGAGGCAACCTAACTTGAGCTCCAGTAGGAGAAAATAAGGAGAAAGAACTCAGATTGTATCATAACGACAGGGAGGAAATCAATGGATAATGACTTGTCTTTTGTGTTTTAAATGCCGTATTTTGTCTGTCAGATTCATTCATCTTATACAAAGAAAAGCAATCGTATACACTTCCAAGATAAAATCAATTATGTATTATCTTAGAGTTGTACAATCTCATTCTCCACAGAGGCCTTAATATGAGTTACATGTAGCATAATTCTTATTCCAGATCTCTGAACAAAGCTAAATCTCACTGACAGTTCATTGTATAAATTCCAATTTATGGTCAATTTGTCCAGCATTCTCAGAGAGTATAAAATTGCAAAGGCCATCTCTGCTTGAAGCAGAATATGAATTTTGAAATATAATGAAAATAAAGGAGCAAATTAAGAGACTTGTTTGATTCAATTCATTACCTCAGAGAACTTCTGCTAAAAATACCCTCCTATATTTTATGTCAGTTTTTTTAAATGAGTGAAAAAAGGCTTTGTTCCTCAAAACCTCCCAAACTGTGGCCAAGTTATCCACACTTTAATTAGTTTCTTAATTTATCTCCATTATGAAATAAAACAGGGAAATAACTCTTGTTTCTGTATTCCATTAAAGTTTTTCTGTAAAGTTAAAGATTATTTTGTTATCATGGCATTCCAAGTTTCAAGCAACCTATTTTTCTAAAAGCTAAAAATAATATATCACATTTCAGATTAACTTCATTTGCCAAGTTTTGGCACAAAGGTACAGCAGAATTTGCTGGAAAATTTGCAGTTTATAATGCTTAGCCCATTTTCAAAGGAAAAGGTGATCCCTAATCAGTTCATTTCCATTTCCAAAAAGATTCTTTCAGAAACTCCACACTTTCTTTTTTTTTTAACATGAGGCATTTCAAGCAGTTGAATTTGAGCTTTTTACTGACTATCCAGGCTGTCATCATGTGTTTCAAGAGTGCTCTCACTGGCAAGACCATAGCCAGCCTATAAAACGTTTCATTCATTCACTCTGAACAGATCTATCCCCATTAAGTCATTCTCATGACATGTTTTAGACAAACTGGGAATGGAAGAACAGCTGCAAGCTACTGGGACAGTGAGCCTCCATGCAGCAGGTAAAAAGGTATCATGTGAAGCACCAACAGGTAAGTTCCTAACCTGGACAAAATTTTGCTTTGAGAGCGTGGACAATGAAAGGTACAGTTAGTACTTTCATTCAGTGTGTCCAGGGTTTTACTTTTAAAAAGAACTATTGTCAGAAAAAGACCCCAAAACAACAACCATAATCACTCAGTCTATTGACAGAACAGCTGGGTGGTGTGCATACAGATGAAATGTGAAATCTTAAGCAGGAATGAGAGATGTGCCAAACCAACTATGTGAACTGTGCTTTCTTAACAATATTCCTGAATTCCTACCAATTAAACATTTTCCAGAAGGTCCCCAGTGATAGTACTTTACGGGTGAAATACATCCAAAATAAAGTGTAGCACGTAAGCAATGATCAAAAGAGCATTAGTTATATTGAACTGTACAGAATAATGAAGGTACTCTAAGTCTACTTGATGTGGGAGTATCTGATGAGAAGGAGTGACATGTTCCCAGCAACCCCTGCAAGATGCAAAATAGATGATTTATGCAGAAGAATCTGGCAGAGACTGATATTCCTGACAACCACATGGCTTCTCATGTATTCTGCACTGAAATGTGATGGTTCAAGTTGAAGAACCAGATTATTATTGCAGACAGCTTTGATCACGGACATTAGAAAGGCACTACCTTAAGGCAATATCCTCAAGCCAAGATGCTCGCTGCCAGCTCAGTGGATAACAAAAGATGCTCCCTCTCCTCTCTTCCCTGGTTTGGCTTCCAGATCCTTCATCAGAGCCACCACTACGCTTGTGTTGTTTGCTGCCTCTCTGCTCTAGTGTCCCTCAGTGGACGTGGATCAAGCATATAATTGATTTAGAATTTTTCCTAGAATAATTTTCCTCCATATTTTGCATAACTGTGATAGCATACAGTTACTGTCCACTGAGTGCTCTGTGTTTCACTGACAGATAAGGAGACAAATGGGAGACATTTATGGGCTCAGGTGCTGCAAGACTCAACACTCCTCTGATTACGTACTGCAACCAGGAAAACCCCTTTAGGGAACTAGGAATGCATCTTCTCATGAAAATAGGTGCAGAAAATGGGAACCATGAGGCCTCTGCACTGAGCAGGGGTATTGCCTTGGCAATGGAAATAATTGAGTGAGCAATGTGACCTGAAGCCCATTTCTCTTAGGCACTCACTTTCAATCTGCTGGACTTCTCCAACTGGAATTTTCTTCCATATATGGCTGCCTATGGCAGCTCTTTCTCAGAAAATACAACTGGAACGCTTCAGAGACTGACAGGAAGTAAGAGAATAGATTTCAGGTTGTTGTCATAGCTGACTAGATTCAAGCAACCAGCATTTGTAAGGAAGGTGAGTGTTCTTATTAACTGCTTGATCCTTCTTACTACAGCTCCTCCATCTTCAATGGGCAATTTTTTTCTTGGTTTATCTTTTGATTTGGAGTTTTGTCTTTTTTTTCTTGGCCAGAGAAGGACAAATACACAGAATGGGATCGTTAAAAATTAACTCTTCCTGTACTGCATACGGAACTATTTCAGTGGGTGTAGAGCACTAAGCATCCACAATGTAGGCAGTCCCTTACTCAGACAAATACCCCCAACAACTATCTTTACATGGGTTTTGTTTTTTTTTTTTGGTCTTGCCTCCCTAAGATTTAATTATTTTTGCAAAAGGAGAAACTTAAAGGACCTTCCTCCAAAAGAAAGAAGACACTCAGACCAGTTGGTCAGAGCATGGTGCTAGTACCACCGAGGTTGCGGGTCCAATCCCCAAATGGGCCATTCACTTAAGAATTGGACTTGATGATCTTTGTGGGTCCCTTCCAACTCAGAATATTCTGTGAAATCTGTCAATCAACTATACAAGTTTAGCATTTCCTGGTAAACTGGAGGACAAGAGACTGAGCACCTTTAGATGGGAGAGGGAACTGAACACCGCTCCATCTAGCAGAGAATGCTTGCTTTCTGCAGAGTATTAGTGGGAAAGCAGTTTCTCCGAATCAACCCCACAGATACATGATTGTATATCTTATAAATCCTAGGATTTAGGCAGGAGACTTCAGCTGCTCTAAAATAACTTCCTATTTCTATTGCATCTCCTTGAGGTACGGAGCAATTTGGGCTTTAATAGAAAGGAACTGTCTTTGAAGAGCACAGCTGTGTGTGTTTTGTGGGGTGTGTTTTGTGGGGATTGCTGCTCACAATACCAACAGGAGAAGGAAGAGGGGAGTGCAGAAATCAAACCCAGCAACCCCAGGAATCAAAACGATGTAACACTTTTAATCCTTTCCCCTGAGAGACATCTCCATCAACACAGGGTTGAGTGTCCCTTCAGCAAATGAATGAAAGGAACCAGGGCCTTCTGATTCCTCATGAGACTTGTTCAGTGGATTGGGGTTTCTCTATTATGGTTGGAGGGTTTTTTTAAACGCCCATGAGAGTTTTTGCTTAGTCAGTGCTCAGGATAAGAACACTCTTTGTTTGACTTCATCTAGACTCTGATGAAATAGCCTAGTCTCATCATCAGCTGTGCCTTTGTCTACACACAAAATAGTCAGCATTCCTAGTGTGGCATAATGCAGTACCATATAAAGGAAGAATAAGTGGAACCACTAGCAATCAAACTATATTTTACAAATCTTTCAGAATATATAGCAAACATAAGTCAGAAAAAACAGGCTATGAGGTATATTTACGCATACTCTAGGTTAAATCTACAATGAAAAATCCCCCTCAGAATTCATTTCCTTATATGAAGCTTAAGAAAATAGTATACAATCCACATCATGTCATACATTCATTGACTGGATAATAGCTGGGGGGAAGACAGTTTACATGGAAATAGATGAGAAGTACTGGTGAATTCTGCGACAGGTATCTTAGCAAGAGAATACATGCATTTATACCTATGCACACATTTACACAGTCTAGTAATGGTAGCCATTTAGACTAATGAAATTACTCTGTGAAAGTTCCAGACTACCTAGCTAGAGTTTAATGAGGCAAAGCTAGACTCTAGGGACATGGTTTGGTGGTGGATTTGTCAGTTTTAGGTTAATGGTTGAACTTCATGATCTTAAAAGTCTTTTCCAACCTAAATGATGCTATGATTCTAGTTCCACAAACATACCATCTAGTTCTGTCAGGTAAGCAAACAGGAACCACAACATTTGAGTTGGATTACATTATTTGAGCACGGGGTACAATCTGACCATTTATGACAAATTCAGCAAGTCACTTTTCTACTAAAACTTGCTGGACATATATATATATATAAAAGACTATGCTTCTTTTAAGTGTTTAAAAAAAACCAGTCATTTGAAAACTCTGATCTTTCAGGTATTTTGTCTTTGACATTTGTTTAAGATCTTATCTTTCTTTCTTATTTAGGATAAACAAAAGTGTATATCATAGTGGTTTGGCATAAGTATACAGGACTGGTTACTTGTAAAAGAAATGTAAGATTATAACAAGATAGTTTATCAAAACTTTGGAGCATGACACAGATTGCAAAGCAGGGTCATTGTACATATTATCCAAGTTATGTACTACTTTATAAAGCACCAGCCAGACTCAACAGAGAGTCAGTTAAACTTCTCTATCAGTGGAGTTACTCATTTCAATCTATGTCAACTGCATTAAAGTAACATCAGTATCAGCAGGCTCTAGTTACAGCCTGTGCAGAGCTTTATTTCAGAAAGTGCTGCCATGGTCAAACCATGAGGCTCTCCAAGGGAGTTCACAGCCAGTGCAGCGCTCTCTTCAAGAAATCCACAGTAAATGTAAAGTAATAACAGGAAGAGAGGATTTGAAACTCAGAAGCAGTAAGACTGACTGTAGCCAACAATCAAAGACAGATGCCTTCCTAGTTCCGTGATGGAAAGTTCTGATTTGGCCACCATAAAAAGAAAACTGAACGCAACAGGTAAGCAACAGCAAGGCAAGTCTGAAGTGGCATTATGGATGGATGGCATTATGTGCCATCAGGGCAATGGCTTATGCAGGGGGATGGCATGGAAGGTATCCACGCTCTCCTCCACACATCCAGCAGAAAGAGAGAGAATAGCAAAGACCTCAGCAAAGCCCTTGTACAGCTCCAGGAAAGTTTGTGCAAGCCGAAGTGCTGCATGTTAAGATGAAGGAAGTGAATTAGGGCCCAGTTCCCGGCCTCTGAGTTCATGAGGAAGGGCTAGTGTTTAGAGAGCAATTTCAGCTTCAGCCCCTGATGGAAGGATTGGCCCCAGGATCAGTTCACAGGACTTGACTGCACCACTGACATGAAACACTCTCAGGGCTTTCGGTGGGCTGCAAACAACCAGAGCCACTGGCCTTTGCCTTACCCAGGTCCTTCCCACTGCCTGGCTGCATGTCCTGCAGTGCTGGCAGAGAGGTCAGATCCCCATGTTGGTTTGCCCCCATGCTAAAAAAATGGGTTTTCCATTGGCCCATGGTGCCCTAAAGGTGCTCCTCAGCACAAGCAAACCAGAGGACTCTGGCCAGGGTGAGCTGCACACCAGCAGAGCTGGCTGCAATTCACCACACGTGACAATCCGTACAAGAGGCCCAGAACTGTTCTGAAATTACCATGAAAAAGTGAAACAATCTTCCCCAAGACCATAAAGTTAGTGAGTCCTAAGTAAAATATTTCAGAGATTTGACACATCCTGGCAACCTAACAGGTATTTCGGAAATCAAAACTTGTGACTTCTGTGTTTCTCCGAGTTTCACTGCTCAGACACAAAACTCAATAGCTTTTCTTGGCATGCATCACAAGGTACCTCTTACTTCATTTTAAGGCCATTTTCACACTCCTCTACCTGCTACCTGTCCTCTAGCAACAGAAGCATTTCACCTGCCCACAGATCAAGATGCCAGCTAAGCTCACCTGCCACATCTCATCAGAGCTGCCCAAGCCCCAGCACTTGGCTCACCCCTTGCTGGGCGCATCCATATCCCCTCAGGTTCCCAACACCAGGTGCCCAACGACACCCCACTGGGCCTTCAGCTCCCTCCTGTGACATGTTCAGCTCCACCACAGATTCTGCACCAGCCCTAGGGAGATGTTATGGGCACCCTTAAGCATCTTAAGAGCAGCCAGAAAATGCCAGCAGGTAGAGTGAGCCTCTTGTGTTTACAGCCATTGTGTTAACCTGCCCCTGCCCTGAATTCATCCATTGGTATGCTCTGAAACTCCTGGCACCCGAGGGATCCCAAAGCAAGGGGTATTGCAACATATCCATGCACTGTAGGCAGAGCCCTCATGTCTCCAACCTGCCACCTTCAAGTTCTAGCTGATGCTCCCTTGTTCCTATGTGGGAAGAAAGAGGTTTCCTCGTTCACTTTCTTCCTATCACTTGTGACTTTTAGACCTCTTCCAGCTGTTTCTTTCCCAGCCTTACCCATTCCAGGCTATGTAAGCTTTCAGAAGCTATTCCAGATCTTATCTATCCTTCTTCCTCTTTGCTGTGGTTTGTCCACTTCTGCTTTTTTTTTTTTTCAAACCAGCTTTAGGAAAATCAAAATGTCTGCTTGGTTTTTATCAGTGATATATTAGCTGCAGCCTTGTTTAAGTAATTCCACGCTTGATTACTATTTATTTTTATTTTCAAAAGGAATGGGTGACTAATGGGCTTACTCCTCTCTATAATTTAGATCTATGGTGAATTTCTGTGAGACTGGATTAGAATACAACAGGAGAAGTAAATAAAGAGATCTGCAGTTGATATCATGCACTCCAGAGAGAAAAAGGTCTTTGTATTGGCCATGATAAATAACATCCATGTCCACAGTCCTGGAAACCAGTTGCTTCTGCCTGAAATATAAACTATCACAGTCCAACTGCCTAACCAAAATGACACACATATCCACACTCCCCTTCAAATGACAATGGAGTTACCAGCTCCTGTGGAACTGTTGCTGTAAGCTTTTACTCCCCAGTCAGAAAAAGTTATAATCTGACCCTGGAAGGTAACTAACACATAAGCTGTATCTGCATGCAGCTATGCTGAAGAAAAAGCACTTTAGCTGCATCATGAGGTAAACTAGGTGAGATAAACCACACCAGAGATGTCATTTATCCTCAAGATATTTCACCTTTTGAGAATAACACATAGAGGTTTATTCCTACCTCAGGATGGTTTGTGTCAATCAGTCGCTCTGCAACAAAAGAACAAGCCAAAACTGCATGCAGTAGTCAAGGACAAAGAGCAGATATGAAGACAGCAATCAGCCCCCTCTTCAGTGTTTGCTGAGCAGTCAAGCCTGGCTGGCAGTTGGACACAAGGCAATTATTGATGTGCAAACAGCACTTTGCACTCAGTTCTAATTCATGTATTTAAATAGAAAACACATATTCCACTAAATCTGTTACGTGTGTACCCTTCCCCTGCAGCAAAAATTTACTCTTGCAAAGTAAATTTCTCTAATCGCAATATGAAGGTTCCACACCATGCTTGCCAAAAGCAAATATAATGCACTTGCCCTGTCCCCAGTTTTACTTGGTGCCTTTCTTTCTAAAGAAATACGATGTTACAAAGTTTTCCTGGGTTTCACCACTTTTTTATTATTATTATTTCTGAGGCTGGAATTTTTCCTGCAGCAGTTTCTACCTCCCTTCCCCTACATCAACTGCCCTTCCTTGTCATTGGGAGTATTCTAGCAAAGGTGATAATATCCATGGGGAAATTCCTCAAAGTTTGCTCTGCAATGACATATAGTGACACACAGAGAAGGTTTAGAACCAAGGGCTTGGTGAAAAATGGTTTTGGGGCATGGTGAGGATGAAAGACCTGTGAGTCGCTTAAGCTCTACTTAAGCCCTCAGAAAGCTGGACCCTGAGCCAGCAAAACCACAGGATTCTTACTTTGCTTGTCTCTTGTGGTTGGCAGTGAGTTCTGGGCATCAGGAAAACTGCATGCAGATTTACCAGATGCTAGATTTTTGTCAAGTAAGTTGCTAGATCTGTAGCTGTAAAGTAGAAAATAATTACAAGCTGAAAGGTAAAACAATACAAAATGCCATCCAAGAGCTGTGGTACACTGGGACCACATGTTCACAAACAGTGAACTGAAAGCATGAGTTTAGAGGTCATTATATGTTTACAGTTGGTCTACTCCAGAGAAACCACAGCATTTGCCAGTTATGTAGATAGGAATCTAAGAAAAGTACATTGAAAATAGTAAGATTTTCATCCAGGTCAGCAAGAGTGGCTACAAAAGAAATATCAGAAAACAATGGAATAAAGAAGATGGCTTTCAAGACCACAGCTATCTTATATTCAACAAAATATATTTAAATTGCTAGACTTGGAAAAGGTCATGGTCTTTATGAATCACACATAATGTATTTCTTACTGGATTGCCTTACACAGGATGATGTATATCTTCCTCCTTATAAGGACACGTATTTATATTTCTGGATCTCTAGTAAGTGAACTTAATTCCTTATATCACTGCAAAGTAAGTGATAAAAGAAGTAGCCTACCCATGCTGATGGCAATAGTTTACTTACAAAGCAGACCAGGAACTGAGAGCTATTAAAACTAATACCCTTCAGTATTTCTAAGTTAGTGAATCTATAATATAAAGAAAACAATAAGCTTCACCCAATCTGAAAAATGTATCTGGAAAACATGGGCTTGGATTGATTACCATTGTTCAAGTTTCTTTCAAAGAAATTTTAGTTTTTGTCACTTTATTTCCTCCAGAAACACTTCTGATGTCAAAATAAGAATAAAAGAATACAAGCTAAATAATTTAAACTGCACTTTTACTGCATCCATCATATTTTCACTTTCACTATTCATTTTTCATCATCGTATGATTACTATGTGTGATTAGAAAACAAAGTCAACACCTAGAAAGCAGATTGCTAAAGCATGGTTTGTGAGGATTAACTTCACATCTACATTTTTAGATATACCTATATAATAATAAACAGAAACTATAGAAAATACTGATCAACAAAAAATGACACACAGAGAAAATGGAAACTATAGAGCTTCACAAAATCTATTGTATGCATCGTATAATATTTAACTTTGTTGATTATTAATATAGTTTATAATCCAATCATACTTCAGGTACTGTTCTCCTACTTACAGCACTGTTACTTAATTAATTATTAACAAACAAAAAAAGCCCTATACCTAGTTCAGTTTAAGTATTTTCTGTATTACAGTAACATTGATTCTTTCAATGTAATAAAACTAAATCAAATCCCAACAGCACATGAACACCTAAAATGGACTTAAGGCTTAGAGTGGTTCTTTTTATTTTTTGAATTGTAAATTCAACAAAAAAAATCTTACAGTAGAAAATTATTATAATTTTGTAAAATTATTCAATCCATTAAAAAAAAAATAAAAAAACCTACAAAGAAATACAGATAACTAAACACACAGGCACAGGTAAAAAAAAATTAACTAGGATATCCTGGGTTTGGCTGGGATAGAGTTAATTTTCTTCCTAATTGCTGGTACAGTGCTGTGTTTTGAGAATAATGTTGATAAAACACTGATGATTTAGTTGTTTCTAACAGTGCTTTCTCATGCTCTGCCAGCAAGCAGGTGCACAAGAAGCTGGGAGGGAGCATAGCCAGAAGAGCTGACCAGAACTGCCCAAGGGGATATTCCATACCAGAGAACATAATACTCAGTATATAAACTGGAGGGGAATTAGCTGGGAACTGCCTACCACTGCTCAGCGAGGGGCTGGGCATCAGGGAGAGTATTGGAACTGTATTGGGCATTACTTGTTTCTCTTGTGTTTTATTCCTCTCTCTCCTTTTCATTACAATTATTATCATCATTATTATTCTTGTTGTTATTATTATTGCTGTTATTGGTATAATTAGTATGATTCGTATTATTATATTTTGTTTTGCTGTCATTATTAAAATGTTCTTATCTCAAACCCTGGAGTTTACCTTTTTTGGGTTTTTTTTTACCTATTCTCCTCCCCACCAGGGATGGGGACAACGAGCGAGCCGGCTGGGGTTAAACGAAGACAAAGGGAAAGGTGGAGCAGACGGACCCCGACCCGTTCCAGGCAGGTCCCGTGCCGGGATGTCCCGTGCCGGGATGTCCCGTTCCAGGCAGATCCCGTGCCGGGGTGTCCCGCGCCGACGGAGCCGGGAATGCCGCGCTCCCGGAGCCGCTCCCGGCACTAGAGGGCAGCGCCGCGCCGCGGGAGCCGCGCCAGCCCCGCGGCCACCATGGAAACCCCGCGGCACTCGCCCAGTCAAAGAGCTTTCTGGAAAAACGTGTTCAGGCGCAGGGTTTGCTGCCGCCTGGACACAAATAAGCCCCCGTGGGCCGCGACGTGCCGGCTCTGCCCAGCCGGAGGTGTCTCCCCACCGCACGGGGGCAAAGGCTGTCCGGGCTGTCGCTGCAGGGCAGAAGGGCGAAGGAGAGTTCAGGGAGAGTTTGGGAGTGCCACTGCCCGGGAGCAACAAGCACTTGTTCCCCCCAGCCCAGAAGCCGTAAGGCACATGGACCACAGCATCGCGCTGAGTCCTGTCATTCCGTATCGTCAGCCCACTGCCTCCTCCAGAGGCACGGGCGCTGTCCCAGCAGCTGAGGGCAGACCCTGAGCTGTCCCCGTGTCTGAGCCTTGCACAGCCCTGTAGGGACCCGCACGGAGCATCAGGGAATGAACTTGGGGTTCTCATCCTCATGTTCCAGAGGAGGAGAAACCCTAAGGTGAGGAATGAATAGCAATGAGGGAAGTGTGCTAAAAATGCAGACAACCCAAAAAAAAAAAAAAAAAAAAAGGGAAAGAGAAAAAAGGGATCACGTTTTAAGTTCTTGTAGTGTGCACATTAATCAAAAATAAAACCATGTCCCTAAGAAGTTTTTTATGTATTTAAGCATAGCAATGTTGCATGAAACAAACATAGGGACACGCTGCATGTTAACAACCATACTATGGAAAACCTTTCCCATATATTAAACTTTGCCATCGTATACTGCAAATGTTTATAATGATCCCTTTTCTCCTTACATAGATACAGGGAAAAAAGATACAGGGGAAAAAAGAAATAATCTGATTGAATTACTTAGTCATTCATTCGCCAGGTAGGATGGACGTTATTTGCTGGAAACACATAAAAGGGAATAGATTGAATAAAGATCTGAGCTTGTTTAGGAAAATCAGCATAGCAATATAGGATAATCGGCATAGCAAGATAGGAAATCAGAAGTCCAGTGAATAGAAAATGCAATGTATTACTATAATGAACCCTCTACACAAGCCAAAAAAATATAAATAAAGGATAAAGGTGCATCTTTTGGGAAGCATGTTTAACTTTTGTTTGAAAATTTGCAAATGGAAACCCACATGATAAAACTATACATATGGTACATTCACAGTGAATCTGAGACACATGAAATGCATCAGACCCATAGAGCTGACCCCCTGTGTGTGTGCCCCAGAGGGCTAACCCATGCATGAGCAGGGATGATGTCTGAAAGACAGTGCTATTGTTCAGTTAATGCATGTCAAGTATCCAAGGCACTTTGAACAACATGGCAACTCCAATGACAGGCAGGAACTTGTTAATCTGCCATAATTCAGCTCATTGCATTATGTACTCAAAACCTGTCTTTAGTATACTAATGATGAAACAAGGTAAGTTGAATTTCGTGGCAAAATTTGATTATTCCCAGCAGAACCTCACCGAGGTGGCCCTGAGGGGTGCCCTGGGAAGGTGGAGGAATAAGACATTGACATATTTGCAGATATTTGTCCAAGTATCTGTGAAAAGAGTTAAAAAAGGAGTCTGGAAGAAAAAGCTAATAACCTGGACCTGAAAGGACACAGATAAGGCCTTACATCGCACAGCAGCTAGCTGGGGAATAAGCTCCCATTATTTGTACAGCATTCAAGGAATTCACATTTTGGCCTTATTCCACAATGTTAAGCAATGCAGTACTTCTACTACAAGTCATGGTCAGGACACCTCAAATCAACAACATCCAAGATTCAGCAGTTAGTCTTCCTACACCCTCTAAAGAAATTTGAGGTACCTGAGGACAGGGTCCATCTAAGCCAGCACATTAATGAACCAACAGAAGATTATGGAGATGGCTGAATTTTATTCCTTTTTTTAATTATTATTTTCTCTGGAATTCAAGAACTTCTGAGCAGTTCTTGAGGAACTTCTTTTTCTTTGGGGATTGAAACAGTAATCCATGATCCCTGAGGCTGCATTAGGAAATTTTTTTTTCTTCAAAAACTGCAGAAGTATGTCTTTTCTTTAAAAAAATGCCCAGAGAAATACCACTTGGTAGTGGCAAGATGTGAATTCCAGAGAATTAATTCTACTTGTAAATAAGGCCAATACAGGAACAGGTGGAGCCTTACCAACAGAAACTCTTCTATTTTAAAACATTTTTGGATTTGCACACCTATCTTCTGCCTACAGTTCTCTGAAGATTTAGCTTTTTACATACACCCTTTGTAGACAGGGTTACCTGAAGGATAGATCTGCCTTATAAATACTTCCATTTACTGGGAACATCTCAAAATGCTCTAAATGCACTGGAGTGCTAGACTCAGAGTGCACCAGCACTGAATTGTCATCAGCATCTCACGAACCCAAAGCCCATTTTGGCCTTCTCTGCCTTGATTTTGCTGTGATAGCATTCCCTCAGCTCACAGCGCTGGCATGAGCATAGGTACCACGGGGCCTGGATAATGCTTAGGTATCACTTGAAAACCCTTGAAGAACATACAAAAAAACTCAAAAACTCCTGCAAGAAAGTAGACTGAGTTATGTTCTCAGCCACACCATCCCAAAGGCAAATACAACAGCTGAGGATCGGGTACCAATCATTCGTGAGGTAAGGGCACCCTGACAGTTTTATTATAAAAGGGGCATTTGTGTTCTCTCCTACCAAAATACTGCATCAGAGCAGGTTTCAGGCTCCTACAGGCAAGAACTGTGGATGTGCAGCAATGAGAGTCTTGATCTACTCCTGAAAGCAGCACACAACCGTGTAGATACAGACAAAACCACTTGTATTAGATATGTAGACATTTAAATCCTAGCTAAGCTCTTTGGTTTGATTTACAGTAGAAGTAGGGCATTTTTACTTTAGTAAAATCAAATCAAATCAAAACAAGTTAATTCTCATTCATAAACCAGTAAAATACTCTCTTCCATACCCTTTATAAATTAAATGTTAGTTTGACTTGCCTGTCAGTACTGAACACTGAATTGCAGCTCATCCTCTGTCAGTCTAATAAACACTGTTCGTAGATACCAGCTCAGTTTCTATGATGTTGGAGAATTCATCCACCAGTTTCAGGCTATCTGGGTGGTCTGTATTCTCAATTAATGTTTATTTCCCCACTGCTTTGCTCTGTTGGTTCACAGCGAAAAGGCACCAGCTTACCTGAGCTACCAGAATTAAAGGATTAACTGACAATTTGGCTTCCTCAGAATTTTGCCTCAAACAGACAAATCAAACAGACAAATCAAACAGACATACCATAGGATTTGATGCCTAATAGCAGTGGTTTACCCCACAAACCCATGTCTACTAGCAGTGGGGGAGGAAGCCCAAGGCAAGCTCAGAAGCACAGAAACTAGAGCTTCAAAACTGGAGGACAGTCCAGGAGTGGGGTGGGCACAAGCTGTCCCTACGCTTTCAACACCAACCCCAGACTTGAGGACAGGCTAGGCATGACCCCAGCCCCTCACCTGAACCTCGTCCAGGTCCTGCATGACTTCTCTGCTGAGCTGAAATATCAGATTTCAGGTGAAATCACTGCAGGAAATTACCAAAGTGCAGAGAAAGTGGAGCTGACAGTCAGACAGGGTGGTGGAGAGAAGGTCAGAGGTTCTTTTAGCACCTGGCTGCCCCAGGGTTGCAGCATCTTATCCCTCCTCTGGCCTCACTAGCAGTATTTCACACTCTCTCCAGGCTGCTTCTGTGCAAAGGAGTGAGAAAACCCAGCCCCAGGCAGATGCAATTCCAAACCACAGCCAACACGGCTTTCTCTGCAGCCTCCCACAGAAAGGGGGGGATGCAAGACAAGAACAGCCTTTCCTGCTCCCCTTTGTACCAGCAGGAATGTCTCCCACCTGTGGACACCTTTTCTTTTATCTCTGTCCCCCCACTGCTAAAGACATGGAGACAGCACAAGGAGCAACGTTAGCAAAACTAGTAATTCCTCGTTAATATTTTTAAATACTATTATTTATATTATTGTTTACATTGTTACTTATTGTTTTAAATAATTAATTGGATTTATTTTTATAGGATTGCATTAATTAGGTTAATTTATTTAAATTGGATTTACTTAGTGGCGCTCCATAACTCTTCACCTGACCCTCAGCGTGGAAAGTAGCTGAGACCAATCACCAATTTCAGTAAGGAGGGAAAACTAAAGACAAGCTGATGCCTTTTGTGAATGCTCCAGGATTCAGAATAGGACCAAAAACCACAGCAGGATGATGGGTTTGCTTCAAAATAAAACACCAGAACAAAATAAAGAGAGAAAAGGTGTGATCATACCTGTAATCATACCATATGAGAAGTTAATATTTTCAAATCCGGAGCAGAGGGATGTCCCTGCCATATGTATCTAAATCTTGCAAAGGTCTAAAATGTAGGTCACATCTATTTATGACGCTGAGCATCTCCTTTGGCTAGTTCTACATGGCTTCACACTGAGGTACTTGAAGAGCTGTCTGATTCAACATGATACTTAACATCCAATTCTGAAATGCTACTCTCTCACTCCAGGTGATGTATAAAGGTTCTATGGGCTTCATCTCAGAACTGAGGGCTCTGGTTTTGCGAGACAGGACCAAAAAACAGGCACTGCAGTGCTGGGGATGGGACTGCACATGTCTTTCACAGATGCTTCCCCAAAATCTCTCCAAGTGCTTCTTTGGTAAAGGTGCCTTAAAGTGAGTGTGCTAATTTAAGTCATCGGAATAGCACACAGTTCCTTTGTAATGAAGAATCTGAACAATTTTACCCTAACTATTAACTTATTAATATTTGGGTCAAAAATTAGAAAAATTCACCAGGATTATAAAGAATGACTTCTCATAGCCATATGCATGGCCAGTTCTTCATCCTGAACTATCTTATTCCTCCAAACCACCAAGCTTCACTGAATTCCTCCAAACAGTAGTTATATCAAAGCTTTTGCATGAACTTATGAATCAAAGAAAGCATTCAGTCCTGTGTATATTCTTTGCTTGATGCTAAACCTCCTGCTGATTCAGGAAAATATAAATGAAAATTTAGAGGGTCATTTGGTTAAAGTTTTCTTTGAAGACAAAGGATATGTAGTAACTCAGACAAATACAACCAATGCATCTAAGAACTGAACACTAAAACATGCAGCAATTTGATGTTTTTATGTTGCTTTAAGCTAATATATTACTTAACTGCTTCCTGTTCTTTGAACTAACACAGAACTTCAAAAATTTTGAAGCTGGAAATACAGAAGATAAAAGAGAATGCAAAGCATCTCATCCTTAGATGGTGGTTTACAACTATTTAATGATTTAATGTAAAGATTACTGATATTTATAAGCTCATTTTCTTTACATAGCTGTCTAGGGCCTTGTTTTCAAACTAGAGAGTACATTTGGACATTGCTTTGGACTTTGGACCAAGCAGAAGTGTAACTACAAATCAAATGTTCTTTCTGCATGGTTTTGGTAGTGTGTAATAGAAAAGAGAAGTAGGGAAAGGAATGTTTGCCTTTGTAAACTAAAGTTTTCTGTCCATCTGATAATTTGTGGTAACACAGAGGCTGAAAATATATGCCCTCACTGCTAATAGGGAAGGCAGAAGATCTTTTCAAATTTCGTTTACAGAGCATTTTGTCTACATGTATATCTACCAAGGGCTAAAGAAGTATCAGGTAGCAAAGGTTATCCAAACTCGAGAAAAGGAGCACTGCTGGTGTGAGAAATGAATTGGCTATAAATGCTAATTGTTGAAAAAATAATCTGTTTCTTAGGAATACAGTGAAACTGAGCCATTACATTTTCATTTGCTCAAGTAACCATCTTACAGATCGATTGATTTATTGATGAAAAGCTTAGAAAAAGAGCTAGTAAGCAACTTTGTAACTTTAAGGAACATTTTTATTGCTCACAATTGATATCCCTTGAGCTTGCAACGACGAGTTGCAGACGAGTATGCAGGACAACCACCATTTTTTTGTCTGAAAATGTTCCTTTACAACAAACTTATTTACTGCAGAGGAGATTTTCATAATAATAATAAAGTAAGTACAATGTATTTTTACAATTTCAGGTCATTGCAATCTTGCCTTTCCATTAATAGAACTAGTATTTTCGTATGCAATCTTTTCCAGAGATGAGATGCTTAGAGAATATAAGAATTTACAAGCTTAGGCTTTCATTGCTTATTTGAATTTCACAAATGTTCAATATATTTATGGCAACTATTTTCTTTCCATGTGGAAGATCCCTATGCAGCAGCAAAGATGCTCATCCTTGTAGCTATGAACTTGCATCTATTGTTTCAGCACATGTCTCAGGTCTGGAAGAAAACTTTAAAATGCCTCTTTAGTTTAGGGCTCAGTATTAATGGATTTGATAATAGTTTGTAAGAATTAGTTCTGTGTTGTTTTATTCATATGTGGAACGTTTAACGGAAAACTTTAATTACATATTACTGACACACCACAATTGCTAAGTCATATCTGGGACCATTTATTCAGGAAAGCAAATGAATGCAAGAATTCTGAAAAAAAATGTAGAGAAAGGGAGAAGGAGTAACCTTTTGTTGTGTAGATTTCAGCCTGCAATAGGTATGGTCTTCATCACAAAACCACCACAATCTTAACACACTCTGTAAAAAGAATACAAAGGTGGTCCCCTACTTGAAAGAGAAGTGAAGATGAGGAAGGTGGTTTTGAACTAGTTCGCATCACAGAAAAATAATGAGACCAACTTTTAAAGCAACTGGGTTTATACTCACCACTTTAGAGTCTTCATCTTCTGGACCTAAGGTGGCCATGCCCTGGGTATGTTTGGAAATGCTTCAATTAAGACAATGTTTTAAATTAATTAAATGAAATGTTTTATACTCACTTAAGTGTGAGTAAATGAGTAGCAGCATAACCTTGTATTTACATTTCAATCTGGGTTGGATATAATAGGAAGGTTTTATACAGTAATTTTTGACACTAATAATGAAAGTAGTAAAATATTTCACATCTCCATACAGCAACCTCATCTGTAGAATGAATTTGGTTTCTAGCAGTAGCAATGCCTCATCTCTGCTGCTGAAGACTGATGAAATGTAAGGGGTAACACTGGCAGAAGCCTGAATCAGTGCAGGAAGCATAAGGATGCTCTGAGAGGTTCTATATAAACGAAAAACACTTTCAACTCCATGGCATATGTATCAGCAGATTGCAAATTCGTGTATTGGAGGGGCTCCCAAAACAATCTTGCAAAGGCTGCTGAACACCAATGAAAGGCCAGCAGTGGATGGTATTTGAATCTAGACAGCCCACTGAAGTGTGGGGGTTTTTCTGCCTTTCCTATTTCTTCAAAGAGCTTTGGGAAAGAAAGGACATGAATCTCTCTGAATCGACAGAATAAAGAGCAATATTCTCAATTTCAGCCTAATAATTTCCACAAGCTACCAGGAGCCGCAAGGAACAAAGAAGAGAGAACAAAACACCAAGGAACTTTATCCTTTTACCAGCATTTTTGCAATGCAATGGCACCCCTGAGACCTTAATGTCGTTGCTGAAAGGGATTTTAAGCTCTGCACTGCAGTGCCAGTTTGCTGGAAAATTGCTTTATAACATCTATCTGCTAGATCAGTTGAAGCTTGTCCTCCTGTACCTTAGCCTGTGACTTAAGCAGCAACTGAAAGATGCCACTCACACTGTTTTCTTGCTGACTTTAAGAAACAGCCTAAAAAAAAACACACACAAAAAAAGTACCAATCCTTCCTGGGCTGGAGTAAAGAAACTGCAGTGAAGTCATAAAATCAATGTATTTATGAGTCAAAAAAATTGAAAATTACCTCCTTCAGAAGTACAACTAGTTATCACTTTTCTTTGGATGACATAGTTGCAATAATGAAATAACACTGAGTTTTCCCAATCAAACAGTCCAAATCTGTGCTGTAATAGCAGACTCCTTGGTGGTAAATGAAGGTGTGATCCAAGGTGGATGTTAATTCCTGCCCAAACTGTAGCTTTAAGTTGAGGAGTTGGACCATCAGAGAGTAATAAACACTTCCAGTTAATTGTCCCACAGACACCAAGCAGTGACCAAAAGCCTTTGATACTAAATGGGTAGTAGGCAGACTGCTGTGCCATCACCTTATCAGTGTCCTCTTGGGCCAACTGATCAGGAACAGAGATGTTGGGTACCAAATATGGGCTTTTGCCTGGAAAATCAGTATCTAAACTAAGTTCAGGCCTAGCTGTGACAGAAATAAAAGTGGGAAGTGGAGTTCCCCCCGCTGGGTCCCAGGAGGGACAGGCAGTGGGGAGGCAGTGGTGGAGGTCTCGAGAGGGGAGAGGTGTCAGGAAGGAGTGGGGCTGAGTGGGGCTAACCCAAATGCCAGTGCCTGGACTAGCTCCAAAGGGACCCAAGGCCAGAGGGAAGAAGCAGTGAGGGTAGTGAGGGAAGAGGAGAAAGCAAAATCACTGAGACATTCCTAAAAATGTTTGGAACTGTTTACTAAAAATATTTAACTCTCTTAAAATTAGTTGGCCTGATCCCTTGAAAAAAGAAGTTACTGACTTTTCTGCACTGTGCAGCATAAGACTGTACAACCAGATAAATATGTAAATTGGCTGAGGCTTTAAAATACTTTCCTCCAATGATCTGTCTCACTGGCTAAATACTGCCTACATATTAGCTAGAGAACAACAAAATGAAGAAGCAGGAGCTTTCAAACAGACAACTTGAATAAAAGCTGAATAACTTGAGTACGAGCTGGAACAGCACCTAGATTCTGGTCACAATGTAGGTTAAAGGCTGAGCTTACATCCAGACACAGGACTAGGCATCAGACCTGACACCTGGAGGACTCATTCCAGAGGGACCAGAAATGGGACAGAGATACTATTAATTCCATAACTGTGTCACCAATCTTAAGCAAGGACTCCTGGTCAGAAACTTCATAGAACTATACAAGCCTGTTTCTAATTGCTGCTCCTCTGTCTATATTATATATATATATACATGATTGCCTACATATGTTTAAAAAAAAAATCACCAACCATTTTCTGGAATGGTAATACAGTCCTTGAAATATTCGCCATAGGAACAATAATAATAATAATTGTAATATGGCTGTTATACATGGATTACATTGCCCTATGAGTGAAGGTTTAGATGAAATAATTGAAAATTAACTATTATTATTGCTGTTGCTATTATTATTGTAATAATGACATGAGAAAAAGATGCTCTAAAACTATAAATTGTTCACACAAGAGACAAAGGTTAGTATTTTAGTCTTTCTCCCCCACACTGGTTTCTAAGAAGTACTGTGTAATAAAAACAAAGGATTCCCAATTGTTGCTGAGTACCTTCTGAGCAAAAATAAATCACTTCAACTCCAGAGATATTTTTGACAGTGAGCTAAAGGTGTATTATGAGACAGTAGGAGGCTCAGTGGGTGAATATAATAACTGCTTACCTATGAGAGGTATATCAGAATCTATAAGGAGAAATGTGGTTAACTTGTCTAATGGATATTAGCCAGAAGAGCAGTCACACGATTAGTCTTTGCTAGCAACTCTGGTGAGTGTTGTAGGGATTTTTACAGCAGAGCCATACATCAGCATCAAACACAATTATTCAGTTGGATGGGAAAATCTAGTGCAGCACCTCTGCTGCTGGTAAATGCCATTGTTCACATTTTTGTAAGCACAGAAGAACCAAAAGAGAGTAAACAGTTTCATTTTTGGCGTTCCACTTCAGATTTTCTTTCTAGATCTTCATGTACCTAACTATTACTGTCTTCTTGGTATTTTCTAAAAATTTCAAAAGCATCTCAATGTAAACCTGCAATCAAGCACTGACAGTTTGAAAACTACGCTTTGGCCTATTGAGAGAATTTGTTGTATATAGTGATTTATTTTAAAATATTTTTTGAAATTACCATGTAATATTAGTATATACAGTGAATTATTTTTTATAAATATATATATATACACACATATATACATATATATATATATATATTCTCCACTGTGTGTTGACAAAAGAGCTTCAAAAGAGACAGGAACTTAGATAACGTGGTTTGGTTATGTAAGATGCTGTTAAATGCTGTTGCTATGTGGGATCTCCTCTTCTATAGGTTTGCATTAGGATGCGGTGTCAGGATTTGGCTTTGACCAAACTGGACAATACAAAGAAAATCAATCCCAGTTACAGCTCCCCATCTGACATGGTCAACTTCATTCAGATTAGTGCCATTCATATAGCAAATTAAGATTGCTTTACTATAGTGAATTAGAGATGGTTTAAATATAATTGTTAATTTTGAATTATTTCAGCTGAACCTTTATTCACAGGGCAATGAAACCCATGACTAACACCCATATTATGATTTTCTTCTGGAAAAGTGTTTCTTACCTTCAAAACTCCTCTTTGCTGAATCTTAGCATCTGATTTGCAAAGCCAGGGATGCCGTCCAAAAACATGTTCCAGTTTCCGTACAGTATGTACTCCCAACGAAGTGTTTCACTTATACATTTTTAGTTAGAGCTCAGTATTCCACAAAAAACCTCATTGTCAATTCCAGCATTCATAATTACACTGCTTAACCACACAAACAAAGCTGAAGTCTGTTTGGTTTTCACTAATTTGACCAACATAATTAGCATTTCATAAGCCCTCCTATAAACAAAATATTGGGTCAAATCACTTATTGGTACAACTCAACTGAAAAACAACAGAATGACCCCTGGGAATAATTTAGCCTATTGGGTTTTCATTTAATTGTGAATATTTTACCTGTAATTATCTGCTTATGAAAACATAGCTACATCACAGAATCATAGAACATTTGAATTGGAAGGGGCCTTGAAAAGTTATCTATTCCAGCCCCCTGCAATAAGCAGGGACATCTTCAACTAGGTCAGGTTGATGGGTCTTGGCCACATCCAAAGGTCAGCCTAGTCAGTGTAAGACTGTCCACTGGCCTCAGAAAGCCTTAGGTTTGGTCCAAAGTATGCTACACTTGAGACTTGAAATTCAGCAGAAAATTCATTCTTTGGTGTCTTGATCACCAGTCTGGGTATATTGCCTTAGACTGAAACCTCTGGGTCTGAACAAACAGCCCTATAGCAAGAAAGGTTCAATATCTCCTCCCTCTCCAAGATCCACAGCCAAAGCAGCAAGGTAAAATAGGAAAGGCAGAAGAGAGAAGGTAGAAGCAGGACTATAAATCATCACCTGAAATGGCAGCCCAGAATGAAAAGTCTGATGAATACCTGGCAATGTTTTTGCTATCCCAATACCCTGCTTTACTGCTTCCCCGGTGGCAGAAACTTACACAAGCACAGCCTGTCACAAGCAAATAGGCACATTTCAAAGTTTATAGCAAGAGTCCTGTGCCCTAAATTCAAAACTTCTAAAAAAAAGAAGGGAAGTGCCTGAATCTCTTCTATACCATAATGAAAATACAAAAGGTTTCTAGGTGGGAGCCAAATGCTGGCTGCAACCTACAATGCCTTATGTGATTTGGGACCATATTGCCCAAGAAATTGCTTCTGTCCCTGCGAAATCTTACTGCAGTCAATATCTGCAGGGATGCTCAATTGTGGTTTTATGGTATAAGTGAGAAGGCTTTTTTTTGTGATGGGGGGCTCAGCTTGGGATTCATATACCCTCAGGGTTTCTGAAAGCTCAGGTTTGTTAACCTTCAAAGGGCGCTGTAAAACTCCTCTTTTCTCTCTTTTCTTAGGTAGCAGTACAAGGACAAGCTAAAATGGAAAACATTTCCATAGCAGTGGAAAATGTTATATTCATGAGCTGTCCTCTGGCACTATTTAATGTGTGTAACATACAGAACAGATAAGTGGAACACAGCTGTATTTGTTGCACTGCCTGTAATGATAGTTTATGCATGGAAAGAAGAGGAGTATGTAGAACAGGTGATGAAAAAGTGCCAACTGATCTGTTATTAAACTTGCCTAATCAGCACTGGCCACGTGGTAAGCTTAGAAGTGGAAATTCATTTGACTGTTCTGCTCATAGCAGTATTGTTTTCTCTGTATGACTACTTCATTGCTATTGTCTTAATTTCTTTTGTTAGAAAAAGCAAATCATTGCTTTTACTTCTCTTCTTTATTTACCCCTATTTCATCCCTACTTGTGTTCCTTTTCTGTCTGTAGAACAGTAACTTCTTTTTTCTTTCTAGAAGTAGATGTTTTGAGGTGGGATTCTTGGGTGAAATGTTAGGGTAGGAAACTCCCACTCTTTGCTGATCAATGAGCAGCGATCACTGGTAACCAGTTCTGGAAAACACCTTATTTTGCTCTGTCAGTCACAATTGTATACTTCTTAATTTCAAGCTTCCATGAGGAACAACAGGTAGTCTTGAGAGGAGCATGGGTTTAGGAATATTGGTGCCTCACCAGCAACATTCAGTAGGCAAGTTCAGATACTCAAGGTAGCACTTTTAGCCTCCAATTCTGTGAATCAGTGAAGTTCCAGTCAATACCCCACAGCGTTGTCTTCCTAGACCATGTCCTATAACATAAGAGACCACTACGCCTGAGGTATCAGTCATGATGTCCAGGAGAGGAATTCTGATGCAAGGAAAGCCTGGAAGGAGTTAAGATAAAGGTGCACTGTGAAGCTGAGGAAGCTGAAGCAGCATGGAGAGTGTGTGATCCCAAAGCTGCAAACACACAACTAACTTTAACCATGAGAGGTAACTCAAGTAATTTACGTGGGCAATTCCAGAAATAGAAGTATTGGCTATATGTAGATTCCGAGATACACTGATGAAGGAAAAAGCAGTAACCCTTTTAATACTACTATGTATTAATTTCCACTATAAAATATTTGCCATTTTCTTTGAAATGTTCTCTTCACCATTTTGTGCAGAATTAAAACTTTAGCAGGTACATAAATCATGGAGGTACTTTTTGCCTTGTTCTGGGAAAAAAACATTTATATTTGGAGAAGATCACTGAATGACAGCATTTCTTGTCCACATATCAGACAGCACAGGGCACTGCTGTCAGCCTAGTAACACTGTTCAGTATTTTTTTCTACTCTGCATACAGTGATTTAGAGTTAATATTGACTAGGAACAACTTGATAACATAGATATTTTATTTGGAACAATACTCGGTTCCTGAAAACACTTCTCAAGTTAAGAGTGATATTGTTGTAAGAGTGAGGAAAACAGCTAATAGTCTTTTATCTTGAGCACTGATCAGTGATGTGGAAAAGACAACTTAAGTTAAGCCACTAAATCTATGCACAGTAAGAACTGAATATTGGTCTTTACTCCCTAGACAAACACCTTAAGCATTCTGACGATTTTGAGCTGGGTGAGGAAGGAGTGTGCTGTCTGACAGAGTAAAAAGTAAATTTAGTTTGTTTTAAATCCTCGGAGTTGCAAATATCTAGAAAGCTTTCCAAAATATGAAATAAAGACAAAAAAACCCCAACCAACAATAAATAAAAATGGGACTTAAATCAGTCTTATGAGATATATGATGATGCTATCTCACTGATCCAAAGAATTCTTTTCAGTCCTAAATGCTTTATTCCTAAGAGTCAGTTTTCATTAGATTCTTTTCGCTGAGCAGGCCTGTTCCAGCATGTCACTAGAGCAGTCAAATAGCTGCCCCTATGGCCATAAGGCAGCTCTGTGGCTCTGGGAAACAGATGGTCCCTTCCAGCTTCAGCTGCAGGTCCTCTGACTCCTGCGCACTTGCCGGGCCGTACCCCAGAGCAGAGTTGCACAGCCCTGTGTGGCGTCGTGTTGTCTTGTGGAGAAGGTGCTTGTTTTGTAACCTCAGACACTACATTTCTAACGACTTCTAACCCGAGACACTACACTTCCCTGTGCGTGATTTTCTTTTACACAGTGTTACACAGATTATGAGAAACAAAAGCAGTCAGGACCTGTCACCATATGCACTACTGCAATAGAAATAAACAAGGATAAGAGAAATACAGCAAAACTATGCCCTGTAGGTACAGTCTCTCAAGGTCACCCAAGTATCTGTGTACAGCTACTGCTGAAGGTCCTTCCCACCATTCCCACTTATTAACCATCTTCTCCCCATGACTGGTCTAACTAGAAAAACTGCCTTCTCCTCTGATTGGATAAATGTCATTCTTAAGCATGAGTGACAGAGGTGTGTGGTAACTAATAAGTGTGCTACTGATGCAAAGTTTATTAAAAATAAAACAATTTTTTAACCTAGGAAGCTTCTAAAATATAAATGAAAATAAAATCATTTATGTTGTGAAGTCAGGCAGTTGAAAGTCAGGAAACATGAAATGTCTTTATTTGGGCACTTTTGAATATGCATTAGGATACAAACTTAAATTACATGGTGACTGACTGATGACCAGAAGGACTCCCATTTCATGCATTCAGTGCAGAAAATAATCATCACCTTGTACATAAAGTCTTGTTAATGATTAAGGAAACTCTAGTGTTGCTAGGGGTAATAGCAACCATACTTCACTGTCTGTACACACAAGAGGACATTATATTACTTCAGCAAACAATAAATGAAACAACACAAGCACATCCAACATCAGAATTGTTCAGAAGAGATTCACCAAGTCCTCAGTGCAAAGTGCAAGAGGGTTGAAACTGCAAGCAAGAAACTTTTCAGCATTTCTCAGGGGAGGAAGAAAAAGACATCATTTCAGTCTCTAAAATTTAACAGGGAATTCAAATCTATGCTCCAACAAAACCACCTGAAAAGCTCAATGCAGGGATCACCTTTTAATCTGTAAAGGGATAAAATGTTTAATTACAGATTAAGACAGCCGAAGTCTGATAGCCAAAGGCTTACATGGGATACAGTAATTAAAGTAGTTTTGATAATTTACCTGCCTTGCTGATGAGCAGTTTTTAAAGCTATTGACTGGGAAGCTGATCCTTTTTTATGTAAGCCATTCCTAAAGACTAGAATTAAATTCTTTAAGACCCTATACATGGTTGATACTTTCAAAGAAATCCAAGACATTATGATAGAAATCCAATTTTATGTGAAGTGTTTTAATTTCTTTAACCCAAATATAAAGAATTTTACTAACTCAAGATTTGGCCAAGTGTGTGATTAACCCAAGAATAGCTACACCAGCTCAGACCTGCAGCCCATGTAACATGTAACAGCAGTGCCCTGCTTTCACCCACAGTTAGTAGGAGACACTTCAGAAAAGTGAGGAAACAGAATGACCCTTCTCTGGATGCATACTCCAGGCTTTCACAGTCAATGGTTTCAGATCCTCCTGACCAAAAGTCACATCTGATTACTCTGTGAAATAGCTGGTAAGAGCTCAGTTTTCTACGTTATGTTCAGGAAAGTAATGCTTTTTGATCAGCTAACACATAGAAATCAATAGAAGAGTTATATGAACAAAATTTCTTGCACATTTAAGCCTAAGCGAGTAAAGCAAGCCTTTCTAAATGTAGCCATGTCCACCACTTTTGTGGCTCCTCACTCCCTTCTCAAGTCATACTTTTCACTCTTTTGAGATGACAACAGCTGGTCACAAAGAACTGAAATATCAGTCCTTAAGGATTGGGAGAGCTGTGTTTCCAACAGTAGGCACTCTGGAAGGATACACAGGCTTTTTGAGAAGCACTGCTCACAGAGAAGTTCCCAGAAGCAGAGGCACGATTCAGCCATGAGGACTGAGAAACAAGGGAGGTGAGATGAGAGCAGTGGAATACAAATGGATGATTAAGAGCATGACTAGAGTATGATAAGTAAAACAAGCAAAAATGGAAAAGAGCAGAGAGAGGAACAGAGCCACAAGCCATGCAATGAAAGGTTTTGTAGACAGTGTAAGATCTCAATTGCTGAAGCTTAATGCTGCATTAAGCTCTTTTAATAATATGATCATATTTTGAACTGCTTCTCTGTCTTTCATGTAATGTATGTCTTTTGTTAACTCTTGATTTTTACAACAGCTATTCACACTTCTAAATTTTTTTTACCACAGTCTTATACATTCGGTATTTCAAAATCTGCATTTTATATTGTTATTATACTGATGTAAATTTAGAGAGAAAATCTGAATAAGAAGTGAAGAGATTGCACTGCTAGGTTGCTTTTCATTCTCCATTTAGGACAAGAGTGCCTTGATTCCAAAGCAGTCACATAAAAGCACACTAAAACATTTAATAGGACTGATCTAAAAATTTTTATTGAAGAGAGACAACAGTGTTTGACAGATTTTAAGAGATGAAATAACAAACCCCATTCATATACAGACTAATAAGACTCCCATTTAAATTAATATCAGGATTGTAGCTTGAACACAACTCCTCTTTGTATTTATGAGTACCACCATCACAGTATTGTGTTACCACACTAATGGCATGAGAAACTACTGAACTGCTACAGAATGCACACAACAGACAACTCAGCTTACCCTCTGTTTAGTTATTTACTTCTTTTCTAACTGAGGGCAGGGTGACTATAAGATACCATCATTCCAATCTGCTTACCCTTTCACCAAATAAAAACTTCTTCACAAATATAAGACAAAAAAAGTGATCCTCCCCTGAAAAAATTAAAGTGCCTGAATTGAGAAGATAGGTTAATCAAAAAAGATGTTTGTACACGAAGTTTTTATAAGCCTCAATGACTTTACAGACACTAAAGTTTTACAATACATTTCAGGGTGGTACTAAATGTAACAGAAAGCTTCCTTTCTACATGCTCAATTTGAAACACAAATTAATTTCTTAAATGCCAGTCATGTCAATTCTGAATATGCATGATAAGTTACCATTTTCCTAAAATATACCCTGGTGTAGTGGGTTGACCCTGGCCAGATGCCAGGTACTCACTACAGCCTCTCTCTTTCCCTCTGCAACTGGTCAGATGAAAAAAAACCAGTAAAGGATTCATGAGTTAAGAGCTGGGAGAGGTCAGTGACTGATAACCTTCATGGGCAAAACAGACTCAAAGCGGGGATATTACTTAAATTTATTACTAACACAATAAGAGCCAAAGAGTGAGAAATAAAACAATCTTAAAAACACCTTTTCCCCACGGTCAGTTGTTGTTTCTGCCACTGCTCGGAGAGAGAAGTCCTTCCCCTGTTCCGTGGGGTTCCTCCCACAGGAGACAGTCCTTGATGGACCTCTCCTCATGGATGTGAATCCATCCCTCAGGCAGCAGTTCTTCCCAAACTGCTGTCCCATGGGTCACTTCTCCATGGGGTGCAGTCCTTCACAAATGAGCTGTACCAGCATGGGTCCCCCACAGGGGCCACAAGTCCTACCAGGGAAAAACCTGCTCCAGCGTGGGCTTCCCTCTCCACGGGCTGCAGGTCTCCAACAGGACCCTGCTCCATCTTGGGCCTCCCATGGGTTTACAGCCTCCTTCAGGCATCCACCTGCTCCAGCAAGGGCTCCTCCATGGGCTGCAGGTGGGTCTCTGCACCCCGATGGTCCTCCATGGGCTGCAGGGGCACAGCTGCTCCACCATGGTCTGCACCATGGGCTGCAGGGCCTCAGCTCCAGTGCCTGGAGCACCTCCTGCCCCTCCTTCTGCACTGACCTTGGTGTCTACCTTGTTATTCCCATGTTCTCACTCCGCTTTTCCCTGGCTGGAATTCTTTCTGTGCCACAACCTTCTGTTCTTAAATATGTTATCACAGAGGCATTACTATTACTCCTGGTTTGCTTGGCCTTGGCCAGCGGCAGGAAGTCCATCCTGGAGTCGGCTGGCATTGGCTCCACGGGACAGGAGAAGCTTCTAGCAGTTTCTAACAGAAGCCACCCCTGTAGCCCCCCCTCCGCTACCAAAACCCAGCCACAGAAACCCACTAAGTCCTTATGCTCATCAGCAAATGGAGAAAGAAATATCATTAAAAACTGCACATTTGTTCACAGACACAGCAAGGACTTATTAGATTGTGCAGAGCATCACTCTCATGCAGCTTTACAGCTTTTGGATGGGAGGAGATACTCCCTTATAGTTTGCTTTCCCATCCCTTTATTTAGTTATGCTATTTACACTTGCTCCTGACAGGGATGGTGAATATGAGGCTGCTGTGCAGTAGGTGCAGGTAAAGCAAATACACCCTTGTCCACTGCTCCATTTAGATACACACAGCTTCTTAGCATGACTCATTATTCTTTCTGTAACTCCCACCATGTATAATTTGCCTTTCCTGCAGAGCTCCTGAATGGCACACTGCTAATTCCTTGGCCTTTTTTCTTGCCTGGTATTTTCACTAGTAAGAGTAAGGGCATTGGAGCTGCTACTAAGTCCAGATTGATACTAATGAACTTGCCCTTCCCAATTAACACAGTTTAGAATTGAACTTTTCCTAAATTTAAGCATTAAAATTTTGTGATTGATTTTAAAATATAGGATATTAAAAACATTCTTTGTAACATTTGAACAGGTTTCAGGATATCTGAGATCTGTGGCTTGACTGGCCACACTGACTTAGAATATTTATTCCTTAGGAAAAACATTGCATGAATCCCTTAATATTCTTTAGCAATTTCTGTGGCTAGCCCACAATGCACAACTTGTAGCTTCATAGCAAACATAGGGCTTATTCGTTCATTTTGAGTTGGTAACGTGTCATTTCTTCTTCATATTTAAATCATCTTCAAATCATCTAACATTTGAATACACTATGGAATTTCAAAGAATTTTCTAGTAAATTGTGTGATCAGCATGTGAGTAACATTGTTTTTAAAAAATCTGTAAGAAATACAGCATCAAACTATCTATTCGTTTCAGTAACAATGATGCAGGTCCCATACATAAAAATTTACTAAAACATTATAGAGATTTTCTTAGTGCTATAAGTTCCTTCACTGGTTTTTTTTTTGGGGGGGGGGTTGTGTATTTTCCTTTATCTGTTTATTTGGAAGTGTGGAATTTTTGCTGTATTGCTTATTACTGAGACATTCCCTACCAGTAAAAGCTGATAAAGAATTATAAACATATATAAAACAGATACCATCTTTTATAGAATCTCATATAGATCTTCCTTCTTCCAACATGAAGCTGTTTCCAAGTCTTTTGAAATTTGTCAAAATCAACTAAAATAATTCTTGGATAAATTTGTGAGGTACAGTGTCAATATCTAGCTGTTGCTGTAGAAGAAACATTCTATTATGGAGAAGAGCATAAAAGTACACCCCAAATTCTACTCAGTTACTTTAAAAGATTAATATGCTTTCACAGACGGGAAATCAGGCAAGACTGTGAAAGAAACAGGGCAGAGGGAAACTACATAAAATTAGGATGAGAATGAGACCTCAGGTCAGTAACTGTGAGTAATTCCACTGTGGGTGATCTGTGCTTGCTCTGAAATTCTCAATGCAGAAAACTCGTCTGTAACATGATTTTCTTCCAGATAAGGATAACTTTGGGAGATACAAGTGAAGAGATGACAAATAAATTAATCTTGATTCAAGATATCCATATATGATGTCTAGTGCCATTCTGAGACACTCAGGTACCAGCACCTCCATCAGCTGCACAGTGGCAGGTAAGTTACAGGACATACAGAAGACCACACCTTTCTTACGTACCAGCTGGAGAGAAGGATGGCTACATGAGGGCGCTTATGTGGGATGTGTGGGAGTCTGAACAAAGTTCCAAGAGATCACATTAAGGATGAATGTAGAGGTCCTAGAAATTAGGAAGTCCTAAAATTAAGAAGTCCTAGAAAATTTCCTCAGTCCTCCACTATGAAACCTTACTCATTGCCTTGCTTGCTGCTCCAGACAACCCACACAGACAAATAATGGGTACTGGCCTTGTGTTTCTGTAAAACGAGGAAATAATTATTTGGTATTTTTAATTAAATAAAAATTCTGGTATGGCAATCTGTGGTAAATGCTTAGAACAGACTTATTCTGAGACATTTCTACATCTGGTATGTTAACTGTGGCTCAGTAAAGTTAAATATATATTTTTAAAGGCAAAATCATAGTTTTGCCCACGGAACAGGTAGGATGAGATTCAGTTCTCCTCCATCTGAACTAGTCACCCCATGCACCCTTTGCAGTCATTCTGTTCTATTCAGACACCTACTTTAGAATGAGATTAATTACACTGACTAGACCTCCACTGACTATAAAGAAATGCAAGGGCAACAAGCTCAGATGGAGACATCTGCACTGTATGAATTCCACACATTGTGATAAATGCAAATAAGAAGTGTGCACTGAATCCCTATTCACATTATATTTGGCTGTAAAAACACCCCTACAGTTGCCATTTTAGATAGCAATACCCTTCCCAGCTATCACTGCCTCTCAGCTCCCCCTGAATACAGAAGCACTGCTACCCACCTGAGAGAAGTTAGCAATATAAATGATTTTCCCAGGGTCTCAGGAAGAGTTCATAGCTTCTTTTTTATTCTGTACCCATCCTCACAAACATTGGGCACAAGCTAATAACACACACACACTTCACTCTGTTGTGATGTTAATACTTGCAAAAGACATTTAAAACCTCTGATGATCCAGAATTGTGAGATCCCGTTATTGTGATTATTACATAGTTTGACTTCAGCCCTGACTTCTGTTCATGCTGCATAGATGTAGTCTGAAGGAAAGATTGCTAAAAACTTCAGATTTCCACACTTTAAGAGTTTGAACTTCATAAAACTGAAGTAATAGGAGGTCAATAAAGGACTCAGTGAAGAGCTTGTAGACATAACCATAGTCTGAGGTACTCAGATGTTGGTTCATTAAAATTAGCGATGACTGTTCAAAGGTTTAATCAGGCACAGAAGATGTACCAAACAGGGTATTGTTTGGATTTTAAGTCAAAGTCTTGGCTATGAGACTTAAAGGCCAGAGAGCAGAGAATGTTAGTTTAGGGGAACGAGACTCTTTAGTTGATGGACAAGTAATTTCTCATACACACATGACAATGAAGTATTGAGGTACCACAGGCAAGTAGCCAAACAACAAAATTATGATAAATTAATATCCAGGTTCTCAGCAAGGCAGAATTCAGCTCACAGATCTACAATGCTCAAATTCTGATGTCTAGAGCTATAGAAGTGCCTATGGCTCTAGTACAGTCAATGGTGCCCGTGATGATACTTGGAGACTCAATTCAGTTGCTCACATACCAGTGCCCCATGTCACTGCCACTGCTCTCACATACCATGTCTAACCTCCACTTGCCATTTCTAAAGAACATACACCCTCTATAGAGGGTGTACATTCTATCCCATGCAGGTGTCTCAGATAACTTAAAGCATCTGAAACACCACAGGAAGCATAAGTTTACTGTACACATAGAGGTTGTTCATCTGAATTTTCTCAGTTGCCACAGCTGTACTGATTAATCTTCACGCACTATAGTGGGATCTTAGGCATGTAGGGATTTAGGCAGTGCATAAATACAGGTGACTGTGTTAATAATAATAATAATAATAATAATAGTTATTGTTATAATGCCTCCCCCTCCAACTTCTGGGGCCGCCTATTTACTCAGAGCTCTGCTGACATTGGGAGATATTACATAGGACCTAAGAAGGACTGGCGTCCTTTAGTGCAGTAGCTGAGAGTGACATGGAATAAATAAGGGCTTCTGAAAAGGCATTAGATGTCTGAGTGAAGGCAGAAAATTACATTCAGGTATCTTAATCCCAAACTGAATATCATCTTTAGATTCTGACATAAACTATACCCTAAGAGTTTGTAGCTAGACTGTAGAGCTGATTAAGCAATAGGTCATAAAGAATGCAATTTTTTTTAATTAACCCCTTAAGCTTACAGAGAAGTGAAAAGAAGTCTGATAGAAGCAAAGACAGGGGTGCTTACACCACCAGTTGGCAGTGGTGTTTAACAGCTTGGCTGAAAACACCAACACACCTTGCATACAAGCTTTATACAGAAGTGCAGTGAAACATTTTAACCAAAGAATTTGCTGCCTGGATGGTAACAATGCACACAGGCTACCAATGTACAGATGAAAAAAGTTTACAGTCTTCTTCCCTACAAAGTAATATCTATCTATGCTTAAACATGATTTATAGATATGCAAGACATCATGTATAGGTAATTTATAAATTACTTCTTATTTTATGAATAAAAATTGTGAATGTTTTACATGTCTGTACAGTATTAAAATACAAATTATAAGAACAGCGCTGATGAGGAGTAGAGGGAGAATAGTCATATCTGTATTGAACAGTTCTCTTCTTTTTCCTTGGTGCCCTGCGGAAATAGGCTAAGCTAACTATTCAATAATCTAAAGCAACAGAAAACACTTTAGAAGTAAGTTGGACACAAAAAATATAACCTACCCATGCAGCTCAAACACAAAGCATACAGGCTCTTTGGAGGAACAAAAAATACCTAATTTCTAATAATAAAAGTATTTAGGGATCCATTGTAAAGTCTTTAGAATAAAGAACCACAAAAATTGGACTAAAGAACCATGATTTGATTTCATGCTTACAGGACAACAGAGGAGCTGTTTATTTAAGGCATGAACATATGCCTATTTAGGATGCTGAACTCAGTAGGACTAGAATGACTTAGAGAAGTTTCATATGGAGCAATGCCAATATCTATTAAGGGTTTTTTTAGGTATTACAAGTAACCAATTATAGAATTTTTTGCATATTTTTTTTTTACTTTTACATATAAAGAAATTGAAGTCTTACTCTGAATCATTCCAAGCTTTCTCAATTGAAACCTATTAACATTGACTCAGTTTGAGAGAAACTTTGTTATCACTTCTAAAAATAGCTAGGTGTGCAGCTTGGTAAAACAGAGCTTTACACCTTTTAAACCCCAGCAATAACAGCTTCATTTATTTAAAATAATTTTTAAAAACATTGAAATTTGTCAGATATATCTGCTACTGACAAAGATAATGGGTATGTGTATAATGATGTGCATAATGTATACTGACAACTTATCCCTTTTACGCTAGCAGAATTATGGAAGTATAAGTTTAACTAAATATCCAGTTGTAATGGCAATTTTTAATGGTCAGCAGCAGATTCAACTCTCAAGAAGTTCATCTGGAATAAAATGCACAATAATTGTTCTTCTAAAAGATTTTGTCACATTTTAATTGTTTTGTTATTTTAACTCTGGGATAAGTTAAATGCAGCACAGTACTGTGTTGCCACTCCAGAAACCGACAGCAGATGAGCCAAGAAAATAGAGGACACATCCATTCCAAGAACACTATGGATGGAGCCAGCATTACCATGTCACTGTGGGACTTTCCACTTTTTAGCATCTTGAAACCAGCACCACAATTATCTGGAAATGGAAAATTTTCATGTAACAAGGACCAACTTAGAGATCAAAGCTCCCAGTTCAAAAGCAGCTTGAACGTAGGTGAGGGAACACCCAACACATTTCTAATGGGACTGCTAAACTTCCCTTACCAGTACCTGAAGCAAAGGCTATATCAAGTATTCCAAGCAGACACTTCTGCCTCTGACTTATACTCCTTAACTGCACCCTATTTCTCTACCCATTTGGGGATTTTTTTATGCCAAAATATTTTATGCCTCTGATATTTTTATGTACTTAACTACAGGCAGCAATCAAATGCTGGCACTTCCTGGCTACTAACATTTAAAGCTTCTATCACAAGAAAGAAGGAGCATGTCATGTACTCATAAGGAATAGATTCATTAACAACAAATGCTATTATTGGCATGTTTCAATTAGGCTCGAAACCAGCCTTTTTCTTAATCTCCTGTTGCTGAGCAAGGAATAGAATCAATAAGCATTTCAGAAGATCTGGTAAAAAATGTCTCTATTGATTTAAATAAAAAAAAAAGTAGAAAAAAAAAGAGAGAAAAGACTTTCTCCTGTGTGCAGCTAAATCAGACTTCTTCTATGAAAAAAAAAAGTGTGCATGAGAGGACATACAACTCAAAGTTCATTCAGTGTTATGATACAATTTTTGACCTTCTGCAGAACTCAAGGTATGAGAATAGATGGTTCAATTGCAGCCTTACATTAATAAAAAAATCAGTTATTTCTGATGTATTTATGGACAAATGCTTATTTTAAAAGCATCTTTAGCAAGAGTGAGAAACTACAATCAACAGGTTCATTCTTCAAAGACCTGTTTAACAGTATAACAAAATTCTACTGGACTGTATGAAAAAGGAGGCTACCTGCAGATTTCCCTGACAGAATTCACCATACCTGGATATACATCCTTTATGATAGAAATCCACATCTGAGCCAGTCATCCCAGGCTCTGGTGTTGAAAAAAGCAGCACTTCCCAGGTGTGATGCAGCTAACCTGCCTTAAGGCAAGACTGCATCACCCCTTAGGGCTGTCCACACCACTCCACTCCACTCACCACATCAAGGGAACCAAGAAATTCCAGTAACCACTAGTTACTGCCCCAATAGAGGCAGCTACAATGTGCACATTTAATGAGCTTAACCTCATATCTAGAAACAAAAGTCTCAAAGAAAGAACTGACTACATGAGTCCACTTGACCACCACTTCACTTTCCTTTAAAGTCAGGATCACAGAAGCATGTAAAATATATCAAATACTGTGAGAAATAACAAGTGTAAGTTATGAAAAGGAATTAACATATTTCATCAGGAGTCACAGAATTTGCTAGGCAACACTTCCCAGTAGCATACATATGGGACCAGTATTATTCACAAATGTAAGCAATGTTCTTATTTATTTCAGAAAATATGCAATATAGCAAATGAAAGTACCAACATCAGAATTATAATGGTAGGCAAGAAGACAGCCAAGAGAGGGCACTAAGGGGGAAAATGCTAGCATGGGAGAGCTACTTTAATTTTTATAAGGAACTTTAGAATGCTTCTCTGTTTGGAATATCCAATCCACTCTGAGAGCTTTGACTGTGAGAGCAGGGACAGAGGAAAGGTGATTTCCACAAGGCAAAGCAGGAGTGTCACTTTATACACCTCAGTGTGCGTGGAGCTCAGGCGTGCAGTGCCAGGACAGAGGAGTTTGTAACAGCACAGACGAGGAAGTTGTAAACTGGGATTTACCAGCACCTGACTTTGTGATGGGCTACACAGACCAGCCTTGGGAAAACTTCCTGATGCACACAAGGAAGCCAGAGAGAACAAGGTCCAGGACTTTGAGGAACAGGTACCCCAGGATAAAGCAGGCAACACCACACCTGCACCTTTACTACTCATGCCTTTGAAGGACTTCAGAGTGAGGTTTGTTGGTTTTAGTAAGCTGTTTAGTAAGGGGCTATTAATTAGCTAATAAAGGTTGTCATAGCAGGCCTGACACATCCAATATATACAGAGGGTCACTGGATATTTTTTAGCTTATTTAAACCATATCTTATATTTAAAACTGCTTATTGATTTCACTTAGACCAGAAATAATTTTATCTTCTGAAGCATATTTAAAATAGATCATGCACTGTCAGCTCTTCCAAAGGAAATTTCTAAAAATGATGGAAAAGCACATGCAGCCCTGTTCAGGACAAACACTAAATCTGTCCCCTTTCTCGGTCTTTACTGGAGAGGAGCAGAGAGGATTGCTGACTGCGCTTTTCCCAAACACTGCAACCTGCAGGGAGGTCAGTGTCCCAGCCATGGGGACAAGCCTTCAAGTTTGTAATTGTGATTTGATAGCAAAATGTGATATGCTGCTCAGCATTAGTATGGCCTGAAGACATCATCTTGGATGGAGAAGGCAGAGATCTTCAAGTGCCCCTTCCCTTCCAGGCACATCCTTCAGGCTTCTCTGATGCCAGCAGAGGAATGGTCCAAAATACTCCAGTAATTCCCATCATGCCAGTGACTGCAGCAGCTCACAGTAAGTTCAGAGAGATGGACAACTCATTGACATCACAGAAAAATGGATTTGCCCTCTTGCAGGCAATTTACAGTTGGCCACAAGCCCCAAAGGAGATAATGTTCACCAGCAATTCAGAGGCAGGGCAAGTGCTGCTATGGCATCCCATGGGGTGTTCTGCTGGTCTCAGGCACCTGGCACACCTCCAGTGGTCACTGATGGAAGGGGAGACTGTCAAACAAAGGGGACTGCAAAATCTGGGGAAAATAACTTGGTGATGCTCTCTCTTCAGCCATCAGTAAAGCATATGTCCCAGCCCAGTATCCTGGGGCATTTGGCTACTTTTCTGACAGAAGCAAGAACAGAAAGAAAATGTTGTTTTCTAGTTTTCCATTACAAAAAAAATTGGAACATGGATTATTTGCTCATAAACAACACAGAGAAGCCAAAAATACAGCTTTTCTTGTAGGCAGTTTTTGATCTTTGAGACTTGAAAATGGCCATACTAGCTCTTTCAAAATTGGGTGATTTTTTTTTTTTAAGCACATTTTGCTCAAAGAGTTAATACATTTAAGTCACTCCTTCTGTGGAAGGCTACAGTGAAAAGAACTGAAAATGTGATGCTAAAACCTAAAACCCTGCTTACAGCAAGGTGTGTGCTTAGGGATGGCTTTACCAGCTGGCACCTAAAAACTGGGTCTGAGTTCAGTAGCAAAACCTTTCTTGATCAATCATAGCTCAAACAGATGAATTAAAACATTTCCAATATATCAGATGGCTGGTTTTCACCAGGAAGTACACTAATTTGTGAAACCTAGATACAAATAAGCTGAAGTCTGAGCAACTAACAGCTTAAATTTGCACACAGGCAATTAGTCTCATTTTCATAATGACTATATGAATACTAATTCACTATTGCTCAGTATCATAAATTCTATATTATCTTCTGACTTTCTACTTTTTTTGTTTTATTATACTTTAATCACTTCTTTTAGCTTTTTTTTTTTTCCAGTGGAAATATTTAAATTACTCTTAAAATTTCTGTGAAATCTAAGGATACTAAAGATGTTGAAAAGTTACTGTTTGGTCTGCAATCTTACCTCTTTCTCCATTCTCCTTTGTGGAACATATATAAATGCTTGGGTGTAATCATAAGTTGTTGCTTATATATACAATCAATTTTTCTAGAAGGTATATAGGTTGAAACAGATTTGTGTTAAAACAATACATGAAAAATCAATCAATTAAAAAGAATATCAGGAAATCCTCTAGATCAAGCTACACAGAATTAATAGCCACAGCCAAAGAAACAGTAGTACTGGACAGTTCAAGTAAATTTTCATGGATACATGAAAGTATAGTTTTAAAGGAAATGCACTGAGAAGTTTTTATGGAAGAATATTTCAGAATACCCATCATTCCTTCCTAATAGAGACATCTTCCATGCATATATATTGTTGTTTATTTTTGTAGTTCTTGCAAATCTTTCAGATGATATTTCACCAGTGGTAGTGATTACAAAAGCTGGACATATTTACAAAGGGTGGACAAGGCTGCAAGTTTTTATGTTTTGCTAAAAAAAAAAAAAAGAAAGCAGCAAGACTAATAATCACATTGATGTCTTTCAGAAGCGAATTCACACAGGAAGAGCCTGGCTGCCAAGAATACTTTGCTTCTTGTGCTCTAAAATCAGAAACATAAGAAAAATTTATTCCATTGGTCAAAAGGAACACAGTTTTTGTGGCAAATTTCAGTGTAATAACGATTAAGATACTTCTTTATGGTAACTTGGACCAGCCACATGAAAGATGTTGAAAAAGAGAGGCAAATTTTATTCATAATTATGTCGAATTATGCAACTGAAATTAGTATTTTTTTCTTGCAGTAAACATCTTCTTGGGTTTTTTTTAATATAAGTTACCCTATTTTATGGGCAATCTTTTTTCCAAGCAAAGAACAGTACAAACAGAGCCTGGCAGCTACCTTGTATCAGCTGAGCCCCTTCTACACATTTTTACATATCAAGATGCATTATTCAATGCTGATGTCTGTTTATCTCTAGTCTGTGCAATTTTATCTTGTACATATGAAAACATTTAAGCCTGTTAATCTTGCATGATGCAGTTCACGAAATGTGCATGATGCCTCAGGAAAGAGATGTTATGCAGCTTGTTCCTGCCTCTTACATGTAACTGGAACGAGACAGCCAAAATAGTCATCCCCTGTACTGCCCCATTAGGATCTCTTCACTGTTATTTTCAGACACTTGCATCTATATCCCTGATTATTTGTCTCCTTTTCTTCTGGTGCCAAGCAGTATCACATGCTTCCCTAAACCCCTCCACAACACTCTCCCTTTTTTCCAGTGTTAACCTGGGCTTGCTCCTGTGTCTGCTCACTCTTCAGCTGATAGACTGTGTTATGAATTGCAGGAAAACACAAATGTTAACACAGCAAGCTGTACCTAGAGCACTGATTATTCAAGCAGTGAAGCAAAATGTTACATTTCATTTCCAGGCTGTAACCAGAATGTGAGGCTTCACACATTCTTGTGATTCTCAGGCATCACACTAGTTTGTTAAGTTTCAGTGTCCATGTACATGCTGTGAAGTAACAAATGGACGTTTGTCAGAACATTTTAAACAAGATTCCATCAAGTTAGGAAGCATATCACGAAGATTTTAAAATAATGGAATGCAGTTTAAAGAATTTAATTAATGCAGAGAAAATATTGTATTAAAGGAAGTCTGGAAAAGGCATTTGTTATCTTTCTAGAAATATTAAAAGAAAAATAAAATTTATTACATTACTTGGGAGTGCAACTAAATAGAAGGTTACTCACAAACAGATGCCAGGAAAGCTCTTGAATGAGAATGCCATCTGAATGTGTTAGTTATATAGAAGAAACTTTTCTGTTTTATTGATCAAAGCATTATTCTACAGCCTGTGTCAAACCACGACAGCCTGGCATACACTGCGCTTCTCAGCTTCATATTTTGCTTTTTCTGCATCATTTTTAGAACAGCAATTTTGGAAAGTAGAAAGAAATCGAAGTATCCCAGGGAATTGATCAGAGACCTGACACTGGTTAGCAAACGAAGTGTGCTGCATAACTTATCCATGACAAAGAGCATTGGAATGACTTCCACCCTGCTCTAAATCAAAAGCACAGTACATGTTAAAAATATTAATAAATCAGATGAGACATTTACTAAGGAATACACAGTATCAAAAAGCGCCATAAAGAAAAAAGGCATTTTGAAATACAATAATTAAGAAAAAAATGTACATAAAAAAGATAACTCAAAATGAAACAATATAAAAGAATATTAAGTGCACTATAAATGACCTCAAGAATGAACACACATTACTATAAGAGGTATTTTATTGGTGGTCATAAGAATAGTTTGACTTATTTCCCTAACCTTTAACAAGTTATTTTAGCTGTAGAGAAACATTTATAGAGGGGAGAAAGAGAAAAACTTTGGTACGCATCCAAAATTAATCTATCAGTTCTGAATTTGAAAAGAAAAATAACATAACTTCAAAATAATTAATTTAACTATTTAGATCTATTGTAATACTTTGGTCATCTGTTTCCTTATTTTTAAAGGTCACTATGTGCCTTTGAATTCATAAAGGAATACATAACTTTCTAAATCTCATTACAGTTGAAACCTTGCAGTGTAGATAGTTCAAGTTTTTGTGAGAAAGGTCAGCACAATATAAGAATGCATCACTTTACTAAAGGAGGAATGAGGCTGAAAACTGAGACAAGTTTTTGCCTTTAGAAGTGTCATTAATGTTAAGATTTTTGAGTAGTACATTACAAATTACCATTTAAGAAAACTGCTATCAAATCTACCACTACACAATATCACAACTAATTGCATCCCTTTTCAACTTCATAAAAATAATTTCTTTTGGAATACTTCACTTGCTATACTCACCTCTTGCATAATGAATAAAAGCTGACATGTATGGACATGGGAGACTCTAAGAATTCAATGTGTTTCAGGACTGGAAGCAAAAGTAATGCTGCATTTTCATATTTGCAGCCTTTTCTGCATATAATTCTATAAACTGCAGGACCTTGTGACAAAATTGCTCTGGTCTACAAACTGTAGTAAATTGCAGTTTAAATAAACTGTGTTGTGAAGGAGTTATGCCTAGCCTATGTGTAACATTTTGATTTCTCAATCTACTAAAACTGAGGGGAAAAAACCCAGCAATCCTGTTTATCCATTTGGATTGCAGAAAGGAAAATAATAAATTTAAATTTCTGTTAAGCTACTAAGAAAAAAATCATTATAGTTATTTTAAAATTATTCTCTTAAATATTGAAGGTATTCTCTTAAATCCAGTAAGTTATCTAGCTCTGAAAACTAATTTTGGACATTTGTGGTATAAATACAAGTTATAGTAGCTATTCCTAAATGACACTATTTGTAAACAGACCCTCAAATGAATGAGATCAAAACCTTGGACTCAAATAAAAATGAAATTATCTGCATAAAATGAATAACAGGAACACTTAATCATATTTTTTTAATTTCTTGCCTTTAAGTAAAACATTATGGCATGGATAATCCCAAAATAGCCAAAAACCAGGCCAGATGCTGCATAACAAAGCCACAAGTTGCCATCAAAGAAAAGACCAGTTTCATGTCCTGCAGCCAGAAAGGGCTGAAAACATCAGAAGGGCTTGAAGTCTCCTCCAGAGGGAAGGTGAAGTTCATGTCATTCTTACGAATGGGAGCCCATCATCTTCCCAGCTAGAGGATATTAATAGTTCTTACTGATACACAACATGTTCTTGCTGTGATGGTTTTCACAGCCCAATTAAAAAAAATTAACATTATTAAGTCTACATACTATTACCTCTACGTTGCATTATCATGAGGAAGCCTGGTTAAAGGTATGAAAAAGAATTCAGACAGACACACTCTTTTCAAGACATTTGGTTGTGCTTTTTCATCTCCTTTTCTAGCATCAAAAAAGGCCCAGATTCTTCTTGTAGCTTCAACTACGCAGGATTTGAAATGCTGCACTATCAAGGGAAGTAAATCAAAGGAATAAAAGCAAGCTTTGTCCTCCTTTCTGCTCATCAGGGAAGATAATTGTTATCAAACTCTAAAACTAAAGAATATATTTGTTCATTTAAGTGAAATCTGCTGTTGCACAGAGGATAAAGGTCGCCTTATACTGATGCTCTTTGGAAAGACTTTCACTCTGCATGAATGAAGCAAAAGTGTTGTCTTTTATCTTACTTGGACTCTGTTTAGACAAATTCGATAGGATAAGAGCGTTTATGCTCTGTAGTTTTACATCCCAATGACTCATTAAGTCGTAAATCAATAAGGAAGTGAAGGTGGAAGATCCTCTGGGTTTTATTCTTATAAGAAATAAAAGGAGTAGTAACTACTTGAGATTCTCTCACTACTGTCTGCCATTCAGGGGGGGAAAAAAGAGGTTAAAAAATAACCTCCCACTTGTGGCAATTGAAGCGATTTGTTCAGGTTATTTTTATAGGCTACTTGTGAAACTGGAAGGCAGGTGTGAAAGCTGGGAAGTTCGTTCTACTCCTCATTGCCAATAAAGCACAGAATAATACAATAGCCTTCTTCTATATTTCTGCAGCTGCATGAGCTCTAAAAATGACACAAAAGAGTGAAATGGTTTGGACAAAGTTTCCTTTAAGGCTAAGGCTAAGTTGATTATCTGCATCATTAATAATATCGTGTATGTTTTCTATGAAAAGTCACCAGTCTATCCAGTTACGAAAGAAGGAGAATTGCTGGAGACTTTGGAGATATCTTATGGTATCTAATTTGCATAACATTATTAAGGTATTTAAAAGTTTCACATTACAAGTCATACTGTCAAGAAGCAAAGAATCAGAGGAAACTAATGCAGTTGACCTCCAGTGCAGAAAAATAAATTTCATGTAGGAAATCAATGCATTAGAAAAACCTGGCATGCTAAGGGAAATTAGATTCTAGACAAGCTTAAACAATTAATTTGCATTCTCCCCACACCTTAGGGATTATTGAAAATACAGTATCCCCTAAATTAAAGAAGAGAGATAATAAAAAATATTTTGAATTGTTATTCTCAGTACTGACCTGCTGCCCCTCCAGGGCAATGCAGAGGAGCTGTTCCCTCTGAAAGGCAGCACTTCAGAGGCTGAACACAGCTTGAGCAGCCTCTCAGCTTCCAAGATGAAATATGTATCAGAAACACCTTAAATGACCACTACACAAGAATGGTGTTCAATTTCTCCCTAACTTTGTGTGTCTTAGTTTTACACTTTCCTAACCGCTTTCAACATCATTATTAAGATTTTACATTTCCTAGAATAAACTTTGACTTGCAAGAACTTTTTGTGTTCAGACTGAGCTCAGGTCAATCTGACAACCCTAAGATGCTCTTCTTTCCTCTGACATAACAAATTCACTTTTTAAAGAGAATATTTAAGATGGAAGATGCAAAATTGAGAGTGGTGGAAGGATTTTGAGTGGAGAAGAAGCAGCTATGAAGGACCCAAGACAGGGAGATATAGAAAGCCCTGGTTTATACTTCAGCTCTTTCTGCTATTTGTGCATATGTACAGTCTGAATCTCTAAACTACTGATTTCTGTCTTGTTGGAGTTATGTATGTATTTGATCATATTTTTGACATGTTCCATTACTGTCAATTTATCTACTTTATCTACACACAGTGGTTGCAGCATCTACTGAAGATAACAGACACTGATTCCCTTTGTGAGATGAAAGTCTTCATCTGTGGTATACCTCATGTATGTCTGCTAACTGCTGATGTATTTTTACTATCAAAAGTGGAAAGTCTTTTTAGATCATAAGAATACATACTTATAGAACCAGAAAAAAATTTAGAGGGCTTAAGGCCAATGCCATATTGGAAGCTATTTGCTGATCATTTTCAAAACTAGCAAGGACAGAGAAATGTGACAAATGTGGAATGAAAATGCAAGGAAGATAAGTAAATTTTATGCACAAAAGAAGTATTTAAGAAAGTACAGTGAGAAACAGATAAAAGCAAAGTGAGACCAAATATATATGCATGCGTGGAAACACTGATTGAGAAGTCTAACTGCAATGATTTCCATCCTCTCATCATAACTGAGCATGTACTAAATGAATAAACTGCTACTTGACATTTCCTAAATAAATATCATGGGAAGAGTACTTATTTTACTTTAATGAATCATTTTGGCCTCTCCAACAGAAAGTAGATGTGGTGAACTATAATCTGTTCCGGGAAATATAATTCCATAATGGAGATATATACGGACTGAAATATGAAAAGTTGTGGTCTCCAACAGGTCTGCTTTAAAACAGATTCTGATTCATCCATGCCCACTGCTACTTATATTTGATTATAGCTGTTGACATACTGTATCTGCCATGCAAAGAGCTATTTCTTTACTAGAGGTAAGAAAGCCATATGGTTCGTGGATGACTATGAATTTTCTCAAGGCAAACTGAACTAATATGTATATAATTTTTTTACTGTAGCTATAAAAACAAAACTACCCATTTAGCAAACAGAACATTTTCAAATCAACAAGATTTTATATGAAGCCCTTATAACACATTTCTAAGAACTGAAGGTCTTGATAGACTAACACTAACTTTCTGCATTAGTGGTCCTCTTGTTCACCATGCATGGCTAGATAAACAAATTCACTGTACTGATTAACTGTAGCAGCAAATAAGACTTGTCTTTTTCATGGATTAGAACCAAAGCAGCTGTTTTTCTTTGTTGCAGATTCAAAGGGCCCCCAAAGGTATACCTCATAAAAAAACGGGGGGTTATTTTAGGGGTTATGTTCCTTTTACTATTAAAACTTCTCATAGATTATCACAGATATACAAGAAAATTGCTTTGACTATGTGTAATTACAAATAGGAAAAAAGTTCTTGCCAAAGGTACATGTAAAATAACATTTTACCATCTTTGTTAAGGCATACAAAAAGTATTCCAATAATTACTCCATTGTCTGTAATTCAGACAGGCAAAGCTCACAATCAAGCTGAAATTCAGTCATCCAGACTGTGTCTATGAATATTTCCTATTAGAACATCTGCTATTAGAACCCTTTTGTAAGTGTGACATGCTGACTGGACCAGGACACGCAATGTTCAGGAGAGCTTGCGGGGGTTACTCCCTGGGCAGGACAGTGCCTGGCATTGAGTCACAGTGGAACCTGAATATCCAAGCTTTCCTCAGGATCAGGTATGAATTTTGTATTCAGGGATACATTTATCCCATCACATCTACCAATTACTATTGAAGTAACTTGCTTCACATACTGAAATTCATTTAGAATATAATTTCTAGTTTGCCATAATGGACCTTGACATTTTTGTCTTGCTTTGGTAACGTTTTGTTTCAACAGCTTGGCCTTGCCAACAGTATCACCATTAATACTGGTGGGACTTTGACCTACACAAATGTGAAATCCCGATCCCATTAAGTCATTAGGAACATTACCCTGGATTTGTCTTGGATTTGACTGTGTGGTTTTATGTGGTACATGGACAAAACACAGTCTCCTCAACACCTCTGTCAAGAGCAGTCTATGTTTCCTGGTTGTTTAATGCTAGTTTAAAGGACTTATGCCTTCACTCTGTGTAACTTCAACTTGCACCAGAAATTTGAATTCATTTCAGAGGGACTAGAAATTCTAAAAAGTTAACAAAGAAGTATGCCCTATACTGTTCTAGTGCAAAATAGATATATGAGTAACTAAATGCAAATAGCACTTTATAGTACTAAAATGAAAAGCTAAAAATAATCTAAATTAGAATCAATGAATTTATTTGATAATCCTAGTTTTTAGTTCATGTGTAACTGAACAAAGGCATAATAAATGTATTCTTTAACTTAGAAATATTATGTCAGATCACAGAGGGTCTGCCTAAAGCACTCAGAATTAAATCTCCGATGCATAACACTATAATTCATAAAACTATTAAACATTTTCTGAGTCCATTTTAACCACATACCAGACATTTTGAAAAGCATGCAAAATGATGGGGGAGGGAACAACCTTTCAAATATAAATTATAAGATCTGGTTGGCACTGTAAAAATAGCTACACACAGTAAAATTAAAACTTGCAGTTTTGAAAGAAGGTGTTTTGTGCAAGCCATCTGGAAATGACTTGAAAGTATTGCTATACTGCTGAAAGCACAGAAATATAAAACTTACTGGTTTTCCTATTTTACCTGTTTTCCAGATAAAACACAAAGATGAAAATGCAACTAATCACAAACATGAAAGGCTGATACCTCAAACATATCTGCATTATAAAATAGTACCATCCCCTGCTCTACCCCAGAGTTGCTTTTTAAAACATCCAGTACAACCAGTATGCTCCCTTAACACACCCCAGAGTAAAAAGCATTCAGTTACTAAGACCCCACACGACATTTCTCTATCGTCTGCACTTGGATCTACACTCAGTCACATTGAGGTGCCCCTTGCTTGTCGCAGGATGCCCACTTCCAGTCATCTACTCCTTAATGGCTAGAGGTATCTAGTGTTGAAAATAGTGCTCCGCTTGTGATGCTACCCTGAAGCAGAGAGAAATAGTCACCAAACACTCCAGCACTGAGAAGGGCACTTGAGTTTCACAGCCTTGTTCTTGAGCTCACACCACCTAGAGTGACAGGAACACTTGGTCACCTTCTCAGGGCTTTAATTTGGAAGAGATTCAACTATCACCTGCTCCCAAGGCACATTAAGCCTGTGTAAGCCTGTGCCGTAAAGAAGCACAGTCGGAAACAAGCAATAGATTGTCACTGCAAATTAGAAACCTTCATAAGTTTGAGGGAAGTTGAGGCCGAAGCACTTATATACGGATTTATGGCTAAACGCCAAGCTGTACAGCACTGGCACCGCTGGTAGAACTGGGGCACCAGCAGCGGCAGGAACTAGGTTACGAAGGCGACAGAAAGCGGGGCCGTAAGAGAAAGCCCCTTTTCTGCACTTCCTGCTGGCTGGAGGGCTCTCC